>NW_025765991.1:357500-1583281 GCF_003918875.1 Haliotis rubra
ACAGACACTCAACCACAGCCGTCTAATTCCACATAACCAAAGACACACCTTACCCACTTCGTCCAACCCACTCCAACCACAGCCGTCTAATTCACATAACCAAAGACACACCTTACCCACTTCGTTCAACTCACTCAACCACAGACACTCAACCACAGCCGTCTAATTCACATAACCAAAGACACACCTTACCCACTTCGTCCAACTCACTCATCCACAGACACTCAACCACAGCCGTCTAATTCACATAACCAAAGACACACCTTACCCGCTTCGTCCAGCTCACTCATCCACAGACGCTCAACCACAGCCGTCTAATTCATACATAACCAAAGACACACCTTACCCACTTCGTCCAACTCACTCATCCACAGACACTCAACCACAGCCGTCCAATTCACATAACCAAAGACACACCTACCCACTTCGTCCAACTCACTCAACCACAGCTGTCCAACTCACTCTACCAAAGACACACCTTACCCACTTCGTCCAACTCACTCATCCACAGACACTCAACCACAGCCGTCTAATTCACATAACCAAAGACACACCTTACCCACTTCGTCCAACTCACTCAACCACAGCCGTCCAATTCACATAACCAAAGACACACCTTACCCACTTCGTCCAACTCACTCATCCACAGACACTCAACCACAGCCGTCTAATTCATAACCAAAGACACACACCTTACCCACTTCGTCCAACTCACTCATCCACAGCTGTCTAACGCATAACCAAGGCGCACCTTACCCACTTCGTCCAACTCACTCAACCACAGCCGTCCAATTCCACGCAACCAAAGACACACCTTACCCACTTCGTCCAACTCACTCACCCACAGCCGTCCTAATTCACATAACCAAAGCACACACCTTACCCACTTCGTCCAACTCACTCAACCACAGCCGTCCAATTCACATAACCAAAGACACACCTTACCCACTTCGTCCAACTCACTCAACCACAGCCGTCCAATTCCACGCAACCAAAGACACACCTTACCCACTTCGTCCAACTCACTCAACCACAGACACATCACCAACCTCGTTTAGCTCACACACACACAGGCACACACACCTAACTCGTCCAACTCAGTCCACTCCACCGTCTCACAGACACACCCACGTACCTCATTCAGCCCACTCCTTTACACAGACACAAACCAGCTCGTCCAACTGATCCCAAGCAGACACACCTACCGAACGTACTGACACACATTCTATACCCCATAAGTCTATTTCCACATCCAAGTTTGTATGCTATGCACCATCCTCGGTATACCAGGGTATTACACCTCTATTCCGTTACGATAAATACCACGGCGCCATTCAGTGCCATAACGGAATATACATATTACATGTATACATGTCGGATAACGGAGGATAACGAAAGCGAATTTTAAGAATTAGGAGATAAACCTACTGTGTGGGAAAATCAGGGTATATAACGAAATTATAATAGCTCTAAATTTCATTTTAAAACCGAACGCGTAGCGTGAGGGTTTAAATGAACAATTAGAGCTATTATAATTTCGTTATATACTCCCGATTTTCAAAACAGTAGGTTTATCTCCATTATGACAATTTTATGAACAATTTCAGGTGGAGCTCTTTCTTTGGTTACGAGTCAATGCGTGAAGCGGCCTCGCATTCCAATCTCAGAGTGGGTATCGTCGAAACGGGGTGTTTGGTGGCAAACCGTCAATGACTAACAAACTCCAGATTCAGTAATAACAAATCACGTTTTGTTTTCAATGCATCAATCACCAATCATTAACCGATAAGTTGGAAAACATATATCAAATAAGTTTAAAAGCTTGGTTCACATTTGAAACTTACACCGTAGACCCTTTCCCCACCAGAATAGTGGCAGCAACCTCATGGCCTTGACCTTTGCTCGAAGTCATTGTTTACATTTACGTGCAAATTTGAAAGATGCGACAGGAGAGCCTCTGACAGTTTGCGCAAGGTTAACCTGATTGTATGACTGAGATAGTCTTTGATATCTAATTACTGGTACTGGTACAAAATTTAAGAGTAGGGGCGCTTTTGCTGTAACGAAGTCCGTGTTGTACCGAATTTAGATACTGTTGAATTTTGCGCCCTGTCAACCCGACGATTTCACGCACCTCTACGTCTGCGTGCGACAGATGTGGTGACTCTTACACTCATGTGTATTGTGCCAGCTCAAATTCGATTCTACGGATATTATTTTCTACATTTTTGGAAAGTGTTTTGTGACCTAGTGGCTTCAAAGCGTAGTGAATTCAAATTGAATCGGATTCGCTGGCATGTTCGCGAGTCTGTTGACAAAGAGCCAGATTTGTGGTGATATTTCCGAAAGGATGGATCAGGACACGAGGGTGTACCTCTGGCATAAACACGGTAAGGTAATTAATTATACTTTAATAGACTATTTTAGATCAAGCAGGTGTAATGGATAAGAGGGATCATGACTAAGCTAAATAACTTTTTTGAACGATATTATACATTTTAGAAAAATATGTTGGGCTAAACAGAACGGTTTGCAGATTCTGTAGATCTAATTGTGTTTTACTACCGCTAAATTTGAAACAGTACAAATTTCAAAATATCATTTTGTTTGAATTGATAACCCAACTGTTTATTTATGTGGACGGAAGGCATTAGAAATTTCTTCGGGTTCGATGTTAATGCATCCTCCGTTACCGGATCAAGATCAGTGGCGATATCGTTGACGAAAGCTGATAATAAATTTAACACGGGAATTTTGTAGCAGTCTATTGCTGGATCTATTCTGACATAACATAGAATCAACGTAAACAAATTTGTTTTTGCTGAATTTTTATTCGGAAAGCAGACGATGTTTTCATCTTGTTCGACTGAATATTTATTTCCATGCTTTCGAAGTACTTTTGTATGTATAAACACATATTGCTGTGATTTACGCAAGTAGTGAGTCGAGCCCGTCATCGCTAAATCCATCTTTAAAGATATATGTGTAATTTCCGACAGTAAAATCGCCGTAATTTATCGATGATATCGGTAGGTTGTTTGGTGTCCGCCATGTTAGTTAGCGCAGGCAAAATAGTGCATTACCGTAAACTAGCATGTATGATTGCGCACGGAAAACAGAGACCTGTATAACGTGATTATATACCTCTGAATGACTTTATCATCTCCATTCTACCATGACTTCAGTAAACACTGGATTGTGATTGGTTGAATTAAAGTCATTCAGAGGTATATAATCACGTTATACAGGTCTCTCTTTTCGTGCGCAATGGTTTACGGGTAATGCACTATTTTGTCTGCCCACTAACATGGCGGACACCAAACAACCTACCGATGCATCGATAAATTGCGGCGATTTTACTGTCGGAAATTACACATTTGTCTTTAAAGATGGATTTAGCGATGACGGCTCGACTCACTACTTGCGTAAATCACAGCAATAGGTGTTTATACATACAAAAGTACTTCGGAAAGCATGGAAAAAAATATTCAGTCGAACAAGATCAAAACATCGTCTGCTTTCCGAATAAAAATTCAGCAAAACAAATACATGTATGTTTACGTTGATTCTATGTTATGTCAGAATAGATCCAGCAATAGACTGCTACATAATTTCCGTGTTAAATTTATTATCAGCTTTCGTCAACGATATCGCCACTGATCTTGATCCGGTAACGGAGGATGCATTAACATCGAACGCCGAAGAAATTTTAATGCCTTCCGTCCACATAAATAAACAGTTGGGTTATCAATTCAAACAAAATGATATTTTGAAATTTGTACTGTTTCAAATTTAGAGGTAGTAAAACACAATAACAGAATCTGCAAACCGTTCTGTTTAGCCCAACATATTTTTTTTCTAAAAGTATATAATATCGTTGAAAAAGTTATTTAGCTTAGTCATGATCCCTCTTATCCATTACATTGCTTAATCTAAAGTAGTCTATTAAAGTATAATTAATTACCTTACCGTGTTTATGCCAGAGGTACACCCTCATGTCCTGATCCATCCTTTCGGAAATCACCACAAATCTGGCTCTTTGTCAACAGACTCGCGAACATGCCAGCGAATCCGATTCAATTTGAATTCACTACACTTTGAAGCCACTAGGTCACAAAACACTTTCCAAAATGTAGAAAATAATATCCGTAGAATCGAATTTGAGCACAAAGTACACACATGAGTGTGTAAGAGTCACCACAGCTGTCGCACGCAGACGTAGAGGTGCGTGAAATCGTCAAGTTGACAGGGCGCAAAATTCAACAGTATCTAAATTCGGTACAACACGGACTTCTCGTTACAGCAAAAGCGCCCCTACTCTTAAATTTTGTACCAGTACCAGTAATTAGATATCAAAGACTATCTCAGTCATACAATCAGGTTAACCTTGCGCAAACTGTCAGTGGCTCTCCTGTCGCATCTTTCCAAATGTAAACAATGACTTCGAGAAAAGGTCAAGGCCATGAGGTTGCTGCCACTATTCTGGTGGGGAAAGGGTCTACGGTGGAATTTTCAAATGTGAACCAAGCTTTTAAACTTATTTGATATATGTTTTCCAACTTATCAGTTAATGATTGGTGATTGATGCATTGAAAAACAAAACGTGATTTGTTATTACTGAATCTGGAGTTTGTTAGTCATTGACGGTTTGCCACCAAACACCCTGTTTCGGGCGATACCACTTGAGATTGGAATGCGAGGCCGCTTCACGTATTGACTCGTAACCAAAGAAAGAGCTCCACCTGAAATTGTTCATAAAATTGTCATGGTAGAATGGAGATAAACCTACTGTGTGGGAAAATCAGAGGTATATGAAACGAAATTATAATAGCTCTAAATTGTTCACCTAATTGTTTTCTCCTAATTATGCAGGATTCCTAACGGTAAAGCACGTTAGAAACGCTTGTTGTCAGCACTGCCAGAATTACGATAATCGGTCAGGAGAGCATGGAACAAGTCTATACAGGCCATATTCACATTGTAATCTTGGAAACGTGAACTGTTTATTCAGAAACGATTCATTTCGACCGATGTGCAATAATGTCTTCTTGGATGTCACGACACGCTGCGCCGATTCTATTGAAGATCTGTATTTCCTGTAAGCAATACTTATACCGGTTTAGTGTGTAAGACTCAGTCGATATGACTTGTGATCTGTCTGCTAATACAGAGTAGCCATGTAGCTAGTGATGGGCCGTGAGTTCCAGCTCATCCTCTGTACAGAACTGCCATAGGGAATTGTTTATCACAACCTTTGTTGCAGTCAACACTGAAGTTTAAAGGCTAAATACTATGTAACCATGACAATGTATTTTAGCAGAAGACAACCTCATGTGCAGCGAAGAAACTGATGATGATGACGACGACGACGACGACGACGACGATGATGATGATGATGATGATGATGATGATTATGATTATGCAGTGCTGAAGATCCGAGTTATAACTGGTCTTCGTCAAACCATGCTTGTCGTGTAAAGGTCCGGGTTAGAATATTGATCTTCAGTAACCCATGCTTGTCGTAAGAGGCGACTAAAGGGATCGGGTGGTCAAGCTAACTTTCCATCGCGTCAGTTGCTTAGATCGATGCTCATGGTTTTCGGCAATGGATTGTCTGGTCACCGATTATTTACAGACCACTGTCTTCTAGCCGGAATATTGCTGAGTGCCTCGTGCATATAAAACACACAAAAACATAGCACTTCTTGTATACTATGCTAAATACGAAACCACACATGTGTAAAGTTAAGTAACAAATATTCTATAAGAGAAACCTCGAGGGCATTAGCAGATAGAGATGAGAGGATGCTGTAAGTCTTGCTTTATTGCATATATGATCCGCGATCTGTAGGACAGACAAACCAACGCCCTGGATGTAGGAATATACAGATACTATCCATCAACGTCATCAGTGTGCGTGACAGTTGTCATCAACACACCTTACCCCATCCAACAGATGCACCAGCAGTCGTAGTCAGACTACAGGATATATCTCCCGATGACAATCTCCTGCACATCAGGAAGTTGATTGTATTACGGTAACCTGATTCTAGGGAAAGGAGCCATGCTGGGACATTGTTGAGATGTAATAACATACACGTGTTGTTGTGCATTCCTTCCGTAAACCATATCTCATGATGGGAATAAGTTGCAAGTGATTCCGTGACATTTGATTCTCAATAAAGCCATTACTTTCGTTTTAATGTTTGTATAAACTGAACACATTGCAGGTCACGTGAACTAGAGGACTACTGTGTCCTGATTGGTTGATAACAGAGTGGGCAGGGCTTGTTTTGTATTACTTCGGCGAATCAGGAGACTGATTTCGTATCGTATCATCGTGTTCTTTTTGTAATAATAATTAAACATGTCGACTGTCAAGTTATTGTGATTGACTTATTAATTTAACATTATACTGACTGACTGACTGACTGAGTTTGGTTTTACGCCGCTTTTAGCAATATTCCAGCAATATCACGGCGGGGGACACCTGAAATGGGCTTCACACATTGTACCCTAGACTAAGGCTTAGTCTCTGAATATATATAATTTGGATAGTAACAAACAAGCCCATTTATATTGAAAAGGAGCCCTAGGGAGACCAGAGATTCAGACCTGAGGAAATCTAGACTTGCTTTATTTAGGGCTTTAGCACTGCAGAGAGGGCTAGGCAGTAGGGAAAATAATGTTGTTCAGGGACTGTGAGACAGACTAATTGTACCCATGTGGGGATTCGAACCCGGGTCTTCGGCGTGACGAGCCAACGCTTTAACCACTAGACTACCCCACCGCCCCAATTTAAAATTATAAGAACTAACTTCAACATATATTCTATGGAGTTATAAGAAAAAGGGGCGGTGGGGTAGCCCAGTGGTTAAAGCGTTGGCTCGTCACGCCGAAGACCCGGGTTCGATTCCCCATATGGGCACAATGTGTTAAGCCCATTTCTGGTGTCCCCCCGCCGTGATATTGCTGGAATATTGCTAAAAGCGGCGTAAAACTAAACTCAGTCAGTCAGTCAGTATAAGAGAAAAATCATACTTTGCGTATATACACTACATGCAGTTATTAATACATTTATACCCCCATAAACGCTAAACAGTCTTTCTTATAAGCAATATCCTAACTGTCACAAAAATAGAATTCACTGCACGGTGTATCTATGTGAAAATAGAACCGGGGCTTTCTCTGTGACGAGCTAGGGCTTTAACCACTGGGCCACCTTCCCTGGCAGCGTTATATTAACGTCGGTCCTTAGACCCGAAGCCGACTAAAACCACTCGGACTCACAGCTTCCTGCAGGTCCTTATGACCGACAGCCTTTTGACTTTGACTGATCTGACATATCCCTATCTGAACATTCTGATTCAAACATTTCAGAAAACTTGGATCTTGACATGGATGTTGATTTTGTTGTAAAGGAAGACTAGTCAGTCACTATAGAGTTAAATTAAACTCTTTAACTCATATACGGAGAAACTTTATGTCTCGAAACGTCGCATCACCTGAATAAAGAAGTTGTTCATCCATAAAGTTTGTCCGTATATTACTCTCCAACGTCTAAATAATGTCACTCAAAGAAGTTATCTTTCACTCAGTTTGTTAGTTGTCGCATTTCTTTGTTTGCTGGGAATTACTTATATTGTAGGTAAAATATAGGGCCTACACGTTCTGATCAGGACCCACAACTTGTTATGGTTCTGGGTCCTTAGGGCCTGCAGCATTTCAGGGTTACGGGCGAACACTGCTCCCTTGTATAGCCGTTCATACTGGGGAGAACACATCTTGGAGAAACGATTATACTTAAAAGACGCTATGATGCATGATTCACGCGATCGAAAAGATCCTTACATTGTTAACTGACAATTAAATAGTACCGAGTCAATTATCACATCTAATGTTCCCTGTAATTATTCAGGTACAAATATGGATGATAGCGTACAAAAAAAACCCACATCAATATTTTATATCAAAATAATTACATCAATTTTTTTTTAAATGAGAGTCTAGGAATACAATGAATCGTATTGATGAAGGCCATACGTTGACGATCCAAGACGGCCAAACTGGTGCTCGGACCGTCGTCAAAACCAAGGATCGATACACGGTGACATGGACAACATGATGAGTTGAAGGAGCAACGTCATGGACGGCGACGAACGCCTGGACTCGTGGCAATGCCATTACTCACACGTGTGAAAAAATGTCCCTTGAGAGTACAAAGAAATGTGAGTTCTGAATCATCGTAGCGAAACAAAGTAGTTTGTTGAAGGGCCAGTGTGTTTTGTGTAGCCCATCAGGCTGATGAAGGGTTTGATATTGCAGGCCCGTTTGAATGAGACTTCAAATGTCGGGAAGTTATCAAAGGCTGTGGTTTGTATTCTCAAACGAACTAATAGATTTTGTCACGAAAAACGATGGTAGCTGCAACCGTGTCAGTCATGTTGCTATGAGACAATGGTCGTGTTGGGGTGTAGTAACGATCGGAACCAGTAGTCGGAGCTAGTCGCTATTGCCGTCAGTCAGGCTAATACAAAGTACCAAAGGTCGGGGATATGTGACTAAAACATACTAACTTGGCCGTCATGAATGTTCATTGTTTACAGATCAGCTAGGTCGGCTCTGTCACGATCTGTAGTCAATTATTAATCAGGTTCTAGCGTGACTTTACAGTTTGACCGCTATGATTTAATGCAAGCGACGGTTTTTCTTGTAAATATTTTATTCAAAATGAAGATGAATTTCTTGTGGATTGTTTCCGGTGTTGTTCTGTGGTCGCGACTCACGTGAATTTTACACAGAATTGGGGACTGAATCTTGTTTTATTTCTTTCACGGTTGTCTGAAAACAATCCGCGGCAGACAAACAGGTGCTCACTGACAAGGGGAGCTACTGATGCACGAATGGTGTTAAGAGGGACTGCACCATTGGCAAATCAAACGTGGGTTCCTAACTTCCTACAGTGTATCAAAGCTGTGAATTGAACTCAGATAGATAAAGATAAGATAAAAGATTTATTGTGCAAACGTTCCATACAGAAACAGTGACAATATTCTATAAACTACATAAACAAGATATATAATGAATCATATATATATGATGAGTAACAAAACATATAATAATACAAATGTATATAATAATAATAATGGCCTAGGACAATCAGATCTTCTATATTTGTTTAAAGTCGTACATGTGGTAGCAAATAATTTCTATACTACTTTGGGATCAGGGGCACATTATTGTATCATTACATGTGTAAAAAGGAGGTTAAATTTTTCAGTGGTAGTAAGTCTGAGAAAGTTATTAATTTTAGAGGAAAGGGAGTTAAATAAGGACTTTCTTGCATCTGAATATTTAGTACAACACGTGAAATGGTGTTCTTCAATCTCAACGACAGAGCATTTATCACAGAGACGGTCCTCCAAAGGTGTAGGTGATCTTGGCCTTGTACCCAGTTCAATTTTTAGCCTGTGATCACTCAGTCTTAGTTTTGTGAAGTGGATGCGGTGTTTTATTATCTTGCAGTGTTGTAGGTATGGTTCAAAGTTAATTTCAGATTTAAATTTTCTATATGTTCTAAGTTTGTTCCTTGTATTTAATGTGTTTGGTTTATCTTGAACAGATGAGTGGAACATGTCTGTAAATTTCAATTGGAGGTCCTTCAGTACAGACGAGGAAGTAAGATTACTTTCCTTGATGTTAAACTTATCTAAGATGCAACTGACCTTATAGTACCATCCAATTTTGTGTTTGGCAAAATCTGTCACGGTGCGGTGAGAGATCACCTTACTCACAAGCCTAGCCCCATGGGTCTCTTCATTTCTAGAAACACAGAATCGTGCCCCTAAGTAGTTGTAAATGTCTCGGTTTCATGGGTTTAGGGTCCCTATGGCAGAATCCCGACTCATTACCACATCTGTGTCGGTAGTATATATGTGTCAAATACACCATTAATAAACAACACTTTGACGGGTTTGGGGTCTTTTTCGATTGTCAATAATCGCATTTTTGTTATCAATATTGCAGTTTTAATACAACTTACACGAACATACGCATGGACAACTCTCATGTTCAGGAGAACGTCATATTTGTCGAGTGACGTGATGACGTCATCTCTGTTTGTGTGTCTATATAGACTTGTTACATTGCCCAGCTCTACTGGGACGTTATTACACAATATCCCCCCTTGTGTGTACACTGGCTGTTTATATCACTCCATCCGTATCAGGTGAACGTGGTATGTCAACACTACCTCCTCACGCCCTCCACGACCCGTATCTCCGTGTCGGTGGGACTTACACGATGCTGGGCAACCCTAGGCGCTAGTCTCATTATGCATCAGATAATCCACGTTTTACCACGCCCACTTGTGCATTAAAGTAGATAACGCCGATGTTCCCCACGCCTGTGTCCCTCGTTGTGCAATTGAGACGTCGAGGTCATTGATTTACACGAATGTACGGCACCGCTTCTTATTCAAGGTCAAGGTGACGTACACGTGGCAGTTATGCCATTTTTTCCTAATTTATATATCTGCGAAAAAGTCAAAATACAGAATGTGTTTTGGTGTGGACAGATAAATAAGTGGTTGATAGCGTGAGCACAGGAACGATGAAACATATTCTGTCGAATTAGGTTTTACGCCGTTTTTAGTTGTATTCCTAGAATACCACGGTGGCGAACACGGAAAATAGGTGCCGCATTGTACCCATGTAGGGAATGGAACCCGGGCTTTTGGATGTGACGAGCGAACGCTTTAACCACCATGCTACCACAGCATCTGTGGGCATTGAAAAGAATGGAGATTGCAACCACGTCAGTTATAGTCCTGCTTCGTCACATCGATTTGTAAGTATCAAAGTGCAGATAACGGAAAACAGTGCTATGACTGACTGACTGACTGAGTTTGGTTTTACGCCGCTTTTAGCAATATTCCAGCAACATCACGGCGGGGGACACCTGAAATGGGCTTCGCACATTGTACCCATGTGGGGATTCGAACCCGAGTCTTCAGCGTGACGAGCGGACGCTTTAACCACTAGGCTACCCCACCGCCCCCAACAGTGCTATGAGCAACAATGTACAACGTTTATACGCCCACGTCAATATCGAGGTTAGAATTGGTCTTCAGTCGCCCTTGCTACCTGTAGGAGTTAACTGACGGTATCTGGTGGGCATGCTCGTTTGATGCGGGTCATCGTATCTTCGTATTGCGCAGATCAATGCTCATGACATTAATCACTACTGCGGTTAACGCCGATTTAAACTGTTTTTCAGTTTAATATGACAACATGGCACATGTAGACATTTTATGGTGCTGAAGGATCACTGACAATAAGAATCTATGAGACCATGGATCCTTTTTATTTATGGATACTATCATGAAATTAGACTGTGTCCCAGCTGGACAAACTGTGAGTGAGCTACATAAAATGGCCAATGTCGTCGCTGGATGTTCACAAACCTGCCCTGTTATGTGTCATGTGTCATGTGTATGCCAATTAACACATTTTCTGTTTCTCCCTTCTACAGTTCCAGTGGCAGACAAAACACGCTCCATCATCCTACTGCCCAAACGAGGCCTTGTGGTGCCATCTGAATACTGCAGCTTCGGCAACGACAGCAGGGCGCTGGTTAGGGTCACCCCCAGAGTCTGGGTCAGTCCATGAAAGTGTCCCACAACAGCTGCTGATGGATAAGTGCACTTCCCTGTGGTGGTAATTTTACCGGAAGAGTAAATATGGAACACAAACTACTGAGTAGAGGGACGACTCCCTGGGATATAGTTAATTATCATCAATGCAGATCTCAAGACTGACGCTGTTCGACCACACCATAGGATGTTAAGACTAAAGTATTTCATACCTGCTGTTTGTATCCTAATTGTAAGCCAAAAGTCACTGTGTTCTTTAATCTGATTGGTTGAAAAACATGATCAAATGGTATTTGATTCCCGGAAATTCGCTGCTTTTATATACATACAAACATCGCTCACACCATTGTATTGTTTCGTCGTCAGCTGTGACGACGTCATTCAAATCATATTTTGACGTAAAGTCCGAATGACATCACAAATGAACAGTTCCAGATGCTACCATGGGAGACAGCCGAAACGGCCGGCTGATGACATTTCACTGCTGTACCCGTACTCGATGTCAATGAGTGCAGACACAAAAATATGTGTGGACCATTTGGTTTACTTTTGTGTTTACAATGTCGATAAACATGTGTTGGCCAATTTCCGTGTGTTATTGAGTATTTGATACACTCAATAACACCCGGAAAAAACCCAACACATGATGTTTATCTCCTAAATAAACTATGCGACTACCTGCTATTGCAGCACCTGTTGAATCGAACACCTGCATTACGTGTAGGTTTCCACCCGTGAAGATCCGGGTTACAATTGTTCTTCAATAACCCATGCTTGTCGTCGACTAACGGGATCGGGTGGTCAGGCTCGCTGACTTAGCTGACACATGTCATCGTATACCAATTGCGTAGATTGATGCTCACGATGTTGATCACGGCATTGTCTGGTCCATACTCGATTATTTACAGACCGCTACCATATAGCTGGAATATTGCTTGGTGCCGCGTTGAAAAACAAACAACCAAACAACCAGCATGTAGTTTTCGCAGTAATGTTGTTGTTACTTTAAGAGCTGTCTTCAGACATCTGGCTGACCTTCACCTCTTTGGGACTCATATTTGTGGGTGGGCTTGTATATATTGGGAGTCTTAGCATTGATAAAAACCTGTGAATTGATAAGATTTCTATTTTGGTTATGATATCATTTAATTTGTATAAATTCGTGGGATGTCTTTGGATGTTCTGCGTTTATGCGTTCGAGTTGCTGACCATTTGCCACGAAAGGAGATAGTTTGGCCTTCGCTATTGAATCTCATGCCTGAAGAGATGTACTACAGGGAGCGGAATTTAATAGCTATTCTTGGAGTTAGGTTGGGCTTGGTCTTGATATTCAAGTACTATAGACTAGCGCCTAGTCTGTAAACATTTAATTCTGAATAAAACAAGTAACTTAATATAAATTGAAAATGAGCCCCAGCGAACGCTCAGATCCTGAACCTGAAAATCCAGCCTCTCTAATTTAGTGGCAGAAAAGGCTGGCTGGAAGGGAAACTAGAGTGGTTCAGGGACTGTTAGACGGACTAGGCGAAAGGCCTGGCCGGAAGGGAAACTAGAGTGGTTCAGGGACTGTAAGACATACTAGGCGAAATGGCTGGCTGGAAGGGAAACTAGAGTGGTTCAGGGACTGTGAAACATGCTAGGCGAAAGGGCTGGCTGGAAGGGAAAATAATGTGGTTCAGGGACTGTGAGAGACTACAGTAACAAGGGGGGCTGTAGAATCGGATTGACTGCAAGATGTGTAAATATTGTCAAAGTGTTATCTGAAAGAGATGAGAATGAGATCTGGAGATGATAATGGGATGCAAGAGTTGGCAAGGGAAGTGAGAATGGAATTGAGGTGATTATTGTTTTTAGAAAATATCATTTGACTCTGCAAAAGAGACGAATACATTGTCTAAAACTCCGCGTTCCATTCCTGTGCACAGACAGTTGGCGGTGTTGCACGACTTGAGTAATTCTCTACTTTGACAACGGTAATGTCGTCACACAAGACAGCCATACTTCCACGACGAACCATTAATTCCCCCTTTGAAGACTCAGGAGATTTTGTCTATACGTCACAGAACGGCTTTGATCGTAATTGGGTAGCGGGGATTTAAACGACAAACAACGACCATGGTTATGAGACATCGCTATAGCTGTAGATAAAACAGGGTCTCATGATGCCGAGTAGTCAACGTCGTGACCCAGACTGTTGCCGGCCACGTTGCCCAGGCTGCAGCTGATCCCAACAGACGCAATATGAGGCAGAGCCAATGTTTGCACAATTGATATTGGTATTGACCACATCCGGATCATCATCCCCGCTAACATATAGATGTAACCCTGGAGGACAGATGCGCTAACCGCAGTCTTGCCGGTCTGTGGTTATTAACCATGGTTCTGCGTGGTGTTAGGTTCGGCACTTATTGTGTAGCACTCGCCAAAACAGAAATACCCCTGACACTAACTAAATATGGGACTAGAGCGTATTTAATCCATCTATTTGTCCCAGGGGAATATGGCGTATATGATCCGTGTACGTATATAATGCCGGTGGCCCATATGTATAGTATAGACAAAGACTTAGGTACTTGCTATGTTCACACTTACAGACACTGCTGGTGTTGCATGAGGTGGTTAAACCTCTTTTGACAATTTGACTGGTGGACCGATGTTGACCAATTTAAATGTGTCAGACCTGTGACGGCCGAATTCTCACGTGTCTCTGACGTTTACCATATATATATAATCGTTATTATTAATACAGCTAACCAGGTTATGATTGTGCAAATGTATTCCGATATTTCTTTTCATTTCATACATAAATAATAAAAGCATAATGAAACTTTAGTGACTGTGTTGCATCGATTTGATGTTCTGCGCGTCATTACGAACTATCTGACAGCTTTGCTTGCATTAAACAGGGACGGTACAATGTCAGCTTTGTCAAGCAGTACAACGCGTGTTATCCCCTAGTTGCCTGTTATAACATTACACTATCAGGACTTCAATGCTACTCCTTATCCTGGCCGCCATTTTGTATTATACATCGGGGTCACAGTATAAGCATACTAATTCGGGTACTGCCTACAAGTATGGTTGAGTAACGCTGCTACCTCTGTTGGCTCAAATGTTACTGTTTCAGTGATACCACTTCCTTGCAGACTTGGTATTGGGGGACGTGTCTCGTGTCTCTGATGTGTACAACTTTGGCGAAACCCACGAGATGGTTTGGGGTTGGCAACTTGAAAAACAATCCTACTCCTGGCGAATGTAGGATTCGAGTCAAACATCATCAGATCCTCCATCGGCAAAGGGAGACAATTCTAAAGTTAGCCTTGCATGGCAACAATCACACACCAGCATTCTGTATTTCTGAATATCTTGGATCGTGATATGACTTGCGGCAAAGCACCATCCACCAACTATTCACTGTGTTCGCCCATTCTCTCTATATGAACTGATGATGTACATATTTGTTTTAGATACGACCTAAACCACCACTGATTCACTCATGTATTGATAACGGAGGAGCACCTTACCAAAGGACGTTAAATGAAGGTATTTGTTGTTACCCTGCCTGCCGTTCGGGATTTCGAAATCAGTATACTATATCTGACTAGAGTATCCCTGTTACATTATGTTACGACTATTTTAACTTTTTTTTTGATCGGCATTCTAGAAGTTGGTGATTCAATAATGAAGCATACAACTTTATGGATGACAACTTCTTGTTTATTACATAGAGCGACCTTTCGGTGTAGATTCCTACGGGGCGGTGGGGTAGTCTAGTGGTTAAAGCGTTGGCTCGTCACGCCGAAGACCCGGGTTCGAATCCCCACATGGGTACAATGAGTGAAGCCCATTTCTGGTGTCCCCGCCGTGATATTGCTGGAATATTGCTAAAAGCGGCGTAAAACCAAACTCAGTCAGTCAGTCAGTAGATTCCTACACCGTTATCAAGCTAGAAGTGGCTTGATAACGGTGAAGGAATCTACACCGAAAGGTCGCTCTATGTAATGAACAAGAAGTTGTCATCCATTAAGTTGTATGTGCTTTATATTTAAACTTTATTCGCACAAGGGTCACAAGCGATTCTTAAGCGCGGAAAAGCAGAAGAGCGCTCTTGTGACGTATTCCTGAAGGCGACTGTCGTCAATCGTGTTGGGGTGCATGGCTCGAGATACTCATGTACAAGCATGTATACCTGTTGCAATCTTTGTGAGTGATATATACATCTTTGTACATCAACCATAAGTACTTGAGGGACGGTGGGGTAGCCTAGTGGTTAATGCGTTTGCTCGTCACGCCGAAGACCCAGGTTCGATTCACCACATTCACAATGTGTGAAGCCCGTTTCGTTCACCTGTGATTACCCTTCAGCGTCCGACTAACCACGGTACGACTGGGAAGTGTTGTTTCAATTCGCTGTCAGTATTGTAGCAAGGCTTCCTGTAAAACCTTCAAACAGCTATACTGCAGACCCATCATTGACTTGTGCTGGATTCGCATGTTATTCCCGGGAGGCAGGTGTTAAATAATCGTCTATGGCACTATGATTCGCTGTCCAGGGTTGCATCCCTTAGCGGTGCAAGAATCCTATGATTAAAGACGGCCTACTTTAGATCTAGGTGTGCCAGTATATACCTGTGCATTCACGAGGGTGGTAAGCATGTTCGATAGGCTATTGGCGTACGATATGTAACCTACAGACGTAATCAGTGATGAAATAGGACATACGTCATGTTGGCCTGTTATTCTGCATATTGTATTTGTGAGTTTACCAATATGTCCCAACTTACCCTGGATGGAATGACTGTAAACAACACTGTGTTGATGACTTCTGTTGCCCAAACAGCGCGAAACACGCTCTTAACACCAAAATAACTGAAACATTAAATGATTGCTGTCTCTACAAAGATGCCGAAACGCCATTAATCTTCAATGTGACACATCCACTATCTTGAATTTAAATGGGCAGAGTAAGGTTAGAAACTGTGGGTCCAATTGTTTCGTCATATGGTAGATAATCATAATATAACATATATGCAGATGAACCTTGCCGCTGAGTATTTACATTCGAGGTCAATGTTTGTTCTCCGTGTGCTGGGGTAACCATTAGTATTGGTGGTGCTCTATACACTGTAAAACTTTGCCGTAAAATATACGGTAACATCACGTGAAAATGCGACGGTAGAATTACGTTATGACAGTGGCACGGTGCAATGCCGTTAACGTCAATAATTTACGGGATTACGCCGTTTAACCCCAAACCATTGTGGCATATACGGCATTTTACTGTAGTGAATGATTCTGACGGTATAATACCGTTTAACCCCAAAGCATTGTGGGATACTGTCATCCACGCCGCCGCCATTTTACGTTGGGTTTGATTACACGAAGACGAATCGTTCCAGAATCAGCTGCCACAAGACTCATCTATTGGTAATTTGTACTATACGATGTCGAGAGTATGCAGATTAAGGACTTACATGTTCACTATTTAGCTTTTCTGTTGTTTCCAACTGTATTTTTGTGTTTGACAAATGTAATGACGTATCGTTGCAAAGAATGTACTTTTGAGACCTCTATCTTACGTCAGTATGTCAGACATTATCGTTTACACAGAAACGTACCAAACATTGTGTTTCCATGTTGTCAGGAGCTTTGTGTAAGACAATTTCACACGTACAGTGCGTTTCGAGCACACGTACTGCGTGATCATGGGCGCAACACAAACACGAGTCAGTCAAGGTCAGTAAATGGCCAGTCACATGTGAATGTGCATCTTGTATGTAGGCAAAGCTTTTGTGACAGTACATTCTCTCGTATCGAGGAGCTCTTGAAACATTTGCGTCAGCATTTAGACAGAAGGGATCCCATTGTTTGTCCATTTAGATCATGCAATACCAAAATTGTACATAAATAAACATTCTCATCTCATATAAGTAGAAAGCACAAGCACCACACATTATCGGAGTTATCAGATTCAGTTCTTGAAGCAAATAACACACATACAAATACAGATGAAGGACAGCTCTGCATATCTTTACAAACAGACAACAGATTGGTTGAAGCTGATCTTGAAGAAAGTGAAATGGTAGTCTGTTTGCGTTTAGTGTTTTCTGTTTCATGTAATGTTTTCAGACAGATCACTGTTTATATCAGTCCACGTGGATTAGTTATATTGTTAGAGACCTATATTGTCATCAGGACATAGAGAAATGTTTCTTTTTTTTTGTTTGCTGTTAATGCACATCATTTTGTCGCCTCTTTCCCCCAGCTTAAACAAAGTACGAGTGGGTATAGCTGTATACAGCATATACTATGCCAACTTAGGTTAACATCGTTATACTAACTCTGATGATGTAAGAAAAGACCAGCTTCACACTGAAAACAATAAAATCTGAATCATCTGGTTCAAAGATTCATCTAACACAGTTGTATTCTTTTTTATTTGAATAGCATATGTTCGCAGCATTAAAAGCAAGACAATTATAGATATAGTTCCCATGTTGTAGCTAACATTCCAATGCTGTTGCCTTTCAGCTGTTATGTGCAGGTAACCTCAGTAAATGGTTATTACTTTATTTGGCTATACATGCACAGGAATTCTACCGGCTGCAACAATTTCATCGTATATTTTACGGTATGAATACATTCGGTACACCGTAAAGCTACTGGTTTTGTACCGGCAGCACGGCTGCCAAACTATTACCGTATATTTTACGGTATGAATTACAATCTGATACTGGTTTTGTACCGGCAGCATGACTGCCAGAGTTTTACCGTATATTTTACGGTATGAATTTATTACGGTATCCCGTAAAGCTACTGAGTTTTTACCGGCAGCATGGCTGCCAAACTTTTACCGTAAAAATTAACGGTAAAGTTTTACAGTGTAGGGGATTTTGAAAACAATCTCTATCTTCTTGTGATTAATAGGTACGGTGGGGCAGCCTTACGATTAAAGGGTAAACTCGTCCCGCTAAAGACCCGCGTTCGATTCCCAACATGGGTAAAATGTGTGAAGCCCATTTTGGTTGACCAAATAACTGGGATAGTTTCTGCAATGTATAAATATGTGTACGCAGTTCTGAGTTGGGCGTGATTTTTAGCCCTGGGTAAGGAAATTATTGACTGCCTCTTACTCAGTCTTAGTAGGAGAATTATAATTCGACCTTCACATTCCTTTGATGCAACTTATGTTTTCTGTGCGATCGATCTGCAATGTAACCACTGCGCTGTCAAACCGTCCCCAATTATATATACAGTGGTTTAACGACCTGCGTCTAAAACACATACACGGCAGACGTGAAGCCTAAAGTCGCAGACGTTTTTGCATGAAGGATTTTAAAAACTGTCAGTCTGCTCAGCTCGGGTATTTTAAACTCGTCTTTTACACGGTTAATCTGCAAAGTTTGCTCGTTTAGAGGTCATTGTCTCTCAGAGCAGTAAATAGCAATGCACGGCGCGGTGACGCAATTAGCGCTATTCCTGTACACAGGGCTGGGATTGTAATACAACGTTCCTCCACCGACATGCCGCCAACGTTGGCGGGGCTTAATCCAGTTGAGAGTTGACTCGTAGTAAGTAACTAGCGTATATGAGACAAATATCGAATCATGAGGCATTTTGCGCTTTACAAATCATATAAATACTGCAACTCAATAAATACAGAAAGAATATAAAAAGGGAAAAACAGGAGAAAAGAAGAAGACAAAACAGTGACAAAGGTTTCATAAAACCCCTCAAATCTGACTTTTTTTAGGGCTTTAAGTCTTATATTTTCATTTACTGTTGTTATCATGATAAATGCGAGATACTTTATTGATGACAACGTTTTTACTATTAAAATAAAGAAGTTGACATCATAAAGTATCGTGCCTTTGTTATCACTAATCAGCTTGTAAACTGCCTCTCAAAGAGTTGTCGTTGTAGGTCCCCAAATACTGATAGCACGGCGTGATATAAAACATGACAGAGATAACAGTATCGAGCAGAATACTTCACTGGTATTTATTGGACAATATACGGATATTGTCATAGCTGATTGGTCAGGTGAAACAATTTGACGTCATAGTCATGTGAACAATATGCTATGCTATGACGTCATTAATGGTCACGACGAAAAACATTGGATAACGTTACGTCATGTGATCAGTTGGTTGACAACTTCTTTGTAAGGTCAACGGTTCATACGTAATCATTATAATTATCTCGCTTTAATTTTAAATACCGATGTGGAATGTTCTCAAAATAGGAATATTCAAGATTTTAGAAAAAGAATAAGTGGTGTTACATATACATGTAATTCAGTTATTCTCTGTTGCAGTTATCAAAAGAAACCAATTGAACATGAATGATACATTTCAGGCAATCGTTCATTCACACATGCGGAAACTGGTGAATCATTTTAAAGTGGAAATTATGTCTATAACTGCGGTTAAAATAACTCAGATAAGGCAAAGCGCAGGAGGGAACTATTGGGTATACTTATGATGTATTTCACTGTGAATCTGACAGAACTTTACGATAAGTTCATTCCCTCGGCTGGATGATGTGGAGCCCGGGTTAATATTGACAAGAATTTCGCGGATAGTTGTGGAGGAAATCTGTTGGATTTCCTAATACTATTTTTAGAACACACAACACTGCCCAGCGCACATGTCACCGGCGGGCTGATTCACTTTCCATAACAAAATAGTCCCTCTACATAACCGTGATTTAAATAACAATTAAATGTATGATATATATATGATTATAATTTAGACAGATTCGATGACAATATAAACCACAGGCTGCCATTGCCTCGAGTATTAACTCTTTTGTTGTTATTCCCTAGTGCGCGTTAACTCTATGTATTCATCCGCTTTATTTATGCCGCACAGCCTCGGAATAAGGCGCTCGCGATACCGTCAGTTGAAAGCGGACTGGATACCTTACCCGCTTATTCTAACGGAATATTGTGCTATTGTTTCAATGATGGAGATTTAGCAAGGAGGAGATCTTCGAACGACAAAAACCTGTCAGAATGGCAGGAAAACGAACCGTTACGATTGAAAGTTTTCCCTGTCGAGTCGAAGGATGGCTCAATGTTTGGGGTGAGTTAAGCCTTTTCTTTTCAGTGATAGTGATACAGATGTGGGGGGAATTTATTATCATTACAAAATGACACTGTGTGGTCAAAATGAAACATTTATATCTCGAAATAGCAAGTGATAAAATATTAGAGAAAGGTGATGGGTGATGCATTTCTGGAAAGCTATTCTCGTGACACATGGTTGTAAATTTCGGGGTTTGTTTTCATTGAAAATTTAATCATTCATTGATCGTGTCCGTACAATGAAGCCTTTTGTGTGTGCACGCAGTAGTGAAAATAACACGACACTCTGGTTGACAATAGCAGTTGTTGATTTTACTGTAAACCTAGCAACATGTCTATTGCATGGGAGACTTACATCCCGCTGGCTGCACCCGTGAAGCGCTACACACCCCATGCAAGGTGCTCCCCACGTGCAAGTTCAGGTGTTACGTCGTCACGCTCCGCGGGGGCTGTCGAGGTTTTATTCCTGTAACCTTACAATGCAAAGCGCACGCGACTATTTATCAAAAAGAGCAATATGGTATATATCGCCTGTTTCAAGGTGGATATTTGCAAGTTATGGGTTATACCCATTATATACTTATTTCACATGACAAGCGGCGCCATGGATGTCCTCACGATAGGCCGAAACAGGTGGCTGCATGTGGTCTACTGTCTGATGACGTATGCCGCACGGATTAATACCCGTAGAATGGAATATACATTTAATTTAAGTAATTTAATTGGGTGATTACCGTTGTCTCAGTATTTGTTATACCGCACAGTGTTTACGTAACGACATATATTCAGCTGTGGGCGTTTAATGAGATAAATGAATTTATTGATTCTACGGCTTTGCACCACCAGTAAATTGATCCCGTATCTAAGAGCGTTCGTTTGATTCTCTGGGCGAGCACTGTGCTAGAGTTTATACCTGGCGGCATCTAAGTCGGTTAGTTTGATCCTCTGGGCGAGGACAGTACTGGAGTTAATACCTGGCAACCCATGAATATTCTAATAATTGTCCTTGATGGTGTCTGTTAGAACTTCTGATTATTTCAGTTTTCAATAATGTTTTTTGATCATTAATATGCACCTAGGAAATACACAGTTTGCTTAAGATCTGTACTTGTGGAAATTCTTGCTTCTTTTTGTAGTTTCTCAAAAAATTTTTTTTTATCAGATAAGGAATTTTAGATGTTTAATCTTTTAAGCTGTTTTTTTTCAAAGTCAAATTGTTCTATCCCTAATGTTGCAGGTGTGAGATGTAGTGGTCCTAAGATCACAAGGACTAACTTTAATTTCAAATCCTAAAGTGGATTTATTGTCTCGTCATTTCATGTTTAATAATAAGTTATTGTATCTTTGAGCTGTACAGCAATTTCATGCACTATTGCCATGATTACTCTGAATGACAATAAACCAATAAGTGATTTCACCGAGATACTGTGATGCCCTGAGGGTCGGTGTTGAGCGACATTGTATGGTGGTATGTAGCTCAGTGAGGAGTTGGGTTTGATGCGTGCTAGTTTATTGTCCCAACTGAAATACACCCACTTCATAAAAACATGAAAATTGGAAACATTTCTCTAGTAGAACCAAGGATTGGGTTAGTGGGCAACTAATGAATCCTGTAATAGGCTCAAAGGAAGCGGAAAACATGGTCATCACCCAAACCATTAGTTGTGATAACATGCTTGTCTTGTTGAACATAAGCAAGGATGCCAAAAATACAGGGTGCATTTTATCTCAACACCTGTTTGGTTCCATTTTGAACAATATGAAATTGTTACAATGAATGACAAGAAACATGGATAGAGTGAGTGAGTGAGTATGGTTTTACGCCGCTTTTAGCAATATTCCAGCAATATCAGGGCAGGGAAACATGGATAAAACCTTGAGGAATCAATTAGCTATAGTTATATTCTGCATGTAAAATCATTATTCTCTGTAAAACAATGACCTCAAAATGTGGTTCTTGAATGTTTTGGGTGCGATTTGTTACTGCTTTGTTAGCATCTAAATGCAGTGGTGGTGTTCATAACTAATACATTTCTACCTGGACATTGCAAAAATGTTTCACCATTGTTAAAGCAAATGAAAAAATATATCAGTAGTTTATTAATGTATTGTATAGCATAAAATATATGTAGTTTAATGTGTAATTTGCAGCCATCTTTGTCATTGTTAAAGCAAATGAAAGGAATACAGATCATGAAAACCTATCAGACAAAAGAGATGAAAAAGATAATTGGAGTAAAGGCTGAGGTGTCTGAACAATGGCTGAGCATTTGTCAGTACAGAGATTTCAAGGTGTTGGTGCAGACTCTTTCGAACTTCTTATTTACAAAGTGGCAGTTTTTGGAGCAAGGTAAATGCTTTAGTGGGTATTCTTGAGTATGGTATGTAGGAAGGGGTTTTAAGTGCTTTAAGGGAACCTTCAAGTCTGGTCTAGCAATCTCATTACAGTGTTGCTTGGTAACAACGAAAACTAAAAGATATAATTTTTTAGCTATATTTGGGACAGAATTGCCAATTTGGCTTAAGGGAATATCCATTCAATTTCCCATTTAGATGGATAGTGTAATGATAGTTATTTGGGGAACTGTAATTGGCTTGGGAGTAGAGTGAATTCACCAAGGTTTTTTGTGTGATATGATGGTTTTTTCATTTAATAATATTGATCATTGCAACAATAGTCATTTACTTCAGAATTGGGTTAATTTGTTACTGTGATGTATGTGCCAGTTCGCTATATTGAAGTGTTAATGAAAATACAGGCATGATGATGGACCCTAAGTGAGGTGTGTGTTGGGGTGGGTGGGATGCTTGGGGTAGGTGGAGTGAGAGGATGTGGGTAGAAGTAGGGTGGGGGTGTAGTAGAAGGGGTGTATGGGGGTAGAAGTGGAGTGGGTGTAGGGGTGCTTGGGGTGGGTGGATAGGGTGGGGATGTAGTAGAAAGGGGTGTATAGGGGAAGAAGTGGGGTGGGTGTAGGGGTGCTTTGGGTGGGTGGATAGGGTGAGGGATGTAGTAGAAGGGGTGTATGGGGGTAGAAGTGTAGGGGTGCTTGGGGTGGGTGGATAGGGTGAGGGGTGTAGTAGAAGGGATGTATGGGGGTAGAAGTGGAGTGGGTGTAGGGGTGCTTGGGGTGGGTGGATAGGGTGAGGGATATAGTAGAATAATATTGATCATTGCCTATATTGAAGTGTTAATGAAAATACAGGCATGATGATGGACCCTAAGTGAGGTGTGTGTTGGGGTGGGTGGGATGCTTGGGGGAGGCTGAGTGAGGATGTGGGTAGAAGTAGGGTGAGGGGTGTAGTAGAAGGGGTGTATGGGGGTAGAAGTGGAGTGGGTGTAGGGGTGCTTGGAGTGGGTGGACAGGGTGAGGGATGTAGTAAAAAGGGTATATGGGGGTAGAAGTGGAGTGGGTGTAGGGGTGCTTGGGGTGGGTGGATAGGGTGAGGGATGTAGAAAGGGGTGTGTGGGGTAGAAGTGGAGTGGGTGTAGGGGTGCTTGGGGTGGGTGGATAGGGTGAGGGATATAGTAGAAGGGGGTGTATGGGGGTAGAAGTGTAGGGGTGCTTGGAGTGGGTGGATAGGGTGAGGGGTGTAGTAGAAGGGGGTGTACTGGGGTAGAAGTGGAGTTGGTGTGGGGTGTCGTACTTGTAAGTAGCTCAGTTGTTACAGTGTTAATTTACCATGCCCAATGTTCAGGTTTAACTCTACATTGGTGGAATGTGTGGAGCTCATGGATGTGGACCTTGACTTGAACTTTGCTACAAAACAAGATCACTGACTGACTATAGTCAATGTGAATCGTGTACAGACAAGTGTTCTCACACATCTTTCATGTGTGTGTATTGCCATGTATTTGGGTAGCGTCATGTTATTTCACTACAGACTTGGGTGGTGTCATGTTCTAGCATGACTCTGACATTCAAGATAGGAGCAAAAGTTGCATGAGTGCACACCCTGCCAGTGAGATAGGCTATCTCTCGTGATGTGATACTGTTCTGGCATTGGGCATGCTGTAAGGTCTTAACACTTGCATGCTTCATAGCAATTACCCTCTCCTTGGGCTTCAGGCATGGGGCTATGGTGACCCCATCCATGGGGAGTTCCGATCCCACTCCTGGGGGAAAACTGTCTTTAATCCAGAGACTACTTTGACCCCACCCTGGGAGGTACGCTAACCCCCACACATGAGGAACACTGACTTCAGTTCAGAAGCGTCTTTGACCACCAAACTTTGAGGTATGCTGTCCCGCAATCATGGGGGAACATTGACTTCAATCCAGAGGCAAAAGTGACCCAACACCGGGAGGTACGCTAGCCCTCACACTTGTGGGAACATGGTCTTCAATCTAGAGGCTACTTTGACCCCTCCTCTGGAGGTGTGCCAATCTCCCTCATGACAGAGCACTGGCTATGCTAACATCCTCTCCTGACAGAAGATCAGCTTCAACTCAGGGCTATGTTGACCCCACCCCTGGCGGTACCCTATCACCAACTTGGCAAGTTATGAGGGAACAGTGTCTTCAACTTTGGGACTACTTTGACCCCACCCATGATGGAGCTGTAACCCTAAGTATTAGGGGTGTCACGATACACCAATCTCACGATACGATACGTATCACGATTTTAAGGTCACGATACGATACGTATCGCGATACATAATTATCGCGCCTTTTCATAGCATTACCTTACCAGCAATGTACGCGTTCGCTGACTGGATCATCAAAATAGTCTAGCCAATCACAAAAGCTGTTAGTTTCCAACCTATTTTTTAAGTAAAGCTAGCTACATCTATTTATCAGAGCGGTCTGGTATAATTTTACTATCAAGACTTTGACGGAGATGGATATAGCATAAAAATTTGAATCGATTAAGTTTTAAAATAGGAATCGATACACGCAAGCATGTATCGCGTATCGTATCGTCAGTAAAAATGTATCGATGTATCGATACATTCGCGTATCGCGACACCCCTACTAAGTATGAAGGACACTGGCTTAACTTACTCCCCCATACATGGGATTAGACAAACCTTCTTAGGGCTTCACCATCATTGCTCTACTGGCTTAACTCCCAAGGGGGCGGTGGGGTAGCCTAGTGGTTAAAGCGTTCACTCATCATGCCGAAGATCCGGGTTCGATTCCCCACATGGGTACAATGTGTGAAGACCTTTTCCGGTGTCCCTCTCCGTGATATTGCCGGAATATTGCTAAAAGTGGCATAAAACCTCACTCACTTAATTCCCAGGATGGACTTGCCCAACACTGGTGCCTATGTTGACACTGACCCAAGGGATTCCCAGACTTCCCAGACAAGCCATGTTTATCTCACTCATGGGGGTATCAGTCATCTAATCTTGGAAAGTTTTAGTCAGATGGACACTGAGGGGACCTGTCAAGCAGCATGCATGGCTGAATCTTTTATCTCTTGTGATTCTGAGTTTTGGTCAGAAGGCGCTGAAGGTCTTCTATGCTATGGTGAACAACATATAGCTGAATCATATATCTGTTGTTGTAAGGGCCAGATGGCGCCAATGGTCTCATAGCTCAAGGATTGTTTACATGACATGACCATACCACAAACATAGACCAGCAGTAATATGATATATACCATACTGGGAAGGAATCAATTGTGTTCTCATAGGAACGGTGTTCCGATAACAAATATATATTCTCTTTTGAAAGAGTGTGGTGTGGTGTGAATCACAATGTAAAAGAGCCAAATATGATGTTTCCTCTAGGACTGAAGCGAAATCTGATGTACATGTGTTTTACCGCATCTCTTATTCCATGTTCTCATGGGAATGGTGATCTAATAGCAAATATATATTCTGTACTGGATGAGTGTGGTATGGTGTGAATCCCAATGTAAAAGAGCCAAATGTGATAAGTTTCCTCACAGTCGGAAGCAAGATTTGATATATACCGTATTACCAGTTACTAAGGGAGTAAGATGTGATGTTCCAACATTACTGGCAGCTACCCAGGTAGTCAGCTGTGACCAGTGTAGTGGTTTGCATAGAAACTGTGGTCATACAAAGCCTGTTGAACCACATCAAGTAGTTCTGATGGTCTTTGATACTGGAGAAAAGGGCTTTGTGACAAATGAAACACATGACTATGTTGTTTAGTGCCTTTGAGTGAAGTGGTTGATAAACTGTATATTCCACAACACTAGTGATAGAGAGGCAGTGCTGGGTATTGTAGGTAGGGATATATTGACAGTATACACCTGGGGTTGGCAGTGGACTGTAACACAAAGTAGCATCATAGCCTATGATGACTGAAGTGTTTGTTAAATGTTGAGTGGTAGAGTTGATTGGTTCTCTGTTGGTATTTTTACACAAAATTTGTATTTTGCTAACCCCAGCAAATTCATTCAAGAGAGGGACTACAACAATCCTAGAACTATTCAGCCATTCTTGTCAACCAGCAGGGTTCCAGATAAGGGCCGTATTGGCGTATGTACGGATAAAAAATGTGCATGCTACGTGTTTTTTTTTGCAAGTTGTTGAAGACATTGAACAGAGTTGTGTCACTTGGGCAAGTCTGGACCGATTAACAGGCATTCTAATGACGCTCCGTCATGACTGTTTTGAGGTTTTTCAGCACCATACCTATGCTTTCACATCTAAGACATGCATGGCTGTGGGTTACCTTCCACATCTATCTGACACACTTGGATCTAACAGGAATATTGTTCAAAGTGACACGGCACCTGGCTTTTGCCAATGTTACAGATATTGCTGACTTCATTTAGAAATAATAAGTTTTGACATTTTTGTGAAGTAAGGTCAGCAGGTGTCCCTTACGTTAACTGAAAGTATGTCCCATGCAACAATAGTCAGCAGTTAAAAGCACTGTTTTATAGTAATGGGGAATTTATGTTATGTGTTACAGAGGAAACACTCCATCAGCGCTGCCATTTCTACAACTCTTAAATACAAATTGTATTCAAGGTTTGTATTTTATATGTCAATAAAACAGGATCTCTGGATCAGTGAGGCAGCTGTCTCCACAGAAAACATAAATTCTACCTCATTGTCACAGACTTTTTGCAGTGAAAGCTAACTTCCTTCCAGATCCTGATAAGACTTGAATATTGCATGTGTGGACAAGCTATGGCGGCGGTGCAGTCATATTAATTTGCTAATTGATCTACTTATTAACCTGCGGGCTGTCTGTCACGGTTGGCTGGTTACATACAAAGTCAGGGTCATAGTGACTGATAATCAATAGATATGTGGCCTGCAAGCAGGGTAGTAATTCCAGCAATTTTCACAAACTCTTCAAATCATGTATCTCATCAGATATCATTACTTGTAGATAGATAACTTACAGATTAGTGGAAAGTTGAGGTGTCAGATAAGTAATGTTTAGTATACCTGATACTCATTTTCTGTTAACTCTTACTAAATTAGAACTAATAGAGCAGCTTTTCTTCAAACCTGCGTAGGTTATCAGTTTTAAATTCTGGTAATGGCTGGCTCTGTTCAAGCTGTTGTCAGTCTCTGGAGCTCTTCATTAGAGCTGTGTATCGTGGCCTAAGTGGCGAGACGATATATCCTGATACCAGTTTTATGAGGCGAGACGATATATCGTGAAAGAATTGGCAAGGAACCTGCGAGATGATTATCATCACGATACAATGGTGGCGATACAATACGTATCCCGATACTTTACAATTTCTAATAACAGATATGATAGATAAAATGACTGAAACTTTATTTGTTATACAGCAAAATTTGTGTTCCATTCACACACACTTAAAAAGGTGTTCATCTCATAAAGTTTCAGCATTTAATGCTTAAGAAAGTTAAACATATTCAGTATACCTTGATCATATATATATAAATCTTTAAGTGAAGTTTCCCTTGGGAAGTTGTGTTTCTACACCAATGCTTTCACAAACATCTCAATGTAATATATATCAGCATTCAGAATCACTTAAGTCTGCTTTCTAAATTTTATCTTCTCTTTGTTCTCTTTCTTAACAACGCTGAGACATTGTTCATAGTTGTAAATAAATAGTGTTATTTGTCAAACAACTAAAACATATCTGCATATTTCAGTTACTTGAGGGCAATTATTCTCAGTTCACAGAGTTTGTAAAATGTTGACACTCTGTGACTTATACGCCAACTCCTTTGTTCATGTAACAAAGATAACTGACACAAAAAAATTCCTTTAAAGTTCAATTTGTTTTTAAAATTCAGAAGAATTTCAAAGAGACTCCTTTCCTATTCCTAATGCAATACTCCTTACAACTTTAAGTAGTATTTGTTGTATCGGGATATATCGACTCTTGTGCCGATACATCGATGTATCATGGACCCTCGCGATATAAATATCCTGATATATTTCCTAAATGTGTTTTGTATCGATGCACTCGTATCGCGTAGTTGACGATGTAAACATCGATACTATCGATGAATCGTTACACCACTACTCTTCATGTTGTGATATATGGACAACTAATTAAACATGTGTTTGTAAGGTTTTTGAAATGATATTTTTTCATGTTTTACAAATTTCATTCGTTAGTATGCAAAAACAAAGACAATAGATAAGAAATAAAACTTTTGTTGATATGGTAGTTTTCTGTTTATAAAAAATTGGAGTTTTTTTTTATGGAAATGCAAATAGAGATATTAAGATAAGCATTTTTATTTATTGTTTATTTTGATATTTGCTCAAATTTCAGTATGCTTATCTGAAAACCAACATATTTACCTGGCCTTGCCTTATAGTTACTAAAGTATGAAAGGTAAATTAGATTAGTGAATGAAGAGACTCAGTGGCCAGAGTTGAAACCTGACACCAAATCCAGGGATTGAGTGTGTGTAGAAGTCTGAAACATGATCAGAAACATTAACGTTGATGAATCTGGGTTGCTTCAGATAACCTTTTATGTGGGGAGAATAATCTCGGGGACAACAGAGTCAGTGCTGTCTGTCAGGAGTACACCAGAGCAAACCTATACAATTCAAATAATGTAGGTTCCAGTATCTCGTCTTACCTGCTGATATACACCATTATTTTGACAGTTTGTAAAATATGACAAAAGAGGGTTTTGGGTTGGGAGCTCCAAATTTGGGTTGGTTAGGAAAAGTGGAAAGAAGAGCTATACGGAAATGTCGCATCATGAAAAATAAAGAGGTTGTTATCCATAAAGTATTATCCTTTTATTATTATTCATCAACTTCTAAAATGCCAGTCAAACAGATAATATATGTACTCGTTCACTAATTAGTTTGTAACTGTCCAAAGTGTGTCACTATCCATCAGTTGTGTGGTATAAACTCTTGTGAAAATGGACCGCCTCTGTGGTGTAGTGGTTAGAGCGTCCACCCGGAGAGCGGAAGGTCGCGGGTTCGATCCCCCACCGCGTCAAACCAAAAGACGTAAAAATATGGTACTTCCCAGATAGCAATGATATGTTGGCCCATAGTTGGCCCATAATCACCGGTTTGGTTGGCCCATGGTTGTCAAACTGACGATGGGCCCACTTGGATATGCTCATCGGCTCCACAGTGGCCCATCATGTTGGCTCATTGTTGGGCCAACGAATGAAAGTTCACACAAAACCATGGCCCATAGTTGGCCCAACGTAGTGATTTTGTTGGCCTTATGTTGGCACCACCGTGTTACAACATTAGGCTCTTTCTTGACCATTGCTAAACCATGGCCCATACTTGGCCCAGCGATGTGATTTAGTTGGCCTTATGTTGGCACAACTGTATTTCAACATTTAGCTCTTTCCTGGCCTCTGCAATCAGAAACATATATAAACAACACAACAAGTTAATCAAGTGAACTATTTAATTCTTTTTTTTTTTCATTGTTATTTGAACATTATTGTATTTCTTGAAAATATTCTTGTCTTAGGTCTTTTTGGCTGTCGCCGCTGACAGGTTTTGAACTGCTCCTGAAAAAACAACCCAAATATTTCATGAAACTGTCAGATATCATAATTTTAGACGAGAACTATCGTAAAAGGACATAGTATTTGACCTTATGTTTTATTTGAAACATACAACTTAATGATTGAAAACTTCTTGTTTATTGCACAGAGTGGCGTTCGGATGTAGATTCTTACACTGTTATCAAGCTAAAACCAAATGATGAGAAGTATATATATATGCGTAGTATGTTTTGACAATCAGCAGATTGACATTAACAACACCATGTAATTGAGTAACAACTGGTACATTATTGGGAGAGGCCAGATGGGGACTAAGAACAACAAATGGAATGGTGATGAAGCCAATAAACAAGGGGGGATCCAGTTGTAACAACAAGCTGATTGGGTGCTTTGATAGAGTCTATAGTTTGATTAGTTCTTCATTGGTCTGTCGTTTTCATGTGACTGCAAAATTTGGTTTTGTTGCAATTATTCGATTTTGTGTTAGTGAGTAATTCATTGGTTTCAAATGAAATCAAACAGACTATGAGTTGGTGGGTTACTGGTTGAGGCTCCTGAAGACATGTTGTAGGTGGTTCTGCTCATGTTCTAGGTCATGGCTGCTGGAGGAATGTTCTTAGCGTGCTTGGTCAGGGTTGAGATGACGCCAAACTTAGTTTTAGGGGGCTGGTTTGACAAATTCGAAAACTTATTCACCAAGAATCAGGACTTCGGAAAAAGAAAACTTTTGGAAAGCCATCAAAATCAGCCGCATACAAACCTTTGATCAATAGAGACCAAGCATACTACACACCACTGACTGACTGACTGAGTTTGGTTTCATCGCTTTTAGCAATATTCCAGCAACATCGGCGGGGGCGCCAGAAATGGGCTCACACATTGTACCCATGTGGTGATTGAACCGGGTCTCAGTGACAAGCAAGCGCTTTAACCACTGGGCTACCCACCACCCACTACATACCATTGGTTAATGAAGAACTTATCAAACTATAGACTCTATCAAATCACCCTATCAGGTTGTTACAACCTAACACCCACCCCCTCCTTCCTTGTTAATTGGTTTCATCACTAGATCCATTTGTTGTTCTTAGTCCCCAACTGGCGCTCCCAATTATGTTTATTTGACAAAACATACTATGTACATGTATATATACTTTTCATCATTTGGTTGTAGTCACTTTTAGCTTGATAACAGTGTAAGAATCTACATCGAAGCGATAAGCTCTATACAATAAAGAAGAAGTTGTCATCCATAGAGTTGTATGTTTCATTTTTGACTCACCAACTTCTAGAATGCTGTTCAAATAATGTTTTATTTGGATATGGCGTGTAACTACTATAACTGTGACACATATATCTGATATGATGATGTTTAGCAATTATTGGTTGTAAACATGAATAATAGAGAGAGTTGTATATGGAAATAGAGTGTAACTGACAAACACATAATGTTAATAAAGTAAACACAATAAATTTAAATAATTTAAAATGAAATGGGATTATCAAAGTGGTTAAAGCAGGCTACCTAAAGAAAAGAGTCAATTAAATCTTTTATCTACTCAATCAATTACCTTTCAATACGGTATGTGTCAGTTTCTTTAGCCTAAATGATGATTTAAATTAATTATTTCACAATATATTCGCAATTCAGTATCACAGAAATAACAATGCATATTTACCAGTTGAAGGCCTCCAGAAATGTAGTGTCGTCTGCTCTTTGAATATCAGGTAAAGCTATCAATGATGACAAGTTTGGTATTCAATTTGGAGAAAACAGCTATTTCAACTTTCATCAAAATCTTAATAAGAAAACATGGCTAAAAATGGCCGTGTGCTCACTCTATTATTCACAATGTTGGGCCAACGGTGGCCCAACTTTGTGAAATAGATGTAAGATCAGGGAAAATAGGCAGAGTTTTTCAAATGTTGGCCCACTGTTGGACTAACGTGTCAAAAGCCACCGTTACTTTTAAGTCATTAAGATAACGTTGGGCCAATGTTGTCAAACTGTTGGCCAACCAACCAACCATATACCAACATTGGCCCAACACACCTTTGCTATCTGGGTTGTTGGTCCCTGCCTGGCGTTCGGCATTAATGGGTACAACAAGGACTGGTCGGCTCGGAGTCAGTATAATGTGTCTGAGTGGGGTATTCATGCTTCACTACGGCATGGTATCTCAGTGGGCTAGCACTATAAAACCAGCTTCAGTCTGGGCTAGTACAAGCAGCTGCACATACACATACACACGCATGCACGTTGTCATATGAGCGAAATATTCTCAAGCACGACGTAAAACCCAATTCACCTCACCTCACCTTGTGAAAATGCCTGTAATAATGTGAAAACGATGTGAAGTCTTCTACCACGTTGCTATGTTATGTTTACAGCCTGTGGCTGTCACAGTCCAGTAGACAGCAGGGCAGGCTTTGACCAGACAACATTTTCCAAGGGAACACAATATGTTTGTGATGCAAACATGGTTCCTCTCAGACTGGCTAGCCACCATGTTTATAGTTACACCATACTGCTTGTGTCAAGACGGGCTATGGTTACCAAGTCCAGAATGTTTGCTGACCACATGTAATTGACCTGCTAACACTTGTATTACAAAACAACATCCTTCGCGATTCCCACATTTTCTGTGAAATCCATTGAAGTTATGTTTGTGCACTGATATGGATGTTTATGAAATGGCTTCTGTTACAGCGCTCTCAGGAGATGAAAGCGAATCTTATACTTTCATGAACATGATTCTATTAAACCACCCATCTTGGCTCCATAACCAATCAATACAACCGCATATTTCAAGTGTGAACAAATTTCCGTTTACTGGTTGGCATGTTAACGAGGATTATATTGAGGCAGTTTAGCGAGTCAGTTTCATTAGGATACAAGTAGTGTTCTTGTGACTCATGTCAATTGCAAAGTGCTGATGTGTATCGTGTAATTACCATAATGAGGTGTGTTTATTGACGAGGCCTATTGCAATGTAACACACACCTGTTAAGTTGAGTACTTTAGCCACTCCTGTTAATTAGATTACAGGTGAAGTTGTTGAATGGCTGTGATAACAGTAAATAAGGGGTTTTAGCTGGATCTCCGACCTTGATGACCTAACTCTGACACAGAAAGATTTTGTGATTTCTTGATATCTAGTGGAGTGTGGGTACAAGCATACCTGACTATTTGAGGAGCTCAGGCATTTGTGGAGAAACAAGTCACATTGTGGTAGAAGTATGTCGGTGTTAGTTGTACTTCTGTGACAGTGTGGGTTCAAATCATGTTTAAGACTCTCATTATTCAGGTATCAAAAAAGTTCAGGACAAAAGAGTACTTAATTAAAAGTGTATTCCAAAATATGACCTTTGTTACTAAAAAAATATTAAAGACTAAACCACAACTTATTGCTAAAGTAGTTCAAAAATAGTAAAACCCATAAGGAAGAAAGATTTTATGGATTTCAACTTCTTTGTTATGAGAAACATAACATTTAGCAGTATATCCTTACTCCTTCATCAGGTGCAAACCCATCTCACTCACTCACTCATTAAGGGACTAATCTACTGTGTTTTAAGTACACTTTTCCTTCAAAAGAAGAGATAGGTAATGTAAGTACATTATTCATCTTACTCCTTCATCAGGTGCAAACCCATCTCACTCACTCACTCATTAAGGGACTAATCTACTGTGTTTTAAGTACACTTTTCCTTCAAAAGAAGAGATAGGTAATGTAAATACATTATTCATGGCTGAAATATTCTGGGATTTTGAGCAGGAGAATGTGTTGGTTTCATTATATAAATGAACAATAACAGATGTTATTGATGAATACTATGCAGAATATTGATTAAAGTATTTCTTGGTGGTTGCAACAGCACACACCTGCTCAACATCCTATCCAGAAATAGTGCATGCACCGAAGATGTACCACTGAATGTTGAAACAACTGCAGTATTCCAGTTTCTATTGCGGTTGGGATTGTGCTTTACCTTTTGGGATTGTGTCTCTTAAGCAATGAATGTTTTGTTTTTTGAAGTTTTTTTTAACAATTTGGCAATATCAAGGCCAGGTTTCAGTAACAGTTCATGGTTAACATCATATTAAATCTGGACCAGATGATCCAATGACTGACTTCAGGAGCATCAATCGACACAATTAGGACATGAAGACATATTGTCATCCAAGTCTGGGAGCTTGATCATCTCTCTTCTCCTCCCTCCCCTATGAGAAGATGGTATAAAAAAACAACTTTACATGGCGTTTGTATTTATTTAAAAATAATTTGGTACAGAAAAGCCTTTTCAAAATTCTGACAATCACTTATTTTCAGATATGTACAACCAATGAACATGTTTCTTTTTCTGATAGACAGTAAAAAGGGTTCACCATTTTTTCATGTACCAGTACATATGTAACATGGCAGTGGGCTGATGGAAATGGAATACTTTCTGTCAACATGTCGACATTCTTCCCTGACCACAGAATGTGTTTTATGGCGAGGGGGTATGCAGGGCTGTTATTCTGTCCTTTACCTATTTCCCCATCTCTCACATTTGTTTTATTGACCCTTCTGAAGAAAACGCTTTTGTCTGTCTTCTTGTTTATCATAATAAAAATATTCTTTGGTGATTTGTAGCATGCTTATCTGCTTTGCATTGCCTGGAAACAACTGTGCTGCCCTTTAAAGTCCGTCTTTTTGGCCTGTAGACAGCATGAATATTACCTTTATCTTATCTTATCATAGAGAATAGTAGTTGGGTAGCCTAGTGGATAAAATGTTCACTTTTGTTGATGATTCCCGGTATAATAGAATGTGTGAAGCCCATTTGTGGTGTCTCCTGCCAAGAATGTGTTGTTGGTTAATACACTCACTCACTCACTCACTCACTCACTCACTCACTCACTCACTCACTCACTCACTCACTCACTCACTCACTCACTCACTCACTCACTCACTCAGATGTAGCTTGGTTGTTAAAACATTCACTCATCACTTACAAACAATCATTTATTTCCAAAGCATCGTTACCAGGTACAGTGAGTCTCCAACACAATGTACAATGTGCCTCAACACAGAAAGAAACTGCTAAAATATTGCTGAAGGCAGAAAAGCCCATGTACACACTTTCATACATGATATCATGCTGGGAGTTTTCTTTATAGTATGTACATTCAATCTCGTTCATACAATTAAAGCTCTGTATTCGTGAATATAATATTGTAGATGATCAAAATCAGTTTTAAGGACACTACAGGCCATACTACTTCTTTATGGAATATGATCCCCATGGTTATCAAAGGACTGTCGTTTTTATGGCAATAATTCACATAACAATTGGCGTACTACAGGGGTATCCTCTCTCTGCTGTACTGTTAGGCCAAGCAGTAGAGAGAGGTGGAGGACATGATTGCTCTCTTCTGTGCTAGAGTAACTGTGAGGAGAGCAATCATGTCGTCCGCCTCTCGCCGCTGTTAGACCCAACAGAATACCTAACAGGAAACCCATCATGGCATCTACCAATTCTGTTAGGATTTACAGTGTGTGAGTGAGTGAGTATGGTTTTATGCCGCTTTCAGCAATATTCCAGCAATATCATGGCGGATGACACCAGAAATGGGCTTCACACATTGTACCCATGTGGGGAATCAAACCCAGGCCTTCGGCATCACAAGCCAACGCTTTAACCGCTAGGCTACCCCACCGCCCCGGTCTAACAGTGAAGACAGGTAGACGACATGACTGCTCATTTCATTTCTGCGCTACTCTGTTAAGCCCTTCAGTGAAGACAGGTAAATGACAAGGTGGACCAGCACGATTACCTACTGCTCACATTACTCCGTCAATTACCCTTCATTTTACCTGACACCTGCTCCATTGTCCAAGCACTGACCAAGTACTGACCAAGTTACACCTCGGTTGAATGACCGTGTCACATTTTGCCACATGGTCACTCCTTCCTCATCTAAATTGCAATTATGTTTGTAAGTTAGCATCAGTGGGTGGGCAGGTGTCTTGCCTGGACAGGCCAATTGTGCTTGTTTCACGGGCAGGTAGTGACGTTCCGGAGGGATGTTAGGATGGAGGATATCGCTCTAAATGATGTACATATTATGTAGGTTGACAGTGACATGGTGTAGTGTCTTAACGTGGTTGTCATTCATTTCATCACATGAAAGTGTGAAGGTCTCTGTACATGTTGGTCTGCTTATGTGTTCTCCTGAAGTTAATGTTAACATGCATATGTTAATCCCAACGTCACCGCCTCTTTAAAACAGCTGACATTATCCAGACATTTCTGAATCTTCCCTGTTACATTATACACAGGATAGAGAGTACCCTCAACAAATTTGTCATCATTTGTGCAAATGAAGCTCTACATCGTTACTAACAGAATTAACGGGAAAATAACTGAACTATTTCGGACAACTTTGAGGCATGACTCACAAATCTGACTTGTCTTGGATTATTGGTCTAATGGTTGATCATTGATCATGTTTGGTTTCACAGTATTACATTCAGACCTAAACAGAAGTAAGGACAGACAGTAATTTATGTATGGATTTTGGTTGTAAAAAGGTTGGTGAGCAAAAAACCCAAAATGAAATGCACTCTACAAAGGTTTTAAGTCTTTTTAAGCAAGGTGATAAAAATACCCCCTGAAAACTTAATTTGGGTAAAATATGTAAAATATGATGACATTTCAGTTTTGCAATTTTTTATTGTCCTTGCGATTTTGGCCCTTACCAGTGAAAAAACTCTGTTGTCTTTCGGCTTTAGTATTTTTCTGATGTTTTGATTTTTAAAATTCACAGGAATTTAAACCAAGTACAAGATATATTGAGACCTAAGATGTTTGGTGCTGTGGCCCATGGATGTTTGATATGGCCGGTGTATATTCCCGTAATTCCCCTTCAGGTGATAAGTGTGTATGAATGGTGATGTTGGCTGTCATATTTGGTAAAGGGCAGCTGTTGAAGCTCAGCCAGTGTCAGTACAACGTGTACAGGCAGTGATAATGGGTTAATGTAGTCCATAGCTGCACTCTATTTTCTTCTTAAATGCCAAGTTATTTGTTCAACCAGGTAGAGACATACAGATCCTATTCCATGTCAAGTAGATTATGAGATTTTTTCATATAAATGATGATGGGATTTTATATGAAATTACTTTTTCATCCGGACAGTTTTACTTTTGCAGTATCTTTTCTGAATTGAAATTCAATATTAATTCAGTATTAATACTTCATACCCAAATTGAAACCAAATGATGAGGGAAGATTGAGATGTAGAAATAGTTGCCTGGATAATGTTACCTGTTTGTAAAGAAACCTTGGCCCTGTCATTGACATTTGCATGTTAACATTCAATACGAGCACCACAATAGAGGGCTGAAATGTAATGGAACACGATGTAGAGGAGGAAAAGATGTAGCGCTCTGGGACAGTGTCGCATTGCACTGCACTGTGAAGAGTTTACATATAGAATTCCGCTGTAATTATGCTATTTGAAACATTTAATGGCTGGGGTAGACGGGGCCATTTGAAATGTAAATGATATAACCTTTTAACAGTGGTGTAGTGTTCAGGGTTTTGTTGTCCATTAAAAAACTATATAGAGAACTGACTGACATTTCTCATTTTGTTGGTTGTGTTGTGAATGAATCACCTCTTTATGTTTACCTCAAGAGGGGTTACATGTTGAAGAGGCATTAGTGAAACTTTAACATCGTGTTACAGTGTAGTGTAAGTTGTTACGCAAGTGCCACGTGTGATGTGTTCTTGTATCTTGAATGAATAATATATGTGGTAAGGAGAGCAGACTGAAATAAAAGATTTATTTCTCCGACTTGCTTTAGCAGAGATTTCTCATGAATATGGAGAGAGTTTATGGCTTTTATTTGTAAGAAAGTTTATGTTGATGGGTTGATGGTATTGAAACTGAGTGAGCAGTGTTGCACAAAGGCTCAGTGCTTGTAGAGATAATAGGGTTGGTGAACCTTCCAGCGGATTTGAACCACAGACCTTCTGATCCAAACTAGGAAACCTTGTCCACATAACCAAAGAGGTCAACTCTGTATTCAAACTGACAAGGTGAGGATGTCATTTCTGCGATGACTCAACACCCTGATGCACTTGGGAAAAAATTCTTGTCAGATTGTCTTGAAGAACATCAGATTATATTTGTATGAGGCATTGCTCTGTTAGGAAGAGTCATTGCCCAAAGACTTCTTCAGTTTTGCCAAATAGGTACTGTCCATTACAGAGAAGAATCTCAAATTCTTCAAGGACATCGCATTTTAGTGACTGTTCCATAAAATTTGGAAATGTCTGCCTTTTAACTTGTTTTACAAAGACCTTGAATGTTGTTTGTGTCCGTAGTGAAACCACTCTTGACTGACTGACTGACTGACTGAGTTTGGTTTTACGCCGCTTATAGCAATATTCCAGCAACATCATGGCGGGGGCAGAAATGGGCTTGACACATTGTGCCCATGTGGGGATTCGAAGCCGGGTCTTCGGCGTGACGAGACAACGCTTTAACCATTAGGCTACCCCACCGCCCCGAGAACCACTCTTGAGCATAAGTTGTGTGATGCTCTTGGAAATATTCATAGACATCAGAGGTACAGATAAGCTGCATATCTGTGTAAAGTACGCAAATATTTACATGAAAACTCAATTCCTTTTAAGTCTTTTGTGTACAAGTACGCTTGAATATTTTGTAAATACTCAATATATCTCATCTTACACATAGACGCAAAAATGTCAAATCTTGGCTTGCGTACCGGTGGATAGATAAAATAACTGAGGTGTATTTAGAGGTTCTATTTCAACACATGAACTTGGCAACTTACAGTCTTTCTTATAGTTTCTCATATTACTCGTCAAATATTAATACCAAACACGTAAACCAACATTTATACTTTATTATATTTTTACAATTAAGGGAAAATGGCAAAATACCCAATTGAGTTTGAGTGAGGTGGGTACAATTTATTTGGTTACTCAATTAAAAGTTAGGATGCCCAATTGAGATGAACACAAGCGAGTACATAACTCAATGACCCAGACAGTAATCTGTGGCTCTGTAGACACTGTGCCTCATAAGCTATTGCATGTTAACACTAAAAGCTGGAGTTGCTGGAATATTGCTGAACCAAAAGGGAAAGTTGACTATGGGAAAGTTGAAATCATCCATCTTGACATGCGTTTCCCAGGTGGCAGGTTAGGTGCATGTCAGGTAAACGCTTCCTCATACTTATACATATACCTTTCTTTCTTATTCTGTTCATCGGGCAGTGGGGTAGCCTAGTGGTTAAAGCGTTTGCCAATGACCTGGGTTCCATTTCCCACATGGGTACAATGCTTGAAGCCCATTTCTGGTGTCCCCTGCTGTGATATAGCTGGAATATTGCTAAAAGCGGTGTAAAACCACTCACTCACTATTCTGTTCACCACTTGCATGATAATGGTGTTAGAACCTACACCAAAACGTCGCTCCCACTGTAACAAAGAAGTTGATCATCTTCCCTACCCTGTACGTCAGCTTGATTGTCTGTTAGTGATGATCCACCGTGACACGTTCTCAGTCATCCAGGATATCAGACTGTGTAGAACACACAGGAATATGTACGTCCAAATAACCTCCCGATATGCCTGACAGCTAACACTATTACCCTGACAACTTGTTTTGTAGCAGGTTTACACCCAGGGACTTCTGAAACTGATTTTTGTGTTTGCTGTTGGAAGATGTTATTAGGATGACAACTGCTCATGTTTCTCCACGTCTCCTGGTTCACAATTACCGGAACAGGGCGTTGCTTGCCTGACAACTGATTTTGTTAGGGGTGTAATAAGGTTACAATGTGTGAGGACTTGTTACCAGAATGTATAAGAAGTGAGACATAGTGTCGTCGGTGTGACGAGCCAAAGATTTACCCACTCGGCTATCATACCGGCCCCCATCTGGGTTAGAACTGTTCCTCGGCAACCCATGCTTGTTGGTTGGACGACTGCCTGGAACAGGTGGTCAGGCTGACTGATTTAGTGCCTGATGCTGCATGTTATCATATGAGTGTGAGTGAGTGAGTTTAGTTTTACGCCGCACTCAGCAATATTCCAGCTATATGGCGGTCTGTAAATAATCGAGTCTGGACCCGACAATCCAGTGATCAACAGCATGAGCATCGATCTGCGCAATTGGGAACCGATGACATGTGTCAACCAAGTCAGCGAGCCTGACCATCCGATCCCGTTAGTCGCCTTTTACGACAAGCATAGTCGCCTTGTACGGCAAGCATGGGTTGCTGAAGACCTATTCTACCCCGGATCTTCACGGGCCTGTTATCATATGCCATCAGTGTAGATTGATGCTCACGGTGGCAATCACTGGATTGTTTGGTCTACCTCGATTACATACAGACCATTGTGATTCCCATTACCCGACCGATACTTGAATTTTGGTGCTGACCCTATTTTGTTTAAGCGATATTAATAAGCTTTCAGATTCCACTGTTTTTTATCCCCATCACTGACTGACATCAGTCATTCTGATAGAGAAAGTCAACATGATGGCCGCAAGCTTCACTGAACAAGGGGTGGTGGGGTAGCCTAGGGAAGCGCTCACTCGCTACGCCAAAGGCCCAGGTTCGATTCTTCACATGGGCACAATGTGTGAAGCCCATTTCTGGTGTTCCCACCGTGATATTGCTGGAATATTACTAAAAGTGGCGTAAATCTAAACTCAGTCATTCATTCAATGAATAAACAATTACACATCGATTAATGTGTTGTCAATTTGTACTTTACTTCTAAAAAAATCCTACCTACCTTCCCTAAATTTTAAAGAGGTGTAATCGGAACCACAACAATGCATTGTATGCGTCCATCTGCTACGTCTGAAAAAGGTTATTTCTCCATGACAACTTTTCTCTTCTCCATCCTTCCAAAAGCATCTGTAGGTGGTCTTGGTTTCAAGGTCATGGTATCAAGGTGTTGTCTGTCTGTATTGATGTCTCTCATACTTATGGAATGTTGAAAGTGGCTGTGAAAGTGACAGTCCTTGCTTGTCTGTGATGCTGCAACTGGGTCCTGAAGATTAGATAGAATTACACTACATGTACACAAGTCTGATATAGAGTACATTAAAAAAGATGAGATAAGAAATTGAAATAATCTGTCTTATCCTTCACATGGGCTTAAAACACAGAAGCTGGAATTTTACCACATTAGTGGTGTTTTTTCAGGACAATCTGATCCTCCCTCCAGACTCCTTGAAACAAGGAAACCTTTGTCTTCTTAAATCTTCTGATGTAAGCTGTATCAAGCTCTTCATAGCGCAGACACAGTGGTGTCAGGGATATGTTAGCCTAGATGTTTAATGGCTCCCCTGGTGGCTCCCCCTAGTGGCTCCTTGGTGATGTCCTCCGACATGTATGTTGTCATAGTCCCCACCCTCTCACCTCAATCTCGCAGATGTTTCTCAACTTTCCTCTGACATTTCCGCCACCTTCCATATTGTGATATGCGGAACTTTCCAGGATGTCAGACTTGTTGATGGTTTAATGGAGTTTACGTCAGTCAGACTTCACTACTGAAACTGTGGGCATCTGAGCCAGTGTTCGGGAGTAGGGTAGATAGAGTGTGGAACTTCGTGGACTGTTGATGGGTGAACGAGTTTATCACATCCATCAAATCAGACAGGAACTCCACTCTGTATTCAGTTCCAGCATTTTGGACCAGGTTAGTTGTAGGACAGATGGGTAGGTATGTAGGTGTATAGGGGTAGAGAGGTTGATGGGATGTTAATTGGCAGGTGGGTAGGGAGTGGGTGAGAAGGTGATAGGTGCTTAGTTAGGTAACGGGTGGATGGCAGGGTGGTAGATGGTTGGAGAGGTGATGGATGCTGTATGGCAGGTAGATGTTTAAAGCCTAGGTAATCAATGGGTAGGTTGTAAGTTTGTAGAATGATAGGGAGTCGATGGGTAGGTTTATGGTGGGTAGATGGGTGGTGTGTTAGTAGATGGGTGTGGAGTCAATGGGTGGGTAGATGGCTGGAGGGGGTAGTCAATGGGTGGGTAGATGGGTAGAATGTCACTGGGTATGTACATGGTGGGTAGATGGGTAGAATGTTAATGGTGGGTACATGATGGGTAGATAGTTAGAATGTTGATGGGTGGGTACATGGTGGATAGATGTTTAGAATGTTGATGGGTACATTGTGGGTAGAATGTTGATGGGTACATTGTGGGTAGATGGGTAGAATGTCACTGGGTATGTACATGGTGGGTAGATGGGTAGAATGTTGGTGGTGGGTTCATGATGGGTAGATGGGTAGAATGTTCATGGGTGGGTACATGGTGGATAGATGTTTAGAATGTTGATGGGTACATTGAGGGTAGATGGGTAGAATGTTGATGGGTGGGTAGATGGGTAGAATGTTGATGGGTGGGTAGATGGGTAGAATGTTGATGGGTGGGTAGATGGTGGAGGGGGGAGTCAGTGGGTGTGTATGTGGTGGGTAGATGGTGGAGGGAGGTAGTTAATGGGTCGGTATGTGGTGGGTAGATGGTGGAGGGGGGAGTCAGTGGGCGTGTATGTGGTAGATAGGTAGGTGGCAAGCATTCACATAAGTTGGGAGTGGATGGGTTGATTGATAGGCTGAAGCACTATCTCGTAGCTGTTCCTTAAAGCAGTTTGATGGCTAGACAGTCTTTGGAAAAGGGCCCCTGTCTTGTTTGTTTTATTTCTAGTTCATTTCTGGTAAATTATAGGAACTACCAACAAGATTACATTTGTGCATTTGTGTTTTTCATTTGTTCACTTTTTAAACAGTGACGATATGTCAAGTCTGAAAAATTCAGCCCAAATCATTTAATAATGTTTGTGTTGTGAAATTGCCCCAAACATTCCCAGCTCCAGCAGCAGCAGCATTGATGGGGCTACATACATCCCACATGGCAATCATGCTTGGCTAATTTGTAAAACTGACACTTTTTACTCAAGTCGGGTCAGGAAAGCAAATTTTATTCTGACCTTTTACAGTGCTGATATTTCCTCAACGGAGTGCAAATGGCTAGTGCAAACACTGCGCAGATAGCAGCTTGTTGTGTAACAGGGGTCAGTGGTGGCGCTACATGCTCGCTGCAGCGGCCGAGTGTTTATCACACTGTTGTAGATGTTGACATTCATCGCGAGGAGTGTATCCTCCCGACGACGGAGGAGGTGCTGGCGGAGGAGAAGGAGCAGAGGATTGTGGTGGTGTTTCCTGAAAAATGTATTATTTATGAACTGAATAACACAATAAATATGGCATAACTTTGCAAACGTTAAAGGTTTGGGAAACAATTACAGAAAAACTTCTGCCATTGTTAAACATATCCTCATGATATATGATGAAGTCGGACAGAATCGACTCTTATGGATGCTCATTCACATCAAGTAAAAACTGTTTTGTTTTTATAAGCACAGAAAAGTTAGTAGTAGGGTATTTTGATTTGTCTTAGGGGTTGTGTCTATTTTTCTTACGTGAATTGATTGGCTTGGAACATGAGCTAGTGCAAGGAGATACTATCAACACTATATTTAAAGGGAGACAACCTAGACTATCGTCTAAGGTGTTTGTACATTTTTTGTGTGTCCAAGAGATTGTACTTAGCTCAGTGTGAGACGCTGATACATTGTCTTGTATTTAAACTATTTCAGTAACTGGTAGTAATACATCAAAAGTTGAACATGCAGACATGAGATAAGTGTTTAAGGGACTAATGCATCAAATCTGCTGTGAATGCCAAACAGTAAGTTGCCCTTTAAGGGTAGTTAAAACAGTAAATCAAGTGCTGCCTTAATAACTCCCTATCACTTTTTGTATAACTAGTACTTAGTTAAATACAATCTTTCAAAACGATCACGGTTTAAAACTGAACCACATGTTACAATGGTCTTCCTGTGCTACCCCACTGAGATACAAAGATGCACCAGGGCTCCAGATAATTTTTCAACATGAGGAGTACGTACTCCTTATTTTTTCAATACAGGGAGTACGGAAAAAACTTAAGAGTACATTTAGAGTACTAAACTTAAGAGTACATTTAGAGTACAAAATGGAATTTAATGGCATATCAGTAATCTTGTGTTTCGTTTCATGTATGCACCACAACATTGCTACTCTTGTGTAAACAGGTCAATAAACAATAAAATAATACTTTTTCAGAAAAATACATCTGTAAATAATTCTAAGACCGTACACCATGGTCGTGGTGCATATCTGCTATGTTTTCTAAATTATTTCCTACCGTATCATGCATATTATTTTATCCATTCCTTCATGTACCTCTGTTTCATGTACTGTCCACTGAGATACAAACATGCACATTAACATATACCTCTCAAACACAAAATATTGATTATCCATTCCTTCATTTACCTCGGTTTCATGTGCTGTCCACGAGACCATAGAGGTCTTCTATAGATAATGAAATACCTGGCTAGTATTATAATTTTAAAAAAACTTCAAAATGAAAGTAATGTCTTCATATAAGATTAGTTTTAAACATTCCAGAAAGTTATCTCAGCCCGCTAGCATAATTTGAGCCTTAATTTTAGAGATACAATTCGTTGGTACATCGACTCCAATTCCATAGCAATACTATCCCTTGTGTACTGGATAGTGTGTTTTCCTGGAGGGTTGGAGATCAGTGGTTCAACCCTGACTGCATCACATCAAAGGATATTAAAAGATGGTTAAGTACAATTAAACATTGTCACTTTAGTTCTGAGTAGTACAAACAGCCAAACACAGAAACACCCAAATATGCTTGAACATTGAAATAATAGTCTAATAATCTCGACATGGAGACCCATTTCGCCTCTCCTCCCTACTGCTATATAGATTAGACTGTCACGAAGTTCGTCATAGGAAGTAACATTAACGTCAGTGTAGGGAATGTAAATTAAAAATGAACCATTTTGATGTAAACTTAGATAATGGTACTTATAAAAGAATTCATGACAACAGTAAGCTAGAACCATTGAAAACCATTGACCAAAGCAGGAGAATGCGTACAGTGGCTTAAAGTGGGCGTGCAACCTATCCCTTGTTGACGGACTGTACACTGTACTTATCCCTGTGTAAGTGTGTCTCGACTGTTATTATCCAAAACTTCATGGCCTGACAGAATGATATCTTGATACATTTCAAATACTTTTTGACATGAAGGGAGGCAACCCTTCAATTACCTGCTCCACTGTAGCACAGAAACTGAGGGTTCTCCGACAGAATCAGGACCCTTGACCCTGTTGAGATGTTTTCCCCATTTACGGTCTACTGCAGATAGTGACACATGTGTCAGTTGAAAGTTCAAAGAGTTTATTGGTAAAAGATGAGCATAGAGGTCTACTTATGTACATCGTGTCGTGCATTGTGCTGTCCCCAGTTAAGGCAGTCAGGTGCTTGTTATCTATGTAGCATATAAACGGGGCTATTGTTAAAATTCAATGATCTCCTCAAACAAATGGTCCTCCACAATAATGACTGGATGCTGCGTCCTGATTTACAAGGTGAAGGTTAGACTTGAGATGTTGTTTAGTGGGGGCATCTATCACCAAGATGACAAGGGCTGGCTTTCCCCGCCTCTGTTTGTGTATACAAGCCAATAAGTATACAACAAAGCAGAAAGTGATTGTTTATTGTCTGTGTCTGTGGCAGTTCCATGGTGCAGGTCTCTATCAACTTGAAGTACCAAACTTGAACCAGCTCCAAGTGTTTTGACCGTGAAGGTGCACACTGCGACTTTGTTCTCTTATGACAGATGGGGCGGTGGGGTAGCCTAGTGGTTAAAGTGTTTGCTTGTGATGCCTAAATACCAGGTTTGATTCCCCACATGGGTACAATGTTTGAAGCCCATTTCTAGTGTCATCTTTCATGATATTGCTGGAATATTGCAAAAATCGGCGCAAAGACTCACTCACTCACTCACTCACTCACTCACTCACTCACTGCTCCGCTCCACCCACTCCACTCCACTCACTCACTCACTCACTCACTCCTCCTGCTCGGCTCCGGCTCCACTCCACTCCACTCCCTCCCTCACTCCACTCCACTCCTCCACTCCACTCCACTCCACTCCACTCCACTCCACTCTCCACTCTCCACTCCACTCCACTCCACGCCACTCGCTCACTGCAGCTAAAGGGGTCAATTTGGGCATGTCTACTTCAGACGTGAACCCCAAGTACGCTTAGTACGCTGAAATATACCCTAGCCAAAGTACGAAACAGTACCTTGGACCAGGGATGAAACGTAAACGGTCTTACGATTTGCCTAGCTAGGGATATGGAGGTGCCTCACGAGCACCAATACAGCTACCACTATGTCCTGACCAGGCACATATTGATGCTTGTATATATATCCGCTTATATTCAGCAAACGTATATGCTGCAAGCTGTTCCGACATACCAGGAACTGTAAAGGAACCTTGTGTGCATAGAAACATGCATGTAATCATATTCTGTGTCACATGTGTCTGTAATCCATGCAACATGGTTACTTATAAATATCAGACTGTGATGGTCTGGGGGATGAATGAGGAGGAAGAAGGTTAAACGTTGTAAAGAACATTCTTATAGGAGAGGGTACAAGGTCTTATGTCCATAGTACACATGTATTTAGCAAAATAATACATTAAATTAATGTATAGCAAAGTATGTGCGTTTCAATTGTTTAGAAAACCAAACAGCAAAATTTTCACCCCTTCAATCTGTAACCACATATACATATTTGGCTACGTTCAGGTTCCTCACCTCTGATAGTCTAAGGTCTACATCGAAACCTGGTCTGCGCTGTGCGGAGCGACCGCTTTGCGTCCTGAACTTTACCTGCGGTCTACCTGTGAAGATCCGTGTCTTCAGCAACCCATGCTTGTGAAGACGACTAACGGGATCGGGTGGTCAGGCTCGCTGACTTGGTTGACACATGTCATCGTATCCCAATTGTGTAGATGCTTATAATGTCAATCACTGGATTGTCTGGTTCAGACTTCATTATTTACACACTGCCGCCATATATTAAACACCAAAACAAATCCAAAAAAAAACTGAATTGTGAAATAGTTGTGATCTATGTCTCCAAAACTGCTTGTCTGAAGGATCCAACCGTTTTGGCTCTATAGTCCTGTTCCTCAGCACTGATTGTCTGGGGTCTAAAGGGTGAAACATTGATAGTGCTATAGATGCATTGAACCTAGACTCACCGAAGGTGCCTGTATATTTTGCTGTAGGAATCAAAGAATTCTTCACCCCAGATGTTTGTTTGGCATTACAGTATCTGTTAAAGATCAAGATAAATATTCCTGCGATTCTTGAACTATGAGATGATAATGGGAAGGAATTCTACTTGCATGTGTCTAAAGTAACCAGTCAGGATAATTTTCTCCTTTAAAAGTAACTTTGTCACTGTCGGTGTTCAGAGGCCAGGCAACTTCAGCTTTGAACCTGCCATAGACATACTGGTTGTGTATTTACTTAAGATGAGAGAAATCAGATCTCACTTAAACACCTCTTTATGAAAACAAACAGACTGCATTGGGCAGCTGCTCCTGATAACATTCTTTTGTTCATCAGAGGGTGTATATTTTTATGTGTGTGGAATATGTGAAGCAGTACTTTGGATCTGTCTTTCTGAAAGCGGAGGGTCCTGTCCAAAATACACTCCAGGAAAGTTGGCTCTGTTTCGGCTAATGATTGAAAAATATGAATGTTTTTCTCAGCATTGTGGAGTAACAGTTCCATTTTATGGAAGAAATGTTGCTCAATTACAATCTGAAGATAATTTCAAACATTTAAACTGTGGCCTCAATGTTATTTAAACCAGGCGCAGTGCAAATTATTTACATTTGTCAGCAAAAGTTCCAATAACATTCTGTTGGGTATTTTTTAGAAGAGTAATTGTATGTTTTTAATAATTGCAAGGTGTTCAATGTTTTAACAAGAAAGCCATGCCCGAATAAAAAATAAACATTAGTGGCACAGTAGTTTAATAGCTGGGTCGACGTTTCTGTGTTATTTCCTGATGTCTGTGTATAGAATATACAGCGTCTAATTCATTTTTATCAACCTCGTATTAAACTGTAACTCTATGGCTTTGTCATTTCAACAGGAGTTCAATTTTTCACTGATTTATTTGGAAATGTGGATTCTAAACTGATCAAACCGTCTCTACCTGTTTTTGTCTATCTTGCCAGATGTGAAGTACATGGAAAATTTGTTTCAGTTCTTGTTGATTCAAACAATGACTTATTTCATACAAGATCATGCAATTTATTGTTGTGGGAAAAATGTTGGGAAAAATTCAAAATGTGAAAATTATTTCTATGTAACTTCAAGTTCTGATTGAAGATTATTTGATATCTGGATGCATTTTATCATATAGCTAAAACGTGAAAGGTAGATCTGTAAAACAAATTATGAAACTGATCTAAAAGATAGAATTGTTTCGCATACTCAATCTTTGTAATCATGGACTAGAGATTGGAAGGATATAGTGTTAATTATCCACCAGTTCAAGTCAGAAAGGCACATATATTGTGGTAGGGGCAATTGTTTCAAAGGTTCTTTCCTCAGTGGGGCGTTGGGGTAGCCCAGTGGTTAAAGCATCACTCATCACGCCAAAGACCTGTGTTCAAATCCCAACATAGGTACAAAGTGTGAAGCCCATTTTTGGGTTCCCTGCCATATCGCTGGAATATTGCTAAAAGTGGCTTAAAACTATACTCACTCACTCACTCTTCCTTTAGTATTTCATTTCTTATATATGTATGTATACATTTATATATATCAGTATATAAGCCAGCAGCTGCAACTTGTTTCTGTAACTTCAACATTTACTGTTTTGTCTTAATCTCCTTTTCAAGGAGAGATCACCTGTTTACATGAGGCAGGTATGACAAAGAAGACAGCTTGAGTACATGCTGTTAATTAACTTGATCTTCTTACAGAAGCTGAGTCAGTGCTTTATGTTAATCTGGTCAATAAACCAACAGGAATAACCTGTGCTGATAGTTAACTGTGAGAGCCAGGCTTCTAATTCCGTACCAGGTATGGCTGGTTTCATATATACTGGGGCGGTGGGGTAGCCTAGTGGTTAAAGTGTTGGCTCGTCACGCGCCGAAGACCTCGGTTTGATTCCCCATATGGGTACAATGTGTAAAGCTTATTTCTGGTGTCCACTGCTGTGATATTACTGGAATATTGCTAAAAGCAGCGTAAAACTAAACTCCCTCATCAAACAAATGTATCAGTCATATGAAGGTAAAAGCATAAGATTTTGCAGGGGCCTATATCTACTATCACATGTGGAATAAAACTCATATCATCAGCATACTGAGAGTTCACTTTAATCCTACACCACAGCCACCCACAGCTCATGTCTTCCATGGAAGGATTATTTAAACATTGTTACATGGACATTTAATGGGTGCAATGTGTGAAGCCCATTCCTTGTGTCCCCTGCCATGATATTGCGGGAATATTGCTAAAAGAGGTGTAAAACCATACTCACTCACTCACTCATATATACTACTCACAACAAGTGAAAGGCAGAGACTTCTTTTATAATACTATTGTAAATCTTCCATGGCATTTAACTCCAGTTGAATGTAAGAATCAAATGTTCCTTAACTTCTTTTGACTGGTATATATACTCCATTACGCAATTATCAATTACCATGCGTCATTACCTGTGATAAGATGCCAGCAGTCATAAGAGATAAAACCTATTTGCCCATGAGACAGACTGTCTGGTCTAGTGGATACCGTTCGGTCATCTAACAGACATTCCAGAAGTTATGCAGCAACCAGTTTCATGGATAGCATCTTGTTTTATACACTTGTAGTTCTATATAAGCACCATTCTATTTTATTCAATGTTCAGAGAATATATACAGATAGGGGTGGAAATAACTTTAAAATTGCTAGTGACCGGTACAGTGGCACATGTAAAATCACTTGCCCTGGTAATTTTTCCACTATACCGGCCGATTTTCTTGTTGATCTTTTAAATAAACAACATAATTAACATTGGAAAGTCAACTGGACACCGGTACAATGTGATATACAAATTAGATTGCCCGACAGAAAACAACACTGGACTCGGACGTCGGGCAATGGGTTATTTCCACCCCTGACAGAAATGGAATATAAAGCATGAATCGAAATAAGGTGAATGTTTTTGTAGAATATGAAGGATAAATCAATGTTAACCTTATAAGGAAGAGAGTATTTTTTATGGATGTCAACTTCTTTATTATGAGGAACACAATGTTTCGGATTATATGCTTACTCCTTCATCAGGTGAATGATGGTATGAGGCCGAGAGCATGTATATGTACATGTAAAAACAACAAAGGTAATAAGACAACAAAGATGCATGCCAAACAATGTGTTCCTCATAATAAAGAGGGCGGTGGGGTAGCCTAGTGGTTAAAGCGTTGGCTCGTCACGCCGAAGACCCGGGTTCGAATCCCCACATGGGTACAATGTGTGAAGACCATTTCTGGTGTCCCCTGTTGTAATATTGCTGGAATATTGCTCAAAGCGGCATAAAACTAAACTCAGTCAGTCAGTCAGTCAGTCATAATAAAGAAGTTGACATCCGTAATATAACCTCTCTTCCTTATGTATCACTTCTAAATGCCAGTCAAAGGCCTGTAACCACAAATACTTATGAACATAAATGGTACCAGAAAGAGTAAAGTAACTTGTTCTCGGTTCGTTATAGTTATTCTGTTTGTCGTCAGCTAGTATCGATGTCACAGATCCATGGAACACAGTTCTAAATATCACATCTCTGTGGAACAATTCTGAATGTTGGTTGATTTCCGGATTATTTTCCAAGGCTACAGTGTACACAGACATCCAGCTCCTGGAGCCCCAAACAATCTACTCTCAGAAATTACAGTAATATCTAACAGGCAGCAATGCCATTGAATCAGCAGACTAGTTTTCCTAGTACGTGCGTAACAATAACTCCTGTTTGTATAGCCTACTTTGGGGATTGATTGTGGTTAGAACAAGCATATGGTCACCAAGTGCAGCGGCGCTGACGTTGCCCCTACCAATGGTGTTGTGGACGAAGATGCTGAAAATGATGCTGGAATGTATTGATCACGTTAATAGCCATCGATTGAACGTCACTTGGTTCTGAAGTGATCAGCTTACAATGGGTTTTGTCAGTAATATAGTTTGTTGAAGGGCTTGTTTGGGCTGACATTAAGTTCAGTATAAGATACCTGAGTTAAGACTATGATGCAAGGGCCAGGCAATATCTTCATGCATGTTCGTAGCTGAAACACCTGAATCGTGCAGGTGAACCACACCCTTTTCCAGATGTTGGGACAATGATTATACCCAATCAGTTTTGTTATTTCATCATTTGAGATTTTGTTTTAGTTATTGACAAGAGTGTATCATCCTGTAGATTAATTTAAAAATAAAACATTTGTACAATTAGAATTAATAACATTTGGAAGAATTGAGGGCACTTAAAAAGTTCAGGCTTGATGCAGGCCCCCTTCACTCGCCTTGCACAATCAATTATTAGTTCCAATCATACTTTAAACATTAGATGAATGATAAGAGTGAGTTTGGTTTTACGCCACTTTTAGCAATACTCCTGGAATATCACAGCGGAGGACGCCAGAAAGGGACGTCACACATTGTACCCATGTGGGGAATCGAACCCAAGTCTTCAGCATGACGAGAGAACTCTTTAATCACTAGGCAACCCCAAGAACATGTTGCCCCTAAAAGAATATATAGAATTGCTAAGCATCCATGACTGCTTCAGTCAGCAGAGCCTTAGAGCAAGTCTATTTCTTCACAGGTGCAGGCATGTGTCTCTAGTGGTGTATATAGAAATCATAGATTTTATTAACTTAATTATTATCAATAGTTTTCGCAATTCACTTCACATGCTAAGACCATTTATGATAACTGTCAAATGTTTGAAAGGGGTAGAAATCAGACCAGAAGTCTGTAATATGATCATGTGATACCCTTGTGGAGAGATTTCCTAACCAGCAGAAGGCAACTTGAGACAGTAAATTGCACATCAATCATGTCAGTCAACCATTGATCATCACAGGCTTGAAATACCAGGGCCAGTTGTGAGGCTCAAAAAGTGACCTTTGAGAATATGATTACCAGTTTTTGCCATTTACATGTTTGATCTGATGCTGAAATTCCTGTGATGGTCTTTCTGTAGAGGATAGACCTCTGGAGGCAATTCTTTTCTAGATCTGGCATTGATGGACTAATGTAGACATCAAGTTGCTTCTCCAGTTGGGGCTACGCCTCTTGATCCTTCAGTGATGGACTTTCACAGACATTATCACTGCTAGGGTCCACACCAACTTCATCCTACAGTGATGGACTTACGTAGTCATATCGCTACATCAGTAGGGTCCACACCATCTTGATCTTACAGGGATGGACTTACGTAGCCATATCGCTACATCAGTAGGGTCCACACCATCTTGATCTCACAGTGATGGACTTATGTAGACAAATTGCTACATCAGTAGGGGCTTCAACCTCTTATCAGGCAGTGACGGACTTGCGTAGAAATCAAGTTTCATTGCTACTAGGGGCACAACATCTTGATCTTACAGTGATTGACTTACGTAGTCATATTGCTATATCAGTAGGGGCTTCAACCTCTTATCCTGCTGTGATGGACTTACGTAGTCATATTGCTACACCACTAGGGGCACAACATCTTGATCTTACAGTGATGGACTTACGTAGTCATATTGCTACGTCACTAGGGGCTTCAAACTCTTATCCTGCAGTGATGGACTTGTGTAGAAATCAAGTTTCATCGGCACTAGGGGCATAACATCTTGATCTTGCAATGATGGAATTACGTACACAACAAGCAATAATACCAGTAGGGCGTGGAATCGCGTGATTCTCCTATGCTAGACCTCTAAGGGCCACAGTGATGTTGATGGTGTAGCTGTGATGGGCTTACATAGACAAGGCGCTCCACAACAGGGCCTCAACACCTTCATCATGAAACTACCATGAGGACTGCAAATCCTTTGATATCCCAATACCAATGCAATACATGTACAAACCCTACAACTGATCAACACTTCAATTTAGCTGGCATAGATTTTCTGTCTACTGAGTACTCTATGGGAGAACTAAGTTAGGCCTTGACTTGGATGCACAGATTGGATTTAACATAATGCAAGTCTTGACCACTCCGAGATGTGAATTCTCCACTTCTCTGAAATGGAATTTTTGTCAGGAATGGCACTGATGTACAACTCTCTGCTGTCGTGTCTAACTAAAAGCTGAGGTCTCGGCTTTGCTGTGAGCCACAATTTTTATATTGTATTGAGTTTCAATGATTTCTTCAATTTCATGCCACAGGTATTGATTGCTAATTATAACTGATCATCAATGACTTGGGGAGGCGCCACTATGTCGACATTTCTGTCTAGCGCTGATGATTTCTTGTTCCACACCATCAACTCGGACAGTCAATTTCAAAACTGTTGCCATCAAATTCTTTATCTCCCCTTTCATGTCCTTCATAGGAATGAAATGAGAAAATTATTTATATAAGTAATCATTACATTTTTCTTTTGCATCTCATTGTAAGTTGTCAAGAATGATCTGTTCATTTTAATCAATACATTTTCATTAACACTTTTGGTTTTCCATACATGTTTGATAGCACTATGATGTGAACAAAAACTCAGTGTCACAGTGACATAAATGCAATTTAAAAAAACATCATTACACTACAAGCTTTTTCAAGGGTCTAAAAGTTTGCACATGATAAACCTCATTGAACAGTTTGATGCTATTTGATAAGCTCCTCTGGACATGGATAAAGGCTGATTATTGGCTCTGCTTCGTGCGTCTGCTGCACCAGAAGCAGACGTGTGATTGAGATGGTGGTGCAGACGACAGGTGGCAGCAGCAGCCACAACTGCTTACTGGGTCACCCAGTAGAACATTGAGAATGCATATTGTTTCCACACTTAATTGTATTCACTCTATTAAATTTTGATAGGACCAGCTGAGGGCATCAGTGATGGTGGATGAAGATTATGTTTGGTTGATAAGATTTGTCTGACAATGTTGAAATATTCTTTTGCCTTTTAAAGTTTCTTGAAAGAAAAAACAACTTGAAATGAAAGTCGACATGATGTGAAGGCAAAACCGTTAATAATTTCATCTCATTAACATTATCGTTTAACAAAGGCACCTTGCATGGTAATTTAACACATTTTAGAAATTGTTGTTTCCAGATATGATGTTTGGAAGTTTCTATTTAGAAGGAAAAGGTCCTCAAATTGAGCTCTAAAATGAAAATTCAGGTATATGTTTGAGCCAGTGATATTTTGTTTTGACTAGCACAAAATGAATAACATTTTTACAAATATTTTAAGCCTTGGCACAGTACTGATTCTGAGGTCATTCTGAAGAACATTGTCCTGACCATTCACAGTGATGTAAATATAGAATGATAGGGAATAACCAGTCTTTATTACCAGCCAGACTAATTCCTGATTAAACACCAGATCAGAGGTGAACGGAACTGGTAAACAGCATGGATATGATTTATCACAGAGAGGTTGCAGATGAGAAAAATGTTCCTTTCTACAAAAGTTATCAGTTCTGTTTTCTTAAATGCAGCGTTATTGTGTCCTCCATTCAGTGCAGTATTGAAAACTGGTGTTATAGCTGTTTGCCATGTCTCTTGTGAATCCCGATATTAATAATGGAATAATAAAAAATGTCAGCGCCAGGGATTAATTAGTCTCAATTTTCTGCCAAAACGGGATCCATTGGGTGTAAAAGGCTAAGTAAAGGTGAACATTATCTTAGCAGATCACTTGACAATTGGCCACCTGTGCAGGCTAAATGTTTATCGTAATTACCATAAAATACATTCAAAATTTGAATTCCAATTTGGGAATTTGATTGATAGTTTATGTAAACACTGGGATGAACATTGGCTTCAGAAGATGCCTGGATGACTCTTAGACTGACTGACTGAGTTTGGTTTTACGCCGCTTTTAGCAATATTCCAGCAATATCACGGCGGGGGACACCAGAAATGGGCTTCACTCATTGTACCCATGTGGGGATTCGAACCCGGGTCTTCAGCGTGACGAGCAAACACTTTAACCACTAGACTAGCCCCACCGCCCCGATGACTCTTAGAAACAGCCAGGACTGATGGATAGGATCAGATATAAACTATAAAAAACTGAATTTGAAAGAAAACAAACATTTCTTTGAATGCTCAGAATGCTTAAGCAAGTTATTTAGCTGTCAATGTCACAACCTGCTATTGGACAAGGAAGTCATTGTGTCCTTTATAGCATCTCAAGTTTTTACTTAAGTGGCATCCTGTTTCAAGGGGAAGGATGTTTCTAAGCTGGAGCATGCCAACTGCAGTGTCTGCTGCATGGGTCTAATTAATGTATCATGACACAGCTGTAATGGAAGCGGTTAATAAGGGTCCACCTACTTGACCAGAGCGAGTTGGCTCCACACATATCCTGTTGCAAAGTTGGTGGACTTGCAACTCGATTAGTTGCTATCTGAACTTTGCAATGTTGATATGTATGAAACAATCGTGTGTAGGAAGTTGATGTGTCAGACTAGCCAGTGCAATATGCGACCCGTGAAGGTCCGGGTTGGAATCTTCATCTTCAGTAACCCATGCTTGTTGTAAGAGGCGACTAACGGGATTGGGTGGTCAGGCTTGCTGACTTGGTTGACACATGTCATCGGTTCCCAATTGCGCAGATCGGTGCTCATGCTGTTGATCACTTGATTGTCTAGTCCAGACTTGATTATTTACAGATTTCCGCCATATACTGGTACCGGTAGCTGGAATATTGCTGTGTGCAGCGTAAAACTGAACTCACTCGCTCACTCAGTGCAATATGCTGAGTCGCCCTGATTGACCATCCTCTAGTTACCTTGTACAACAAGCATAGATTGGGGAGGAGGACCAGGACATAATGATCCTGAATGGACCGGTGATGTTAGTTAGGATATCAGTCCCTGGTTTGTCTGGTCCAGACTTAATAATTCACAGAGGTCATGTTCATAGAGCTCAGGTCACAAATCAGTTGAATTTAAGCAACGTTCAATGGGGAGAGTCCTTGGATGGGTGACTCTCGCCAGCTTGACTCCTGAGAGTTTCTAGGACTTCAGTCCTGCCCCACAACGAAGCACATGTGATACATGTGGTCTCACCTTAGGCAAGTGAGTTTGTAATAATGAATGTAAGTAATAATCAGATTGTTTGGGCGCTTCGAGCATGCATTGTGAATTATAAGTGGATTATTATATAGGTCATGTGTATACTATTTACAGAAAACTCAAGGACATGAAAGATTAACTATAGTAACACGAAAAACCTGGGTATTGTAATAATCTTGTTTCGCAGAGTGTACATCAGGGCATGGTCTTTCTTTTTGTCTTTTGCATTCTGCATAAAATTCCATGAAGTTATAATATATATAATAAAAATGTTTACCTTCTACATTACTACTGCCACAAGTGAAGAAAAATTCAGACTTGTAGGTCACACCATCATTAAAGAATGATTGCAAACAATTCTGATAGATCATTAATTAATTTCTTTTTGTTAGAACAAAGAATTTTATACATCTTATTCACCATTTCTTAGTGTTTTTCATTTCATCGCATTGTAAAACATCAATGGGTCAAGATAAAAGTTGTCAGAAGTCAGTTTAGTTTTTATGATTTATAGTGTTTTGTAGATCAGTGTCATAAATCCACTGAATGAAAAGGCTAAATTTGACTGAATGGATTTTCTTTGTACTAATACTGAGGTGAACGTTATTTGTAAACATTGTGGAAAGGATGCTTCACATTAAAGGTCTCCTTTCCTCCACCCTTCCGCTCACCTCCCATCCAGATGAACAGTCTTGGATGAGGTCTGTATAACTGGGTTATTGTACAACTAATCAACTAATGATTGGCGCCACATTTGTATCACATTCCCTAATCAACTGACCAGTGCTGGGTCACATGACCTCTGGTTGGCCCAGTGATTCTGCAGCAACTGACCTGACAGGGAGGTGCCGTATCCCATGGAAGGTGAAGTTCAAACAAGCAGTGTATGTTTCGCTAGCCTGTGCAAATTGAATGTGGGGCTCAATGTTGAAACTGTTTTGAAGTTGTAATTGGGTCTTAATGACTAGCCGACTCATTTTCCCTCCTTTTTACCTTGTAAGGAAGATCTTACTGTTGACTAGCTCTGTGTTTCGCTATTTTCATAAGAGCTTAACATAGTTTTTTTTGTTAGTTTACCTAAAATCGTAGTACTGTGCGCGCGGTGGCAATGACAGTTAATGTAATTTGTGAGGCGTAGACGAGAATTGTGTCTGCAATCAACTGAACTTGGGACCAGGACTGACCTTTGTATAGCTGGACTTTCTCGTTTACATTGGTTGACCACATTTGTGTCACCTTTTCCCAGACGTCCTTTAGCTTTTAGACACGTTCTTGGAAGTAATTCTTCAATCTGATTAAGCCGTGGTAATGTTATTAAGCTTTTATTATTTTTATCACATTAACATTGTCTTTGTTCTTCATTTAGGCAGATGATAAATAATGAATAACCTCAAAGGAAATTGTCTTTTAGAAATATGATGCAATTACAAAAAATAAGCTATAAATAACTGATTGAAATGTAAAGATCAAATTTATGTTATTTGTTAATAAATTGTGTATGGTTATGGTTTAAGAGAGAACAAGGGAATTTGTTGGATAGTGTGATCGTACGTCACTTTATATTGAGGGTGTTGTTATAGAAGGGCTGGCTCGTAACCATTCCCTTGCTTGTCACATTGCCGGAACTACTTTCGCTCTTGTTTTCAGTGGCAGTCATAGTACATCTTTCTGTTGAATTTTAGGAACACTGAGCCAAGTTTCAATGACATATTTTGGGTATGATATTATTTGTGTGTGAACTGTAATATTCCTGGTTTCTGATGTATTATTTTGTGATGGTTTTCAGACTAGTTTTGGTTTGCCATTTTACTATCAGTGTAATACCAAATAGATTATATGCAATCCTTCAGACATTTTATTTTATGTTTTTTTAGTAGCAATACTATTTTATGTTTTTTGGTTTACGAAATATTTGGTTGAAAAGTTTAAAGAAGGTGTATGATAAAAATGAATTCACTTTGGAGATTATTACTTCTACTAATAAATGAAAAATGGACACCTTTTTCTATGGCAAGGTACTGAAAGATAATTGATTATTGCAATTTTTATTACAATGCAGATTATGACAAACATTATTCGCTGTTTATAAACTGCTGCAACTAGTGTTATATTTTTTCAGTTTCAGCAGTTTAAAACTATGAAAAATAAATAATACATAAATATTGTCCTCAGCCTTCTTTTTCTGTGTAATTAAGCTTATATTTTTGTTGAACGGTTTCATAAACAAACTAAGAAAAGTAAAGACCTAAGTATAATCCATAGAATTGATCTTCAGCAACCCATGCTTGTCGTAAGAGGCGACTAACAGGATCAGGTGGTCAGGCTCACTGACTTGGTTGACACATGTCATCAGTTCCAATTGCGCAGATCGATGCTCATGCTGTTGATCACTGGATTGTCTGGTCCAGACTTGATTATTTACAGACCGCTGCCATATAGCTGGCATATTGTTGAGTGGCGTAAAACTAAACTCACACACTCAAAGTGAATGTGGGTGATTGCAGAATAGCAAAGCTACCCATGAACATCTGTAATCATCATTGTGCAGATGAGTCATGTCTAAAGAAATATTTAAAGAGTTAATAAGACAAAAAGTATTGAAATTTAGCTTGTTGAAAGATTCAAATTCAATTAGCGCCTGACAATTTTGCATTCTTAACACATTGTGAGATGTTATCCCTGTTTCCTAGATTACAACATGAGAGCCAAGGTCACCATCGATATCAATTTTTACCCATTAATAAATAAATATGAATACCCAAGTGATGAACCTTTATAGAATACACATGTTCTTCATGAAATGTTCCAACTTCAGTGGGGCGGTGGGGTAGCCTAGTGGATAAAGTGTTAGCTCGTCGTGCCAAAGACCCGGGTTCAATTCACACATGGGTTCAATGTGTGAAACCAATTTCCGGTGTCCGCGCCTTGATATTGTTGGAATATTGCTAAAAGCGGTGTAAAACCATACTCACTCACTCACTCCAACTTCTGTGATGGTCAGGTAATGTGTTCTCAGGCTGATTGTGTGTCCCTGAATTGTTTAGGTTGTGGACAGACCCATGGAGATCTGGGTTAGAATTGGGCTTCAGCAACCCATGATGACATGTGACTTGGTTGACACATGTCATTGTATCCCAGTTGTGTAGATCAATGCTCATGCTGTTGATCACTGGATTGTCTGATCCATACTCGATTGCAACCATATAACTGGAATATAGCTGAGTATAAAACCGTCAACACTATTCACCAGCTTGTTACAGGATGAAGTGAGTTGTTATTGTCACTTATGTGTCCAGTTCTGGCAAGTATAAGTAACTATTCCTGTATCAAGGATACCTATGTGCTGTATCAGTGTAAAGTGGTGTTAAATGTATCTACTGTAATGTTTCCCACTGTGCATTTTGGAACCTGGGTCGGAATAAGCCCCCAACACTCTTGTCCTCAGAGAGAGAGATCCTTAATTGGATCAGCTGTTCGGGCTTGGCGACTTGGTGATTGTGTCATTGTGCCCCAACGTGTGGGGATTTGTGACGTAATATGATGCAGAGGTTTGTGTGGTCCTGGCTGCAATGTTATGGCTGGAATATTGCAGGCCGAGGCAAACAAACACCCCAAACAAACAAACCTGCTTGTATATACCGATCTGTAATGATGACCAGCTGTCGTGTGACATGAGCCGAGCATCAAAGTCAGGAGAAAGTTCTGCAAAGTCACCAAGTGTGTTTGTTTGTGCTGTAAGGGATCATTGTATAGAGTGTAAGGGATAACAGATAGTCTTGGTCTGTATGTTGGGCTCTCATTCAGCTTCTCTTGTCTTGTCTGATGTAGTGACCCTGTGTCAATCTCGGGATTAGTATTTAAGCATGTTCTAGGCGCAGGGGCTTGTGGCGAGTCTGGAGTCACGGCTTCAGCTGGAAGAAGGAGGGACAACCTTGTAGCCCCTCCATGACGACCAGGAGGGATGGGCTTATGTGGCACCTCGGTGATCCGCAATGGCAAATACCATCACCTTATATTCTGAAAGAATTGAATAGCATGCTGATTCTCTCAATATGGTTTGAGCCCAGAGGATCGGTATATCTGTCTGGCTGAATTATATAAATCACTTCCCTGAGTTCAGAACCTGAAGGTCGTCATGACTCCCAAGTTGGGTCACATGTCACATGAATTTGGAGCAAGGAGCTGACAAGCGTATTTTCAGATGAAGTATCTGATTATTGATTATTGATTATTGTGTATTTTTACAAAACAGGAAAACAGCTTGTTTTTGTCAGTTATTGTAAATCTGGTTACATTTAATCCTCTTACAACTCGTAGTGATCACACTATCAAACTGTGTAGTTTTAACAAAAGACTGTTCTACAGTAATGAAGGCTTTCCTATTGCATGCTTTTTAAAAGTAGGGTAGGTGGGTCGGTTTGATTTTTTTTTTTACTTTTTAAAAAACATTTTTTAGTAGCATCAGGTGGGCACCTGAGAATGTCTTCAAGGATACCATATTCATGTTGTTACAATGCCTTGTGAGGAAACATTGATAGATTTCTACATCAAATCATTGTTCATGTTATTTATTTGCAGGTTTTGTCAGTGAGAGTTCATTATGCCAATTCAGTGCAATCCATTTTAGCCCTATGTACACTGAAAAACATAAAAATATCATACTCGATTTGGATAAAAATGATGAGTTGAAATGGACTCCAGTCATGATTTTGACTTGGTTAAAAAAAGATTTAAGGTTGGGGGGGTTAGGATAGGGTCGGTCTGATAACCGGAAAGGGACATATTTTGGTGTTTTTTCCCTTATCATTGTAAGGGTGTCACAGTATACAGATGTATCAAAAAGCAGTAGTCATTCTGCATGTATTTAAATGAATTATTCAAATCTGCAATCTCATATATACCCTTCCCCATGGTAGTCTTGATAATATTATTGCAGTGAATTGTTAATCTAAATGTTTAAAAAATGCTGTATAAATAATATCTTTGAATGGCATTTAGAAGTGACATATATAGCTCTCAGCTTCCTTGATTTTATTTCCCTGATGAAGGATTCAGAATATACTCTGAAATGTTGTGGTCCTTATAATGCTGAAGTTGACAATCATAAATCATTTATGTCTCAAAAACGTACTGACTTTAAAAGTGTGTCCGACCTTAATGTTAACATCTCCAAACCTCCCCCAGGTTGTGACCTGATTGTAATGTGTCCGACCTTAATGTTGTGTTGTATGATGACATCTCCAACCCTCCCACAGGTTGTGACCTGGTTGTAATGCTAATGGTAGGTATTCAAAGCAAGGATGTCGGTAAGTGTTGTAAGGGGCAGCTTCACGACCACTTGTGGCCGTGAGAAGTGGACACTGCTTGGACAAGCGCAAGTCCTTGGAACTACTCAACAAATACCAAGATAACAAGCTAAATGAACATTTAACTAACAATTACTCAGAGGCCTAGCTCCTGCACTGAAATCCCAGTATACCACCCTTTGGTTGATGCAAGACAGCTGTGTAGAACTGGGTGGAAAGAGCAGGACAAAGCATGCTGGGTAAAATGGTCATGCTTATTTGAGGGACTAAGAATATAATACAGCAACACACAACCAAGAGGGATCTTGCAGGTCACCTTTGTTGTAAGACCTTTCTTCCGGGAGTGAGAAGGGGCGGTGGGGTAGCCCAGTGGTTAAAGCGTTTGCTCGTCACGCCGAAGGCCCGGGTTCGATTCCCCACATGGGTACAACTTGTGAAGCCCATTTTTGGTGTCCCCCGCCGTGATATTGCTGGATTATTGCTAAAAACGGCGTAAAACCATACTCAGACAGTCAGCCCGGAGTGAGAAATCACCACCACCAGAAGCACCCTTACAATCTCTAACATCAACATTATCAAATATGCAAACTTTGACTTTGATCAGGTAGAGTCATCTAACATGTAACATGTTGGTTTTATTCTAAACAACAGTTCGATTCTATGCAATATGTCTAACCGCAACTAAGCAACGTATTGTAGTGATTAAAATGCTGTAGCTATTTTCTTTAATGGAAAATGGTGTTATGTCTGTTTTGCCCTCTAACTTTAACAAGTGGGTTACCTTTTAGCAAGCATCCATGGAGCCTTGAAACTCTAAGGTTCAAAGTATTTGAGGTGAGATTGGGTTTAATGTTGCATTCAAAATTGTTTTATTCATGTGTGTGATTGCCGTGAATAGCTGCAGAATTGCTGATGTAAGGTTAAGTGGTTGGGTAGCCTTGTGGTGAAACGTTCACTCGTCATGCTGTAGTTGTTTGTTGATTCCTAGCATAATAGAATGTGTGAAGCCCATTTGTGGTGTTTCCTGCCATGATATTACTACAATATTGCACTCACTCACTCACTCACTCACTCACTCACTCACTCACTCACTCACTCACTCACTCACTCACTCACTCACTCACTCACTCACTCACTCACTCACTCACTCACTCACTCACTCACTCACTCACTCACTCACTCTATCTAGTTACCAAGCAGCAGTTTCACATAGATACCCAACAGACATAGTATACTGACTCCAAGTCAACAGGCCTTGTTTTATCCCTGTAATAAAAGCTTGGGTCATAATACAGGGTTAGAACAAGGGCAATCTTCTGTATGAAAATATCAGAATATATTACTTTTAGCTAAAATATTGTGTGTGTATTTGTTTGTATGCTGTTTAATCACCTTTTTTCAAGGTGGACTATTAGAATATCATATACTGTCCTTATTGGATGGATATTCTTGAAAAATGTGAAACTAAATACTTGAAACATTAATGGGTACATATGGGTTGCAAGTTTCTTAATAATTTCTGGCATTTTGCTCATTGCCAAAGCAAAAGGGTCACCCTCTCCTTGTAGATCAAGCAGAGCAGAATGACAAAAAGACGTTTGATATATACGTCTGTTACGGAAGACGTCTGTGACAGTTGATGTCCATCTCTGCTAAGTCTGACGTTGATTGTTCTGTAGGAGAGAATGGTGGTTGTAAAGTGGTTGTTGCTGATTGCTTTATGTCTCTACATCGGTGGACCCAAGACTCTCAGTACCATCCACAATCAATGACAGTTGGCCTTTTACTGTGGCGAGAGGACATGGCTCAGATGTGTCGTTAGACTGTCTGATTTCAGTATTAAATGGGTCCAGTGTACACTTATGTGGTAACTGTGGCCCGGGGGAGCTGATGATGCACCAGACTCCAGTAGTGTACAGCTATCATCCACTACGGAGTGGAAAGTAAGTGCTGTCATGTTATTTGCTTGCAGACCATGGCTCGGTTCCCAATTAAGACAGGAAAAGGAGTTGTCAAAACTGCCACAGACTGGTTGGCAGATCTGTAAACTATTATTAAAAAATCGGCCATCAGATAGTTATGCCAAATGTATTTCTGTATTTTGTAATAGGTTCATGACTATGGTGAGATAAGATTGCCCAAAGCGACACCTATCTGAGAATTTTGCAATGGAATTGAATATTTTCCATAAAAATGGCCATTAGACTGTTATCCCACGACTAGTGAGTAAGTGAATTTCGTTTAACACTACTTGACAGTATTCTAGTTATATCCTGGCTTTATGTAGGAGGATGGAGGTCTGACACTATGACTGGTGAAACACTCAAACATGGGTATGGTGTTGACACACCCAGAAGAATAATGGGGTGAAGTAAGAATCAACCCTAATGATAGAGGGGTGGTGGGGTAGCCTAGTGGTTAAAGCATCCACTCCTCACGCTGAAGATCTGGGTTCGATTCCCCACATGGGTACAATGTGTGAAGCCCATTTCTGGTGTCCCCCGCCGTGATATTGCTGGAATATTGCTACAAGTGGCGTAAAACCAAACTCACTCACTCACTCACTAAAGATAGATTTCTGGCATTCCTAAGTGACAGAACTCTGCAAAGAAAATTGAAGTGCCTTAGATGACAGGGCACTTGTCCCCCTCGAGATTAGAAACAATGTGGACCACTAGTTGTCTTATCATTGTCTTGTTAATTTGCATAACCACTTGTCTGAAATAAGCTACAGACCAGTGGCCTATGACCAGTGCTTTCTTATTACTTCATATGATAATTGTAAAAATGTTATCGGACTAGAATTCTAAGCAGTATGTCAATCATTGTCCTCATCCAACGACCTGGGAAACAATGAAGCTTGTAGCTGTGTAGGAGGACAATGCCACATTCAGTCTGTGGACATCAGAGTGTGTGTGACCTGTAGGTGTTTCTGTGCCTTTATTAGAGTGGTTCTTGGGTACAAACATGTCCACCTATAGAAACAGCCAGAACAGTTAGCTGCTCAAGTGGCCTCTTTACCAGAGGAAAGAGCCCTCAGTCTCTACTTGTTGTAAGATTGTCACAGCCACAATTGTTGGAGAGCTTGTTATCTTCAGAGATGACTGGCCGACAAATAGCAGCCTTTTTACGTCCACATCATGAGGCTGAGAGAAACGAGCGGGTTTGAAGTCTTTAATGAAAACTGAGATGCAACGGAAATGGTCAGCCAGAAGAAGCACTTTGATATTGGAAACAAACATTTGGTATTCACATGTGAGGCATGTGAGAGAAGAAGAATGTGTTTGAATGGGAAGGGTGTCTGGAGATGGTTTAAAGGCGACAGGTAAATACTAGAGAATAGTTGGGATGGCGAGCCATGGCGGGATTTGATATGGTCAGTTACAGGGGCTGTATGTGTAAACACAGATCTACTGTCAGAGAGGGTGTGTTTCTGTACACAGTGGAAAACTGAAAACGTGTTGGTGTTTGAAGTTGAAACGATGGCTGATGCGGGTCTTTTCTGATGCGAAGCTGATTGATCTTTGTGAGGTGTTGGCATTGTCATTTGGTGTGTACCTGATGAAGATTTACTAGAAATGTCCAAATGAGAGTAAGAAAAGCATTAACACAAACAGTGTAGAATGAGTTTTGTGTTTGCCCTGAGAATGCCGACATGTTCTATGTCGAAACCCTGATGATTTGAGAGATGCGATGAAAATAACTTTGTGCTTCCTCTTTGGGGAGAGTGTAGCGAGTTACATATTTTGTCAGGTCTGTGTCTGAAGGTAGTTATGTATTAATGGAAACTAGGTAAGATAAACTTTGCAAGTGGCAATCTATAAGCAGCTGCTCTGTGCACTGATGTTAACCTTCAAGGTGTACTTGATGGTGGTGGGGGGCGGTGGGGTAGCCTAATGGTTAAAGCGTTGGACATCCAACCGAAGACCGGGTTCGATTCATGGGTACAAAGGCCCATTTCTGGTGTCCCCGCCGTGATGTTGCTGGAATAAAAATGAGAAACCAAACTCAGTCAGTCAGTCAGTGATGGTGGTGGTGAATCATTGACGTTGGACATCCGTGGGATTCAAGGTCCAAATCAGTTCAGAATTTTTAGAAAAAAATGAGAAAGAAATACATCGCTTTCGTGAAACCCATGAGCATGGATATGGTGCTGACCGACAAGACCGTATATGGTCTCCCAAACGAAAAAAATAGGAAAAAGTGATGTTTCAGAGAAATGGACTGAGAGTAAAGGAGTTCACTCTGGATTAATGCTTATGAGACAACAGAGCCCCTGATGAAACTACGTGTGGTGAAATATGCAAAATAAATCACTGTTACAAGCTGCTTGCATTCAAATTTCAGAGTGAGTGAGTTTAGTTTTATGCAGCTTTTAGCAATATTCCAGCAATATCACGGCAGAGGACACCAGAAATGGGCTTCATACATTTTACCCATGCTGGGAATCGAACCCGGGTCTTAGGTGTGATGAGGTATTGCATTAATCACTATGCTATTCCACTACTCTTGAATACAAAGTACAACATCATATGTGAATGATATAGAGCTTATGACTAGTATTGGTTCCAAACCTATGGAGGAACAAGGACCGTCTCTGGTGTACTGTTGCTATTCTCCAACCTTTGGAAAGGTCTTGGCATCTTACAGCATCAGCTCCAGGTGAAAATCACTAACGACACTGACACTATCCAGACCATCCATCTCATACCTGATACCTGTGGTTGTTTGTTCATAATAACAATCACTGGTTTGTTTGGTTCAAACTTGATGGTTTACAGGCTTTTTCATATGGCTTGTTTGAAAAGCACAAAACAAGTAAATATAATTGTGAGTACTTATCATGAACATCTTCAGAAGCCTGCTTCTTGGAAAAAGCCTTGTTCAGTGTGGCTTATGACAACTGTATATACCATAATTCCTCTTTTATACCATAGACACCTGGGCATCTATTTATTACTTGCAACTGTTGACCATGCATCTTGACAGACATGGTGTTTATTAGGCGTGGCATCTATTCTGACATTCTGGCAACTCACCGCCTGACCAAATCCTGAATTCTACAGTCATACAATTAGTGCCAGGCTTGTATTGTAGGTCTGGCGTCTGATAGAGGAAATTACAGACTGGAAAGTCTGATAATACCTGTAAAACTTGAACCCATGTTGGTCCAAAGATAATTCTGACATCGGCACCTGTGATCTGAACCCCAGCCAGTTACTGCAAACAGTGGCATATCAAACTACCATTACACATATCAAGCTGATTGCTGATTCCAAGATGAAGATGCCCCATACAAGTGAGAGTAGGTTTCCGAGTGATGCCAGTAAACACCATCCAGAGCAGCAACGTATACATGAAGACAGATTCAAGTTAGACACAACATGGCAGATGGATGGGCAAGATGCAGGGAGAGGGCAAGTGAGGGCTCGTGATATAGGGATGTGTTCTGTCTGACATTATGATGGAATGTAATCCATGTATTCCACAGCGGATGATGGTGCAGGAGAATGTGATCAAAACAGATGGACGTTTTTTCCACTAGGACTTATAAGACAAGATTTCCATTTTTCTGCTATAAATATGTGCATTGTTTGGAGAGCAGATCATCTGAGCTGCCAGAGAGACATGGATGAGAGTCAGTTAGAAAAACATCCACCTCGATGATGAAAAAGATCAGAATATTTAGCTACATACTGTGTTATGCAATGGAAAATGCCTTACACTAGACGACAATACAATTAGTCTTGCATACAAGCCAGGGTCGGGAGCTGAGGGGTACTGCCGTAGGTGGTGGATATACAGAGTTGCATCCCTTAGGGAAGTCAGGAACAGTTCATGGTTGGTTTGAACCTCAGACTTTCAATGGTAATGATCCTTGTTTTAATTAAGGAATGCTGAACGGTGACCAAAAGGGTTTTGAATGATGAGTAAGAGTTATAAAATTTCAGGGACAATGGATTTGTTAATTGTACCATTTCTTGTCCATATGAACAGATATAAGTCATATTGCATACATATACCTGCGACTGCATCCGTAGCCAGTCAGACACAACACGAGAGAGAGAGACGGGACACATCAGGAGAGACGGGACACATCAGGAGACGGGACACATCAGGAGAGACGGGACACATCAGGAGAGATGGGACACATCAGGAGAGACAGGACACATCAGGAGAGACACGGGACACATCAGGAGAGACGGGACACATCAGGAGAGATGGGACACATCAGGAGAGACAGGACACATCAGGAGAGACACGGACACATCAGGAGAGACGGGACACATCAGGAGAGACGGGACACATCAGGAGAGACACATCAGGAGGACACATCAGGAGAGACACGGACACATCAGGAGAGACGGGACACATCAGGAGAGACACGGACACATCAGGAGAGACGGGACACATCAGGAGAGACACGGGACACATCAGGAGAGACGGGACACATCAGGAGGGACACGGACACATCAGGAGACACATCAGGAGATGGGACACATCAGGAGAGACAGGACACATCAGAGAGACACATCAGGAGAGATCAGGGACACATCAGGAGAGACAGGACACATCAGGAGAGACGGGACACATCAGGAGACACAGGACACATCAGGACACATCAGAGAGACGGGACACATCAGGAGAGATCAGGGGACACATCAGGAGAGACATCGGACACATCAGGAGAGGACACGGGAGAGACGGACACATCAGGAGAGACGGACACATCAGGAGAGACAGGACACATCAGGAGAGACGGCACACATCAGGACGGGACACATCAGGAGAGACGGGACACATCAGGAGAGACGGGACACATCAGGAGAGACGGGACACATCAGGAGAGACGGGACACATCAGGAGAGACACATCAGGAGACAGGAGGACAGGAGGAGCGGGACACATCAGGAGAGACACGGACACATCAGGAGAGGACGGACATCAGGAGACACGGGACACATCAGGAGAGACACGGACACATCAGGAGAGATGGGACACATCAGGAGAGACGGGACACATCAGGAGAGACGGGACAGAGAGGCACCACTTATTTAATACCCCAATAAACTACTGACTTGAAGATAAACATTTATGTACATGCAGCTTTGTGAAAGGTTCAGTTTCAACACTGCTAGATTGGACAAAGAAAGCGTGGCGTGTAACCTTCTATATCACCCTTGTGAACAAAACCATACAATAACATGTTGTAATTTATTTATACCCTGGATGCCAAATATTTGTAGAATCCTCTTCGAGGTGCAACCTTATCTACCAACGTGTCATAAATTACCAGACAATTACAGTAATAACTTGATCTGTAACACTTTCATTTGAAGTAAACAGCTGATAAACAGAGTAAACATATGCACCTGTGACTTGCCGGCAGACTGGGATATGGAGACAGGTGCTGTTGGCTATTGTTCTCCATGTTCTGTAGTTTGGCTGGGATGTAAGTGTGCTGCTGATTGGGCTGAGGTGGGGTGGTGGGATTAAAACTGTGTACCCAACACTTCAGTCAGTTTCACACTTTGGGGGTTCTAGCTTGGGGGGAAGTGTTTTCATTTATTGAATGTACACGTAAACGGGAGCTGCTTGTATTGTCGTTCAAGTAGAGAAGTAAAGTAGGTTTCACGTCAGTCTGCATAAATTTAGGATTAAAATAATCTGTTGGTGTACCATATGATTTACTACTTTAAGTGAGAGATAAAATCATGGTTTTCCTTACATAAGTTATCGACAGGTGTTAATTATGGTATTGTAGGTGATATTTTGATAACAACTGTAATGCATTTTTCAAAACATTTTGCTCATTAAGAGTCAGTGGAAGAAAAATTGCTTTCCATTATATTTTTTTTTCACATTTAAATTATTGGGAGCGTGCAAATTCATAACCCAATTTTGTGAAAAGTGTGGCATTACAACTGCTTGACACAGGAAGCTGGGATAAAAGCTTACCGCCTCAATGGGTTGATGTGAAAGGAGGAGACTGTTTGCTTGTGTGCCGGAACCAGGATCAGCTGACCTGGCCCCTGCTTGTATTCATGTTATTGTATACTGTTGACAGAGTCATCGTTTTATAACTCCATGGTTGTATATTGTCTGAAGCGACAGATGTTCAGAAACTATCAAAGTCTGTGCACGATCTGCGTGATGGAATTTTTCACTAGAAACAGTTTGAAAGGAAAATCATTAAAACATGCATTGATTGAACAAAAACACATAATTACACACAATAATAGCATGAAACATTGATTCAGAATTAACAGGGGAATCTTGTATGTTTTACACTTTCCCGCCAAAAGTAACCCACTTCAAATGTACTAATGCTGGAATAATGAATAGGATTTTCTCCTACAAACTTGACTTATCGTCTGCAAGGGACCCACATTATGATGCAACAAATATGAAACATCTGTTCTCCTGATATATGGCTGGAATAATGCCGATGTGACGCAAAACCCAACTCAACTCCTACAAACTTGTTCATCTAGTAGCTTGAGATGACATTAGCACACAGCAACCACTTTATTCATTTAGCCGGCTGTGTGTGATCGACCCATGAGAGATTTCATGGTTTGATCCAGGTAAGGTTGAGCTTTATAACAGACCCAGTGGTGGTGTGAGTGACAGACCCAAACTTGGTTTGAGGGGTAGGTCTACGGATTGGCTTGAAGACAGGTCTGAGTATAACAGATAACGTCCTATAGTAGACTCAGGGGTGGTGTGAAGGACAGATCCTGAGGTGGTTTGAGGGGTAGGTCTAGAGATTGGCTTGAAGACAGGTCTGAGTATAACAGATAAAGTCCTATAGTAGACCAAGGGGTGGTGTGAATGAGAGATCCTGAGGTGGTTTGAGGGGTAGGTCTAGGGAATGGCATGAAGACAGATCTAAGGGTGACAAATAAAGTCTTAAGGGTGACAAATAAAGTCCTAAAGTTGACCCACTGGTGGTGTGAGTGACAAGACCCAAACTTGGTTTGAGGGGTAGGTCTTGGGAATGGTATGAGGACAGATCTAAGGGTGGCAGATAAGATGCTACAGTAGACCCAGGGGTGGTGTGAGTGATAGATCCTTAGGTGGTTTGAGGGGTAGATCTATGGAATGGTGTGAGGACAGATCTAAGGGTGGCAGATAAGATGCTATAGTATACCCAGGGGTGGTGTGAGTGACTGACCCAGGGTGGTGTAAGTGACTGACCCAGGGGTGGTGTAAGTGACTGACCCAGGGGTGGTGTAAGTGACTGACCCAGGGGTGGTGTAAGTGACTGACCCAGGGGTGGTGTAAGTGACTGACCCAAGGACGGTACCAGACCGACTCCCCAGACTACATAAATGCCCCTTCCATCAAGCGGGGAGATAATCAATGAACACTAAAGTCGGAGCAGAATTAAATCAGCAAAGATCTTCTTTCAACTGGAGCTGAGTAAGTCCTGTCCAAAACTCTAGAGTGATGGTTGGGATTAAATCGCTTGTATCCTGGTATTACCACCAGCCATATATCAATCTCTGCCATCCTGACAATGTATTTTCCCGATCCATCGATTGCCGTGTGTGTTTATCAGTACACATCACATAGTGAGCCAACTGTATTCCCTGGGCTTTCCTGATGCTTCACTTTGGCTGCTTTAATTTCAGATATTTCTAACAAAATATTTTTTTACAAGCATAATTGGGACATTTTGAAATGAAAACGTGCAGAATTTTGTGTTTGTGTTCTTATAATCCTTTTGTTAGGGAGTTGGGCTGACAACTGCTTTGAAGTTAGAATTTTACATCGTATCAGCATTTTTTCAGTTAGTGTTGAGCTGACAACTGCTTTGAATTTAAAATTTTACATCGCATCAGTTTTTTTTAGTGATGTAGCAACTGTTTGAATGTGAAAGTATTTGAAATTTATCCTTGAGTGTCAGCGTAATGCTGAGGTGAAGCAAGTCTTAGACATTTAATATGATAGCATATTTGGGGTCATTTGGGGATTTGAACCCAAATTTTTTACACCACTTTTAGCAATATTCCAGCAATATCACAGTGGAAGACACCAGTAGTTGAGTCATGAACTGGTGGTCAGATATGTTACACCAGATGTTGAGATCAGATACATGTCTTTAGTAGGGTTAGAGACCCGTGAAGATCCGGGGTAGAATCGGTCTTCAGCAACCCATACTTGCCACAAAAGGCGACTATGCTTGTCGTAAGAGGCGACTAACGGGATCGGGTGGTCACGCTGACTTGGTTGACACATGTCATTGGTTAACCAATTGCGCAGATTGATGCTCATGCTGTTGATCACTGGATTGTCTGGTCCAGACTCAATTATTTACGGACCGCCGCCACATAGCTGGAATATTGCTGAGTGCAGTGTAAAACTAAACTCACTCACTCAGTCACTAGTAGGGTTAGAGAAATCTGTGAAATCTTGTTGCATAAAAAGAATAAGCATCCTCAACATTAAAAACGCAGATGCTAACCAAGACATTCTTAGAACTTCACCAACTTGAGTTAGCATCATACATTTTGTTAAGTATTTTCTTTGCCATTTTACTGGAAATCACTGCAATGTGTCATTTAAATGACAGTAGTTCCAGCAGAAAGTGTTATTTCACAAAATTATACAATTTAAGTTGTAGTAGTTCAGTTGTATACTTCCAGGAAGCTGAGAATTATGTTTGACAAAATTATGTAAGTTTAGATGTTAGTAGTAGTTCACTTGTATGTCCTCTGGGAACTGAGAATTAGTGAGTGAGTGAGTTTAGTTTTACACTGCACTCAGCAATATTCCAGCTATATGGCGGCTGAGAACTACAACTGACAAGTGCTGTGGTGGATTTGGGTACTGTACTTATTTTGGATATCGTTATTATTATTTCATACATAATAATATTGTTTATTTCCAACATGATTATAATGATGAAACATTGTAATTCATGCTGACAAATAGACATTGTTTATTTGAAAATTTATGTTTCTGAATTACTGCAACTAAAGTGAGGAGAACTGTTGAGTCTGTCAAAGTTGTCTTCAATGCAAAAAACTTTTAATTAAGAACATCTTGTATTTAAAAACTTCAATATAACGCCTGTAGATATTTGGGATACCGAGCCATCGAAATGAAACATTTCTTTCTGAAGATCTTCAGATTTGACATGATTGCACGATTGCATGCTGGTTTTGTAATGAAGCCCTTGATAATTGATGTCATTTGTGGATCTTACGGCTTCAAGATGTATCACTTCATTAAATGTTTAGCATCTGAGAACCGACAAGGCTTGTGATACTGAACATGTCTGTTTAACGCCATGTCTTCAGATTGAAAGGACTCATTGTTAAGAAGGAAGATGCTCTTCAAAGAAATGATGAATCATGCGGCAGTTTGTAGAATATCGGTCATCAGGGATAATTATCTGATAACATTAAAACCCAATTATAGCAGGAATGTTTGATGTGAAATATTTCATTGGTGCGAGGTATATTAGCATGTGCGTAACTGAGCTGTTGTGGCTGTTTAAGATTATCTGATGAGCAGGATGTAAAGAGTTATGTTATAAAGGTTGTTGGTAGTGTGACAGGGTAGGGGATGGGTGCTTGGGGTAGGATGGTGGGTGGGTTGCTTGGTTTGTGTGGGGTGTGAGGCTTCGGCTCATGACAAGTATTAGACTGATGTAAAGTCATCTAATTTAAAAACTCATGTCTACCAGAAGAAAAATAAATAATCTATAAAAGGGGCCTAGAAGAACTTCAGGTAGAGCAGAAACAATCTAGACTTGTCAAATCATTGTAAACTTGTGTTGAGTCATTATTTAATGACTCTGGGAGACAAACTAGACAGAGATTTACTTTGGTCAGTATGTTGGTGAATCCTTTGGATTTTGATAATAATTTGCAAGGGTTATAAGCTTTAAGATGGAGCCCCCTTGATTGCTTCTGTACCAGCAGTCATGTGACCATGTCTTTTTGTTGTTGTTTAACTCTGCTCTCAGCAGTTTTCTAGCTTTATGACAGGGGTCTCTAATAATTGACTTTCAACCAGACAATCAAGTGATTGACACCATGAACACTGATCTATACAATCGGGCCGGACCATCTTTTTGTTGAGTCCTCTGGCATTGACTGCTTAAGATCGATTCTGAACCTGTTCTTGACTTGGTGCACCATTTGCCATCTCAACAAGTCCTTCCAAGATATATCCTGTGTAATCAATAACTTCACTCTTCATGCATGCACTGTCTCTGTGAATATATGAACAATTACATAGCCAGTCAACTTTCTTTTGCAAATGTATCTTTATTGTTTCCTGGATTCCAGGATTCAGATGTCTGATCAATAACACTGGCTGATTGTCATCAAACTGTCTAAATGATTCTTTTCAAACTTGAAGTGAATGAAGTGAAAGAATGCCCAGTCTCAAAGGTTTGTAAGATCATGAAAATGCCATTATCTTTAGCGAAATCTCTTGAGATTTGACAAAGATGTGTAAAATCAAAAGACAAAATAGATTTGTCTGGAACACCCAATTCAGCAGTGATGCTACCTCCATTATTCATAACCATACCTTTGATGTGTCTCCCTGACGGTGCTTCAGTCTTTCATCTCAGGCTGTTCTCACACACCAAATTGCCTTGTTTGAAAACTACTTGTTTTTTTTTCAAAGTTCACAGACACAACACGGAAATAAGACAGTAGGCCTCAATGTGAAGGGCCACTTTGACCCTTGTTAGGTACCAGGTTATTTCATAGTGACGTCAGGAAGGGAGTGAGTGAGTCATCTGTATGAACTGGAGCTCTGTCATTCTGACAAATGATGTCTCTGTTAACATTTAATAAAGTCTATGTTTTCAATGTTGTGATGCGAATATGAAGTAATAACAGGGTCACCCATTTATTCTTTCTTCTGTCCAATCCCATGATCTGTTTAGCCATCCCACTCAATGTGTTTACTCACTCACTCACTCAGGCTTGTGGACTTTCACTCTATACTTGCACAATGTCACTGAAAATATACATATGTAAAATATACCAGTTAGACATGTAGATATAGTAGAATTGAGAAATCATGCTGGGTTAAGTTTACACCCGGGTATGTGAGCAAACCAAGTTTTTCAGCAGCATTCCTTCATACACTCCATTTGGTCCTTTGAAAATGATAAGGCTCCAAACTTTTCCAATCCTGAGCTCTTGAAAAGGGACAAAAGAGAAAAGTTTGTTGTCTTAATCTGGCCGTCTTTGCTCCTGCTTTCAGTACAATGTTTTGTTCTCGTTCCTTCTGATATTTTCTCCTCACCCATGTATTTTCTTGTCCTCACCCATGTATTTTCTTGTCCTCACCCCTTGGATTATGCTGTCCTGACCTCTGTGGTGCTTGTCACCGAGTTTATTGCCTTGAAATTGGATTAGCTTCCAGGGATGTGTGACCTTTGCCCCAATTGCCATCAATAATTGAAACGAGCTGGTGGGTTATTGTGTTGCTCTTGCTTCCTCCATGGTAGACGTCTTCTCGTAGGATTTGATGATCTGGACAACAAGCCGTGTGGCATGAATCTCCCTGTAGACTTTGTCAATAGGTGCATGTAATGTCTACTTAGGCAGCGTTAGTCAGATGAGTTCATTTGCTGAAGAAACTTTAAAAATATTGTAGGTTATGTCAGGTTATCTTCTTTTACTGAGGTTATCATCTCCAGATTTAGGTTATTTCCCTTTGCCAGGGTTATCTCCCTTTGCTAATGTTATCTCCCACTTTGGTTATCGCTGCTAATTTTATCATCTCATGTGGCTGTTGAAAGTTAAAATCACTGGATCGGGGTCTTTCTTCCAGTATTACCATAACAACGAATGAATCGTGTTATCCAGCTGAAAATGCGATGATTACATATTTCGACAGGCATTTATATTTCCTTCAAAACATTTCTTAAGTTGACCCTCAGATCTCTTACTTACTGTTAGCTCTGTGTCATGCTGATGATGAGCCCTACTGTATGACATCCTTCGTCAGTATATGACACACTCCATCAGAGGATTAACTTGAAGAACGTTTTCTGGAGCCTTTGTTTTCTTAAAAATACTTAATGTCATGGGTTTTGTGTCAGGACCATAGATCGGCAGTTTATGTTATCTGTGACATCAGATATAAATATTGATATTAACCTACTTTGATATCTAAACATATGTTGTATTTTGGATTACACTTTTTCAGTAAAGTACAGATTCTAGTATTGTTGGGGGATTGAGTCCCATCGTTTTACTAAGGTGTCTTAGCACCAGCAAACAAAGTCAGTGATCTAACTTGCTCAGACACAAAAATGGAAGTCTGACAAGTACTAGTCTAGATCATGTACTTTGTGTACCCATCTCACAGGCAGATATCTTGGCGTTGCTATCTCGTGACTTTCTCCAGCAACACATCAAAGAAACGTTCAGTACATCCTTGGATGCTCTTACCAATATGTCTTTGAATGCAGCTTCGTTAAGTAAATATTAAGCTAATATTGGGCCATGTGATTTGTCAGAAGTCTTTGTGTGTTTGTTGAGATCTGGTGGTCAACATTGTTGTGGTCAGATTAGGTCCGCACAGGATGAAGAGATTATTGGAGGAGGGGCTGTGCCATCATTCTTAGCCGACACGTCAGTGTGTGTCCACACGATGGTCCTCAGGAGATTAGACTGGACACATAGATTTCATAGGTATTCACTGCATCAATTTATGTGGCATTTACTGAGGACCCTTCAAATGTTAATTTCATGTTTCTCAATGGAGCTTTATTTGTAGTTCTTCACCTTATTCTTGGCTTTGTCTCAAATTCATGGTGTCGTTATTTTCAGTCTCAGAAAATCATTTTTGTCCAGTAACCAAAATCGATTTTTTGTGAAAATGAAATAAGTGAAAGTATAAATTACAAAATGTTTTTCTGTAACTTCAGGCTTTAAGACACAATACAAATGAAAATTTTTACATGTCACTCTTTAAATGTTAATGGTTGTTTTTGAATATTTATCCCAGAAGATACAGGACATATCATTTGATACCTTGCATGATTTTTAGATGACACAAAACGTAGCATTCAGTTTTACAGTGGTTGGGAAGAAGGGAGTATGAAAGGTTTCAGGGACTGTGAGATAGGATCACACCAACATATTGTTGTTGGATCTGGTACTGCAGTCTTCCAGGGACCCTATGTTAATGCTTATTGTCATTATCACCTTTATCACATTATCACCTGACCCGTGAAGATCCGGGGTAGAATAGGGCTTCAGCAACCCATGCTTGCCTCAAAAGGCGACTATGCTTGTCGTAAGAGGAGACTAAGGGGATCGGGTGGTCAGGCTCGCTGACTTGGTTGACACATCATGGGTTCCCAATTGTGCAGATCGATGCTCATGCTATTGATCACTGGATTGTCTGGTCCAGACTCGATTATATACAGACCGCCGCCATATAGCTGGAATATTGCTGAGTGTGGCGTAAAACTAAACTCACTCATTCACATTATCACCTGAGGAAAATCTAGCCTTGCTTCATTTAGGGCTACAAGATTACAGTACGGGCTAGGTGGAAGGGAACATCATATGGTTTAGGGACTGCGAGACAGTCTAGTGAAGACAAATAAATTTGGAAACAGTTGAAATTTAAATGACTGGCTGAGCTACTATCACATCACCACAATGTTACTGTTGTAAACTTAAGCAGTAAATCACTCACTCACTCAACGTCTGTAACAATGGAATGTATAGGCGTCCTATGACAAGCGAAAAGGTATAGGATTTCATCCAAGGCAATCTGCTCAGCGTTGGAAACATCCTAGGTGGGGCAGTGGAACCATGGATAATAGACACGACTGTACATAAAGCATTGCTGTATATCTACAATACAGGGCTGGTTATGTAGAACTGGATCAATTCTTGGCTGTGTTCCAGTTCAGGACATGCTGTTAACATATTGTAATTCCAGAAATGACCACGGTGGTGTCTACATTTGAGAGATATTTAGGAGAGACTTCTGACAGAGAGGATTATTTCCCACAGGAGCTACCTCTTGAACCTTCCTGCTGATTGACAGAAGGTCTCCCTGCCAGAGAGATGCTGATACTCGGGCAGCTGTAATGGGTTGTAAGGTTGATTACCTCAGGCATATTATTACTGTGTTGAATGATTGAGTTTCTGTTGTCTGGTCAACTACTACTTTCTAATATTTGTCTTGGTAGTGTAACTGACTCAAATTAATCTATTGTTTTTATATGTTTGCTGCCTTTCTAAGCAATACTCTATATGCCATTTATCTGTAAATAATCAAATCTATACCTAGACAGTCCGGTGGTTAAATATCTATGTATGCCATTTGGATATGTTGACTTGCCTGACCACCTGACCCTGTTAATTGCCTCCAATGATGGAGGAGTAAGTGAGTGAGTTTTGTTTTACGCCTCCTTAAGCAATATTCCAGCAATATCATGGTGGTGTCCTCAACATGACGAGTGAGCGCTTTAACTACAAGGCTACCCCACTGACAAGGGATGCTGAAGACAAATCATACTGATCTATTATTGAAGGTCATGTATCAGATCTATTGTTGAAGGTCGTGTATCTGATCTATTGTTGAAGGTCATGTATCTGATCTATTGTTGAAGTTCGTGTTTCTGATCTATTGTGTAAGGTCTTGTATCTGATCTATTGTGGAAGGTCATGTATCTGATCTATTATTGAAGGTCATGTATCTGATCTATTGTGTAAGGTCGTGTTTCTGATCTATTGTGGAAGGTCGTGTATCTGATCTATTATTGAAGGTCATGTATCTGATCTATTGTGTAAGGTCTTGTTACTGATCTATTGTGGAAGGTCATGTATCTGATCTATTGTTGAAGGTCGTGTATCTGATCTATTGTTGAAGGTCGTGTATCTGATCTATTATTGAAGGTCGTGTATCTGATCTATTGTGTAAGGTCTTGTTACTGATCTATTGTGGAAGGTCATGTATCTGATCTATTGTGGAAGGTCATGTATCTGATCTATTGTGGAAGGTCTTGTATCTGATCTATTGTGGAAGATCTATTGTGTAAGGTCATGTTTCTGATCTATTGTCTTGAAGGTCTGATCTATTGTTGAAGGCCTAAGGTGTATCTGATCTATTGTTGAAGGTCGTATCTAAGGTCGTATCTGTGTATCTGATCTATTGTGGAAGGTCATGTATCTGATCTATTCATTGAAGGTCGTGTATCTGATCTATTGTGGAAGGTCATGTATCTGATCTATTGTGGAAGATCTTGTATCTGATCTATTCTTGAAGGTCGTGTATCTGATCTATTCTTGAAGGTCGTGTATCTGATCTATTCTTGAAGGTCGTGTATCTGATCTATTGTGGAAGGTCATGTATCTGATCTATCGTTGAAGGTCGTGTATCTGATCTATTGTGGAAGATCTGGTATCTGATCTATTGTTGAAGGTCGTGTATCTGATCTATTGTGGAAGATCTTGTATCTGATCTATTGTGGAAGGTCGTGTTTCTGATCTATTGTGGAAGGTCGTGTATTTGATCTATTCTTGAAGGTCGTGTATCTGATCTATTGTGGCAGGTCATGTATCTGATCTATCGTTGAAGGTCGTGTATCTGATCTATTGTGGAATATCTTGTATCTGATCTATTGTGGAAGGTCGTGTATCTGATCTATTGTGGAAGATCTTGTATCTGATCTATTGTGGAAGGCATCAATACCCACAGTTATGCAAGACTGTATGACATTGGTTTCCCATGCTTATACCAGTAAGGACTTCAGATCCTTCAGTGTATATAGACTTCAACGACTGTCACATGAAGAGGAGTCCTGCAGGATGGAAGAGAGTGGTGATGGCTGGTTTTGGGATCCTATTTTCACTTCCTGTAGGATTCAGTAAATATGCCAGTAAACTTGAATCAGGTCCAGTCATATTATAATTAAGTTCAGGGCTCCAGATAAGGGCCGTATCGGCGTATGTACGGATAAAAAATATGCACAATACGGTAGGAAATAATTTAGAAAACGTAGCACATACGCACCACAGCAATGCTGTACGGTCTTGGAATCATTTACAGACGTATTTATCTGAAAGAGTGTTGTTCTATTGTTTATTGACCTGTTTACACAAGAGTAGCAATGTTGTAGTGCATACATGTATATGAAACAAAACACAGGTTTACTGATACGCCATTAAGTTCCATTCAGTACTCAAAATGTACTCTTAAGTTTTTCCAGTACTCCTATATTGAAAAAATAAGGAGTACGTACTCCTGATGTTGAAAAATTATCTGGAGCCCTGAAGTTGTCTGACGGACAAGTGGAATAGAACATTTGAGATCTCAACATGAAATAGACATAATCTGACATTTGTGTAAAGCAAATATTTCCTCATATCATAAAGTAATAAAACTTGTATAAGCTAAGGATGCATTCAGAATTAATCTATTGAAGGGGGCTTGAAACATCATGGCAAACAAGAAATTGTTGTCCATAAAAGTTTCAGGTCTTTGCATTCTTCCATATTCTGACCAACAAAGACTTTCTATTAGACATAATGTTTACTTGATGCAGTTGGTCTCTTAGATGTTGAATAAGGAAAATCTTATTACAAATTCTGGTAATAAAAGAACATGCACAGGTCAATATCACAGGGGACTTAACTCTTTGGACTTGACCTTCAAAGAAACACTCCAAACAGAGATTTATTTTCTCGTGTATTTCCACTCCTACTGATGTTACTTTGAGATACCACTCTAAAAATAGTCTTGTACGTTATATTTCCACTAACGAGCAAACCTTATAATTTCAAAAGAAATCATCTCGGCACCAAAGACCATAATAAGAAATAGCCCCAAGTTGTTTGTGACTTGGATATTCAGTTAGCTGATCTCCCAGCAAACTTACTTACACTGTAGAGCAGCGAACTGATGGCCATGTCAGGGACAATGAGTGTCATGTTCACTTTCCACTTCGCTGATGCTACTGCAATGTATTTAGACGTCTTGATTTTTGTATTTAATGACCACAGCTAAATGAATATACGGCAAAGGATTCCATGGCATTTGATAAGCTAACTAAATGTTCCATTTTACATTTATTTAAAAAAAAACTAAAAATATTCAGGCCACACCCAGTTATTGATGTCTCTGTCCTGATTGGCTGATTATAGAATGGGTGGGCTTGTGCTGCATTATCGTGCGCAATAGTTTTGAAGTCACTTTTCATTCACTCCTTGTAGTTTCATTCATAGACTTGCAAAAGTCTCTAAGGCAACGATTTCTAGTTTAAATGATAATTTCTAAAAAGTATTAATACCCCTCTGACAGACTGGCGTCCACTTATCTAGACTTGCCTCTTTAAAGGATAGAATAACTGTACATCCGTGGGCTTAGCCTTCAGTACAGCCTTGGAGCAAAGCAATATCATTCCAAATGATGGTGTTCTCTTTTGGAAAATATCATCTACATTACTAAGCTAATAATGAGAAATTAATCATTATGACTGAAGATAAATTTACAGACATTTATTTTTTTCCAAACTGACAATGTTGCACAATCCTATTAAATACGAAGAAAATATTCTTCTACACTAAATTGCATTTCAATACAACCAAGCTAGTTTGTACTTAAAAGTTCTGTGAAACATGCTTTTGTACAGTGTTGGTCATACCAAAGCTGTAGATATTGCGGAGTTAATTTCATCAATAAGTGATTACATGAGCATTGTCTATCACAAGGTGTCGGTTTGCCGCAAGATGTCTTTTGATGTATGCTTTGTGATAAAAATAATTCAATTTTCCGATCATCAAAGTTTTGTTTTGGAGGAGAAAATATGACAAGAAAGGAAATGAAAAAAAGGCCTGGTGGCACTAAGTGAATAATCCTGACTCAGTGTTGAGGGACAGTCACTCATCTCGTACTTGCTTTAATGACTAGGAGGCCTGAAAAATGTGTTTTGTTACTACCTGTGACAAGTTTTTGTACAACACTTGAGAATAAGTCTGAACGGTGTCTATTCATTGTACATTATGACCTATGAAATGAGTAATTTCGCCTGTTGTGACTGTCAACTGATCTGTATCAGCGGGTTGTGCCTCTACTCTTGGACTGATCCTTCTGTACCAGCCGTGACTTTCATACTGATCCTATGAAGTCAGCCGTGACTCTCGGGCTGATCTTGTCACACCACCTGTGATTCTCAGACTCTCAGGACTGATCTCAGACTGCCAGCACCTAAGCCAGCTGTGAGTCTGTGATACTTCTCAGACTGTGAGTCTCAGATCTAAGCCAGCTGTGAGTCTCAGACTGATACTTCTAAGCCAGCTGTGAGTCTCAGACTGATACTTCTAAGCCAGCTGTGAGTCTCAGACTGATACTTCTAAGCCAGCTGTGAGTCTCAGACTGATACTTCTAAGCCAGCTGTGAGTCTCAGACTGATCAGACTGATACTCTAAGCCAGCTGTGAGTCTCAGACTGATACTTCTAAGCCCAGCTGTGAGTCTCAGACTGATACTTCTAAGCCAGCTGTGAGTCTCAGAGTCTCTAAGCCAGCTGTGAGTCTCAGAGACTGATGAGTCTTCTAAGCCAGCTGTGAGTCTCAGACTGATACTTCTAAGCCAGCTGTGAGTCTCAGACTGATACTTCTAAGCCAGCTGTGAGTCTCAGACTGATACTTCTAAGCCAGCTGTGAGTCTCAGACTGATACTTCTAAGCCAGCTGTGAGTCTCAGACTGATACTTCTAAGCCAGCTGTGAGTCTCAGACTGATACTTCTAAGCCAGCTGTGAGTCTCAGACTGATACTTCTAAGCCAGCAGTGAGTTTCAGACTGATACTTCTAAGCCAGCTGTGAGTCTCAGACTGATACTTCTAAGCCAGCTGTGAGTCTCACGCTGATCCTAATCATTAACCTCGCCCAGATGATAAATAGAACATAGCAGGAGCAGTCATTGATTTTGTGGCCAACCTTGATTTGTGTGGAAGTATTTATGTGGTCATCTGATTATGGAATATCATGATGAATGGTTTCTTGCAGTTGGCGAAGCTGGGTCGCGCTGACCTGCCCACATCTCTACCATGATGAAGATAAGGGTCGTATGTTGAACGTCAAGCAGCTGGTTGGTTCAGATGCTGCCGTGAGGTTGATACCTGATGATTAGGTGCTTCCCTCAAATTACAACATGATTACACTGGTTTCAAAATAGTCCATTCTATTTTAAAAGGGATGTAACATGTGCAGCCACAGACAACATCTTGTGAATGATGTACATGCACAGTGAGGACACAGTGAATTGATTTTATCCCCCAAACATTTGTAGGTGTTAGAATGAGCTGCTCTGAAACACAAAGTATGTCCTCAATGACTAAGACCAATGTCCTGAAGATTCGAATTTGGTAATGACATGAACGAATATCCTGGTGAAGTTGTTCAAAATCATTCACGTTTGTTCCAATTGTTACATACACTTTGGACCTGATTAACTCATTTTGTGGTACATTACATCTCACTTTGGATGAACTAAATCTCAGTTCACAGCAGTTGAAGTTGTACAGTATTCACCAGCAGATGTTGTAAAAAGACAACATTAAACAGCCTCAGCACCAGGCATTGTTTGGACCTGCCATACTCAGAACAATGGGCTAGTTCTATGAATGCTGATGTAGTGAAACAAATTACAATATAAATGTACTCCTTGCAGAGTTCTCAAGTGCTCATGTGATAGGTCTGATTGTGAACATCTGGTAATACAGCATGGAAACTAATCAGAGAAATGTATTGGCAGAAAGTACCGATTCCCAAATGAAATGATGCGAGAGCAATTGTAAAAAGTGTGAATCCTCCTGTTGTCCTCAGGACACCTTTAACTCCAGACACACTGACTACGAAAGATGATTACGTCCATCCGTGGGCCTGATAATACTATCTGTGCAGGGAAAATGTTATTTCGGGAAAGTTTATGGCACATTTGAAGGATAGTTAACAAATCTATTATGAACTTAAAAAATCAATTTGCTGATAGCAAGCTATTTGCGAAACACAGGAGATAACATTATTGTGAGGAGGCAGTTATGTACAATGAAGCCAAGTGTATTAAGGTCAAGTGTTGAAATAATTATAGAGCCATTTTCAAGAAGACAAATAGGCTTTGCTGGTATTACCAGAAATAAGTCATACCGTATATGACCGTCTATAAGCCGAATTTTGAGGACCAAAAAAAGCAGTCTGTAGAAGGGGGTCGTCTTATCCATGAGTTACACTTTCGTCAAACTTTTTTCCAGGGGTAAGAAAACAACATCGTATCACTTCGCGTGAACAAACAACAGAAGACGACTTTGTCAGTAGAGACGTCAAATTTGCAATTAAACATCACTAGACAAGATTAATTACCATTTAAGTTATAAGTTGTTTTTGCTGGGCATTGTTTTATTTGCAGGGATTAAGATTACTGTGCGTATTTGTCTCGTACACAAAGCCGGAAATAGCAATCAGCTGTGCACACGTTTCCCGGCGAACAAGTTCAAACATGCACAATAATATAACGGGACGAATTCTGACGCAGTCATCAGGAAAATATAATACAGAATACCGTTATTTAACCCAAAGAAATATATCCTAGCATTGTGTAATTTTAGTTACAGTTTTTGCTCTATAAATTAATTAAGATTACCGTGCGTATTTGTCTCGTACACAAAGCCGGAAATAGCAATCAGCTGTGCACACGTTTTCCCAACAAGTTCAAACATGCACAATAATATAACGGGATGAATTCTATTGATTGAATACTATTATTTAACCTAAAGAAATATATCCTAGCATTGTGTAATAGTTTTTATGTAAAAATATATAATCAACACTAAGGTTATATGGATTCATCATGAACGCGGGTAAGCACGCGGACATGGAACGAGGCGTAATCAGTTTGTGATTGTTGAATGGGGTAAAATAAGCAAGCCAGTTTGTTGCTACAATAAATATGATATTTAGAGAAGCAAAATATATTATGCATTTTCTGTCAACTACACTTCGTTTCGATCCGTGAGTAGACACAATATATATGACAGTGAATTCTTTGAATAATGTGGATCGAATTTACAGTATATGAGGAGGACAGTGACACGGAATTTGATGGGTTTACGGCCGATGACTCTCTTTGCAGAAATGTCAGTGTTTATTGTTAGTGGACTATTTTTCTTATTGTCATATATATATAGATGAAATATGGACACTTAAATAATATATTTTGAAACAAAAGTTGACTTCAGTTTTTATTTACCGATTGTACTTTTTCTCTTGGGTTCACATTTCCATACTCACCGATTTCACAAAATGGCGTCTCGTTGTTGATGCAAGCAGTGATCGTCGGGATATAAAAAGGAACACAAACACATGTTGCCACAATACACCGTAATCTTTATTATGTAATATTCTCACCAACACTTACGCTGTATATCCACTTTCCAAATGGCGTCTCGCTGTTGATGCAAGCAGTGATCGCTAAAAAGGTAAACAAACACCGTAATCTTTATTATGTAATATTCTCGTAATGGTGTCTCGTCGTTGATGGAACATACTTACCGGGCAACTCTGGTCTCTATTGTTGGCCGCGACCCATCGCGGGGGATCGGCCTATCCATGAGAGATATGATTTTGACACTGATTTTGAGGGTCAAGTTTGGGGGTCGGCTTATCCATGGGGTCGGCTTATAGACGGTCATATACGGTAAGTATTAAAGTCCAGTATCTGTTTATTATAGCAGTGGGTACTTTGGCAGTAGCGTAAAGGCCCCTGAATCAGTGTCTGTTAGCCTTGTTTGTTTGTTGTTTAACGACACACTCAGCAATATTCTTCCAATATGAGAGCGATCTGTATATAACTGAGTTTGGACCAGACAATCTAATGACTGACGTCATGAGCATCAATTTTTATCCACCGCAACAACGAAGTTGCGGGGGATATAGAAACAAGTCCGTCTGTCTGTGTGTCTGTCTGTGTGCCCGTCACACTTAGACCGAAGCATATCTCCTAAACTATTTGTGATAGCTTAACCAAACTTGGTACACATGTCAACCATGATCCTTAGATGTGCCTTTTGGGGGTTAGACCCAGATATGAATTTTATTTTATACGGTTTCCATGGAAACATGACTTAGGCTGTGACTATGAGGATGTCATCTTGTTGCATTTCCATGGCAACAAGTTAGGCTTCAACTGAATTTGGTGGTAGTGCTCCTTTCTGGAGCAGAACTTCAAAACCTTTCAATACTCTCCTTCAACTTTGCTGTATACATTCCAAAACACTTGACATAATCATAACTAGTAGACATATTCATAAAGAGTATTTTGCCGTTGAGGGGGATATTGACGACTTTGTCTTCTTGTTGCATTTGAAAATGACATACATCAACCAGGTCAGCAAGCTTGACCACTCTGTTAATCGCCTATTATGACAAACATGGGTTGCTGAAGACAAAATCTAACTTTCACAGTTTCTATTAGCAGTTGTTACGGTATGTTGGTAGTTGATCAAAGGAACTGGAACCAGTTATAATTAGCTGTGGGTATGGAGTGTCTATTAGCTGTTGTATAGAGCACCTGTTAATCTTTGTCCAATGATTGATGTTATGAGCGACAATCCATGTCTGGTGCAGTTGCAAGCAATTTGCCACATCGCTGAGGGATCACGTGATCACAGGGCAGCTGTGTCAGCATTTGTAAAACTGATGGATTCATCGTAGTTTTTACGGAGAAGTTCATACTCAGAAAAATTACTTTTGAGTTGGCCTTTAATATTTTGAACTTCTTAAGTTTGATCCCAAATCATGAAATAAACGCCGTTAGATCTTGCCTTACAGAAAGGCTCATTTGTGTTTGGTTTTAACTTGCAAGCACTTCAGCGTGTTTGTAACCAACTGATCATGTAATGTGATAACACACTGTAATGAGTTTTGGGATAATTTGTGAGGAACAGTCACACTTATAAAATACAAACTGCTTTTCATGTCTCAAAGGATTTGATTCTTTACAAAAGCTGAATAAAGGAAGGCAAGCAGCATGTCAAGGAAGTTCAGCATTGGCAGCATGATTTGTCTGGATCACGATAGAGAGAGGTGTTTGATGGATACCGATATGAGTTGCATCAATAGGGGCTTTCAGTGGAGTCACGGACAAATCCCATAACACAAGAGATGGTCACGGCATCAGGAAACCAACGCTGGTAGAGTCTTTCTGCTGATGTTCTGTTTGGTCCTGGGATACAGATGCAGGGTGGGGAGACAAGGTACTGATGGTGTCTGCTACAGATGCAGGGTGGGAGACAAGGTACTGATGGTGTCTGCTACAGATGCAGGGGTGGGGGAGACAAGGTACTGATGGTGTCTGCTACAGATGCAGGGGTGGGGAGACAGAAGGTACTGATGGGGAGACAAGGTACTGATGGTGTCTGCTACAGATGCAGGGGTGGGGAGACAAGGTACTGATGGTGTCTGCTACAGATGCAGGGTGGGGAGACAAGGTACTGATGGTGTCTGCTACAGATGCAGGGTGGGGAGACAAGGTACTGATGGTGTCTGCTACAGATGCAGGGTGGGAGACAAGGTACTGCAGATGATGGTGTCTACAGATGGGGGTGGGAGACAAGGTACTGATGGTGTCTGCTACAGATGCAGGGTGGGGGAGACAAGGTACTGATGGTGTCTGCTGCAGATGGCAGGGTGGGAGACAAGGCACTGATGGTGTCTGCCACAGATGGAAGGTGGGGAGACAAGGTACTGATGGTGTCTGCTACAGATGCAGGTGGGGAGACAAGGTACTGATGGTGTCTGCTACAGGGATGGAGACAAGGTACTGATGGTGTCTGCTACAGATGGAAGGGTGGGCAGACAAGGTACAGACTGGGAGATGGTGTCTGCAGACAGACAAGGTACTGATGGTGGCACAGATGGAAGGTGGGGGAGACAGAAGGGATGGTGTCTGCTACAGATGCAGGGGTGGGGAGACAAGGTACTGATGGTGTCTGCTACAGATGCAGGGTGGGGGAGACAAGGTACTGATGGTGTCTGCACAGATGGAAGGTGGGGAGACAAGGTACTGATGGTGTCTGCTACAGATGCAGGGTGGGGAGACAAGGTAGCTACTGATGGTGACAAGCTACAGATGGAAGGTGGGGGAGACAGGTACTGATGGTGTCTGCTGAACAGATGCAGGGGTGGGGAGACCAAGGTACTGATGGTGTCTGCACACAGATGGGGTGGGCCACAGACAAAGCCACAGACTGATGGTGTCTGATGTACAGATGCACCCAGGGTGGGGAGACAAGGCACTGATGGTGTCTGCTACACACCCACAGTGCAGGTGAGGCAGAGATGGAAGATGGGAGACAAGGTACTGATGGTGTCTGACTACAGATGCAGGGTGGGGAGACAAGGTACTGATGGTGTCTGCTACAGATGCAGGGTGGGGGAGACAAGGTACTGATGGTGTCTGCACACAGATGCAAGGTGGGGAGACAAGGTACTGATGGTCCACACAGATGCAGGGTGGGGAGACAAGGTACTGATGGTGTCTGCTACAGATGCAGGGTGGGGAGACAAACACACTGATGTGTCTGCACAGATGGAGGTGGGGAGACAAGGTACTGATGGTGTCTGCACAGATGCAGGGTGTGGGGGAGACACAGAGACTGATGGTGTCCACACAGATGGAAGGTGGGAGGACACAGGCACTGCAGACAACCCACTACAGATGGAGAGGTGGGAGACAGAGGTACTGATGGTGTCTGCTACAGATGGGTGGGGAGACACAGGTACCACTGATGGTGTCTGCCACAGACGCAGGGTGGGGAGACAAGGCACTGATGGTGTCTGCAACCAGATGGAAGGTGGGGAGACAGCAAGGAACTGATGACTGAAACTGTCTGCACAGATGCAGGGTGGGGAGATAAGGTACTGATGGTGTCTGCTACAGATGCAGGGTGGGGAGACAAGGTACTTGATGGTGTCTGCTACAGATGCAGGGTGGGGAGACAAGGTACTGATGCAGTGTCTGCACAGATGCAGGGTGGGAGACAAGGTACTGATGGTGTCTGCTACAGATGCAAGGGTGGGGAGACAAAGGGTACTGATGCAGTGTCTACTACAGATGGAAGGTGGGGAGACAAGGTACTGATGGTGTCCCACACAGATGCAGGGTGGGGAGACAACTGATGGAGGTGGTGGCTACAGATGGAAGGTGGGGAGACAAGGTACTGGATGGTGTCTGCTACAGATGCAGGGTGGTGGAGACAAGGTAGACTGATGGTGTCTGCAGCACAGATGGAAGGTGGGGAGACAAGGTACTGATGGTGTCTGGCACAGACAGATGCAGGGTGGAGACAAGGTACTGGATGGTGTCTGAAGCTACAGATGGAAACAGAAGGTGGGGAGACAAGGTACTGATGGTGTCTGCACAGATGGAAGGTGGGGAGACACAGAAAACTGATGGTGTGGAGCACAGATGGAAGGTGGGGAGACACAGGTAACTGATGGTGACCTCACACACAGATGGAAGGTGGGGAGACAAGGTACTGGATGGTGTCCTGGCTACAGATGCAGGGTGGGGAGACAGGTAATGGATGGTGTCTCAGCTACAGATGGAAGGTGGGAGACAAGGCATGGAATAGTGTCCACAGATGCAAGGTGGGGAGACAAGGTACTGATGGTGTCAGCTACAGATGCAGGGTGGGGAGACAAGGCAAATGGATGGTCTGGCTACAGATGGAAGGTGGGGGAGACAAGGTACTGATGGTGTCTGCCACAGATGCAGGGTGGGGAGACAAGGTACTGATGGTGTCCAGCTACAGATGGAAGGTGGGGAGACAAGGCACTGATGGTGTCTGCTACAGATGCAGGGTGGGGACAAGGTACTGATGGGGCTTACAGATGGAAGGTGGGAGACATTGCCTGAGTGAAACCCAAGCTACAGATGCAGGGTGGGGAGACAAGGTAACTGATGGTGTCTGCTACAGATGCAGGGTGGGGAGACAAGGTACTGATGATGTCTGGTCTACAGATGCAGGGGTGGGGAGACAAGGTACTGATGGTGTCTGCTACAGATGCAGGTGGGGAGACAAGGTACTGATGGTGTCCGGCTACAGATGGAAGGTGGGGAGACAAGGGTGATGGTGATGTGCAGACGATGCAGTACAGATGCAGGGTGGGGAGACAAGGTACTGATGGTGTCTGCTACAGATGCAGGGGTGGGGAGACAAGGTACTGATGGTGTCTGCTACAGATGCAGAGGGGGGGAGACAAGGTACTGATGGTGTCTGCTACAGATGCAGGGTGGGGAGACAAGGTACTGATGGTGTCTGCTACAGATGCAGGGTGGGGAGACAAGGTACTGATGGTGTCTGCTACAGATGGAAGGTGGGGAGACAAGGTACTGATGGTGTCTGCTACAGATGGAAGGTGGGGAGACAAGGTACTGATGGTGTCTGCTACAGATGGATGCAGGGTGGGGGAGACAAGGTACTGATGGTGTCTGCTACAGATGCAGGGTGGGGAGACAAGGTACTGATGGTGTCTGCTACAGATGCAGGGTGGGGAGACAAGGTGGGGAGACAAAACTGATGGTGTCTGCTACAGATGGATGGGGTGGGGAGACAAGGTACTGATGGTGTCTGCTACAGATGGAAGGTGGGGAGACAAGGTACTGATGGTGTCTGCTACAGATGCAGGGTGGGGAGACAAGGTACTGATGGTGTCTGCTACAGATGGCAGGTGGGGAGACAAGGTACTGATGGTGTCTGCCTACAGATGGAAGGTGGGGAGACAAGGTACTGATGGTGTCTGCTACAGATGGAAGGTGGGGAGACAAGGTACTGATGGTGTCTGCTACAGATGCAGGGTGGGGAGACAAGGTACTGATGGTGTCTGCTACAGATGCAGGGTGGGGAGACAAGGTACTGATGGTGTCTGCTACAGATGGAAGGTGGGAGACAAGGTACTGATGGTGTCTGCTACAGATGGAAGGTGGGGAGACAAGGTACTGATGGTGTCTGCTACAGATGGAGGGTGGGGAGACAAGGTACTGATGGTGTCTGCTACAGATGGAAGGTGGGGAGACAAGGTACTGATGGTGTCTGCTACAGATGGAAGGTGGGGAGACAAGGTACTGATGGTGTCTGCTACAGATGCAGGGTGGGGAGACAAGGTACTGATGGTGTCTGCTACAGATGCAGGGTGGGGAGACAAGGTACTGATGGTGTCTGCTACAGATGCAGGGTGGGAGACAAGGTACTGATGGTGTCTGCTACAGATGCAAGGTGGGGAGACAAGGTACTGATGGTGTCTGCTACAGATGCAGGGTGGGAGACAAGGTACTGATGGTGTCTGCTACAGATGCAGGGTGGGGAGACAAGGTACTGATGGTGTCTGCTACAGATGCAGGGTGGGAGACAAGGTACTGATGGTGTCTGCTACAGATGCAGGGTGGGGAGACAAGGTACTGATGGTGTCTGCTACAGATGGAAGGTGGGGAGACAAGGTACTGATGGTGTCTGCTACAGATGGAAGGTGGGGAGACAAGGTACTGATGGTGTCTGCTACAGATGCAGGGTGGGAGACAAGGTACTGATGGTGTCTGCTACAGATGCAGGGGGGGAGACAAGGTACTGATGGTGTCTGCTACAGATGCAAGGTGGGGAGACAAGGTACTGATGGTGTCTGCTACAGATGCAGGGTGCGAGAGTAGTAGACACAATGCTTTAATTCTTCCTTCTGGCATCCACAGATCTTCCCTGAGACTGTATATGTAGATGTAAAGGACACACCAGACGAGTTTTAGGAGTTGATGATAGAAAGGTGGCTGGTATCTCACTTAAAATTAATAGATTGTGATCCTGAAACTGTTGGCTGATTGTAGTCAATATTTATCTGTCTGGGCGGGAAGTGAGGTGATAGTAGCGCTGGTGGTTGTTCAGCTCTGCCGCTGTCTGGTGAAACCGACTGTCCTGGTGGATACATGGATATGCGTGTCCTCATTACTTTCCTCTTGTTTTCATTCCATGTTTTATGTTTGAGTTTTGAGACAATATTGAAGTGAGTGTTCGGTCTCTGACATGGGTATTATGTGTGGAAACATTTCTGGTAGGGACACCTTACCATGGCAGTGCTGGAAAATTGCTGATTCTGCATAAAAGCATCCTTATCTCCTGTGTGTCTACCTCATGTGGTGTGGAAATTGAAAAGTTGTTTACTTGTCTGCAGGCAAAACATGTCAAATCTACAAGTCTGCAGTTGAAGGCTTCTTACCTCATGTCTCAGGGTCGCAATATTCATGATGTTCATCGCAATTTATTCCTTTTTGTTAGACCTGGATGTGACCCGACTGTGACCTGACTACCCTCTGCTGTGACTTTCCATGAATGATTTGCAGACGTTGATATAAATACTTAAGTAATAGTAAGACTCTCCCCAAGGATACTCAGCTGCATTTTTTCAAATAATGATTTACATGATGATGAACGAATGCATTATGTCTATATATGTAAGGTAGTGGGGTAGCCTAGTGGTCAAAGTGTTTGCTTGTTATGAAAAAATCTGGGTTCGATTCTCCAGATGGGTACAATGTGAAGTCCATTGAAGTTTCCAATGTGTTTGTAGTTTAGCATGTCTGCACACAGCAATCATTTGTAACAAAAAATAGTCTGAGAAACCAGTGTGTGATATTATGAGCACCATCTGATGTATAATGTATGGGAGCCTTGGAAACTATGTTCAACTGTTTACTATGGTTACATTTTCTGTCAGTTCTGTTCAGTTCCAGTTTGAAGCTGGTTTCTTTGAAAACTGGTTTTGAATTATAGCCCTCAAATGCTTCTTGTCTATGAAGACTGTATTCTTTGGATTTGTACCTTGCTTTCAGCATAGTTTAGTAGCCTTGGGCTTGAAGCCTGGTGTGACTGATGGGTGGTCAAGCCTCACAAGTCCGGTGGTTTGAGGTGTGGTATTTCAGTGTCCCAGCATGATACATCAGACTGTTTGTTTGTTGTTTAATGCTGCACTCAGTAATATCCTGGCTATATATATATGGTGGCAGTTTGCACGTAGTCAAGTAGACAATCTGGTGCTTGACTCCATCAACCACGACACTGAGTCTGTCAGGACCATCCATTTAGTCAGCTAGGATGTTAGGGACTCTCACCTGGAATCCCCATGTGCATGATGGCAGAATTAAAGTAGCAGCAGAGCTCCAGATAAGATTTAGCTCATGTGGGTACTGTACCCACTGTAATTTTTTGGAGTGGGTATTATGAATGTTGAGTGGGTATTTCATTTTCCGTTACCCACTGCTTTCAAATATGTGATTATTTCAGTCATTTTACTCACCTAAGTATTATGTCATTGAGTAAGTTTACTAAGCAGGTATGTTCTGCCTTATGTCATACCTAATCAAAACCAAGTTAAATATAATGGAAATGATTTAATAAAAAATCACTCATCCTATACTGACAGTACAACACTTGTCCTATACTAACAGTACAACTTGATAGCAATCGATGTCTTTGTCATTACGCAAGCCATATTTATGAATATATTCCGTACGCATTTGTTTTAAACTTTTTGCGTATCTAACATTTTAAATGCGTAATTGGTATGCAACAATTATTTTTCAATGCGTAATTGGAAATTTTCTATGCGTAATTTACCCGGATACGCAGCTTATCTGGGCCTCTGTAGCAGTACTCAAAACATTTTACTTTTTGATGAATGAACAGCCATAAAAGGCAAGTGGCCACATGGACACTACTTGCCTGTACACTATTTCAGTTAATCTTATACAAAGGATAGTGTTATCTTACATACAGAAAATATAAGGATTGAGTTAATAAGTGGAGAGTAGATTTCAGACAAGACAGTTTGACTTCATGCTTGGTGTATTTATGTAGAAAACAATATATTTTGATGACATCAAACAATTAAAAACTGAACTAAAAGGTTGGGGTCAAATCAGGTGGCACTGATGTCTAGTACTGAAGCATCAGATGATCAAGTTTGATCTGTCATGTGACTGGGAAACTACATACAAGTAGCAGTACGTGGTTTGCTAATTTGGGTGTACAATTGATTATTCTTGGCATGGTCATTTTGTGTTGGACCAATTCCTTGGATGCCTAGCAGTTGAGGTTTCAGCTATTTATTTTTGCATAATGACATCACCTTGCGTTACACTTTGTATAATGTTTATAGAATTGTAGTCTGCCACAATAAATATGGTCATACTGAGCTAAATGGAAGAAGTGTGAGATTTTATGAGAGCTTCAGGAAGTATCATCACTGTTTCTTCACTGTTGCTGTTACCAAGCTAAAATGAAGGTGTATGTTGATGATCTGAAGAATATCTATAGCTGATGACTACTAACCAGATAATATATGTGGATATATTGCTTTAGATATTACAATAGTAGCAACATCTTTATTTAATTTTAACACCATATTGAGCATACTCAGTTGCAACAAGTGAGTGAGTGAGTCAGTTTAGTTTTACGTTGTCTTTAGCAATGTTCCAGCAATATCACAGCGGGGGACACCAGAAATGGGCTTCATACATCGTGCCCATGTGGGGAATCGAACCCGGGTCTTCGGCATGACGAGCCAACGCTTTAACCACTAGGCTACCCCTACCGCTCAGTTGCAACAATGGTAATGAAGAAGTTAATAATTCATACTATCTTGTCATAAGTTCCCAAAGTGAAAAGTATTTGACAGTTGTTTTCTGTTTTCTTTCCAGAACTTGACCATGACTTCGAGCGCCGAGTGTTCGCTGACGGCCACCAGCCCCTGCCTCAGTGGGAGCCATACTTCAGTGTCATCCTCCAGGACATTGGGAGTCTCACACTCCACAAGCGGGAAGAGGTATGTCACCAGCAGGCACTTTCCTCTTGCCCGGTCTACTGAAATATCTGCATGATCAGTTCTTCTTGTTAATGTGTGGATGATGGGAAAAACATAATATTATTGGTCTGTTTAGACCAGAAAACCATTTCTGATACTTCCTGTTATACTAGCAATGCACAAGTCTCTAAGGTAATAATTTATGATAATTTCAAATGGTAATTTCTAAAAAAATATTAATAACAGACTTGGGTGGTTAGTGTAATGTCCACTTATCTAGACTTGCCTCTTTAAAGGATAGAATTACTATACATCCTAGTGTTGGGAATTGGTAATTGATGATTGGTTCATTACCACCAATCAATCATCGAAAATAATTGGTTAGCGTCATTAATGAAATTTGTTAATGCACATAAAAATAAGGAAAAAACATGTAGTTCTGGGGGCTTTTGGCAAAATTTCAGATCTTTAGTGGATGACTAGTATGTTAGGAACATAAATTTCTTGGAGCCTTTAAGATAAATTCAATCATGACTTGAAACGAGCTTGTAGTGCTTACAAAATGTAACAGACAAAACCAACCATGTGAAAAATATTGTTATTGAAAACAAGTGTTCCAAAATTGGTTGTGTTCGATTATGAAATTATGATCGATTTCTCGTTTAGTCACGCGACCAATCTTGACTATCGGATAGACATACATGGGTGCTAGCAGTCCGTACAGCCTTGGAGCAAGGCTACTTACACTACCTATAAACACAGCTGCTGTCATCATTTCAAAACCTTATCTTTGAGTGGCATTTAAGAATCTGTTGTATCAATGGACCCATAGCTGACATGGTTGTCAACGTCTTTTCAGTGTGAGGTTGTTGACTTTGTATGAAGAAGTTGAAATCCACAAGTCAGTTTCATAATTCAACAATACAGAACATGGCCTTTAAATCTGATACTAAATATTCACATATATCAGTAAGTAATTAGCTCAGCACTCAGATAACTTTGTGAAATGGCTCTAGGTTACTTGCCTGTCAAAGTTAACTCAGCTCTATCTGCTGCAGTATCAGCTTGTTATCGACCATGGTGAGATCAATTCCTTATATTAGATATATAATGTTTGTTTGTTTGTTTAACGCCACACTCAGCAATATTCCTGCACTATGGCGGCGGTCTATAAATAATTGAGTCTGGACCAGACAATACAGTGATGAATAGCTTGAGCATTGGGATACGATGACATGTGTCAACCAAGTCGGTGAGCCTGACCAACCGATCCCGTTAGTTGCCTCTTACAACAAGCATGGGTTACTGAATATCGATTGTATATATATATATATATAATGGCAGGAAATTATTTACAGAAAACGATACAAAATAACAGATATAGGAAATTATTTAGAAAAGCGCGAGGGCAGATATGCACCACAGCAATGGTGTATGGTCTTAGAATCATTTACAGACATATTTATCTACAACACATCAATCTGATTTCAAGCAGTGTCCCATTTTTGAATTTACGTGATAGCAAAACATATTTGGGTTCCCTTGTCGTGTTTTGGGAATCTTGGTAGCTGCGGTTAAATTTGATTGGTCAAAATTGCGCATGTGTATGTAAACATGGCGGCACAGAAACAAATTACAAGTATCTTTCAGAAACAAGACTGTGCCTCGTCGACTTGTAAACAGTCAAGTAATCAAATTACTGTACGAATAATGAACGGACAGCTTACTAGTGTCACTCATTCATCTTGTTGTAGTCACACTCCATTAAGTCCATTCAGGACTTCAGTAAATGTACTCCTAAGGTTTTCCAGTACTCCTATATTGAAAAATTAGGAGTACATACTCCTGATGTTGAACAAATATCTGGAGCCCTGTATAATGGCACAGTTGCATGGTTTATGCGTGTATGTGTCACCGAAGAACATGTCTAAACTTCATTATTTACATACTGTGATGCTGCATATATTGAAAGTCAGTGATAAATATTTAGTCACTAAAGTAATCTAAACAAACAAGTACAGTATGAATAATGTACAGTATGATTCATAAAACTAAACTTGGCAGTTCAGAAATGAATTGGATGCTGCCACTCACAATGAAAAGTAGGTTGAAAAACTGTTTAAATGTCAACAACTTATACAGCTCATCAAGTTAAACTGAGCTGAAGATGGATTGGAAGTATTGTTGTTTGCAGGCTTGTCTCTCCATACACAATGGGAGATAACTCTTCCTGGATTACTGATGTTAAGACTACTGATTTCAGTAAATGTCACAAGATTTCCAGTTTTGAACTGGCAGAGGGGATAAGATCTTGCATCAGTGAGCACCCTGAAATAATATGACCCTATCGCAATAAATTCTTATCTTTCATTTAATGATTTGGGTTTGGTTCCATGATATAAACATTATAACTGTGAGACTGAGCCCTTGACTGTGTAACAAGGGAACGTTTCACCTGCTGGCAAAGTCATATATTCTGATGACATGTATTAATGTGTTTGATATGAGGGACATTCTGTTTATCATCTAAAATCATTCTGTCATCTTCTTCATTTTGTAAATGCTAATAAGCTGTCTTGAGGGCAGACAATACAGCCAACCATTCTTAGTGGTTGAGATGTTAGTGATGTCATTTGATGGTTATGACATGATAACTGATGATGCAACAATGGTCTGCAAGCCATTGTCAGTCAGTTTTGTCACAGCATGTCTCTTAGGAAACCAGTTTTGGAGGATCAATACAAAATAGAGGCTAACAAAGTGGTGTAATAAAGTCAGCTTGTAGGGCAACCAATTTGCTGCAGCTGATTGTCCCTTTAATATGTTTGTTTATTGTTTTCATGTGTCAGGAATTCTTCAACGCATTATCTGATCATGTGGTTCAAAGTTAAAAACCTTCAGCTGTTGGTTAGGGTGTGGTCTGATTGGATGGACTTGGCACCCCTTCTCTCTGTTACATAGATTCTCCCAGCCACACCACCTGTTTGGAAATGCTTGGGGGTGATCTTGTATAGCGCAAACTGCTTGAACCATTTATCAAACATACACAGTGTAGCAAAACTGAAACACAATCTCACTCAACTGGTATTTATTAGATTTCTGAGTCTTGCATTTGTGATAATAGAGTAATGGGCAGATGAGCAGTAGAGTTTATAATATTAGGGATCATGTCTCGTGAATGGTTTATAGAGGACTAAGTGTTTCAAGTGAAATGTTCCTCTACCATGTCCTCAATTATGAGTTATATTTCAACAAAATTCAACACTTATTGGGTCTGTGTTTCCAGTAGCGTTCCAGGAATAAAATCTGTAAATTGGATTTTATGTACACTTCAAATTGTTCAGGAGGAATAATCCTGAGATCTCAGTGTCTCTTGGTTTCTCTTGGCTTCCAGGATCTGCAAGACATTTAGTTCCATGAAGTTATTTTAAGAATATGTTTCTGAAAAAAATCGCAAAAGCTTGGAACAATTCATAATTTCAGGAGCTCAGGCAATCATTCTAGACTTAAGCAGGAATATGTTTTTGATCTGTTCTCTGTGGTCTAGGAGAATACAGTGAATAGATCCAAATATGTTTTCCAGGATCTGCTTGTTTGTGTTTGAATCCAAGATTCGACCTGACAGTAACCATTGGACCTCTTTGATGTCTCTAATATGGAATATTGGAATATCATTAAGATAGTTTATTCTGTGCATTCTGCCTTGGGACAGTTTTTATGTGAACTTAATAAAATGACAATATTGAACACATGTAGCACATGACAGTTGACTCATTAATTTTCAGAAATAAAAGGCAGGGACCTAACTTAAAACTGTACACTTACATCTTGCGTTGTTGAAATGACTTTAACTGTGTTTATTATGCATGATAAATGTTCACTTCTGTTCCAATGTCTATATGTACATACTGTCAACATGTCTGTGTGTGTCCAGTTTGCAGAAGAGAGGTCTGGGTTTCGGCCGCTGCGCAGGATACGTCTTGATGGGGGGAAGCCAGAGTTTGACAAGAGATGGGGATACGAGACCCTCGAAAGCATCAAGGAGAACGCTATACAGCACACATGCTCCCAAGGTAGGTCACATGATTTGTTAGTTCACCTGGTACAAGAAGAAAATTGGAAAATTAGGGAATGTACTTTCAAATAATTGAGTGTACAAACCATTGCTCACCTGGTACTCTAAGAGCTCAGCAATACAGGGATGTACTCTTTGATAACAGAGTGTGCAAGCAATAGCTCACCTGGTACTCCCAGTGTAGTGTGCAAGCAATAGCTCACCTGGTACTCCCAATACAGGGGATGTAATCTTGGATAACAGAGTGTGCAAGCAATAGCTCACCTGGTACTCCCAATATAGGGGATGTACTGTTGGATAACAGAGTGTGCAAGCAATAGCTCACCTGGTACTCCCAATACAGGGGATGTAATCTTGGATAACAGAGTGTGCAAGCAATAGCTCACCTGGTACTGTTGGATAACAGTGTGCAAGCAATATCTCACCTGGTACTCTTGGATAACAGAGTGTGCAAGCAATAGCTCACCTGATACTCCCAATACAGGGGATGTACTCTTTGATAACAGAGTGTGCAAGCAATAGCTCACCTGGTTAAGGTATGGATAAGTGTGCAAGCAATAGCTCACCTGGTACTCCCAATACAGGGGATGTACTGTTGGATAACAGAGTGTAAGCTCAATGTTAACAAGTGTGCAAGCAATATTTATCAGGTGACTGTAGGGTATTAATCAGGTAACATATAGGTATTGGTCAGGTACTCTTTGATAACAGAGTGTAACAATATCCCAATAGGTAACATTGGGGTCTTATACAGGTTTCATCATTAAGGCATTAATCAGGTGACTGCATGGAGGTATGACTAAGGTGACAACATGAAGGTATTAATCAGGTAAAAGTCCTACAGTTGTCAGGTGAAAACCCCAAGGTCCTATGTTAAAGCCTAAAGGTTCAAATAATGACAAAACAGGAGCTAGGACATTTGATAACATAAATACAAGCCTGTGCCAATCTCCTGATTAGAGCAGCAGCTGTTTATCATAATGGAATTGACTTGGCGGTGGACCCCAGGAGATGTAAACGAAGCCTTTACATTTGCTGTATTACACAGATAAATAAATCTGCATCGCTTCTTGTACACAATCCCCTGTAGACAGTGTATGGAGATGCTGTCTCTACCCTTGTGTTTTATGTACCTCTATTGTTAGAATCTGGGGCTGATGCTGCGGTTAATTTCATACGGCTTTAACTGACTGGATAGAGGGGTACTGTGCCCTAGGGGTCATTATTTAGGGCCTCTGGGTCAGGATTTAAAGCCCCAGGGGCAATATTAATCCAGCTTGGTCACTTTGTGGAGGGTTTGACTTGGGTGGTAGTGAGTGGGTGGTCTTGGTAAGTTATATGGTTTCCCTGTAGAAAATGATACACCTTGGTGGCTGAAGAGGTAGATTGGTGGTGAACACATTTGGGTCAATGTTTTGTTAACATTGAGTGTGATGTATGACATTTTTCTCCCTGCTATAGTATTGCTGGATAATAAGTGATCTAAACCTCAATTCGACCTGAAACACACTCACTCACTTGATGTGAAACACTTACCAGATCTGAAACACATTCGAGGCCTTGCTTAAGACTTTGAACACTCACTCAACCCCAACAAAACCCACTTACTTGGTCTAAAATACTCTTTTGCTCACTTATATGCCCTGTATACCCTCACTCTCCCCATATACCACCAAGACCAACACCTCTACCACCAACAACTTAAAACACTAACTCACTCACTCACACTCACTCACTCACTCACTCACTCACTCACTCATCCACTCACTCACTCACTCATTCTCAGAGCTCAGCAACTTTCTTAATGTAAAATTGTTGCAAGATACCATTTTTCTCTTTTCCTACTGAGGTAGAAAGTCCAATAAATAAGGAATCCTTTTCAGTGACCTTATTTTCAAGTCTTGGCAACACCATGCTCCAGTTCCACTGTGGAGATGTGTGTTACTATGGTCAGTGACTTGTGAGTGTCGGAGCAGGTGGTGGATGTTCAGATCTATGGACAACAGGTGCCCTTCTCTGTCTGCTCCAGGCCAGCAGATGTCATGGTATCCTAATTTTCTTGTTTATTTGGAGTAATAATCCTTCCAGATAGAAGATAGGTCAAATGACTGATCATCACATGCTGTTATTTCACTGAAGTACATAAACTTGTTTATACTTTATTTATAAACTTGTTTATACTTTATTCATAAGTGAAATCCAGCGCCATGTTGAGGAACATAAGTCATGATGAAAGTCAACACAGAAATGGCGTTAGTTTTAGTTCCCTATAATAATAATGTACTGCAGTAAGTATCCTGATTTAAATGTGGTTAAAATGTCCTGACTTTTACCCTGATGGAATGGACTGTGGGCTTGTCTGATCCAGATTGTCATGGCTTGCCTGCTTTACCTGAATATTGTTACCTATAGCAGTAAGTACACTAGTCTGTCATACAGACCCTGAAGCAAATATATCCAAGAAAGCCCGTGCAAGTCTAGAAAATGTGGCAAATAAGAAAGTCTCAGGGCTCCTTTTCGATTATATTTTATTTTTTTCACTATGAGCTTCTTTTCTGTAAAAAATGTTCATTTCAGAGACTAGTTGTTAGTCTATGAGTACACTGACTCAGTGACTTATGTAGATCCGTGATAAGATCAGATATTTATTGCACAAACATTCCATACAGAAACAGTGACAGTATTCTATAAACTACATAAACACGATATATAATGATAGTGATAGTCTGTCTCAGGGATCCTGAAACAAATATATCCAGCTCATGCAACCCTTAAGAGTTGAGGGGCGGTGGGGTAGCCTAGTGGTTAAAGCGTTCGCCCGCCACGACGAAGGCCCGGGTTCGATTCCCCTCATGGGTAAAATGTGTGAAGCCCATTTCTGGTGTCCCCCGCCGTGATATTGCTGTAATACTGCTAAAAGCGGCGTAAAATCAAACTCACTCACTTAAGAGTTGACAAGTCTAGATTATTGTAATATCTGTGAAATAAATCACTTGGTTCCTTCTTGCTATATTTTGTTGGACTTATTGGCTGTATAACCTTCTTCAGAATATGTTATTGGAGACTAGATGTTCATCTAAGTCAGTGGCAGGGAATATTTGAAACTTTCGCCTTTCTGACAAGGTAGTAGCATTACGGAAATGTGTGAAGTCACTGGTTGTGGGTATTGTGTGGTATACTATAAGCTGACAACAATGCCTTTGGTTATTATGTCAAGATATCAAAGTGATCTTGCACTTTATCCCTAGTGCACTGCAGCTGTGTGCTGAGGGTTCACAGTAACTGACACAAGTGTCTCTCCCCCCTAAACTGGAGGTCATACACCACACTTGTGCCCCCCTTCAAAACATTAGGTCACATACAATAAGATTAACAGTGGCCAGTGCAATGTGTGGAGAGGTTTCTCAGTTGGCATACCAGGTGGTGGGGTAGGGTAGTAGTTAAACCGTTCACTTGTCACGCTGAAGACCCGAGGTCGATTCCCCCACATGGGTACAATGTCTAAAGCCCATTTCTGGTGTTCCCCGCCACCATTTGAAGGAATATTGCTGAAAGAGGCATATACCTAAGGCTGACAAACCGACTAACATAACTGGTGCAAACGGATTCAAACCTTCTCTCATAGGTGGCAAGTATGCCTAAGGGGGGCAACTGCACAGTGAGAGCGTTAACTCGAGGCAACTCGGCCAGCAGTGCCTTTAATGAAATATGCAGGTTTCCTCAGATGAAAAGATGATGTAGGATGTTCCTTTCTACATTAAAGAAGTGACAGAGCTGAAATGGTATGTAGAGTTATATGGCTCTACAGGGTGCAACTCCATGGCTAAAAGCAAAATATAGTTTAGATAAGATACAATGATTACAGCATGATGCAATGGTAAAAGAAGAAGTGTGTTATACTGCTTTACAACACCTCACTGACAGTGAGTCGCCCCGCAACAGGAACTAATTGTAATCTCAACTAAAACGTACAGATATCTTGTTTGTGTGAAGTATATGAGGAGCCAGTTTGAAGTGTGTCTGGGACAACATGATTCAGGGGGGCGCCGAGCAAGGTAAGTACCGTTGAGACATGTGGTGCATGTTTGTCAAGATGAGTTGCACCATAAACAACAATACCACGAACAACAGGAAGCCTGGAAGATAGTGTAAGATGCCTAGAATCTGTGACAGGGAGCAGGAGGGGCCCAGGGTCGGGTCTGTGAGTCAGAGGGCTGGTGCGGCACCATGTTGTGTCTGGGATGGGAGCTGACATACTCCATGCTGCAGATTGCCGGCTGGGACACTCCAGCTGGTGGATGTTCATATGAACAGATAGAAATACAGGGAATCTCTTGTCCAGAGTTCTGTCCCTTTGCATGCCAGGATATAGTGATTGTGGGTTTGAATCGTGCTTTCCTTTGATTTTAGGTTTGTTCGCACCAAACATATATTTGTTCAATAACACTGTTATGCTGTCCTTGGCCTCCTTTCATGAAGCACTAAGATGATCGTAAGTCACTAAGGTAAGCTTATTGCAATGTTAAAGAAAGGGAGTTAAGGTTAACCTGAGTAAAGGTTGCTTCGTGAAAGGAGCCCCAGTTCTTGTAGGTTCTACAACAGAAGTAAATATTTATGATGTGTTTTTTTTCCATTCTCCATGCCACATCCAGTTGACACAACTTGATGTAACTGGAATACTGTTCAAAACTGTTAAAACCAACTCACACGAAATGGCATCACAGTCATTTAACAATGGTTAGCGTGGAGATGAGGCTGGCGTGTTGGGTTTAGGGGAGGGAGACACGTGATCCTGTACACTGAGGGACCTAGGTAAGGAGATCCGCTGGCAGTAAATCTTCCTTGTCAAACACAAGTACAGTGGTGGAGCCCTGACTGCTTTCACCTCATTCATCAGTCATTGTCAGAAGTAGGGATGGGATGCTGTTTACTGTCAAGGTTTTGACATTCTGAAGATAATTTATTGATAGTACACATGCTCAGTTCAAACCATTATCTGAATATTTGAAGTGTGGCATAGCTGAAACATAGAAAACTTGAAGATCAGTGAAGAGGTAGATGGGTGTGATCTGTATAGGTGGATGTGATCTGGGTAGGTGGATGTGATCTGGGTAGGTGGATGTGACATGAGGGTAGGTGGATGTGATCTGAGGGTAGGTGGATGTGATCTGAGGGTAGGTGGATGTGATCTGGTGGATGTGATCTGGGTAGATGGATGTGATGAGGGTAGGTGGGGTAGGTGGATGGATGTGATCTGGGTAGGTGGATGTGATCTGAGGGTAGGTGGATGTGATCTGAGTGGTAGGTGGATGTGATCTGAGGTGGGTAGGTGGATGTGATAGATGGATGTGGATCTGGGTAGGTGGATGTGATCTGGGTAGGTGGATGTGATCTGGGTAGGTGGATGTGATCTGAATAGGTGGATGTGATCTGGGTAGGTGGATGTGATCTGGGTAGGTGGATGTGATCTGGGTAGGTGGATGTGATCTGAGGGGTGGAGGTGATCTGGGATGTGGATGTGATCTGGGATCTAGGGGTGGATGTGATCTGGGTAGGTGGAGGTGAGGTGGATGTGATCTGGGTAGGTGGTGGATGTGATCTGAGGGTAGATCTGGATGTGATCTGTAGTGGTAGGTGGATGTGATCTGGGTAGGTGGATGTGATCTGGGGGTAGGTGGATGTGATCTGGGTAGGTGGATGTGATCTGAGGGTAGGTGGATGTGATCTGAGGGTGTGGATGTGATCTGGGTAGGTGGATGTGATCTGGGTAGGTGGGATCTGACATGGAGGTGATCTGGATGTGGATATGGGTTGTATAGGTGGATGTGATCTGGGTAGGTGATTGTGATCTGGGTAGATGGATGTGATCTAGATTGGTGGATGTGGTCTGAATAGGTGGATGTGAGCTAAATAGGTGGCAGTGGTCTGGGTAGGCAGTAGTGTGGGCAGGTAGAAACAGAAATCAGCTTTCCCTATATGGTTAGTGAGCCACACTCCACCCCTGTCTCAACAACACAGTGAACACCATGTAGCCTCTGTGTCCACCACCACCACCACAGTACCACGCCCAGGACACCGCACTGCTCAATCCTAGGGTTGGATGTAAAGAGAACTTGTTGGCTTCGGAGTTAGTACCTGTGTCAGAATTGGGTATCCATATTAAACTGTGGCATTGGTTAGGATAAGTACCAGCAACAAAACACTCTCACACATACAAGTCAAGTAATCTTTAACCCATTTCAACTCACATCACCTTGAGCTCCCCAATAATGCTCCCAAACAATTAGGAAGGTCCCTGCTCGCCTACAACATCCCAGCAGGTGCCAGACATCCATATCTACCTACTGGCATATAATCTGGGTAGTCGGAGCATCAGTAATAACAAGATTGTTTATCGTGTCAAGGATATTGTAGTGAGAGGGCTGCTGTATTGGATAACACAATACTTGTTCAAGCAGGAGTCAAAACTGAAGTCATTGAGCAGATATATCAATAAAAATACCTCAGACAGGTTGCACAAGATTCCACCCAGCGCTGATGAGTTACACATCGTAGCAAATCATGGTGTTAAACCATGTGGATGTGTTTTGTCTATTGTCTTGGTAGATCATCATTCTTCACAACAATCTCAACACGTGCAAGGCGATGGTCAGATGTTTCATTCAGACAAGAGGGAAACGTGGTATAAGTTAGTTATAACCCTCTGTGGGTGGTATGGACTTAGTGCTGCTGGCAGATGAGGCATGAGACTGTGGAAAGTCCATATCTCAGTCCTGTACACGTTGTTATAATGGTATTGTGTATGTGTACACTTCTCAAAGCTAAAAACAGTTTGCTCTTTTACTTCAATAATTTATCTGTCTGCATTAAGATCGGAGTACACCTCTAGTTTGTTTTTAAAGTATGAGATATTCTTGTTTTAATGGTTTGGTCTTTGATCCAGCAATTAAGTAACCTCATCTCTGATTGGCTGATAGATGGAGAGTTCTAATGGTGGTGTCCTTTACAGAGAGTCTCATTTAAGTGAGATTGATGATTTTTTTTCTGGCGAAAAGGTAAACCTGTTGGTGTTTTTCAAGTTTGAAAACAAATAAGGGTGTGTCTGCATTCAGGACTTCATTTTAGATACAAACAAATAATGAAGTAGTTAATTGCAATATTTTATTTACCTTTATTATGTCTATTTGTACTCAACAGTCAAGTAACCCGTGAAGGTCCGGGTTAGAATATTGATCTTCAGTAACCCATGCTTGTTGTAAGAGACGACTAACGGGATCGGGTGGTCAGGCTCGCTGACTTGGCTGACGCTTGTCATCGGTTCCCAATTGCGCAGATCAATGGTCATGTTATTGATCACTGGATTGTTTGGTCCAGACTTGATTAATTACAGACCGCCGCCATATAGCTCGAATATTGCTGAGTGCGGCGTAAAACTAAATTCACTCACTCACTCAATAGTCAAGTGCAGATATGAACTGGTGATATTTAGAGATGTCTTTTAACACCATCATCAGATTAGTGACTGAATTATTTAACCAAACTTGGTAATTAGGTCTAATTTTCAATATACCACCTTTTGTCCATTAGAGTATGGTAGTTTAACTCTGTGCAAATGGAAAACTATAACAATTCATCATGATTGTAAAAAATGGAATCATTAGCGTCGGTGGAGACTTGCACCAGAAGTAGGGCCTATTTGCGTCCAATCATTGGTGGTATGTGAGGAGAGAATTAGCTCCCCTTTGGGGATGATTAGGAAACCTTTCTTTTAGCTTGGCAATTTGACATTTCTTTCCTGAAGTTCGAACATTACCAAGAGTGCCAAACTTGCAGCCACTGACATCAGGATGAGGTTGTGAGGAGAGGAAGGGATGGGGACTGAGATTTGGTTTGAGAATCAATGGGGAGAGTAATTAGGGTGCTGCTCATCAAAGCAGTTAGCGGAGGTGCCACTGGGAGAGATGGAAGGAGAAATACACGTGTCAGCAGTTTAACTCGCCTGTGATGGTGATGGGGTTTGACCTTGATTCTGTCATTGATTCATTGATTTTGAATCTTCAAATAACAACAACATACCTGTGATGCAGCTGTATCAAATCCTTCTTTACTAATCCTGGTCAGCAGACAGTTTAATGAGTGAGTGACTCATTGAGTGAGTTGGGTAAAATTCACTCATTTATTCCCTGAAGTCAAGTGTCTGCTGATTACAATTAGGACAGAATAAACAGCACAGTCAGCAGGTTAACAACCATCACTACACCTGAGTCTGTGAAACCAGTGGTTGATAGCAAGAGCATGTATCTACACTGTCAGGGTCTTACTCCACCGAACAACCAGGGTTAGTCATCTCAGGTCAACAACTCTCTCGACTCTTGATCTTCAGCATTGACCAATGACCACATGATACATTGTAGTTTACACTTCAACAAACGTGGACATACTTGGGATTTTCCTAATTGGCTTCCCGGTCCCCAGGCAGTGCTTGTGTGGGAAATTTTCTTTGACTAAACAAACTTTCAATTTACACCTGTATGTTTTGTCTCTGGAGTCATGATGGCATTTAGAAGTATTTAGAGGTACTCAGAGGGGTGCAGTAGTTGACAAGTGTGTTCCAACTGTCAGATGAAGGTCACTCCACGCCTGGTCTTATTGTGTGGCCTACAGCGGGTATGCAGGATACGATTAATGCCTCAAGAAATACTCTGTGCCATTATGATACTACAGAGTCTCTCAAGACCATGAGATACTCTCTACTATTAGATACCTGGTAGTGTTTTCAAAGGGCTTAGACAGGCTTATCATTGTATCTGGATTCACAATTAGACACATGATTATACAAGATTTCGTACAGATTTAGTGATAAGAAATGTGTACATGATTTTGGAAATAAGCATGAAAATGCTTTCTGTGGAGTTGTAAGTTTAATTGTATTTTACAAAGTATTATGCAGGAATATAGGATTTTCTGCTCTGCTTGAAATATAATGAACAAAAAAGTTCATTGTTCCAGAATAGGACACAATTTCATAAGAATGTTTAGGGGCTATAATATTTTTGTTTGGTACATGCCACTCACTTGCAGACAGATCATGTATAACCACACCACCCACAGAGGGTATTTCCTCTTGTCTGAATGACAATCTAACCATCACTTATGCTGGATTCTGTGAAGGACATTATCTACTGGAAACAATGGACAAAGTTATTATGATGGTCTGGAAGGACATAAGGTGGTCAACAGTAAATGTTCTTCAAATATATTTACTTTGAATGTAGGCTCTGGTTATTTTTTATGAGTATGACTGAAAAAAATGAAAATATAAACCAAACAATTTAGGCATGTGTGTTGAGAACAGATGTGACAGATGCAAAGATTACAAAAAGCAATAAAATCATATATTCCCATATCTTATCAACATGTACAAGACTGCATCAAGTATACAAAACCTCACACTCCTCCGCCATCTGCTAGTGCAACCTCATCATGCTTGAAGGATATACGTTCCTTTCTGATTGTACCTGTCTAATATTTCAAATACTGTGTACCGCAAACCTGGTTTTCAAAACTTCCCTCAGTTTTTGTTCCTGAAACTGTACTCTGGTCCCATCTCCGCGAGACAACAGAGGCCGTTTGCTGTACAGGTAATGGATTGAGGCACCATTGTATAAACTGTTAGATGTTAAGACTCACAGAAAGGATGTGGCTGATAGCTCGGGAATAGTTCAGACTGACAGATTCTTGATGTAGATGCTCGTGTTAGGTAACAGTCTTGCAGTGGTAGCACCAGCTGCAATGGAACATTCATTGATCTTTTTTCACCTCATTATAAAGAAGAGTTCCATTCTGCAACTGGTGTTGATTGGCTAAGGTGTGTATGGAGTTCGCCAAACTCGGGCTCATGGTGTGAGTGGCGTCATTATAGTTTCCTGGTGGGAGAAGTAGCTTACAGTGGAGAAAGTTTGCTGTGTTGTAGATAACAGTTGTCTGTGGACACAAGGTAGATCTACAGATAGTTCCCTGGATGATAGGATGGGAACTTAGTTTTGTTTGTGCTTCAGTCCTGAAACTTGTGTTTCTTCGCTTGTGCAGTGTTCACAAAGTTATGGAATGGTGATGGGATCGACTACAAAGTTGGTGCAGTGTTGTTTTATTTTGTTCTTGGATTTCAGTTTTCATATATAGGAGAGAGAGATGGTGATATAATGGAGATGTGGACATATGTTGGAGAGGTGGACCTGCTTTGTGATTGTAAACATGAGTGTTCAAGTTGTGTTTGTTTGTGTTTGAATAATTGTTGTTTGGCTGCACTGGGCAATATTCAAGCTTTATGATGGCAGCTGATAACTGACGGGTCATGCATCTGGGTTCCATCCTGTGACCAATGATGCACACCACTATGAGGACACCTACCAACCATGTCACCGAGCTGATCACCCATTTCATGTGGTCCTTCAACCAACATAGGTTGCTGAAGACACCTTCTGACCTGGAATCTCAACAGGGATGATGGGCACACCATTGTGTTGCTGTTTGCAGTGATGGTGGGTGAGAACCAACTAAACCAAGGAGGACATGGGTGTTGCTCTTGCTGTCAACCACTTGTCTGAGATCAGGTCTTAGTATAGTGGGAGTATTGATGATGTGGAATTGGAACCAAGCAATATTTACTCGCTGAGTTGTAGTGGTGGCTGGGTGATACAGAATCATCTTGAACTGTTGAGAGGCCATTGAAATGGAGAATGTGTGTCTGTGAGTGTGGAATATGGCTCTCTGACATAGCTTGGCACATCAACTTGATCTCTTGAGAGGCCATTGAAATGGAGAATGTGTGTCTGTGAGTGTGGAATATGGCTCTCAGACATAGCTTGGCACATCAACTTGAACTGTTGAGAGGCCATTGAAATGGAGAAGTGTGTGTCTGTGAGTGTGGAATATGGCTCTCAGACATAGCTTGGCACATCAACTTGATCTGTTGAGAGGCCATTGAAATGGAGAATGTGTGTCTGTGAGTGTGGAATATGGCTCTCAGACATAGCTTGACACATCAACTTGAACTGTTGAGAGGCCATTGAAATGGAGAATGTGTGTCTGTGAGTGTGGAATATGGCTCTCAGACATAGCTTGGCACATCAACTTGAGCTGTTGAGAGGCCATTGAAATGGAGAATGTGTGTCTGTGAGTGTGGAATATGGCTCTCAGACATAGCTTGGCACATCAACTTGAACTGTTGAGAAGCTATTGAAATGGAGAATATGTGTCTGTGAGTGTGGAATATGGCTCTCAGACATAGCTTGACATCAACTTGAACTGTTGAGAGGCCATTGAAATGGAGAATGTGTGTCTGTGAGTGTGGAATATGGCTCTCAGACATAGCTTGGCACATCAACTTGAACTGTTGAGAGGCCATTGAAATGGAGAATGTGTGTCTGTGAGTGTGGAATATGGCTCTCAGACATAGCTTGGCACATCAACTTGAACTGTTGAGAGGCCATTGAAATGGAGAATGTGTGTCTGTGAGTGTGGAATATGGCTCTCAGACATAGCTTGGCACATCAACTTGAACTGTTGAGAGGCCATTGAAATGGAGAATGTGTAAATGTGAATGTGGAATATGGCTCTCAGACATAGCTTGGCACATCAACTTGAACTGTTGAGAGGCCATTGAAATGGAGAATGTGTGTCTGTGAGTGTGGAATATGGCTCTCAGACATAGCTTGGCACATCAACTTGAACTGTTGAGAAGCTATTGAAATGGAGAATGTGTAAATGTGAATGTGGAATATGGCTCTCAGACATAGCTTGCACATCAACTTGAACTGTTGTCATGAGAGGCCATTGAAGTGGAGATTGTGTATAAGTGATGCCAGAGTGTGGAATATGGCTCTCAGACATAGCTAGGCTCATTAAGTGTGTCATGGATAAATGCTTACACCACCAACCACTGGTTTGTCTGCTCAGAAACTTCAGGTCTTGCACAGATTTAAACTTGGCCTAATGTCACAAGATTTTCTTGAACAGCAGATTTCTAAGTGTCAGTGATGTTTTGATAGAACAGTGATTGTGGAGACGCTGTTTACAGTGACGATTCTGCCAATGTGATCTTGAATGTCAGTGCATCATAGAAAATGTATATTTCTTTTAGTGCATGTATTTCCTAGATTTTAAGAAAAACAAATGTATTTGTATAGGGGGAGGTGCTGTATCATAATCTGACGCAGCTTTTAAAAAAATTCCAGCTTGGTATCACATTGGGGAATACCAAGAATAGGCTCCACACCATCGCCTGTTGGTGTGAGGAGCTAATGCTGTAACCATAGGCGATGACACTGCCTCTAGAGGGAGTAGGATTAAGTAGAAGGTTCTCAAAAATCACTTTGATTAAATTTGGTTTTCTTTTTTGAAGTGTTTGAGTGTATGTCCCATCTGTGGCATACTTTATCAGATGACTGATGGAGTGCCTGCCCTGTCTTTTGGAGAAGACTTCGGTGGTACTGTCAGTAAATTGTTTGGCTGTGATTTCTACAGTGCCTGTGTTAACGTCTAAGGTATCTAGTTAGGGCAGTGCTCCATTCAAGTGGCTTGTGTGCTCTAACTTTTTTATAATTTTGTAAAAAAGAGAAAAATACTTATGTTTTATGTAATGCGATTCCAAAACATAGATTGCTTAGTTTAATGTTTTTTGTTTAACTGATGTTGGTTGCAATGTATCTGGAAACTGTAGGGTAGCTACAACAACAATGGGCTGAAATATCAGATTTGTTTTTGACTGTAAAATATTGTTTTTATGATGGTTGTTTCCAGCTGTGATGAAAATATTTTGGTAACAAATGACATAATGGACCATTTTGTTACCTGAAACAGAGATACTTTATATGGCCTTCCCAGGGTTTGTTCCATGTCAGTTCTTGTTCCTGACAAAATTGGTTAAGGAATTCTGTAACTGCACTTTCTGAGAACGATCAAAGCAAGAACTCTTGTTCAAATTGAATTAGGTTTTAGAAGTATGAATACATCACTAATGTGACAGGGTTGTCTAGATCTGTGATCTGCAAGAATTCCCCATGGATTCAGTTCAAGGGATAAATTCACCTCAATTCTGGAAATAATGGTCAGATCATATTCTGGAACTTTAAATTAAAGTCTTTTACACTGTAGCAAGGACCTTCTGTAATTTGAATGGTAAAAACTTCACCTGATGTCTACGAATGTGGAAATGAAAGTGTGAAGAGTGTCAATGTTTCAACTATCTGTACATCTCGTTGGCGCCAGATCATTGATCTTTGCCTAGATTGTTTCTTGGAATTCAATGTTGTGAGTAAACATGGGAGGAATGGCTTTGAATTGTGAATCTTGCTCGGAATAGCTGTCTGTCAAGTTATTAATTGACTAAACTTGTTACACAAAGTGAAATAAGTTTTTGAACTTGTGGACCTTTTGGTGTGTGTTTTGTGATAGAAGTAACAAACGTGATATTGTCAAGTGAAGCAAGCGATTTCAGATAGTGTTTAATCAGTATTATTTTGTACCTTTTAGCCTCAACTTGTCAAATCAATGAAATATTTTTCTTTTCGAGATTCAATTTTTGTTTTGAAAACTTTACAAAGTATCATGCTTTAGAACAGGGGTTGAAATAACTTTAAAATTGCTAGTGACCGGTACAGTGGCACATGTAAAATCACTTGCCCTGATAATTTTTCCTCTATACCGGTCGATTTTCTTGTTGATTGTTTAAATAAACAACATAATTAACATTGGAAAGTCAACTGGACATTGGTACAGCGTGATATACAAATTTGCTTGCCCGACTGGAAAAAACACTTGACTCGGGCGTTGGGCAATGGGTTATTTCCACCCCTGTAGAAAGCAGTATGGTTAGAGTTTCAACAGCGTAGGCTGTTACTGAGAACCCGCTTCACATCAGGAACTTTAAATACATCAGTTTTGTTAATGAACATAAATGGAATGACTTTACAGAACTAAGGAATATAACCAGATCTAAAGGTTGAATGTAGGTTTAAATGGTTTTATTTTGATCCCGCTGTAAATCGTGACTTAAATGTCATGACAGTAAATGTCAGAAAGTCGTCAGTGTCTCAGTGTCAGTATGGTGGGTATCAGGGACACTCGGTGTTGTTTTATCACATATCAAGTGGCACTTCTCCAGGACTTACTGACAACAGGTGCTTGCCGTCACAGGTGTCTCATAACAACCTAGTAATGAGTTTTAGGTAAACGTTACATGACTGAGACTCGAACAAGGGGATCACAGCTGGAGATGGATGGATATGTTCATGGATTAACAGTTTTGTGATTGCTCATTTGCTGAAGGTAATGCTTCAGTTTATCCCTATGGTCATCGGTGAAGATGGGGGGCATCTGGAGATGATTCTCTGAAGTGTTATATACGTCTGTGGCTGTGGATGTGGTCTGAGGTTAGATACATGGTCATATCACTCCTTTCTGACTGACTGAGTTTGGTTTTACGCCGCTTTCAGCAATATTCCAGCAACATCACGGCGGGGGACATCAGAAATGGGCTTCACACATTGTGCCCATGTGGGGATTCGAACCCGGGTCTTCGGCGTGACGAGCCAACGCTTTAACCATTAGGCTACCCCACCGCCCCTGGTTACATGCACTATATGACTCCTTGTTATGCTATTGGAAAGTAGAAACTTGTCATGCCATCTATTAGATTCAGTGATTTGTAGATGACATAATTTAATTTCTGAGGATACACTTGCAGAACTGTGGTCGTTTCCACTGATGATTTGTCATGTTAGTTTGTATAGTTCAAGGTTTATGTGAAGTACAGATCTTTGTCAACGTTCATGTTTGGTTAGTATAGATGCTTGTCAACGTTGATCAGTGTGGCTGGGTAGTATATTACAGTGTCTGTGGTTATTGTTGACTGTCTGGCTTTAGACTTAACACTCCAAGCTTCTTGTTGAAGACAGGCATTAATGTTCTGTGATTGTTTTGTTTATGGCTGGAGTATGTTGATCAAATAGTGATTTTCAAGTGTTGCAGCAGATACAGACAGAACGGTGTCTACTTGTTGTCAGTGTGAATGGCAAGTGTTAGAATCTGCTTTGATGTGTGTTGATACATGGGGTTAGCATCTCCTTTTCTTGAGACAATCATGATTGTGGGTACATCGTTTAAGTTGCCACTTCTCAAAACTGCTACTGGTCCTTATCGACTACACGCATCTGTAGCTGACTGGATGAATAGATCTGTACGTTACTGGAGTAAGTTGCTGTATTGTATTTGAAGGCTTATCAGATTTGTTTCCCTTTGCCCTGACCGTTGGTTTGAATCTCAGATTTGCCCCCACGCAATCCTTGGCCTGTCATCATGGGTTGCACTCGAGTGAATGAGTGAGTGAGTATAGCTGTAGGCCGCTTTTAGCAATACTCCAGCAATATCACGTCGAGGGACACCAGAAATGGGTTTCACGCACTGTACCCATGTAGGGAATCAAACCCTGGTCTTTGGCATGACTAGTGAAGGCTTTAACTACAAGGCTACTCTACTGCCCCATTCTTCGTAGTTAGGCAACCCATGCTTGTCATAAGAGGCGACTAACGGGATTGGGTGGTTAGGCTCACTGACTTGGTTGACACATGTCATCGGTTCCCAATTGCACAGATTGATGCTCATGCTGTTGATCACTGGATTGTCTGATCCAGACTCGATTATTTACAGACCGCCGCCATATAGCTGGAATGTTGCTGAGTGCGGCGTAAAACTAAACTCACTCACTTGTATGTAGTTAGGCTCAGCACTTTACAGCCCCATCTCATGTATTCTCTTACAGTTGTGGTTGTTCATCTTAACCAGTAGGCACCATTCACTACTGTCATGGTTGTTGTACCTGTCTTTAGGTTATAGATACACAGAATCTTAATTACACAGATGAACTAAAGTAATAGGAGTGAGTTTAGTTTTATGCCACACTCAGCAATATTCCAGCTATATGGCGGCGGTCTGTAACTAATCGAGTCTGGACCAGACAATCCAGTGATCAACAGCATGAGCATCGATCTACACAATTGGGAACCGATGACATGTGTCAACCAAGTCAGCGAGCCTGACCACCTGATCCTGTTAGTCACCTCTTACGACAAGCATGGGTTACTGAAGGTTCATTCTACCCGGACCTTCATGGGTCTAAAGTAATATGAAAGATCAGGGTGGTTCTTAACTGTTTGTGAGTATAAAATTTGACTGGCCCAGATCACCCCAAGATTGTTTTTGTAGCTTGAATGACTCACCCACAAGTAATTGCAGGAGGTATCCGCACCTGTAGAGCTTCGTTATGGCAGAAGCATGAGGAAGTTTCAATGTACTGGAACAACTGGGCAGATGTCTGTTCCTTGTGTTGTGTTGCTACAGAACATGTAGATAAGTCAGAACTCAGATTGTTTGTGGTGCTGGTTTCCTTCCGGAACCTTCCCTTACTGGTAATGTTTGGGTGTCGGTGGAAGATATGATTTCCTGGGGTGCGAAGGCAGTTGCAACTCAGATGTCAGCCACAAGGGATGTGAGGACAGGTATATGTCACATGACTGTTGCTACCCGTTACCTGCATCTGTTGTATGTGGTGTCAGTGTGAAGGTCAACTCTTCCATTCATTTAATGTCATCTTGAGGTGTCATAGTAACAAGATAACAGTTTGTGAAGGTTTTAATTTTTTTTTTATATTTGCTTCATTTTTATTTCTCATCAGGTTGTTTATTGGTCTGTTATTATTGTAGTGATAGAAAGGTGAACTGTTTCTGAAGTGAGGATGATGATAACAGTGATATCGAAGGGTGGGATGTTGTGTTATGACTGTGATATATTCATCATGTAGAGGGAGAACTACTGCTGGGTGTTGTTTGCGGAGTTTTGCTACGACAAATCTCCATGTTGATGAGGGATATAGTATCACACCTGTCCAGCAGTCGGAACGTGTGAGGTTTGTTGGAGACGCTACAAGAACATGTGTCCTGGCACAAAGTGGGGGCATTATCACAGGTCCTCGTAAACTCTCGTGTCAGAGTTGACGCAACAGGAATGGGCGTCAAACAATCATTGAAAAATACTTGTGTGTTCATGTCAAGAATGAAGATTGTATGCAGAAATTTTCAGTGTGCTCATTTGGGGCAGTTGAGTAATTAGCCTTGGCCCTGGTTGTGCATTAACCAAGACTAGCAGTGCTGTGTAAATTACTTTGCTGAAAGTCAGGTTTTAGAAGCGTTTACAAGAGTCAACTCCATCGGAATAAGGAAATTTGTGTGTGGAAAAAACATTATGCTGATGATTTTTAAACAAAAATTATTTCTATTGGATCATTTGGTTGTAGAAAGAGAGATTTATGAAGAAATTTATGACATGCATTTCTGATAGTTTTTGTATTATGCAACAAATTGCTGTGGTTTGATGACTTCTCAGATTTGTGAGGATGAATCATTCTAGACGGACACCTCTTGTGTTTGAGGAAATCAGTGCAGTGGAATGGTGGCCATTTGTGTCCGAGTTTCTGTGGATGAATGATCTGAGATGGAGGCAGGGAGGGATGTGAGTTGTGAAGGTGTCTTCATGAAGGTATCTGAATATATCTCAATACGTTTTCATGCAGGTGCAGAGTTTAGTCAGTAGGTCAAAGGTATTTGGTATAATTCTTCCTTCTGTAATGTGGACAATTCTTATCGAGTTCCTTGGAATGAATGTTTACTGACTGTATTTATTCAAGGGAGGATTTGAAAAGTGGGGACTTTTGATTGATCTTTAAAGATGTTCTGTGAATCATGTTGATATGAAGATATTGTATAGGCGTTATTCCATGGGTTTACAGCTGCTTCTTAATGCTGTCACACCAGTGTTGGTTTTGTTTTAAAGGTTTCATGGATGACATCAACAACATTGGACATTGTGAACTGGCAACTCTGGATTTGATAGCCTGTGAACAGTGGTGTAGCATTCATGGATTGTATATTTGTATATATATATATAGTGGTTATTATTTTGTCTATTTGTATCTTCAACTGGATCAGTATTTTAAAGCCTGTGTCATGGGATCAAACACCTGAGAAACTGATGGAAAACAGGAGGGAGCATAGTGATAACAGCTCAGGGACTTGTGTTTTGTCCTCATTGGTATTATTTTCATTTTTATGTTTGTAAAAGGTGATGACTAGTACTGTGGACAGTGTGTTCACCTGTCTTGACTAGATTCCTGGGTTTGAATCTCCACATATATGCCTGTAAAACTGTTCCTCCTTCCATCGCGATGGACACAACGACCCTTTATGAAATGTTCATCTGTCTGTTGTTCGTATTAATGTAGTTCCTCTACTGACAGGGTCTAAAGGTGGAATTTGCTTGAAAGGTTTATTTTTCATACTAATGGAAGTTATTGAAGTGATCGATGTCTCGGTTGTCTCATCAGTTTGTAGCATAGTGATGCGTTTAGAGGCAGTATGATTAAGTCTCGTGACCCTTCTAGTGGCATTCTATTGCAGTGTTACATAGTGGAATGGCTCTAGTTTCCAAACAGCCACTGTGATGTCTTCCTGGGTTTTCCTCTTGTAGCCTATTGACCATTCATACAACATCTACAGATTGATGCCAGGTCTGCCTTGAATCGAACTGGAAACCACAGTGCTCGCGGTGGTCAGCAGTGTTGTCTTATTGTCCTGCATCCTGTTTGAAAGGATTTTAAATAGTGACTTATGAACATCCGACTCTATTGATGTGAGAGCTGATTATACCACAGGGAAGTGATATAATCGCTGGACTGTCAGACTGGATGCATGCACACACTTGTAATTGACCTTCACAGAATAAAGGTCAATTTAGAAAAACTTACTTTGCTGACAGAACGACAGATCAGCAGCATTGCATCCTGGGAAGTGAGCTTTAACATTTGAAATCGGTGGTTTATATGACAGTGAGGTATTATTCAGTGAGGTCTAGATCGGGAAACCATGGAACATGGTGTGTGTGTCATTCACATAAACTTCAGGAATACTACAGAGACATAGAAACATTGTATGTTGCGAACTTGTGGATCTTAACAAAATGGGCTCGGACTTAGTCGTGATGATTCTCGGAGAGTGCGTCCGAAGGATCGATGGGGTAAGTTTTCTTTATACTGTATATTGCTGGTATATTGTTTTTCCCTCTCACTCTTTGTCTGTCTCTCTCTGTCTCTCTCTCTCTCTCTCTGTCTCTCTCTGTGTGTCTCTTTCTCTCTCTCTCTGTCTCTGTGTGTCTCTGTGTGTGTCTCTCTCTGTGTGTCTCTCTCTGTGTGTGTCTCTCTCTGTGTGTCTGTGTGTCTCTTTCTCTCTCTCTCTTTCTCTGTCTCTGTGTGTCTCTCTCTCTGTCTCTCTGTGTGTGTCTCTCTCTCTGTGTGTGTCTCTCTCTCTCTCTGTGTCTCTCTCTGTGTGTCTGTGTGTCTCTCTCTCTCTCTCTCTCTCTCTCTCTCTCTCTCTCTCTCTCTGTCTCTCTCTGTCTCTCTCTCTCTCTCTCATCTGGTCCAGATGGCGTTGCTGGTGCTGAAAAGCAACACATATGTTCTTCTTGGTCAGTGTTAGTAAGGGATATCAAAACCTGCATCAACAACAGCTTTCTGTCAACATCCAACATATGTGATGTAACTGAAATACTCTTTTCTTTCAGGGGTTAAAGGGGTGCTGAACTCAAACTCATACCTACACTCCCTCCCCCCCTCCCCCTCACTCACTCACTCACTCACTGCTCAGCCCCTCACTCAGCCCCTCACTCAGCCCCTCACTCACTCACTCCAGGTTATGGTGATTATGCTGCTATCACACCAGGGTAAATACAACTGTGGCTGTGTGGATTCCAGGTGACATAATGCCATAATCTTTCACAGACTGGTTATGGTTTAATCTGGCACTGTCTTTCTGGCACTGAGCCAGGGTATTATATGAGGAAAAGATCATGTCCCATGTATTTAGGGATTAAGCATCATACGTTCAGATTCATATGGTTATGCAAATTCAACGGATTTGACTTTTGGCATTCTAATCACTGTTTTGTAGAGATTGACAGCCAAACACCTATTTTCAAATTATCATGTTTTTAAATCTAATGTCCTGCTACTTTCTAAAAGGAATGGTTAATCTGTCACAGACAAAACTCAAGTCATTTCTAATGACAATAGCAATACAAAGATATATCAAGAAATTCATCAAACCAATCTACTTGTATTGCATTATTTAATGGACAAAGAGATATGTGGTACATTTTGTAACACATCTTACATCAGATAACATGATGTTTGATTACATTATGAAAGATTAAATGAGTTAACTTCTACTGATGAATGTTTAATTTAAGCTTCACCATGAAAATATATATTTACAGGGTACTAGATCTAGTGGTCAATTTTATTTTATCAATATCCAAAAGATTAATTAAAGAAGCAATACCACAGAGGGCAATTTTGCTTTCCGTACAGGAAAGTATTTTTTGCGAAAAGATATTCTACAATTCAATAACTCTCCAACTTATACAAATAGCAACTATTTTGGTGTGTTGGAACTGACATTTGAGTCGGTGCCTGGTATCAGTCATACATCCCCTCCTGCACACTGATGTAATACATGTGTTATACACTAATTGGTATATAATCCCAGGACTTAAGGGGAAAGCTGCAATATTGGAAGATCTACAGCATTTAAGCCTTGAACTGTAACTGATCATATAGTAGAAATGTAGGGACTAATTCCTTGTAGTACAGAGAGCAAGCACGTGCCTGTAACATGGTTGGGAGCACGTGCCTATGTTTACTGAAGCAGGACATTCTCCATGCTTAGAAGAGCATGGGTAATAAAGATGGAGAGCTGGGGAATAACCTCCAAGAGTGAGGCGGCATTTCCCTCAGCCAAACATCAGAAAATGTAACTACTCACAGATGGTGTGCAGCAAAATTATGACACCTAATGATTCAAACTTTCTTCAGATAGAAATGAGAAAGTCTTTTAAGTATTGCCAGGAATGGTGTTTATTATGAACAAATCTTTCGCTTGATGAATTAAGTTAAGTGGGAGAAGTGTAGTGTGTGACAGATGGTCGATTATGACAGCTGATGGTCTGTCTGAACAGTGTTGTGAGAATTCTGTAGATACATTGTAAAAAGACACTTCAGCAAATCTTAATGTTCAAAGTCTCTGTCATAAAATGCTTGTGATATTTCTTACATTTGACCTTTCGTGTTATGACATTTTCATCCAAGAGTTGATAACAGTATCGGAATAGATTGAATAGACCTTTGGATGTTATTTGAGGCTGGAAACATAAGCATTTGATTCTTTGCTGAAGACTGATGACAAATTTGTAATATGATTTGTTTTTTTTTTATGTACAGACATCAGAGTTGTGTTCTGTTTGTGTCCAGGTTGAGGTACTTGTAGCATGTGTAGCAGGGCATAGAGTCATCCCACAGATGACATCCTTACCTTGTCAGCTTGCTGACGGGGTTAACCTCTTTGGTCATGTGGACAAGGCGTCCGACTTCTAATCAGAAGGTCTGAGGTTCGAATCCCAGCACGGGACTCGGATATTTTATGGCCGCTACACATGTAACATGTTATGTTTGGGATTGCACTTTCTTAGTATAGTACTTTTGTACTTTACTAAGAAAGTGTAATTCCAAATTCAGATGAATTATAGATTTACTGAGATTGGTTTTATGTTGGCATTTAGCAATTTGTCCAACAACATCACTCAGCAACTAAGCTTATATGGAAATGTAAATATTCAAGTCTGGACCAGACAATCAAGTGATCAAGGCTAGTTGAACATCAATCTAACATATGCTACATTTGGGAATTTGGCATTGTGTATGTAAGTTGGTGATTAAATCGTCCACAGTTAAGAGAGATAGGGACATGTATCTTAATAACTGTATTTGTATGTTTTGTACAAATGTTCTTTGAAAAATATATGTATTTCAGTGTGAGCAAGCATTATAACATAAAGCCATTATGCTTGTATTGGTTTAGGAATGTAAAAATTAATAGGAATTTCAAATAACATTTGTTGTCAAAATTTAACTCTTGGAAAACCTAAACTAATCTGATGCTTTCTTGGATTGTGCTATTTCCCAGCATTAAAATTCTTTTTGTTTTACATTTCTTTGAAGTCTGACAATGAAAAAAATCTGTCGAATTTAATATCATGTTGCAAATTGTGTAAGCTGAGTATTTCCTTTCTAATGAATCAATGTCATAAATATGATCAGAGAACAAAAAAAGGTGGCAATTTGTAATATGATATTTTAATGGTTGCACATCTGCAATCATAATGACCTTATGGTTTAGGCTGGAATCTCAAACTTGTCAGAAAATGAGCTTTTGCATATTATCAATTTTTTGTGTGGAGAAAGCTGCATGGAACTAGTCTGAGAAAGGGAATATGATGGGAGAGAGCCTAAAGGGGAGGTAATTAATGTTAGTTTAGCAAGGGCATGACTTGTTCAGTAATTAAATTATTTCTCACTGACTTGTAAAAAATGTGGTCAATTTTCTGGCTGGTTCATGTGTTCAATTAACCTTGAAAGGGAGATGAACTCTGTGTGTTGTATAAAGACTTTGGGAAATGACTCCAACATCAGAGTATGACATGGAGTCAGTCGAGTCAGACGGTTGGATGTTTAGGTGGAGCTGTTAGTGAAGACATTATGGAATAGTGGAGGGTGAATTGACTATTTTAGAAGGATATTTTACCAGGAAGACCTGCTTAAAGTTTTGTCACAGCTATATGAGATTGGGACATTCTTATGAAACATTGTATGAAAATATGTCTCATGGAGGATGTGAGGAGGGTATGGTATAAGGTTGTGTCAGAGGAGATCGTCCAGACAGTAGTGGACACTGTTAGAGGTGGTACTCCAAAGTGCCAAGGACAATTCAACACGACTGACCATGGAGGTTTGACTGTTTTACGGGTGATCCAAAGTGTCTGTGTTAGAAGAACAGAAGGATTTTGTGGAACTGTTTTACTTACAAGAAAGAGTTCTTGTTTGCGGAAAAGTCAGGTTCACAAGATTGTGTTTATTTATTGACTCTGTATTGACGGATCCTGAAGCATAGGGAACATTTGTAGTACACAGCACAGCCAGTGAGGACTCCTCGATACAGACTGGGCTACAAATCTTCACTACCCAACATATCCTTGGGAGACCTTGCAGGAGGTGTAAGTCTTAGTATCAAGACTGTTGTTAGCGGAGTTTACTAGACCGAAACACATTTTACTAGACTTTGGCTTTGGATTAATGGCTCAGGTTGCTGGGTATAGATTTATATTTATATCAAGGTCATTGGAGGTAGACAGGGTATAAATGACAAGTGTACTTTATGAGACGGTTTATTTTCCTTACATTCTTAATTGAGATCCAAGTCACTTGATACATCAGTTTCATCCTGAGTGTGTTATAATACAGTTGCTAATCTGTTGTTGATTGGCCAGTCCTTGAGCAGACGTCATCACTGTAGTATTACTCGTGCCTATATGAAGCAGATAGTGTTCTGATAGTGTGGACAAGAGTACCTGTTTACACAGCATGGACTGCTGGTATGATGAACTGTCAACATACATCTGTCATATCCTCAAACACCTTGTACTTATAGAGATAAATATTTAGTCTCCCCAGTTGATGAAGCAGCAAGTTGACTGTACCAAGGCATGTTCGTGTAAACAGCCCAGCTTCATTGCAAGAGCCCCTCTGGGATAACTGGATGCACAGCTGACATTTGTAGTTCAGGGTGATGAATGGAATATTCTGAATTAGGATGTTTGCTAGTTATGAAGTAGTATTTGAAATTCCCTAGGTAATTGAGAGAATCGTTTTGGCAAGTAAACATCATTTGAAGAACAATTTAGAAGAGTCAGTTAGTGTGCCAGGTTTGAAATGACACATGGAAGATTCATTTATGCAAAATGATTAGATGAATTAAAAGTTTTGTATCATTTGAGCCTTTTATCCTGAACTGTTTTTCTCTCTTGATTTTAATCTGTGAATAATCTGAAAACTCTTAAACCCATCTCGGTTTTCATGTAACCAAAGTTCAGGTACTTAACAATCAGAAATGCTCTGTTAGCAATCTCACAAGTTGCCAGAAACTCCTCACCTCTGTCTTGATATCCAGCCACAACTGTATACCTGATATAAATGGACACCATCAAGCATTAGCAAGGCAGTGTGGGTCTTGAAGACCTCAAGGAATGAAGATTCTTGTGTTCTGATATAAACAGCTGGGCTCCCAACCTGGCAGATAAGTTTGGTGTGAGGCAGGATGTTCTACTGACGCATGGCCCAGGTCCCTATTGCTCCTACCTCCCTATCACTCTCTGCTACAGAACTGGAAATGCCAAAACACTATAAGTTCATAACTTGACCGTGAACCTAACGTCCCATCGCCAGGACGACTGGCATAAGTGGAAAATTGGCGAGTTATTTGCTGGCTGAGTGAACATGTATTGTATATATATACACTCTGGGAACATGCCTGTGTAACTACACTGGTGGAGAGACTGTGATGGGATCTGATACTCGGGATGATGGGATGCGAAACGCATAGTGACGTCTGCTGCATTCACTGATTGGTTGTTTGTGTTTTTAGCCTGAACACCTTTGTAAAAAACTTGGATGAGGGAGTTTAGTGATTGTGATAGATGATGATGTGTTGAGTTTGTGAATGTGTAAAATGTTTTGACGCTGGAGGAAACAGCTGATGACGGGATCGCCCACCTGAAAAAACACACCTTGGATATTCGTTGTGTTCCTGGAGCGCTCTTCAGTTACAAGCATGTTTTCCAGGTTTAAGAAATATGACGTAGGTAAGTTGATAATGTTAAATCTCTCCTGCATCTGTATTTGTCTGCGAGCTTGTAATTGTATCATATCTGGGAAAGATGGATGCTGAGTCTGTGCACCTTGAAATAGGTGAGTGATGGGGGTAATATAACGGCTTGCATGCTCATCATGACTGGTTGTGTAAGATGTATCTAGCACCTACCCTTCGCACTCAGGTGACACAACAAAAATAGGCTTTGTGGAAAAAATATTTAGTTAACGGTTTCTAAATATTCTGCAGGAATGGAAGCTGCTGGATTATTCACCGTTTATTCTTTAGTGGATTTAGGTATTGGTACAGAAGGAGGTTGTAGGTGAATTGTCTCTGCAGGTGTATTCTAGCACAAACACTGGTATTCGTGAGCCATCTGGTCGGACGTATGCAAGACTTATCTCTGCTGTCGCTGTCATGTAAGTTGCACACTGCTTCAGTTTCAGCAAATGATTCAAATTGGGGTAGAGGGGACTTATGTCTGCTTCTGAGGGGACTCCCTGTATTCTAACTGTGGTGACTACTTACGTCTGCTTCTGAGGGGACTCCCTGTATTATGTATTCTAACTGTGGTGACTACTTCATGTGATTCTAACTGTGCTTCTGCTTCTGACGGGATAAGAAGAAGAAGAAGAAGGGTTTATTTTGTATAAAGGCCATACGACCCATCGTACAAGGTGGTACAATAGTGATTTTGGTTACCATTTTCATACAACAACGCTAACAGGAGCAGAATAAACATGTTCTAAGAACTTGACAAAATTATTTATGATGTTATTGTCGGATGATGTACATATGCTGTGGAGTGAATAATAATATCCATGGACCGTTTTCGGAATGTAACGCCGACGCATATCCTCATAGCGTTTACAAATATAGACAATATGGATTTCATCCTCAATACTTTTACAGTGTTTACATAATACAATATCATCATTGCAGGAGGCAGTACCTCTTCTAATATATTTGATACCTAGTGCATTACACCCTGATCTAAATAATGTGAACAGAGGCTTGCACTTATTACTTATGTTCAATGATAAATATATTTTTCACAGGTCAACAGAGATTTATGGGACTTATAGAAGGACAGCGAAGGAACATCTAGGGACAAATGCCACTCTTGCATAGAGCAGTTGTTAATTCTTTCAGTAAACATATATAGAAACATTTTTGTATCACCGACATCTTGTGAAATCCAAGCTGTACCAAAGCCAAGATAAAATAACAAATCACTGACATGCCGAGCCCATGTGGGACGTTTCCTGAATTCAACAGATAATAAAAAATTATAACATTGATATGGATATCTACTTTGATGCATTCTCAATAATCTTAGCCAGTATTTAATACATTTGACATAACACACATTGCTTAAGGGTGCCCTCCCACATTCCCCATATGCAACAGCATTAGATGATCTGTAACTAATCTGGAGTAAAAATTTGCAAAATTTTCGATGGACAATTTCAATACTTTCTCTCTTTTTAAAACCCCATATCTCAGCACCATATGTTAGAATTGGTACAATCTTTTTATCAAAAATATAAAATCCTTCTGAGAGTGACATATCATATCGTCTTATAAATGACTTGATCGGCCACAGTGCCTTATTAGCTTGATCAGATAATGTTTTACATGCCCTAGTCCAAATCAATTTGGGAGTTATCATAAGTCCTAGATATTTATAAATATTGACAGTTTCCATTCGAATGCCATTATAGAACCATTTTTCGTGTTTGGACAAGGGTCCACCCATTTTAAAAACAATTATTTTACTTTTATCCGTATTAATATCCATGCCCCATTTATGGGAATACATATGTAGGGCGTCAAGGCGGCGCTGTAATCTAACAACAGTATCAGCTATCAAAACCAAATCATCTGCAAATAACAGAGCAATAATATTCAACATATTTTCGGAGATAAATATACCGTCATCAAACCTATTTTCTAAGGTCGATACGAGCTCATTAATATATAAAGAAAATAATACCGGACTGAGGACACAGCCTTGCCGAACCCCACAGGTGCTATCAAAATATTCAGTTAATTTCTTACCATACTCATAGGTTACAGTGGCCTTGACATTAGTATACATATTTTTAATCAACTTGAAAAATTTCCATGGATCCCATTTTGCAAAAGAACATACAGTAATTTAAACCTATTCACCATGTCAAAGGCCTTGCGAAAATCTATGAATGCAATATATATCTTCCCATTTTTACGTGTTAAATACTTCTGAATGATTGTCTGGAGAATAAAGATACTGTCCACAGTCGAATGATCTGTCTTAAATCCACCCTGATATTCTCCAATTATCTCACGAAGTTGCAAAAAAGTACTCCAATCTTTTGTTTAGAACCGAAACAAAAATTTTGCTCATTACATTCAGAAGAGAGATCCCCCTATAATTATTCGGGTCAGATCTACTACCTTTCTTATGTAGTGGGATAATAATGCCAGTTGACCAGGAATTTGGCCACAAGCCGGATGAGAGTATCTTGTTGAACAGTAATACTAAATAGGGAACTATTATATGTTCAGAAACTTTAAAAAACTCTGCGGGAATACCATCATCGCCTGGGGATTTGTTACATTTTAGATGTCTGATAGCATTTATTACATCCTGATCTGTAAAGTCACATGATAGAATATCATCGTCATTGATACAATCAACACATGTATTAAAGTCATGTTTATCAACATATGATTTGGCATCTTCTGAAAAGTTGCCATCTTCTGGCAACGTTGGGTTTAACAAGTCCTTAAAGTATTCAGCCCATGTTGATGGCGTTACACTTTCTTCCATGGCGCGAGTTGTGGTATATTTTTTCACAAGTCGCCAAAATGCTGAGCAGTCTCTGGAACAAGCTGCATCATGTATGTTTTGAGTAATGGAACGTTTATAACTATCTTTCTTAGTTTTACAAGTCTGTTTGAACTGAGATCTAATGTCTTTGTATCTATTCAGATTCTCAAATGTTGTTGTTTTTCTAAACACATTAAGCAGTTTATACTTTTCATGTTTAAGAGTCTGACACTGTTGATGATGATGGTTTTGGGTTGTCTACATTCCATATCTCGCCCACAGGTTTGCAGAATGCGCTGCAGTATGTTTAATGCTTTGTCAGTGTTGACATGTAGACTGCTTATAAAGTCCTGAAACAAATCACTTGTATCAGCATTTTGCAGGTTATCAAGATATAATTGTGATTTTTCATTTTTCCATTTAAATTTCTGTTACTACAATGAAAATACTTATCATCGGCTGGCCTGTCCACATCGAACAGGGATGAGATTGTGGTTGTGAGTGGGAGATGGTCAGACTCCGTCCGAGAAACACTCTTGAAGACACAGGTGGGGCATCTAGTTCCTCGTATGTATCCTCGTCCATAGGTAGAAAATCAACACTATCATCAACAATATAGTCTAATTCAGCGCCAGTTCTTCCATTAAAATCGCCACAAATAATGAAGTCAGTATCTGGATATTCGTTTTTCATTGCCACAATGTAATTTTCCAATCGCTCAACCCCATCGTTACTGTTAGTTTTTTCCGGTGTTACATAGACACAACCCAGAATAAGCCTTTTGCCTGACCATTATCGCCGAATGGAAACAAGAAACACGGCGTCCACCCACCCTCGTGTATACGGTGGAAAAAGATGAGATACTGTCACCCATAAGTATAGCAACGCCACCGCTGAACCGGCCGATGTTGTTTATCTTAGGGCGAATTGATTGGAATGCTGTATAACAGGCAATTAAGTTACTAAAGTCATCATAACATTTGGCCCAGGTTTTAGGTCAGACATATGATATCATATTTAGAGATAAAGTCACAAAAGTCTGGATGGATTACTTTACTATATAGGCCGTTTACATTCCAACACAGTATGCTTATTGGTTGTAGTGAGTGTGATGCATCCGAATACCGTGGAGCACGAGCTTTCTGATCGGGTGTCAATGTCAATGTCGATATCAGTCACAGGGTCAAGGCCAACCTGCTACAGAACACTGTGGTTTGGGTCAGCATGACCTAGCGAGTGTGGTCCATGTATATCTCGGCGAATCTGACTAGAGCCCCAGAACTATCCGGCATGAACTTAACGTCATCTATAACTAGAAAGTAAGCCTTTGATGTATGCTGTTTTACCTTGGTCCCTAGCCTGTTTGAGGTGGGGTATGAGTTGTTTTCTTCTGAGTCTTGTTTTGGAGAGAAGTCCTCAGATATTCTGAATGTTGTGTTGCCTTTCAGCTCTGCCTTAGCCTTGTTGAGGGCTAAGTTTGGCGTCTCTGGAGGCGAACTTCATCATGATAGGGCGGGTTGCCCCCTGTTCACGCTTTGTACCCAATCTGTGGACAGTGTCGAAAAGAATATCATCTCCATTTTGTAGACATAATGTATCCTTCAGAAATGAATAAACTTTCCTTTTAGATTCACCAGACTCTTCAATCCGTCCTTCCATTTCCATTCCAAATAAAATCAAGTTATTTCTTCTGGAGTAGTTCTCACTTTTATCAAGTTTTGCCTCTAAAGCAGTGATAGTGTTTGCCTGAGACGTCACTATCTTCCTAAGATCTCTATTTTCGGTTTGAATTTGTTCCAACTGATTATTTAATTCTGTGTTCTAACTGTGGTGACTACTTACGTCTGCTTCTGAGGGGACTCCCTGTATTATGTATTCTAACTGTGGTGACTACTTACGTCTGCTTCTGACGGGACTCCCTGTATTCTGTGTTCTAACTGTGGTGACTACTTACGTCTGCTTCTGAGGGGACTCCCTGTATTCTGTATTCTAACTGTGGTGACTACTTACGTCTGCTTCTGAGGGGACTCCCTGTATTCTGTGTTCTAACTGTGGTGACTACAATTTGGATGCATCATGTCAAGGTTTGTTATAGATACACCTTAAATCTTGGAGTCATGTTGTAAGTAGGGTGTACTGAAGTACATGACATAACTCCATGTACAGAATAATCTTTGAAAATGTTTATGAATTATATTCCTTCATTAGGGATAGACAACTTCCAGCTATGTATGTCAGTCTCAGGACCAACCTCAGTTACAGTTCCTGGTCCACGTGGTGTTACTGGCGATGAGAAGTCAACAGAAACACTTCAGCACCATATATATTCTTGTTGGCAGATATTAGAAAAGGGGTCGATATCTAAAACCTGCATCAGCAACAGCTTTCTGTCAACATCCAGCTGATTTTGTGATGTAACTGAAATACTCAAGGATGAATTCAAACTACCACATACACGCATTGACTCACTGACTCACTCACTCAGGCCAGGTGCTTGTTTTAATCCATGTATCACAAGACTATTTTCTTTAGAGTAGAGTTTGACTGACTGATTATTATTTTAGTACCAGCAGTACTGAGATGTATACTGAGTGACATTCGGCTGTGATCAGCCTGTGGAGCAATTACCTGCACACATGTGATGTAATAGCCTGCTCCACGCTGATATTCAGTGAGTCTTGTTGCTGAGAGACTGGAGGCGGCATACATTCTTAAAGGTTACTGGGACTATTTAGCTCAAATGCATTCGGTAGCATTTGTGTCTGTAGATTACCAGTGCACCAAAACAGTACATACTTGTCAGAAAACATTAGTTGTCTCAATCAAAACATTTCACTGTTTTTAATACGTTATATTTATATAGTGATGGTTTGGTTTAGGTAGGATCAGTGGACACCAGTGGTCTCTGAGCTACTGAAGTTGTCTCTAAGGTACTGAAGTTGTCTCTAAGGTAGATTGCTTTCATTTAAAGACATCATCAGTGTCTAAGCTACATCAGTTGTCTCTAAGGTAGATTGCTTTCATTTAAAGACATCAGTGGTCTGTAGGCTACATCAGTTGTCTCTAAGGTAGATTGCTTTCATTTAAAGACATCAGTGGTCTGTAGGCTACATCCATGTGTGAAATCAGAAGAATACCTGTGATTTAACAGAAATACTGTTCAAGGGGCACTAAACCAGACCCATAAATCCTTGAATTGGTAGCCATTTACCTTCAGTATGTATATCATCTTAATGCTCTATCTACCCTGAATATTTATTGTGTACAAAGGAACCTAATAGTCTGGATAATTCTGTTTGTGAACTTAACTTCCATGTTCCTGACGTATCCCCATAACCATGAACCGTACAATCACCTGGTATCCCGAGATAAGAAAAGGCTAACTATTTGGTCATTTATCTACCTATGTAAGATTTAAGTCTTACCTGTATGTAATGTATCACAGCTTTAGTACTTGTCAGTTGCTGGGATCTGTCTCGATGTCTCTGACTGAGATTAGTGTACAGCAACCGACACTCTTTCAACAAACTTGATACTTTTTGTACAGTACCACGGCAAAGCAGAATGAACTTGTTGATCGTCTAGGTAACCAGGTACATGTAACCTCTTCATAAGAAAACCGAAGTATATCAGAAGCAAAGTATTAGGTATATAAGATATCAACCAGGCCTTGAGTCACGGAGTGTCTTCAGTGCAGTCAGCAGTAAGTGCAAGACAAGTATCAGTTTGTAGTTGTTGTACTAAGATAATATATTGGTCAGTCACATCTTGATATATATTTTATGAATATCAATGCTTTGATGACCATGTCCTTGATAGTATAAGCATTTGGTGAAGGTTTGTGTCATTTGGTAAGCTTTACTGCTACTAGGGGTCTGAAGTACTGGGGCTCTGGACAATACAGTGTCTGGAATACAGGGGGTCTGAAGTACTGGGGGTCTGTACAATACAGTGTCTGGAATACAGGGGGTCTGAAGTACTGGGGCTCTGCACAATACAGTGTCTGGAATACAGGGGGTCTGAAGTACTGGGGCTCTGGACAATACAGTGTCTGGAATACAGGCCTCCTGAAGTACTGGGGCTCTGCACAATACAGTATCTGGAATACAGGGGGTCTGAACTACTGGGGCTCTGTACAATACAGTGTCTGGAATACAGGGGGTCTGAACTACTGGGGCTCTGGACAATACAGTGTCTGGAATACAGGGGGTCTGAACTATTAGGGCTCTGCACAATACAGTGTCTGGAATACAGGGGGTCTGAACTACTGGGGCTCTGGACAATACAGTGTCTGGAATACAGGGGGTCTGAACTATTGGGGCTCTGTACAATCCAGTGTCTGGAATACAGGGGATCTGAACTACTGGGGCTCTGGACAATACAGTGTCTGGAATACAGGGGGTCTGAACTATTGGGGCTCTGTACAATACAGTGTCTGGAATACAGGCGTCCTGAAGTACTGGGGCTCTGGACAATACAGGGGGTCTGAACTACTGGGGCTCTGGACAATACAGTGTCTGGAATACAGGGGGTCTGAACTACTGGGGCTCTCTACAATACAGTGTCTGGAATACAGGGGGTCTGCAATACTAGGGCTCTGGACAATACAGTGTCTGGAATACAGGGGGTCTGAACTATTGGGGCTCTGTACAATACAGTGTCTGGAATACAGGCATCCTGAAGTACTGGGGCTCTGCACAATACAGTGTCTGGAATACAGGAGGTCTGAAGTACTGAGGCTCTGGACAATACAGTGTCTGGAATACAGGGGGATCTGCAATACTAGGGATCTGGACAATACAGTGTCTGGAATACAAAGGGATCTGCAATACTAGGGATCTTGAGTATAAAGTATCTGCAATACAGGAGGATCTGCAATACTAGGGATCTGGGTGCCGTTGTACAAAGCGATCTTAACGCTAAGGTGACCGTAACTCCCATACTTTAACATAGACTTAAGGTAGCCTTAGAGCTAAAGTTGTTTTGTACAACGGCACCCTGGAGTATAAAGTATCTGCAATACAGGAGGATCTGCAATACTAGGGATCTGGAGTATAAAGTTTCTGGAAATTCAGTTCTGCAATAATATGGATTTGGACTGTAAGGTGTGTCTGGAATACAAGAGGTCTGCAATACTTGGTATCTGGACTATAAAGTGTCTTGAATACAAAGACAACAAATGGTCTGGAATACAAGGGGTCTAGATTTCAAGGGATCTGGAATGCAAAGAGTCTTATCACTAGATGACCATTCATCCAAATTATGATGACATGGGCAGACAATGTTTGAAACAACTCCTTTAAACTAGCCTGGAAAACTGCTCACGATCCATTGAAGTAAACTCAGATTTCTTAGTGTTTGTAAAATTATTGTTGATCATTAAGTACTAACTTTAAGATGTGTTTGTTTTCATGTAAACATGACACATGTGCATACTTTATATAAATTCCACAAACATGTTAAAGTCGGGATGACAAGTTAAATATTGTAATAAGAAGGAATTGGTTGTTCCCTGGTGTCCTCTGATGTATTCAAACACTGACACTCTTAAAAGGGAGACAACTGACACATTGACCTTTGTGTCAAGATGCCAAGACTGGCACCATTGGTTCTGTTTCCAAGCTGTTCACCACAAATGCCTGTGTCAGATAAAGAAATATGCCTCCCTTGGTGAATAATGATCAGAGCTACAGGGATCTATGTAGAGCAAATCAGAGGAACATTTGTTGCTATGTCTGTAAGAATTCCCAAACTGGAATATTATTCTCAGTTTAGGATTTTTGTCCACAGTAAACCTGAAGGCAGGAGGGAAAAAAATATTTAAAAATCACCAGTCAAAGTAATATTCCTTTTAAATACTAAAAGTGTTTTACATTTGGCAATTTATGAAGTGTATATGGGGCAAAAAAATACATCAAAAATTTTTTGTGTAAGTTTACATTTTTGGCCAATAAAAACGTTAGGATTTTATTTTTTGAGTGGAGAAAATTCATTTTTATATTTTTCCTTATGCTTGAAAAAATACGACCAGAGGATCAGTAAAACCAGAAATAAAATTGGTCTGGCCTTATGTTGGGGCGGTGGGGTAGCCTAGAGGTTAAAGCGTTCGCTCGTCATGCCGAAGACCTGGGTACAATGTGTGAAGCACATTTCTGGTGTCACCTGTCGTGATATTGCTAGAATATTGCTAAAAGAAACGTTAAACCATGCTTACTCACTCACTAACTCACTCAGTTTATGTTATTAAAGGTATAACTAACACTGTGGCTTTGCAGAGGAGACTTTTGTATCACAGATAGCATGTCCCACAAGTAGGAAGTGCTGAATGTATAGGTTTACATTGTTGCCATGAAAGTGAAAGTAATGAATTGAAAAAATATAATTCAACAAATCAATTATTTTTCCCAACTTATCTGCTGAGATAAACCAGGGGAGATAACTCTGGATGACCGTGCAGTGTGGGACCTCTTTAACTGGGGGTCTCCGACTGTAAGCATCTTTCTGACTCACTCATGTTGTGACTTTACTGGATAGCTTAGCCAGATGGAACAAGATGTCTAGCACACTATACACAGATCTGTTTTATTATACATGTAAGTACTTAACAATTACAACAACGATCGTGAACATACATGGACATGCAAGGGACTGAACTTGTTCCTAGGAAGGAGGGAACAAGTTTGTAGACACTGTAGACATGTTCCACTCATCTGTTCAAGATATACCAAATACATTAAATTCAAGAAAAAAACAATAAATATATCTTATCTCATCTTATCACTTATATTTGGACTGATATTTATGCAAACTTATAGCGTCACTCTCTGCAAATCAGTCATTGCAGATGGCGTTTGTGTGAGAATGATGTACACAAACTATTGATTCTATTTATATAGCATCGCTGCAATATTTGCACTGTGTTCATTCCAGAACATATTCTTACCTTTGATGATCTATTTTTCTGATAATATTTCTTTAGGAATAAAACATTTTGTAATTTAGTCAAATATGGGTTTTGTAGCATGTCTGTTATCCAACTGCAGCAGGTCAAACCTGTGTACAGAAGCAGCACTGCTACAGGCTGTAGGGTTCTCACGCAACGTTCCTATCAATGCGTGGCATTTGGGACCTGATTCACCATCGCTAGGTGATAGCATTGTTTTTGATGCTTCAGCTTCATAACATTGTCTACCGAGGTCTGGTTTCACAATTGCTGTGTACATGGAGCAAGGCAATGTGAAGGTGTTGACTGAGTCCATGAGGCAGTGTACAGTTACTGTATGCTTCTGTATGCTACTGTAAGTTACTGTATGCTACTATGTGCTTCTGTATGTTGCTTTCATGTCACTACCCGTGATGGTCCGGGTTAGAATATTGATCTTCAGTAACCCATGCTTGTCGTAAGAGGCGACTAATGGGATCGGGTGGTCACGCTTGCTGACTGGGTTGACACATGTCATTGGTTCCCAATTGCGCAGATCGATGCTCATGCTGTTGATACTGGATTGTCTGGTCCAGACTCTCGAATATTTACAGACCGCCGCCATATAGCTGGAATATTGCTGAGTGCGGCGTAAAACTAAACTCACTCACTACTTTATGTCACAATTTCTTATTGTATGTTACTGATGTTATTGTATGTTGCTGTTTGTTACTGTTACGCATGACGACTGTGTCTGACTTCAGCTTATTCTGTTTTCCTTTTGTCCACAGCCTCTGCGGAGAGCTTCTTCAAAAGCAGGACATTCCAGGTCAGAAATGAGAGTCTACCAGGTGAGTTGTCTTCCCTTGGATTTACTTCAGTTGCATTGTGGAGGAATGTTGCTTTGTGACTTGTATTTTTCAGGCAAATTCTTTCAAAATCATAATGTGGTCAGTATATAGCTCTAGAAACTTTTCAAGTAGTATTTTCGGTGTTTTGCTTGTATCAAAAAGTGCTTTAATTAGTTGTGTCCAGAAGAGGCAAACATAACCAAAGAATTCATCTTTCACTCAATGTCGTCATGGGTCCCCTGTTCAGCTTTTGGGTTCCCTGTTAACACTGGTACAACAGAAAGACCTGTGGGGTTATAGTAACCTATTTAGGGTGTAAGAGGCAACAAAATGGTTATGGTGGTAAAATTCAGGGATTCAGGGTTGTCATTACCCTGAGGTTGTGGGTCGTTGCTCGCAATATCGATCACTGGATGGTCTGGTCCAGATTAGATTATTTACAGGGTGCCGTCACTTAGCTGGATTATTGCCATGTTACACATTAACAAACAAAGTTTGGTGTATTTGTGCATAAACACCCCCTACAGATCTTGTAGGCATGACCAGGTACAGGGCACTAATGGTGTTGAGCTGTACTAATGCCGTTGCTGACTGGTTTGTCTTGATCTGACACATAATGATTTCGCGTTTATGGAGTTATAAGTGTGGAAAAACGTGTTCATACTGAAACATACATAAAAATGACTTCACAGACTGCTGTTTTAAACATTAACATGAAATATTGTAGACAATTGTATGAAATCACACGGATCTGTATCCATGCTTTTGATAATGCAGCACAGGTCCCGCCAACTAGTTTTCTGCCAATCAAGAAACAGTAGTTCATTAGTGGGAGTGGCCTGATGTATCTCAGATTTATGGAAACATACAATAATTGTTTGGTTAGATAATCAAATGTATCATATAAATGTGATACAGAGGTCATATTGCTTTCTGTGGCCTTCAACAACATACTAGCCTTTTCAAAATGCATACAAGATGTCGAAGAGCTAAAAGTACTTAATGTCTTTTCATTACTGAAGTGAAATCCTTAGGTGTGACAAGGTATGTTCTGTATGGTTACCTGTGGGTGCTCGTATTATCAACCACTAGTTTATCTGGCTCAAACACCATGAATCATCAGTTGTAAGAAGTTAGCTCAGAAATATAAAATGTAATGAATACTGACAAAGTTGTAGTGAAATTAGGCCCCCTGCAGATCAACACCTCATCTTTATGAGAGTAATTAGCATTACACGACTCCCCGTTAATTACCAATCAGTCAAGTCAAACTTGCCCCATGCTCCCCGACACTTTGTAGTGTAGATTGTAATCATCTCATGGTCTGAAAACGGATCCGATTCCATGTGAGTTCCAGGCACAGTTTTAGTACTCCCCAGAGGAGCTTGTTCACTTCTGGCATCGTAAACATGCACATCTGAGCACAACTTACTGAGCTAGACCAGTTCAAGTAACAGAGCTGTGTTATAACAATCTGTAGTCTGTTTATATGTTCTCCATCATTGATACCATTTCAGAGTATCTTTATGATATAAGTCAGCAGGCATGCCAACATTTTGGCTTTGTGATAGGGAATATTGTGTATTTAACTTAGCTATGTGTTACATTTGTTGAACGGTTGTCATGGAAACTGAAACCTAAGTGCCTTTGAGCTCATACAGTTATGATATATGATATGTATGGGGTGAATCTATGGACAGCGGAGTTGGGAAAAATGTATTTCATGAAGTGAAATTTATTGAGTTAAAAGGAACCCAAGAACATTTGGACAATTTGCCTGTAATAAGTGCATTGTTATGTTTGGTTGCGTTCCTGCAGAGAATCTGATTGGTTGTATTAAAGATATCGGTGCAGAGTTCACACTGCTGCAGCACTGTGCCATTGGCTTATTCTGGTTTCAAATGGTGCCCACTGGTGGTCTCAATGACGCTGTGTTTGACTCCAACCTAATGAAACAGATATAGTATCCTGATCGCCAGAAACAATGTTAGTTTGTTTTTAATGTAACCTTGTTAAAATTCCCAGTCATGCACTCAGAAATACTCCATTACATTAAACATGATTATACCACTCCATGTGCCCTCATATGGAGTCATTTCACTGTTTTGATCTCTGCTCACAGATAAACAATTATATACAAAGTGATTTCCCTGAAAATGGTGTTAGGTAACTTCACCAAAACATTTTATATGAAGCTTGGTGACTGGTCCATTTCACCAGCAGTAGCCAATCATATTTCTAGTTGCATATTTCCCGCATGGCCAATTGCTCAAGTGGCAGGGCAGGATATCGTCTCATCTTCAAGGAAACAGAAGGCAAATGATAATCATCACAAAAGAGACACTTGTACGGAAATGACAGCTGCTATTTTACAAGCTAGATTAACAAATAAGGATCAGGAACTAAGTACAGTTGTAGGTTCCATTGCAAATTTCAAAGATAATTCACTCAAACTGTACCATTGTATAGTAAGATGATACTGATGGGTTGCTGGGTGATCTGTATTACCTGGGCCTAGATTTTCGAACTCACTTAGCGCTAAGATAGTCGTAAGTTAATGTTAATGTATGGCACTTATGACTATCTTAGCGCTAAGAGAGCTTCAAAAATATAGGCCCAGGAGTGTTCCATCATATTGTCTGAATGTCCTTCAGTTTGGGTTAACTTATACACGGGAGTGGAACTTCCCTTGTTTGTGAGGAGTGTTGTAGTTACATATTCTGAACCAACCTTACTTCAAGTCTGTGACGGGCATTTAAGAGACGGGGGAACATGAAAACATGGAACTTTTATGGAATACAGCTTCTATTTTCCCTGGTGAAGGGGCAAGAAGTTGCTCAGAAATGCCATAAATAAGCAATAAACAAATTGCTATCATGTAAGTTTCATGTTCTCACAACCTAATTTTCACATTTTTACAAATCTATTGACATTCTCATAAAATAAATGACAAATATGACTTCTGTATGAGCTTATTTCAGTACAAATGGGGTTGATAGATGAAGTACTGTTACAGGCAGTCACTGCTCACTTCACGAAACATAAACTCATCTCTTAGTCTCAGTGTTTATCTGAACCTGAGGAACTGAGGAAAATGTGGTTACTTTGAATAGATGTCAAACCTCAAATTGCTGCTCAGATGCTGCTTCTGGCCATTTCAGTTGTTCACTAGTTTGTCCTGTGTTTGTGCTGTGTACATCAGATGTAACTTAATCTCTACATCATGCAAAGGTGTACATCAGATGTAACTTAATCTCTACATCATGCAAAGGTGTACATCAGTTGTAACTTAATCTCTACATCATGCAAATGAGGTATCTATTAGTTTTAACATCATGCAAATGTGTATATCAGTTTTAACTTAATGCTTTACATCACACAAATGTGTATATCAGTTTTAACTTAATGCTTTACATCACACAAATGTGTATATCAGTTTTAACTTAATGCTATACATCACGCAAATGTGTATATCAGTTTTAACTAAATGCTTTACATCACACAAATGTGTATATCAGTTTTAACTTAATGCTTTACATCACACAAATTTTGTATATTCCAGTTTTAACTCTATGCTTTACACCACATAAATGTGGTATATTTCAGCTTTACATCATGCAAATGTGGTTTATATCAGTATTAATTTTATTCTGAAAGTGATTTGAAAGAATTAATTGTAAAGTATTTGATAACAGAATTGTTTCCTGGGTGAAAATGTTTTTCAAAACCTTTTCAGCAAAGTAACCAAATATAAATTTCTAATCTGTTTGTATTTTGTATAAAGGAAGCCTTCTCCTCACGAGAGTATATCTTCAGTTCCAAATACTAATGTCACAGAAGGAATTCAAAGTCAGACTTGGAATTTGAGTTTTATGACACAGAGAAGAAATATTTTCCTTTTCATGTCACAAGCTTTCATGTGATGTCTTTTACCTGTGGACATCAAAGCAGTAGGATGGACTGGTCACAAAGGTTCCCCGTAACAGGATATCGTTACCTGTAATTAAGGAGGGCAATATACTCAGGCCAGGTGTTATATGGCCAGAACTTTGATGTCCGCTCTCAACAGTTGCTGTATCATCAGTTCGGACAGATATCTCCATAACGTTGAAATATTAAAAATACCAGTGCCTTCAGCATCTAGACCAGAAATAAGTTAAATGTAAATGTTAAATACAATTTAAGGTGGTATGGAATATGAATAAATTATTTAAGGTACTGTAACTAAATCCTTCACAATAAACCTCCGTAGGACCCACATTGTGGAACAATCTTCCAAACAACATCTAGGACACGCGAAACTCGGACAGAAGCGAATGCTAAAAACACAGCTTTTGGACAGTGCCTTTGCCTGAGCAACTCCGAGCAATTTGTTGGAACAGGCGCTATATAAATATTAACTATTATTATCATTTCACCTCAAGGGGCAGTGGGGTAGCCTAGTACTTACAGCTTTGACACTGTCATGTTGAAGACCCAGGTTCGATTCCCCACATGTGTACAATGTGTATACCCATTTCTGGTGTCCCCGCCATGATATTTCTGGAATATTGCTAAAAGCGGTGTTAAACCATACTCACTCACTCACTCATTTCTTCAACATGTTGAGGAAATAAAGTTTGAAGTCAGTGCAGAAATAGATGGCTCATTGAAACTCAGTAATGACACCAGGTGTTCACAGATGTTAAATGGATATTTCTTAAACATGGAAAGATGCATTCTTGTCCTGTCTTGATACAGTTTCCCATGCATTAGAAGAGTGTGGCTAAAACTAAACTCATTCTTTATAAAACCACTTTATATGACTGTTCAGAAATCCCCCATTTGTGAACAACTCTCAGTTTAGTTCAGTTCCAGTCAATATGTCCCTTATGTATTTCATTTCCTAGAATATTTCAGTAATAAAAAGGGGATAAGAACATCACAGGACTGAATATACAACCCTGCTGAAACCTACAAGATATAATTAATATAATTATGGCGTAAACATTCCCTCTGGATTATGGTTGCCTTAATTCTGTGGTTTCCACAGACATACAGAATGAAGTGAAAAATTTAACACTAAGTCATACCCATACCCTAGTGGTAGGCCCTCCCAACTGACAGAGTTATCTCCCCCCTGACCAAGATGTAATAAATAATTTTCTGACTTGATATCACCTTTTCTAACACAAGCTTCTTACTTTATCATACATCTCTTTCAAACTATAAACATTTTAGAGTAAACATCTCTTATCAGCACGGCCTATATCAGCTTCTTTCTGTCAACCCGTCCCTGCACTTAGTAGAAGTCTGTGCAGCAATCATTAAGGTCATGTTTGGACTTCCTTAGACATTGATGAACTACTGATTGTAAAACAAATTTGTTATCTTAGTTGAGTATTCATCCCTGAAACATGCTCATGCTGTTGATCACTGGATTGTATGGTCCAGACTCAATTATTTACAGACCGCCGCCATATTGCTGGAATATTGCTGAGTGTGGCGTAAAACTAAACTCACTCACTCACTTCCCTGAAACATGCCTGTGACTTAAGTGAGGTTTTATGTCACTCTATCTACAATGTTATACAACATTAACGGGTGTGAAAAGCTTCCCCCAATGTGTAACAGTACACGCGTTAGGTTTTAAGTCATATTTAGAGCTATTATAATTTCGTTATATACCTCTGATTTTTCAACACAGTATGTTTATCTCCTAATTTTTCCGATCCATCTTATCACCTTGTAGAGAAGTTCTAGTATGTTAACTTTCTGGAAAGACTGAGTCAATTACTATTTTGATAATTTAATGTTTAATCACTTTTTGTAACAGGATCGTGTAGATCCTTGAAATAAGTAAATATTTTTTAGAGGGAAACTACTCTGAGCTCTTGAAGAATCTAATAGTAAGTTTATCTTATCCAAGAACAACATGCTTAAATGTTTTGCATAGCCATTCTCTCTCTCACTCACTCACTCACTCACTCAACATTTTACCTGAATAATGACTTCATATTGAATTACAAATCAAGAAAGATTGTATTTGAACAGATAAATCAGCAACTTTCCAGGTAAACATATCTATCTATGGTGAAACTGATAAAGACAAATATCCTAATTAGCTTCATAGGTGAACCATAGCGGCCCCTCATGCTGTGTTGTCACTCAGGGGCCTGACTGGAAGAGCGTAATGGAAAACCTTAACCGATTTACCAGCTGCATCATCTGAGTCAGTAAAGCCACAAAGAAAAAGGAAAAAAACAACAAAAACTAGAATAGCTTCGGTGTATCCTGGATCTAACTGCTAAACTCTTTACATTTGGAGTCAATCTGTATGCATCTAACTAGGTTTTCTATAGGTTGCTTACTTGAACAGGAACTGATTTAAATCTGAGGGAGAACAGGACATGCAGATGGTCAGACTCAGCCCTGGAGTGTTCGGGGAAGCGCCTCCGCCATTTACAAATCTAAACAAACTGGTAGAAACAAGAAACATAGCCTGTAAACAATGGCACCAAATGTAGGTGTTCCTGTTTGTGTACCATGAGATTTGCATTGTCTAAAAATGTTCATCCAAATCAGGATTGTTTTTGAAAACTTGGTTTACAAATCTATTAAAATGTAAATAAAAACATTAAAAGTATTGTTTTTTAACTTCCTGATTAACATTATGAAGAAATAGAAATATGTGTTCAAAATTGGAATGAAATAAAAAAAAACAAACAGATGTACTGTATGCAGATCTTTCATCACTAAAATATCAACCCTTATCTCTCTATCAATTTTGGTTTCAGTGTTTCCATTAAAAAAATACATGATGTGAAATATCAACAACCTTATTTGGATGAAAATAGTGGTATAGTAAGCAATGCTCTATGATGATTGGTATAGTAAGCAATGCTCTATTATGTTTCAAAGGTGGAGCATAAAAAAATTCCGTTACCATTATTTGAGATAAATTTGTGCAGTACCTGTGCTGACAACAAGAATATCAGTTTAAATCGTATACTGCTGCATGCTGTAACAGAGGGAGGCCAGTCTTGTTAAAAACAGATTTGTTTCTCTCGTATGATTACAATCTGCATGAAGATCTGAAGCTGTCTCCAGGGGAGGTCACTCCAGGTGAGCTTTCCAATCATCCAATCAGAGTCAAAGCTTCTAAATTGTCGATATATGTTAACAAGTTATTCATGGAAGTATGCCTGATTATCTGTGTCTTATTGTATACTGTACATGTAATACATTCTGTGGACTGTGCGCATCATGCCATCTCCACCCCAGAGTGAGTGAGTGAGTTTAGTTTTACCCGGCACTCAGCTATATTCCAGCTATATGACGGCGGTCTGTAAAGAATTGAGTCTGGACCAGACAATCCAGTGATCAACAGCATGAGCATCGATCTGCACAATTAGGAACCGATCATATGTGTCAACCAAGTCAGCGAGCCTGACCAGCCGATCCTGTTGGTCGCCTCTTACTACAAGCATGGGTTACTGAAGATCAATATTCTAACCCGGACCTTCAAGGTTTCCACCCCATAGGGTTACTGTGGAGAGTAGATTTGTATGTTTTGGTCAGATATCACAATTTGAGAGTCGAGGATGTACAAAAATGAGCTGAATTGTGTTAGAAATCTTACAACCGATAAATATAATCAGTGCCAATAGCCAGAACGGACCGACTCCAAGATGGTTTTGCATGAGTGTGGAAATTAACAGAGTAACTGACAACTACTGTGGGGAAGATTTGACAGGATATATTTTAATGGTCCCTTGAAATGTGTATGAGTTTTGACTGAAAAGCATTATGGAAGCAAAATGACAGTTTTCTAAACACAATGTGGTCATAAGTACAGAAATACTCTTCCATGGAGCCTTCAACCACACTCAGTCACAACTATTGAACACATGGCATCAAATACCTGCTTGGGGAACAAATACGAAGTCTGACATATTTTTAAAACTTGAGCCTATCTCCCATGATTTTTCTTGAAACAATATTTAAGCGAAAACTCTAATCTGTCCCTACCTGACAGGTTGGATTGAGACAGGCTGGTATACCTCATCCAGGTAGTCAGTTAGAGTTGTCTCCCTTTAGCTGTGTCCCAGAGACCAGGGTGAGAGAAAACAATAGGGTGACAGCAGGTGATGGAGAGGCGCGGGAATCAGTGACTGGGGCAGTGTCAGGTAGGTCAGCTTTGTTAGAAGCACAGGTAACAGCTTACCTGTGTGGGGAGATAGGAATTTAAAACACAGCTTTCCGGGGAGCTCCACAGTAGTGGTGAGTGTGGTACTGTCAACTTGGTTGTGACATTGTTGTGTGTAACTTCAGTTGAGTCTCTTTCATACACAAACTAGATATAGGTTGTTGTCTGGAAATCAAATACAAGATTTGAGTTGAAAAGTAAATATAACATATATCACCCCATAGTTATAATATTCATCCCATCCACCATAGGTTGAGAGGTGTTAGAAACCTATGAACTGGCAAGGACTATATATACTAACTTGCCGTTGTGTTAATTGGGACGGAGAGTTCCTACAAGACATAGGTAAACAAAGGTATAATGTTTATTTTGCAGGTTTTGTAATGATCAAAACTTGTCTAATACACTCTGACATATTTTCCTGAAGGTTTGTAGTGGTGCACATGTCAGTGTTTGTTTTCATTCTGTCCGAACAATAGGTGCAGGGTAATTAATGGATCGTTATGTACATGATGTCACCCTTACCTGTCTGTAAGCAGCATTGTGTACACAGGTAGGCTCGTCACGTTCAGGTGATATAAATACATTCAGGAGAGGGGAGGGAGGCACAGGTAAACTCATGGCCAGACATTGTGCTGACGGTATGTGATACAGGGTGCTTCTGCTTTAGGGGGAAATCGGGGTGGTGTGTAGATCCCAGACTTTGTTTAGACCAGACAATCCAGTGATTTACATCAGATCAGGAGATAGGCCGGTGTAATGTGGATCTCAGACTTTGTTTAGACCAGACAATCCAGTGATTTACATCAGATAGGAGATAGGCCGGTGTAATGTGGATCTCAGACTTTGTTTAGACCAGACAATCCAGTGATTTACATCAGTCAGGTGATAGGGGTGTAATGTGGATCTCAGACTTTGTTTAGACCAGACAATCCAGTGATTTACATCAGATAGGAGATAGGCCGGTGTAATGTGAATCTCAGACTTTGTTTAGACCAGACAATCCAGTGATTTACATCAGTCAGGTGATAGGCCGGTGTAATGTGGATCCCAGACTTTGTTTAGACCAGACAATCCAGTGATTTACATCAGATAGGAGATAGGGTTGATGAAAGGGTTCTAGTCTTTGTTCCAACCAGACAATCCTATGATTCACATCATGAGCAACATTCTGCAGAGTTTGGATTGAATGACATGTACACATGAATATGATTTTTTTTAAAACTAAGTGCACTTGGCAATCAAATTGGGAAAATATAGTTAGGTAGCAGTATTCTTTTGTTATTGATATATTATTTCAAGGCATTATCACATTGTGTTGTAACATTACATTGTAACCGTGCATTCTATGCATCAGGTAACATGAAGCATTGAATGTTCCTTTTTGGTCCTAATATCTCTAAAATCGAAGACAGCTCAACAAAGCAATCATTTCAGTTTTATATATTGACATGGTGTGGGAAATTTTTGTTCCCATCTGGAATTATTTATTGACATTGCAGCAAAGTTAGCCTGATACCTAGCCTTGAGATCTAAATAAATCCCTGGCAACACTCACTCACTCTCACTCTCTCAATCTCTCACTCACTCACCCACCCCCACTCACTCACTCTCACAATATAACCCGTGAAGAACTGTATTACAATTGATCTTCAGCAACTCATGCTTGTTGTAAGAGGCGACTAACATGATCGGGTGGTCAGGCTTGCTAACATGGTTGACACATGTCATCATATTCCAGTTGTGTGTGTCGGAAGACAAACAAGGATATAAAACATAATTCTCAAGGAGTTGTCATGACATCTCTGTTCTTTTCTCATTAATGAATAATCAAATCACATTTCAACATAGCCCTTTTAAAAAACGACAGGTAACTTTGATATCTGGATGTTTATTGTTATTGATAACAAACGGTTTGTAGATCATTGGCCTCAGGTGATTCTCATGTCTTGACAGGTATGTTGACATTTCAACATCAAAGTATTCAGCCATGGAAATCTGTTTACAGGTGTTACAAACATTCCTATTGTTCAGTATGAGACTATGAGGCGTCTTTAGACACATGTCCTTGTTGGCCGCCACATATTAATCTACCCTCTTCAGAGTCACACAAGCGCGACTTTGCTCCTGCCACAGACTTTCAATTTGGAGATTTAGGGCCTGCAAAACATTATCTCTTGAAAAGAAATTTTATTGGTGATTTGCTGAAAGTAGAGGTTTCCTAACAGATCTTTGAAGTGGTGCTACGAATGAGTGGTTTTGTGACCTTCATTTTTCCACTTCATTAATAATCAATGTGGGGTTGGGGAGAAGAGGGTTCATTTGAGTATTTTGAGGTAAACATGACAGGAAGTCACAGCAGGGAAGTCCCTGAGGATATGGACTTGGCGATACTGTATTATACCAGATGAATATCCAGTGTCAACTTAATGATTCTAGTGAAGGTTTTAGTGACTTGCTTGGAAAGGTACTTGGTCACAATCATTTCTGTATGTGAAGTGTTGAATCTGTTGACATCCATAATAACCTGTTGTTGATTAGGCCAAATCAAAAACAGTTACAGCTCTTTAAAATTTAGGGTAGGTACCGGTAGGTAGGATTTTTCTTCTCTTTTTTTTAAATGTTGTTTGGAAGCAAAGTACAAAGTAATAACACTTTTATCAATGTGTACATGATTATTTAACCCATTCAACACCGCAGGCCGAATAATCGGCCACAACGTTATGAGTCCCCAGACACCGGAGGCCGATTAATCGGCCAGGCAGTAGTCACGTCAAAATGAGACATAATTTTAGGAACCTACCTGACTTTTGATTCATATATCAAATCTATCCCATTTCACAATTTCTGAAAACACTTATTAAATTTCAATTTATCATATATTACCAGCAGAATTAAAATTATAAACTATTTTTCGCAATGTTATTGAAAACAACGATTCTCGGACACATGCTTCGGCTGCGGACCCACAATAACATTGTCAAAGAGCAAAGTAACGATGTTTCGAGGAAATTATTAAATAAATTGAATAAACTAATGAATAAAATCAACAACAGCATTCATAAAAGTTGTCAAGCGTGCATATAAAATTACAATTTCCATCTTTTTGTGCGATCATGTAATGCAAGTCAAGTCACTGACAAGTGACATCTCGCTCTCGCCATTACTCGATCTTCACATTACCGGACCACGATGTTTAATGCAAAAATACATACATGAAGCATTTTTGTCACAGGTCATAACCTAGCACGCGATCGTCCAATACGTTCCATAATTCTACGTATAGGTAGCGATTTCTTGCTCAATATGTTCAGAATAGCATTATTTTACCCAAAACTTTTGTCCAAATCTAAAAGTTTTCGTTTACGAGGACGGTATCCATTGCTGTAATATGATTGGCTACCTTAGGTCACGTGTCTGATTTTGACCAATCCACGACCCTTATAGCAGACTGTGGCGAAAAGCGTCATTGGAAACCAATCTTTATCCAATAAAATAAGCTTCTTACAACTGTGAAAATACTCTTGGCAAGGGTACAGTGATATTGTTGATGTTCAGAGCTTTCGAGCGATGCCCGACATCAAAGCGATTTGCACGCGCATGTTATTCATCTGAAGCTTGAAAGCGGAGGTATTTTCAGTTGTTATGTCATTTTACCGAGCGGAAAGCCACAGATATCGGGAAATAGGCGACCATACATATTGTTTAAGAAATCTTTTTATAATAATTTTCTGATTACGTAAAAATGAAAATATAAAAGAAAAAGGCACGGGCATGTTATGAGATGTCACAAATGGAAAAAATCGCCATAGTTTTTGCTTCTTTCGTGGTTTATCTGGACGTTATACATGTAAGCTTGCATTTTCATTCAAATATAAATTTATTTAAGTTGTAGTTGTATTAGTTGAATAATATTATAAAAATAAACTTCATATTTATCAACAGTAGGATTCGATCTTTTAAATGGTGTATGGGATGTAGCAGCAATAAAGTTTTACAAGCTTATAATTTCCTTCATAAACATAGGCTTCATCTATGACCTCAGAGTCTCTGGGAACTCGGTGTCATGGCAGTAAATGCCTCTGGTTGACTGGTGTTGAAAGAGTTAATCAAGCTTGTGGCCATCATGTTGACTTTCTCTATCAGAATGACCGATGTCCGTGGGTGCCAGGGAAAAAACATTGGTATTTGAAAACTTATTTAGGTCCATATAGCACCCTGTTTGTGGCCCCGTGTGGAACCAGGTTAGAATAGGTCCGTAGCACCCTGTTGTTTGTCGCCCTGTGTGGAACCAGGTTAGAATAGGTCCATAGCACCCTATTGTTTGTCACCCTTGTGGAACCAGGTTAGAATAGGTCCATAGCACCCTATTGTTTGTCACCCTTGTGGAACCAGGTTAGAATAGGTCCATAGCACCCTATTGTTTGTCACCCTTGTGGAACCAGGTTAGAATAGGTCCATAGCACCCTATTGTTTGTCATCCTTGTGGAACCAGGTTAGAATAGGTCCATAGCACCCTATTGTTTGTCGCCCTGTGTGGAATCAGGTTAGAATAGGTCCATAGCACCCTATTGTTTGTCACCCTTGTGGAACCAGGTTAGAATAGGTCCATAGCACCCTATTGTTTGTCACCCTTGTGGAACCAGGTTAGAATAGGTCCATAGCACCCTATTGTTTGTCACCCTGTGTGGAACCAGGATAGAATAGGTCCATAGCACACTATTGTTTGTTACCCTTGTAGAACCAGGTTAGAATAGGGCCATAGCACACTATTGTTTGTCAAACTGTGTGGAACCAGGTTAGAATAGGTCCATAGCACCCTATTGTTTGTCACCCTTGTGGAACCAGGGTAGAATAGGTCCATAGCACCCTATTGTTTGTTGCACTGTGTGGAATCAGGTTATAATAGGTCCATAGCACCCTATTGTTTGTCACCCTTGTGGAACCAGGTTAGAATAGGTCCATAGCACCCTATTGTTTGTCAGCCCTGTGTGGAACCAGGTTAGAATAGGTCCATAGCACCCTATTGTTTGTCACCCTTGTGGAACCAGGGTAGAATAGGTCCATAGCACACTATTGTTTGTCACCCTTGTAGAACCAGGTTAGAATAGGTCCATAGCACAATATTGTTTGTCGCACTGTGTGGAACCAGGTTAGAATAGGTCCATAGCACCCTATTGTTTGTCACCCTTGTAGAACCAGGTTAGAATAGGTCCAAAGCACACTATTGTTTGTTGCACTGTGTGGAATCAGGTTATAATAGGTCCATAGCACCCTATTGTTTGTTACCCTTGTGGAACCAGGTTAGAATAGGTCCATAGCACACTATTGTTTGTTACCCTGTGTGGAACCAGGGTAGAATAGGTCCATAGCACACTATTGTTTGTCACCCTTGTAGAACCAGGTTAGAATAGGTCCATAGCACACTATTGTTTGTCGCCCTTGTGGAACCAGGGTAGAATAGGTCCATAGCACCCTATTGTTTGTCACCCTTGTAGAACCAGGTTAGAATAGGTCCATAGCACACTATTGTTTGTCACCCTTGTGGAACCAGGGTAGAATAGGTCCATAGCACCCTATTGTTTGTCACCCTTGTAGAACCAGGTTAGAATAGGGCCATAGCACACTATTGTTTGTCACACTGTGTGGAACCAGGTTAGAATAGGTCCATAGCACCCTATTGTTTGTCACCCTTGTGGAACCAGGGTAGAATAGGTCCATAGCACCCTATTGTTTGTCACCCTTGTGGAACCAGGGTAGAATAGGTCCATAGCACCCTGTTATTTGTCGCTCTTTGTGGAACCAGGTTAGAATAGGTCCATAGCCCTGGACTTTAAGTTTTGTCTTGTCAGAACCATATCCAACATGTTGTTAATGTCTTACGAAAAATCAACTAAATGGAATCTGTTCATTTTCAGATCTAAGTCGAAGTTTGGACTTTGAACCAGGAAGGGGTCACTTCTTTCGCAAGATTTTCAGTAAGTACAATAATTTACCCATAATGCTTTTTGTGTTTTGTGTATGTTGGCCACATGGTGCGGAGATTGTGACTGACATGTCGCCTTGATCTGACAGTCCTTGATTTACCTGAGGAAAAGTTATTAGAACGAAACGAGCAACAAGAAAACCCTGATTGCAACAGGATTATAATGAAGCCACAGAGCTGCTCAATTCATTTGGCACATTAGGGTCTGTGTGAAAATGTTTATCTTTTAACACTGTTTGAAAAGGCAAGAGTGCTACATCCGTGTCTGTACCATTAGGTATCAGTATTGTATTTCATCTTACACAAAGGCAGGGGTGGAAAAAACCCATTGCCCAACGCCCGAGTCCAGTTTTTTTTTCTGTCTGGCAAGCAAATTTGTATACCACACTGTACTGGTGTCCAGTTGATATTCCAATGTTAATTATGTTGTTTATTTAAAAAATCAACAAGAAAATGGCCGGTATAGAGGAAAAATTATCAGGGCAAGTGATTTTACATGTGCCACTGTACCGGAGTACACTAGCAATTTTAAAGTTATTTCCACCCCTGAAAGGTAAGTTGACACCTCCATGCACCTGTGTACAGCAGCTTGCCATTGGTTACCTGGAACGATGTCTCAACAGATGTCTCAACAGGTGTCTCAACAGATCCCATAGTCCATTTGGTAGCTTCCTGCCTTTACCATGTGGTCCTGGGAAAATGTTTCAGATTTGTCTCAATGTTTCACCATGTGATGTGACTTCCCTTGTATGTCACTGATTTCTTAGAGGAACTGTTCCTTCCCATTCCTTATATACTGCTCAAAAGATGCTACAGAAAGCATGCTTTCCCAACAGCTGTTTCACGTTATTTCATTATTATTTATTGTGTCATGGCCTGAAAACATCGAGTGATTTTTTACTTCTTTTGAGTTGAACATGTACAGTTGTTTCGTCTCTGAAGTGAGAATATTGTATTTTTGCAACAACAAAAATTAATATGAGTCCAAAGAATCTTTTAATTTTCAGAACTTGGGAATTTAGAAACTTAAATGTAAATTTCATTGTTGGGGGGTTGTGTTTTGTTTCAGCATCTGTACGAGAGTCTCCACCTAACTCATTACTAGTTTAGACTGACGGAAGGCATTTCATTGGCACATGTTCAGGATTACCCACGTGCTTGAGATTGCTAACATTTAAGGGTATTATTGAATAATCGTTGTAAATTACCCTTGAGAAACTTGAAAAAGACTACGTATGGTTTGATAAGTCTTCATAGTATATAATCAGGTTGTGAAGCATTATAGTGTACTGGATTTCAACCCCATATACATTTTATACAAGAAAGTGGAATTCTATTAATCTCAATATCACATGCCTGTTATTAAAAGAAAATACTCTTTAGGTTGAAAATAGACTGTTAAAGAAAATAACAGGACCTTGAATGAGTAGACAGATGACTGTAATGTAGTCTGCATGTTGCCTGTAGAGTGCCATTCTGCCACTGTGACACCAGATAGTCATCATGAGAATACACAGGAATATTCGGGATGGCCTGTTTCCATATTCAGACCAACATGCAACCAGATGTGGCTGGAGATAGGAGCTAGTGCCATCAAGCTCTGAGATGTCCAACAATATTACTGTACAAATTCCATATCTTACTAATGGCTTGAACATTATGGAGACTTATCTGGATCAAACCGTCAGTTTAAGTAACTTGTAAATGATAAAGTTTGTTTTGTGAATTCTTAAGAACTCATTAGGATGTTTTAGATATAGGTATTTTGGTTGTTATGTTTGCTCAGTAGACTGTTGGGATCAGTTTCATTACATGTATATTCTGAAGACAGCTGTGGATGTTGTGATACGAGTTGTGTCACATCGGAGCGGAACATTTCTCAAACAGACACAATGAGTCAGGAAGACAAATGTCTTATCAGATAATATCATCCTGTTTGAAGTTGAGTCATCATGTATGTTTGAAACTGAAGACTCTCAGTATTATGTCCCAGTGTGGACCAGGATGAGAATTATCATTGACTAGAAGACATCCCTGTGAGAACCAGGTTTAGAACAATAGGACATTTTCTGTTTTTAAATAATGATGCAATGAATATATATGTTTTCAAAATAAAACTCATTTGGACATTGTACTTATAATTTTTATGAATTCAGACATGACCTCGTCACTAAACGGCTGGAATAATGCCGATGTGACGTAAAGCCCAACTCGTCTCAACTCAACTCAGAACAATAGATCATTCTATGGACCTGGGTGCTCTTGTACAAAGCAATCTTAGCGCTAAGGACTTACGACTGGCGTAGCACTAAGTTGCTTTGTACACTGGCACCCAGGATGAGAATATGTCATTGACATGGACTAGAAGAGGTCCCAGGTTTAGAACAATAGCTCCTTTGAGGTTTAGAGAAGTCCCCTATAAGCAGTGTGAGAATAGGTTGTTATGGACCAGACAGCACTCCCTCACTCACTCTTCAAGCTGTATGATATTTAACTGAAGTGGATGTAGCTAATGGTGATAGAATTGATTTTGTGACATTCTGTTGATTGAAGAATGTTTTCATTTGCTAGTTTCATGATGAAAGATTTTCATGGATGTGTGAGTTTATGCTGGAAGTTACACAGAAGCTGAGTTGGACGTCAGGAGCACAGGTCATGGTACAAACAAACCAAGCATCATGATCAGGGTCAACCTGGATCCTGTGAATCTCAAGGGGCATAACTCTTTACAGTGCAAGCTGAAGTGTAGTTTCACTTACCTCCAAAGATTCAGATGAATATATGAGTGGTATTTAATGATTGTTTATTGTTTGAGATGGTCCCTGCTGTGTTACATTTCACTGTCTAAGGGAGGGTTCCAAGGGCTGATGGGACTCACAGACACACAATACACTGGATGTGTCTGTGAGAGGTATGGGATGTCCTACAACATGTATATCTTGATAGTGAATCTATGTGTAATGTGACCATCAGTTACTGTGTAAACATATCATGTGACTAGCACCACCTCTAATGATGTTATCACCTCAGGTTCTGATAAGGCCAGGGATTCATCTGAAAGGTTCATGCCAGTGTCAGGTTTTTAAATACTGCTTTTATTGCTTTATTTTTATGGCACTATTTTGCCTTCAGAACATGCTAGAGTCCATTTCTTATTTCATATTAATAGAAGTTGGCGAAGTGCTGAAGAAGAATATTTCAAGTCTGAGTATACTGGTTATCTGCCAACAAACCTTTACATTATTGTTGAATAATATGTTTTTGAAGGAGTGTATATCTTTTTCGATGGAGTCAGTATTACCATAGTCATGAAATAATTTAGAGGAGACCAATGAGGAAAAAATTGGACAATATCAGAAACGTGTTAACTATCTGGGTTTTTTGCTGTTAAGGGATCACTTTCATGAAAATATGTTTCAGAAGTGAAATTTGTTCTTATTTCAAACCCTGACCTCCTGACTTATCCAAACATTTCAGTGAGTGAAACAACATGTGAAATGATAGTATTGCTGAGTCAGCACAATTTTTATGAACACATCCAGTTGTGTTACTGTTTTGGAGGATTAAATTGTATTGAAATTGTTGTGTTGTTATTATTGTATTGAATTATTGATTTTTAGAGCATGTACAGTATGGGCTTTAATACACAAGGGTAATTTAGTATTTAGGCTGTGTGTGAATTATTTTGTGTTCAATTTCTATGCTAAGGTGGCATTTGGCCAAAAATCAATTTTATTACAAAGCTGCTCCTATGAACTTGCCCTGTCAATTACCGAGTAAGTTTTGATTGCTTTTCTTGATGGAATTTCTCAACTTTTGGACTGAGATTGGTGGAAATGTTTCCTTTGTGTACCGGACTGTATTGTGACCTTGGATGAAGTAGTAGATGTATTGATGTGGTCTGGAAAACAGGCTCACACGACGAGAAGGTTCAGCATGTGCCCTTGTGAAATTTCAAATTCTCAAATTGAAATATAAAACTTTACAATTTCATCACTTGATTCCAGGTATCAATTCCAACTTGGTGATTGAGAATTATTCATGGGCATGAGAGAAATGTGGGATCTAGTAAAATGACATGTTTGATGGACACTTGGTACTATGATTATCATTTCTTCCTAGTGTTGGGCGAACACATTATCCACTTGGCCATGTGCCCACCATTCCTGAAATATCCACTGTGTCAGTGTTTACGATACCTATTGCCTTGGTAGTATTAGCATGAGAAAAGATGACACTTAAAAAGTGTAAGTGAAGAGTTTGTGTGTTGTGTTGCATGCTGGGAGCTCTGTATTTGTGTACAGTCTGACTCCGCACATTTTCCCAGGCAGATTGGGATGCCAGTAATTACGACTGTTTATTCCACCCCTGTAAAGGTCATTGCCATTAGGATGGAACATTTTACCGATTGAAATAAAAGGTTGTCAGAAACTAAAAAATATAACGTGACCCAGTTGACAAAGCTTTAATAAGAGAAAGAAACCCAGTGATCTAATTCCAACTGTAGCATATACACTGCATGTTTTTTCCAACATTGTGAGCAATTTAATCCTAACATTGCAAGTTATTTTTTAAACCTAACATTGCGAGTAATTTAATCCAGTTCCTTTTACTTGATCCAAGCATCATCACATTATGTAAAGTCCCATGTATAATGTTGCATTGGGTATAAAAACTTAATGGATTTTAAAAATATGACATCAAAATAGTTAATATTTAAAGATGACATAATTATCAGTTATTTCTTATCTTGGTTGAAATGTTAGGAGATTTTGGGTGATCAGGTCTAATGCAGTAAGCACAAAGATGTGAAGCACATACCCCGTTTGGGAGATGAAGAAATGCACATGAACTGTGTGCACTCTTGATTGGGGTGCATCATGGGAATATTTAGTGGACATAACAAATATGTCTGGAGATGCTTAACAGGAGGGCCAATCAATCGTATAGTATCTGATAAGCTCTAATTTAAATGGAGGCAGAGCAGTGACCTGGTCTCACATGTCTGCACTACTGAATATTCAGTGGGTAGAGATGGGTGTCTTCTACTGAATATTCACAAGTCAAGTCTACAGTATTACCCATAGATTGGTATCGAACATCTCTGAAAATGTTTCCCTAAACACTGCTGCAGTTGGGAATATTCTGTTTCCTCAGCAATCAAGTGTGCGATGCTGTCTATACATGCGTCCTATGCATGAATTGCTATTGATTTGATGCAAACTTTGATGAAAAAAATACAAATGTCCTAGAATCATTAATTCAGCTTGAGAACTTTTTATCTTTTTCTCATTTTGGTGTTTGCTTTGATTTTTGGGCTATTGAGGTGTATAAGTGATTTCTGCTTTGTAGAACAATGTAAATATTTAATGATATCAAGTTCATTTGCGTTGATGGGCTGAGAATATTAGCTTTATGGAAAACAGAATGGTGGTGAGTGATGTCAGGCTGTGAGGGCAGAACGACAACATGAGACATGATATTGTACATGGCCAATTGTGTTAACAGGGATAGTTATCACAGTGAATAGTAATAGCCTGTCGGTCGTTCCTGAGATCTGTGATGGTCTGTGTCAGTACCGGGATCAGTGATGGTCTGTGTCAGTTGTAAGATCTTTGATGGGCTGTGTCACTCCCAAGGTCTATGAAGGTCTATGTCTGTCATGAGATCTTTGATGGCCTGTGAGAGTTCACAATCTGTGATGGTCTGTTTCAGTCCTTAGATCTGTGATGGTCTTTGTCAGTTGTGAAATCTTTGATCGTCTGTGAGAGTTCCATGATCTGTGATGGTCTGTGAAATCTTTGAGTCTGTGAGAAGATCTTGATGGATGGTCTGTCGTCTTTGAGAGTTCCATGATCTGTGATGGTCTATGTCAGTTGTGAAATGTTTGATCGTCTTTGAGAGCTCCATGATCTGTGATGGTCTATGTCAGTTGTGAAATCTTTGATCGTCTGTGAGAGCTCCATGATCTGTGATGGTCTATGTCAGTTGTGAAATCTTTGATGGTCTGTGAAAGTTCCATGATCTGTGATGGTCTGTTTCAGTCCTTAGATCTGTGATGGTCTATGTCTGTTATGAGATCTTTGATCGTCTGTGAGAGTTCCATGATCTGTGATGGTCTGTGGGAGTTCCATGATCTGTGATGGTTTGTGAGAGTTCCATGATCTGTGATGGTCTGTGATATCAAAATGAAAAGTAACAGTATCAGAAATTTCATTCAAAGCCACTTCTTTGGTGTTATTAAAAACAACATGACAGATGAGTATTGAATTTCTGCACTTGAAGGAAAATCAACTTTGATTAAAAAGTAGATTGTTTTCTGAAAAAGATTCAGCTTTTAATATTGATTGGTGCAGCCTAATAGCGTAGCATCTCTCTCTTATTGCTGGAGGTGAAGGCAATTTGTTTTGGTGTGGCCCGATATATTCACCCATCATTCATGTTTACTGTTCTAGGTACTGTTTGTCATTGTAGTAAAAGGTGCTTGTATGTGTGAGCATCAGAGCAGATGAAGCAAGTCCCTTCCAAGTAATGGACTTGATTCCAGCTCTGTAGCCGTACAAAAGACAAGCTTCCTTCAAACATCAAGATGAACTGTGGTTGTGTATACAACTGATTCGCTACTTTGTGCTGTTGAAATTTGAAGTTACTGTTGTAGAGGCTGAGGATCGGTTAGATTTGGGATGAATGAGTCATGTTGCGGATGATATTATCGGACATCGATCTGTGATGCCTATTATGTTCCTAATGTCTGCTTTACTCACTGGGTGATGAAGCTTTGACCCAGGCTTAGTCAACATGCTCAATAAATGAATTGCTTCGGAAACTCGCAAAATTGCAACAAATTTATGTTGGTGTCACTGCGACTTTGGGGAATAAACAAATGAGAATAATTAACGGGTCTGGCAGTAAGACCTGAAAGTTTATTGTGTTGTTGATCGTGAATCCATTGGTCGATCCGAGTGCAGTAGAGCAGTGTTGGTAGTGTCTGGTACAGTCTTTGGCCGGGTGCCAGGAGTTGTACAGAGGTGTGTGGGAGGGCGAGTAACTCTACCCAGTAATCAGCATATCTCGCTGATGTAAAGGACGAGATCTGCTATATCGGAGAAACTATTCCTGTGCAGCCTGTGGGTGGACAGTGCCTGAGTGGACGTCCATGATTACATTCATGTTTTGTAGTGCTTGCATCAATGGACGTGACTTCAAACAAGTTATGATTGAAGCAGAGTTGTCATTACTTTCAATGAACACTGGATGGGTCCTGTGATATTTCCGGTAATAGATGAAACTGACAACTGATATTTTTCATGTGAGTTATAAAGGACTTTGACTGGGGATTGTTTTTATCCTTAAAGGTTTTACCAGGCCAGAGTCGGCAACAGGTTGATGGAGAATGTGAGTCTGTTCTTTTTAGATGTCTGTGTCAAGCCTCTCATGTGTTATTCAAGATAGCAAGATTTTTCTTTAGACAAACTGAATAATATATTTGAAAATTTTGTTCAGACTGTAGAGTAAATATCTTTTAACTATCTAGATAGTGAACGGCATGTATTTGTGTTTCAAGCAAGACTAGAAAATACTCTGTCTGCAGTTTGCTGTCTGAAGTGTCCTTCCTTCTCTCTGTGCCGTGGGACAATAGACTTTATAGAATCAAGGGTAGAGGTCTTGTGGTATTGGAGACTGTCATCGGAGAGTACACAGCTGAAAGTATTGGACAACTGTAGAACTCTCAGTGATTGGAGAATATGCTGTTGAAAGTATTGGACAACTGTAAAACTTTCTCAGAGATTGGAGAATACACTGTTGAAAGTATTGGACAACTGTAGAACTCTCAGTGATTGGAGAATACACTGTTGAAAGTATTGGACAACTGTAGAACTCTCTCAGTGATTGGAGAATACACTGTTGAAAGTATTGGACAACTGTAGAACTCTCAGTGATTGGAGAATACACTGTTGAAAGTATTGGACAACTGTAGAACTCTCTCAGTGATTGAGAGAACGCTGTTGAAAGTATTGGACAACTGTAGAACTCTCAGTGATTGGAGAATACACTGTTGAAAGTATTGGACAACTGTAGAACTCTCAGTGATTGGAGAATACACTGTTGAAAGTATTACACTGTTGAAAGTATTGGACAACTGTAGAGACTCTCTCAGTGATTGGAGAATACACTGTTGAAAGTATTGGACAACTGTAGAACTCTCAGTGATTGGAGAATACACTGTTGAAAGAAGTATTGGACAACTGTAGGACTCTCAGTGATTGGAGAATACACTGTTGAAAGTACTCTGGACAGGGTAGAGGTCAGTATTGGAGACTGTAAAACTCTCAGTGATTGGAGAATACACTGTTGAAAGTATTGGACAACTGTAGGAACTCTCAGTGATTGGAGAATACACTGTTGAAAGTATTGGACAACTGTAGACTCTCTCAGTGATTGGAGAATACACTGTTGAAAGTATTGGACAACTGTAGAACTCTCAGTGATTGGAGAATACACTGTTGAAAGTATTGGACAACTGTAGGAGAGAACTCTCAGTGATTGGAGAATACACTGTTGAAAGTATTGGACAACTGTAGAACTCTCAGTGATTGGAGAATACACTGTTGAAAGTATTGGACAACTGTAGAACTCTCAGTGATTGGAGAATACACTGTTGAAAGTATTGGACAACTGTAGAACTCTCAGTGATTGGAGAATACACTGTTGAAAGTATTGGACAACTGTAGAACTCTCAGTGATTGGAGAATACACTGTTGAAAGTATTGGACAACTGTAGAACTCTCAGTGATTGGAGAATACACTGTTGAAAGTATTGGACAACTGTAGAACTCTCAGTGATTGGAGAATACACTGTTGAAAGTATTGGACAACTGTAGAACTCTCTCAGTGATTGGAGAATACACTGTTGAAAGTATTGGACAACTGTAGAACTCTCTCAGTGATTGGAGAATACACTGTTGAAAGTATTGGACAACTGTAGAACTCTCTCAGTGATTGGAGAATACACTGTTGAAAGTATTGGACAACTGTAGAACTCTCTCAGTGATTGGAGAATACACTGTTGAAAGTATTGGACAACTGTAGAACTCTCTCAGTGATTGGAGAATACGCTGTTGAAAGTATCTGACAACTGTAGAACTCTCAGTGATTGGAGAATACACTGTTGAAAGTATTGGACAACTGTAGAACTCTCTCAGTGATTGGAGAATACACTGTTGAAAGTATTGGACAACTGTAGAACTCTCTCAGTGATTGGAGAATACACTGTTGAAAGTATTGGACAACTGTAGAACTCTCTCAGTGATTGGAGAATACACTGTTGAAAGTATTGGACAACTGTAGAACTCTCAGTGATTGGAGAATACACTGTTGAAAGTATTGGACAACTGTAGAACTCTCAGTGATTGGAGAATACACTGTTGAAAGTATTGGACAACTGTAGAACTCTCAGTGATTGGAGAATACACTGTTGAAAGTATTGGACAACTGTAGAACTCTCAGTGATTGGAGAATACACTGTTGAAAGTATTGGACAACTGTAGAACTCTCTCAGTGATTGGAGAATACACTGTTGAAAGTATTGGACAACTGTAGAACTCTCAGTGATTGGAGAATACACTGTTGAAAGTATTGGACAACTGTAGAACTCTCAGTGATTGGAGAATACACTGTTGAAAGTATTGGACAACTGTAGAACTCTCTCAGTGATTGGAGAATACACTGTTGAAAGTATTGGACAACTTTAGGTAATGGAGGAGTCGCAGCGTTTTTGGACAACACACTGTTTGAATCATCAAACAACTGCCCCTCACAACACTGTTGGACTATACACTGTCTTAGGTACAGTGCAACTCTCAGCACCATAGGACTTCCTGCACTGTTCTATGTGAGAGTATACAAGTATTGGACATCTGTCGGCCACATGTAGTTGTGGAGGAAGTGTTGTTGATGTTGTGGTCGCTGATGATGCAGTGACTGTCTGTGTGAGCACAGTTTTGTCTTCCTCCTGCGGCTATGACAGAGATACTGCTGATGTTCATGACGTTGATGATGGTGTTGATGTTTGTAACACATGTGACGTAGCTAACCAAGGTTAACAGGATCAACTAGACTGATTACAGTCTCCATGCAGAAATAGCATTTAGTCAATCAGGAGGACCACCAAAGAATGTTAATAATTTGTATCTGTGTCTAGACATGTAGCAAGTCTGGAACTGCTTACGTCAGTGAGTTACGTAATTGGTTATATTCAGCTACTGACTGATGACATTGTAATGTTCTATGTTACCCTCATTAATGAGAATCAGACAGTCTTGAATTTCAAATTCGGCTGATGAAAACTACCTGACTATTCCCTATGCAGAAAACTGTATATTCAGTGATTATGTTGCTGTGATCGGTTACTGATCAGTCATAGGACTACGAGATCGTTTCAGATCATTTTCCTGGCTGCGCTGAGAAGACTATATCCTGCATTGATATTCTGAGAGGCTTGTATCCTAACTAGTTGCTGATGAAAGATAGCCAAGTGTCCATAAGCCACATCCTCGCGAATATAATGAAAGATTGTGTAACGTCTAATACCCTATAATGCATTTTAATGTGATAATTTTAGGCTGGATTGAGGAATTTTCGAATATAAATCAGATTGGAAGAGCATTGATGTGAGCAATACATGCAGACCTCATGTGATGGAGAAATATTTGTAAATCTTCAAAGTGGAAAGTGTTCAGCGATGTTTCTCCACTGTAAATCCATCAGAATCGACAAGGGAGTGGATGTGGAATAGAATTATTGATGTGTAGGAAACAAAGCTATTTCGCTGAGGCAAAAAGTTGTATTTGGGAAAATCAACTCCTGCTCTAGGATTCAGTGCACCGTGAAATGCCCATTTTGGAAAGAAAGACTGAAAATCTGGAAACAGTTTCACAGCTTGAAATGTGTTTGACGATGCTTCAGTGTATAAAAGAGTTCATGGGACATTGAATTGATCACCTTTGATCAACACAATAAAGTTGCCCAAAAGTGTTGTTATAGGCCTAGGGAATTCAACCAATGAACACTACCGCCTTGTTGCCACTTAAAGTGAACACTATTGCATTGTAATCCTTTTGAAGCAAAATCTATGAAATTTGCAGCAAAATTCTGAAATTCAGGAAACTCTGATGGAAAGTGTAACATAAAGAAGCATGATGCAGATTGGGTGTTATAGAGAATATCTGTGAGACAGATAGTTACGAGTTACTCTGTGTGATAGTTCTGTTATTGACCGTTGCTGTTTTGAATATTATGCCGGTATATATATTCTCTACAGTAGTTGGAGGTCGAGAAGTCTGGATCCATCAGTGCCTGGACCCATTACTCAAGGGCTTGGGAGTCTTGGAACTTGGATAGTTTTGAGATAAATTTGTTCAAGTTTTAGGAGTTTGTTTGAAGTGAATGTGAAATGTAAACTAATGTCTCTGGTTTATTGACATTAATATTTCTGTAACAAAGAAAAGGATATCCTCTACTCATTTCTTCAATTGTCATCACCAGCTGTCGATGAAAGGAATACCTGCAACATGGGAGGTTGATGAGACTATGTCAACCTTTAACTGCAGCAGGTGCTTGTTTCGATCATTTGACATCCATTTGTGTGACAACAATTGTGTCAGTGACTTCATCTTCTATTAATTTATTTTAGTGAAATGTATTGTTCTAGTTTAATTTATTCTTGTTCGGAAAAAATGGAGAGTGCCTGATCCTGTTGATCTGAAGCTGAGCTGGTAGAGATTACTACCGGAACAGTATACTCCTGAGGTAATGATGTGATCTGGATGGGATTATACAACTGCTGAAAGTAGGAGGCGTGACATTGATGAAGTTGCTGATTGTTCTACTCAGGAACACAATGGAGATGTCATTGACAGGCTCTGTCACCACGGGGTATAATAGGAAGCAGTGTCTTTCATCCATGGAGGAGGCACAAGTTTAACTTTTCAACTTGATTGTCGATTGGAGAAAGTGCCTAATGTATGAAGACTAGGATGTCACATGGCTGCAAGATGATGATGTTTTAATGTGGCAGAGTGTTTTCACACATGGAGATCCAGCTAAGTAAACTGGCGTTCTCAGAAAACTGAGTTTTAGCAAATCAGACATAGCCTGATGTTAGATGCTGTGTTGTTTGTAGGTGTGGTTTTGAGGGTCCAGACAGGAGTCAAACACAAACTGTCTTGGACTGTGCCAAATGGGATTTATTAGAGGAATACATTTGAATGATGTATTGAAATTTACAGAAGTGAGAGGATTCAAATCTTTAAATGATGGAACTACAGTGTTTCAAGTCCTTTTTATTAGTTGGATCAATATTAGTGGAAAATATAGCTTCTTTAAAATATTTGACCCGCGTTTCCATTGTAGTATGTGATGCTTGAGTTGTACTGAGAATGTTGAATGGGAAATGAGACCAAAGTCTCCTTGACAATATTGATGGAGTGCTGGAGTATCCTGGCTTCCACTGATGCTGTAGAGGAATAACTGATAACAGAATTCTACAGCATGTGGATGCGATGTTAAACTATACACAGAGCTGTGAGTGCAATAATGATATAAGCTCATGTGATGACTGGGTACTGTCTAGTCCTCCTGGAGGAGGGGATTAACTGGGCTTCCACTTGGAAGCTGTTCAACTGGCACTGATGGAGATATGATCCGTATCATCTGCCAGGTAGCTGACACACTACAACTGTTGCACAAGGTAAGAACTACTTCACCAACACCACTGGGGTATAACACTCGTAACAACACAGGGCCGCACAGTGTGGACAGTACCTTCATGTCTAGTGGACTTCACAGGGACTGGTGGATGTCACAGGTGAAGGACTTTATTTTAACATGATGACGTTGGATTTGTTGGTGCTTAAGATTTGTGCTGAGAAATACCATTACAGATTGACTTGTTATACAAGGAGAATGAGATTTTCTTACTGGATGAAAAACAGCTGTTGTATGGAGAACCTGTTAGGGAAAATACTCTGTCATCTTTCTGAGATTCTCTGATCAAGTCAGAAGAATATTCATTATAGAAGTGAAAGACTGGGTTAATTCTACTGTGTATGGTTGAATCAATCTTGATGGAATCGCATCCTCTATTTCCTAACAGTGCTGCAGAATCATTGGGTTTTCCCACATAGAAAGAAGAACGATTATTTTGTCTCGGAAGTGGATTGTTAATGGATGTGGGACATTGATATGTAACTGCAGCAGAAATGGGAGGATGGTTTGTAGACATCGCAATCTAAATTATCAGAGGCCATTGTCACTTCACTCAGAACTGCTGATCAGACTGGAGAAAAGTTAAATAATTCATAAAATGTAGGGCAATAGTTTGACTGGACTGACTACTGCACCACATGGTACACCTGCCGTGTACCCACAATGCATTATTGTGGTGTAAATGAGGAAGTCAAATCAAGTCCTGATATCTGTGTTTGTGAAGGAAGTTTTTGACATGGAGGTGTGTGAGAAACAAGGTGGCTGTGTCCGAGGAGCTGATTATCAGCAGCAGGTGGATGCCAGGCATCTGGAGTAGCTGAATGGATCTGTCATCATTGACTTGAGGATCCGTGGAGTGGATATACATCATGATGATAATCATCCGATTCTTCAGATCCCTGTTGGGGAGGTCAGGTGAGTCGCCATACAACAGGAAGCTGTATCTGTATGTGAATTGTTGAATGGATCATAGGCCTTCTTTGCCAGGTTGACTGAGTGCTTGGACATCATGCTCACGGTTACTTGTGGGTAATACAGAGATTGGTGATGTACTTGTGGGTAATACAGAGATTGGGGATAATACTTGTGGGTAATACAGAGATTGGGGATATACTTGTGGGTAATACAGAGAATGGGATATACTTGTGGGTAATACAGTGATTGGGGATATACTTGTGGGTAATACAGAAATTGGTGATATACTTGTGGGTAATACAGAGATTGGTGATATACTTGTGGGTAATACAGAGATTGGGGATATACTTGTGGGTAATACAGAGAATGGGGATATACTTGTGGGTAATACAGAGATTGGTGATATACTTGTGGGTAATACAGAGATTGGTGATATACTTGTGGGTAATACAGAGATTGGGGATATACTTGTGGGTAATACAGAGAATGGGATATACTTGTGGGTAATAGTGATTGGCGATATACTTGTGGGTAATACAGAAATTGGGGTATACTTGTGGGTAATATAGAGATTGGAGATATACTTGTGGGTAATACAGAGATTGGGGATATACTTGTGGGTAATACAGAGATTGGGGATATACTCGAGGGTGATCTTTAGACAGTAGTTTCCATGTATATTAATTGTTGTCATACATGGCAAAATACTATTTGAAGGTATTCTTGGCAGTATATTGATTGTTGATATATTTTGAAGTATGCTGATTATTGATATACTTGCGATATTGATATACTTGTGATCTTCTCAATATGTCTTTCAATATCTTTAAGTAATTATCAACTTTTGGAATTGTCTTTTTCAAAGAGCAAGTGTAAATATACCTCTTAGCAGATAAGATTATGTGATTCAGTAATGGGTTCTTACCTAAAAAGGGGCGGTTGGGTAGCCTAATGGTTAAAGCGTTGGCTCGTCACGCCAAAGACCCGGGTTCGATTCCCCACATGGGCACATTGTGTGAAGCCCATTTCTGGTGTCCCCTGCCGTGATATTGCTGGAATATTGCTAAAAGTGGCGTAAAACTAAACTCAGTCAGTCAGTCTTACCTAAAAAGCCAAACCAGATCAAAGTTTTTGTCAAATGAAGTGCTTGTATACATTTCGTAACCCACTGGTCAAGTTTCTCCTAGAAAGTTTGGGTTTCATCACATTCCCAATATACATGGCATAGGGTCTCACCAGAAACATTACAAAAAGAACATATTGTATTGTCAACAGGATTCATTATAGAAAGTTCTTTTTTGGTATAAACAATTCCGTGCAGAAATGTATATTGTAAAACTAACATTATCACATCTCATAAATTCTTTCTGCAAATATCAAAAATAATATGCCAATCAAAATCAATACAATCAAATAATGTTTCCCATTTTGGGCATATATAAGGTTTAACATTTTCAGATAAAAATTTATCATAGAATAATCTTGAAATTTTTCTTGGAGATTGTTGTTCTTTGTAAGATGTAGAAAGATTGCTACACAATATCCTGAAGTGACAATTTACTTCTTGTTTAAAGTCCCATGTTGATGTTATAGAGGGAATCAAGTGGCTGAGGTTTAGTAAGCTGTTTCATGCATGACTTTTGATGGTTTTACGAAAACCGATACCACTTCACAAGCTGTATACAAACAGGTGTGCTTGACATTTAAGCATTTTTTCTTCAAAATGCCTTTACAAAGTGGCTAGAGCCTTCCTCGGCAGGTGGTGAGGAAATTGTCAATAGTATAGATTGACATATCACGTGGCTCACGTCCCCGATAACGGACACAACTTTCTGCAGACTCATGTTTGAGTGGTTTTAAATAATAACATACGGTTTGCTCAATGTTGTGTGCAGTTCTGTCGGAGTCTGTATTGAAGGCAGGCAATGAGCAACTGTAATATATAATCATGTTCTGAATTGTATACTCTCTGACCCTTGAACTAATAGTTCATAAGCAAACTCACTAATTTGAGTTTGATTTGCTAAGAATTACACTAATTTCAAATTTGTAGTAATTTTTAAACATTATGTGTTGTAATATAATAGTTATTCATTAAATATTAGTTACTAAATGTTTACTTGTCAATTTCTGAATGTCACACATCTTTCATAGATTCCATCTTGAAAACAAGACATTTTTGACATATGACAGAGTGAGTGAGTGAATGAGTGAGTATGTTTTTATGCCATTTTTAGCAATATTCCAGCAATATCATGGCGGGGGGACACCAGAAACGGGCTTCACACATTGTACCCATGTTGGGAATCGAGCCTGGATCTTCGGCGAGATGAGTGAACACTTTAACCACTAGGCTACCCCAGTGTTCCTATTGACAGAGAGAGTAATTGGGTTAAAATTTTACATTCATCAGCATTATTTCAGCCATATTGTCAGAAGTATGGCATTTCAGTCATTGACAGAATGACATGCTGTTAGTTGTCCTTATCCAGGAAGTTGAGGCCCTGGGGCAGTCAACACAGCCTTAGTAACACACTCGGTCGGAATGTTTCACATCAGGGAATTTTAACAAATTGGTGAATATTTCAAAACATCTAAATGGCATGAGTTAGTTTGTTCATTACAGCAATTGCAACGTATTAAAAATCAATAATTTTGTGCTGATTCCATCCATGCTAATTGGGTTTTCTAGAGATTTCGGCTACTAATGTAGTTAACAGTTATACATTATGTTCGTTTATTTGTTTCGGTAAAGTCAATAGTGATGATGTCTGGTTCAATCCTCTCATACCATTTACATTAATGGACATATTTTGTAGGCATAATCAGCATTGTATCAACAAACAAAATGATATTAGTTGTGTGCATGCATGTGCATGCATGTGCATGTGTGTCTGCTTGTACAAATTCAGTCTAAGGCCAGTTTTATAGTTCTGATCAACTGAGATAGCCCCTTCAGATAAAGTCTCCTGACTCTTAGCCAACAGGGGCGGTGGGGTAGCCTAGTGGTTAAGGCGTTCGCTCGTCACGCCGAAGATCTGGGTTCGATTCCCCACATGGGCACCATGTGTGAAGCCTATTTCTGGTGTTCCCCGCCGTGATATTGCTAGAATATTGCTAAAACCGGCATCAAACTAAACTCACTCACTCACTCACTCACTTAGCCAACAAGTCCTTGTTTTATCCTCTTAGATAAATTAAGATAAGATAAGATATTTTATTGCGCATACGTTCCATGCAGAAACAGTGACAATATTCTATAAACTACATAAACAAGATATATAATGAAACAGAGCAACAAAACATATAATAATACAAATGTGTATAATAATGGCCTAGGACAATCTGGAGATCTTCTGTATTTGTTTAAAGTTGTACATATGGTAGCAGATTATTTCTATACTTAATGTTGAACACAAGGCAGGGTAACAATAAGACCCACATATTAATGTTGTTGGATAGATGCTGCCCCAGAGATCAAAACAGCAGACCCTCTGCTCCATGGGCATACTATCTGTTGTCCACTAGACCAGTGATTGGCCTCCTCATAACACTAAAATGTGACATTAGAGAGTTTTTGACAAAAGCATGCAGTATTTTATGTCCTGGACAGAAGATAAACTGATATACTGTTTAAAGAACTCTGTCAAGCTTGCTACATTGTTGTGAATAGGTTCACTGAGAGAATCAGTACCCTAGAGGCCAGTCCACCTGTCAAACTTGATATGGGCAATATACATGATATTGACATGGCTAGATAATACCATCACTGACTAATTCTCGGGACATGTATGTGATATATACAACAGTGCTTTTCCCTTAACTGCTGAATTTGTGCATACTCAACGGTGTGTGACTTTCCTCAGCGTCAAGATAAGATAACAAGTCTTGTGTTGTACCTCAAGGGAAAGTTCTACAAGCTACTGTCAACAAGGACTAATGGATTGTGAGGGATTATATCATGAATATTCATTATTATCCTATGAATAATAAGTAGTTAAGCATTTTTATACCCATGTTATGGATGAATTAGGTAAACAAGTGTGTTTGCTGAGACGATAAAAGTTATCAACCTGTAGCAGGAATATTACAATTAGTAACAGATGCGTCATGGTGAAAGTGGTTTAGAAGGATATATTCTGAAGTTTGTGTACTTCCTTATCAATGTGAAGGGTTAATGTAACAACCATCAGTTGTCAGTGTGTAATGATGGGATTACAGTAGATCAGTATTCTGCCCCTACTGTACTTCCCCCCAACCCCTTAACATTCCTGACCGCCTCCGTGGTGCAGTCTGAGACGCTCTGTCCGCCCGGAGAGCGGAAGGTCGCCGGTTCGATCCCCGACCGCGTCAAACCAAAAGACGTTAAAATATGGTACTTGTTGGTCTCTGCCTGGCGCTCGGCATTAATGGGTACAACAAGGACTGGTCGGCTCGGAGTCAGTATAATGTGTCTGAGTGGGGTATTCATGCTTCACTGCGGCATGGTATCTCAGTGGGCTAGCACTATAAAACCAGCTTAAGTCTGGGCTAGTACAAGCAGCCGCACATACACATACACACACATGCACGTCGTCATATGAGCGAAATATTCTCGAGCACGACGTTAAACCCAATTTCACCTCACCTCACCTTAACATTCCATGTCTCATTGTGTCATACCATACTGTACTTCCAGATGACTGTATACATGTTTCCTTCCTTTTGTACTATGTGATACGTGTCATCCAATCCTAATTCAGATCGCTGATCATGATATCAATCACTGGATTGTCTGGTTGTGGCTATGTTCACAGACTGCCATCATATAGCTGGGTATATTACCACCGTATATTACCGTTATAAGCTGACCCCATAGATAAGCCGACTCCCAAACTTGACCCTTAAAATCAGTGTCAAAATGGTATATTTCGTACATAAGCTGATCCCCCGCGATGTGGTCCTAATCGCGGCAAACACAGACCACAGACAACTGGCAGTTACCAATAATTATAACTTTGGTCCACATTATTCAAAGAATTCACAATCATAATGCGTCTACTCACGCATCGAAATGAAGTGTAGTTGATAGAAAATGGATAATATATTTTGTTTTGCTAAATATCATACTTATTGTAGCTAGACGATCACATGTCAACAAACTGGCTTGCTTATTTTACCCCATTCAACAATCACGAACTGATTACAGCCTCGTTTTCCATGGACTGCTAGTTTACAGTTACATCAGTAAAAATGTGTGAATTTAAATGGCTTGCGTATTTGACCCCATTCCATGTGCAGTACAACTTCAGCTTACCACGTTCATGAGGGTCTGTATAACCTTAGTGTTGATTATATATATTTTTCATTTATAGAGCAAAAACTGTAATTAAAATTACACAATGCTAGTATATATTTCTTTGGGTTAAATAATAGTATTCTGTATTATATTTTACTGAAGACTGCGTCAGAATTCATCCCGTTATATTATTGTGCATGTTTGAACTTGATCGCCGGGGAAACGTGTGCACTGCTGATTGCTATTTCCGGCTCAAATACACACGGTAATCTTAATCCCTGCAAATAATACAATGCCCAGCAAAAACAACTTCAAACTTAAAAGGAAAATAATCTTGTCTAGTGTTGTTTAATTGCAAATTTGACGTCTTTACTGACAAAGTCGTCTTCTGTTGTTTGTTCACGCGAAGTGATACGATGTTGTTTTCTCATGTAATCGGGAAAAAAGCATCAGGAAAAAAAGAATCGGATAGAAAGAATCAATTATTGCTAGGAAAAAAAGAAACAGGAAAAAAGTTTGCCGAAAGTGTAACTCATAGATAAGCCGACCCCCTTCTACAGACTGCTTTTTTTATCCTCAAAATTTGACTTATACACGGTAATATATGGTAAACAAGCAATCAAGCTAAAGTGATTAAATTTGTACAGGTAGAATAGCAAGTCTTGGAATGTCAAAAGTACTATTTTGCTTATATGCTCCAGTAATGTTATAAATAACATAATTGTCTGATATTAGCATGCAGGGATGATATATATGATGTATGATTTAGATAAAAATAATTTATTTGGGGTTTTACAAAATAGTTTAGCGTTGAGCAGACATTCGTCTCCCTTCTTCCCCTACCAACTCCTCCAAAGAGAGATACAATGGTTTGTTTAGGGAGATAATGCCATCAGTCTTCACGGAGGTGGAGGAGCAATGGTTACATTTTCAGCATTATGCTCAGCGGGAACTTTGCCTTTAATGAAATATTTATGAGTTTGAAGAGTGTTTTCATGATGCTACATGTCAGCCCTCTATATTAAGTGACCTTTATGAGAGGTACACTGGGAAAACATTACTGCCAATGTTTCCTATTGTAGAACTCAACTTTCCATTTACCAGCCACTACAGTTATCACTGTTGGTGATGGCAGAAATCAATCAGTCCAGCCCCACTGTGAGTCAGTGTGAATACTGTCATATAGACCAACACACATACATGTCGGTATGGACACACTGGGAGTAGGGGATATATCTGTATACACTATAGCTTATCACTTCCCATATTTACATACTGTGGCATTTAAACTTGTCCCACTTGTTTGTTAGAACTCTGTGGTTGTGGAGGTAACATTAGGTTGTGTCTGTGGTCTACGATGTAGGTATGAACCATGTTATCTCGAGAGGACTCTTCTGTGTGGAAGGGAGTTAGGGGTGTTATTGATAATACTACGATGTGTGTCACGTGAGATATATATAGCGATATACACACCGTCACACTTGATGATAAACTGACATATTGTCTGGCAGTGGGCTGGCAAGACATTTCCTGTCCACTCGGTGACCAGGATGACCACTCAATGAGGAATTTACCATGATGTCAACTTTTGGAAATAGAACCTGATAGCTGTAAGCTCGACCTGGATTGAAATCAGCTATCCTTGGTCCTCCATTGCGTGTCAGTCGTGAGGGGGAACGTTGACACTGGTGTGTGACAATAGGTAGTGTCCACATTGCAGGACAGTGGCTGAAGGCTCTCAACTCTAGCTTTGTGAAGGGGATTATCTCATTATCTCACCTGTGGAGATTTATGGGGGTGACTAGGTACTGTCCAACTGACTTACCTGTCGGACTGGACTTCACTCACTAACTACCTGTCTACCTGTCTGGATTGTAAATAGCTGTGCTGGATTTTACTTGAGAATTCTCAGGTAAGTTTAGATTATGACCTATACAGACAGCATTGCTTTACTACACATCCTCGTGGTCCAGGACAGTTTACTCTTACACATGTCCTCAGGTATACAGAGGAAGAGAGAATTATTGGTGAGTAGATCAAGGTCATACTCAGTGGACTGTGATGTTACAATTCCACCATGATTCAGTGCTTGCCGGTTGTGGCAATATTTGGGAAGGGATTTACCTGGGATCCAAGCAAAATGCCCATGGCAGTGAAATTGTTCCTTTTCATTTCCCTTTGTTCAGACTGGGATTATTGACGTTTGATACTGTATTCTTTTAAGAAGTATTTTAACATTGTATTTAGTTTGCATTCAAAACAATGATATAAACTTAAATCGCTTGCTCATTTTGGTGGTGTTTTCAGTGGAATGTAAGCCATCACATTAGTTGGAACTGTTTTAACACAGACTACAAAATATTCAATGTCCAACTGAATGCTGCAGAATGTGCTGGGCACCCCTCCATTCTACTTCAAGTGTTTGGAATGTGACAGTTTTATCAAATATTATCTGTCAATTTTCTGTCTTAGTGGAAGGAAAATATTCTGGTCTGAAGAACACCCAATTCGTTCACATTATAGATTAAATATAGTACCCAGTAATGTGAAAGAATCAGGGATAAAGTCTCCCTGACAGACTTACTATCGTGACATAAACAAGTCAGGGGATCCTCAACTTCTTCAAAGTATATTTGAAATGACAAAATTGCTTGATCAAAGACTATACAGTAGGTTGAAGGGTTTTGTGTTCATGTGTTATTGTATGCTTATGCTATAGCTGCGGATATATCTGATATCCCATATTCTTATTATATTGCTGATGCTGCTGAGCTATGAGACATCTCCCCCTGGGATGTGTAGGTGCATGAGACGTCTCCCCCATGGGGTGTATAGGTACATGAGACATCTCCCCCGTGGGGTGTATAGGTACATGAGACATCTCCCCCCGTGGGGTGTATAGGTGCATCTCTGCTGTAGGACAATCTACAGGTATACATGTAGCCATGTTGTCTATTGTTCCTAGTGATTGGTTGACTGGCTGTAGGACTAGTTATTATACTATACTGGTTACATTGTGTAGAGTCAGCCAGCAGCTGGGGAGTACGCACAGTTATACCACATCTTGTTTACAGTCAGTGCGTCATGTACTGTGTCATTGTTCTCACACAGAGGCAGTGGGTACACAGTGGTTAGATGATGAATAATACTGGCAAATATTTCACATTGGTCTTGATGTTTCAACTTTCTTCGGTAATAGTGTATGTAGTAAACACATAAAGGTCAGGTCAGTCAGGTGGTCAGGCTCCATGACATTTAAAACTCGTATCATTTTACCAGAGGCATCGGCTACAGCCTATCATGTCAAGTGTTGGTTGTCTAATGCAGACGTGGTATTCCAGGCCTAGAGATATAGTAGAATATTGCCCACTGCTGCATTCAACAACCTATAAAGACCATCTCGATCTGCTTGTTAATGTATACGTCTAAACAGGATGAATACAAAATCCATATGTCTAGACCAGGATGACCCGTTCAACAAAATAAAGTTAAACTATTTCAGATATGAATCATGTTTATGAGCATTAACATGGAAATATCAATTATTGATATTTGATTGACATCCTTAGTGGTTTAAGATTAGTAGTTGTGAAGTCTATCCTGGCTGAAGAGTGAATAATCGCTCAAGAGAATGACAGTTCTGACAATTCACTTTATAAAATATGTACACAGTGCCTGTCAGTGATAAAATCTACTGTAGTAGGCGAGATGTTAGTCTGTCTCCCAGTCCCTCTACCATATTATTCTCCCTTCAGCCCATGTCTGCCTGTATGTACTGCAAGGGCCCTAAATGAAGCAAGGCTAGATTTTCTAGCTAGGTTCACCCATCTCTCTGGGGCTACTTTACAATTTTAATGGAATTTTCAGTTTCTATAAAAATACTTATGTTCAGAGACTATGTGTTAGTCTTCTAGCCTGACAGTCCATTCATCTGACCATGACAGGAAGCAAATTGTGACATCTGACACAGGAATATCAGCTTCAAACAATCTTAATAATATAACAACCGCCTCCGTGGTGTAGTGGTTCGGGTTTGATCCCAGACCACATAATACCAAAAGACGTTAAAATATGGTACTTGTTGGTCCCTGCCTTGTGCTTGGCATTTATAATGGGTACAACAAGGACTGGTCGGCTCGGAGTCAGTATAATGTGTCTGAGTGGGGTATTCATACTTCACTGCGGCATGGTATCTCAGTGGGCTAGCACTATAAAATCAGCTTAGTCTGGGCTAGTACAAGCAGCCGCACATACACATACACATGCATGCACGTCGTCATATGAGCAAAATATTCTCAAGCACGACGTTAAACCCAATTTCACCTCACCTCACCTAATAATATAACCCTTCACGTTAGGTTCCATTTTGATGCCATTATAAAGAGGAAAGATTAGTCACAGAATATATGAGTGAGTGAGTTTAGTTTTACGACACACTCAGCAATATTCCAGCTATGTGGTGGTGGTCTGTAAATAATCAAGTCTGGACCAGACAATCCAGTGATCAACAGCATGAGCATCGATCTGCACAATTGGGAACCGATGACATGTGTCAACCAAGTCAGCGAGCCTGACCACCCGATCCCGTTAGTCGCCTTTTACGACAAGCATGGGTTGCTGAAAACCAATAATTTAACCCGGACCTTCACGGGTAACTATTTTCATGACTACAAGACTGACCCTTGAGAGGGTGCCCGCAACTGACCATGTCCCACCATATCACTGACCACACCACTGACCATATGCCTACAGGACAAGGTAGGGGTGACGACAATGTGAGGTGCGCATCCACCCTGATGTACTGAAAGGCGTGTATCCTCTCAACGTCGTTGTGAAGTGTTTTGGTTGCTGTAGTCTCCAACCAAAGTAATTACAAATTTCCTTATTTAAATACTTATAGTACAGTGTTTCTGCTGACTGAATTATTTATCGGATACTGTGTCTGACGACTTAATATTATACGGGTCATGAATGAAATTTGCCGGTCAAATCCGATTACCATACTGTAAGTACTCATTTATAGTTATTTTTAGCCTCGGTATTTCCAAAACACAACAATTTTTGTGACCATGAAAGCACAACCAAGACATTTCGCTTACCCATGATTTTTATATTTTAATACATGATTATTTACCGGACACGGTGTCCGGCTGGCTTTCAATTTACCGGTCCCCAACGAATTTTACCAGCTATTTTCAGGTATATACCGGAGAACGGAAACACTATAGTAAAACCAAATGTAACTAGTGTGGCATATTTTTTAAGATTTAAAATACTTCCTAATTTGAAAATAGAATGGTTAAAAATCCAATTTAAAAAATGTTTCCTAGCATGCCCAGGGATTCAGGTAGAGATCTGGGATAAATCCTTGGATTGATTGGATTGAGATTCTCCTTCAGATCTCCTACAGCATGACAGGGAGGGAGACAAGCAGTACAAGATATACAGCAGTATAGCATCCATGGATTCACACTATCAACAGGGTGTAATTAGTTGGTGGTATGTTTGGATACTTGGTCTGATGGTCCATGTTTCTGTTTCCTTTACACACGGATCCTGATTCAGTTCAGGTTACATGTTGACCCGTCTCTGTCAGAGATCAGGTTTAATCTGAGGCTTGGCCTTTCTTCCTGTCAGTGGTGAGAAGGGAGGTTAGGGAAGTTTCAGGTGTTCAAATGTTATGGGGAGAAGTCATCGGCTGTAACTGTGTAGCTGTTATTACAATGCGGACTCATAAACTTACTGACTGACTGACTGAGTTTGGTTTTACGCCGCTTTTAGCAATATTCCAGCTATATCACGGCGGGGGACACCAGAAATGGGCTTCACACATTGTACCCATGTGGGGATTCGAACCCGGGTCTTCGGCATGACGAGCCAACGCTTTAACCACTAGGCTACCCCACCGCCCCCATAAACTTACTGGGCGGTGGGGTAGCCTAGTGGTTATAGCGTTTGCTCATCACACCGAAGATACAGGTTTGATTCCCCACATGGGTACAATGTGTGAAGCCCATTTCTGGTGTCATCCACTGTCATATTGTCGGAATATTGCTAAAAGTGGCGTAAAACTAAACTCACTAACTCTGGTAAGTGTACAACTAAACCTTACACATTCACTCTCTCACTTTCTAAACTTTCCAACAGAGGTCATGAGAAGTGAAATGGGGTGTAAGTTTGTGTTGAAAGTAGTTGCACCAGTACAGCTCTGTGTGTCTCTGGACTAAAGCTGGTGGTATAGTCCCAGCTGACTGATATACCATGCTGTAGGTTACCATGGATACCACTCAGATGCAGTATACCGGCAGATGACCCATGTCATCTAATGCCGAGCACAGGCAAAGAAACAACAAGCATCTTGTTAGTAGTTACACAGTTTTTTGACATACTGGTTCACATTTGATTGGACCTACTAAGTATAAGAATTGAATAAGCATAATGGTTATGCAGATGTATGTAGAAATTATGAAAAACAAATGTAAATTAAATTGCTTAGTTGAAGAAAACAACACTATTTCAAAATACGTGAAATAGAAGTGATACAATGTGAGTTGATTTTGCAATAATCTGGATCTGGGTTCCAGGTCACCAGTCACTGTCTAACTGTCATGTGGCAGTTACGTCCCCAGGCAAATATCTTCCTGTTGTCAGACTTGTCGTCCAAGTATTTACGACATGTCAGTCACCTGATGAGTCAAGAAGTAATTGTTTCCTGTGACAAACTATTTGAAGGATGTGAATGCAATAAAAAAGTTAACTTGTTTCTCATGTAGCAATCGATGAAGATCTTTATTTCTAGTGCTATTTCATCTTCCTGTGGGATTTACATATGTGACAGGAGATTCTCAAAATATGAAATGTCAATAGAGAAAACAACAACGTAAACATGATTTATTTTGATAGCTTCTGTTGTTACAGACACTGGGTGTATTTTGTATTTGTATTTGTGTTGGTTGTTGACTTTCTGCTGAATGATATTGATCATTGTGGGGAGAAGACAGCTGATGAGGATGGGAGATAAATATCATAATGACACTGATATTCGACAGTGGGGGATACGTAATATATCCCATCCTTTGTGTTTTTTGGTGTGTCCTTGTGTAGCTTGCTCCCAGATTTGTCTGGTTTTGTTGGTATATTGTATAACGTCACTGTCTGCAATATTTCATCTGTGTGGTGGCAGCCTGTAAATAGTCCAGACAATCCAGTGATTGGACCTATTCTAACCCTGCATCCAATGGGATGGTTATTTATCAAGGTTTGTCAGTACATTGATGCTTGTGGATAGATAGTCTGTCATACAGACCTGAAACTAATATACTGACAGAAACAAATACAGGTTCACAGGAAAATTCACGTGTTCCTTTAATATTTTCCAGTTTTCATCACCAGCTTTGAATAGCGCTGTGGTGGTGAAAACTGGAAAATAATAAAGGAAGCTTGAATTTTCCTGTGATCCTTTATTTGTTTCTCTCAGTATATATCCAAGAAAGCCCATGCAAGTCTAGATTTGAAAATGGAGAAAGTCTCTGGGCTCCTTTTCATTATATTTTATGATTATTTTTATGAACATTTTTTCCTGTGAAATATGTTCATTTCAGAGACTAGATATCTAGTGGATAGATTGATAGACATCTAAGACCTCCACCACTGTTGGTGTTCACATATGAGAAAATGAAATGCTGATCTTAAATCAGAATCTTCTCCAGGTGTAGTTTCTATGGAAGCTTTTAGGATAGCTACTCTGATTTGATAAAACAATAATTACACGTCCGAAATTCTGCGGGAAAATTATTTTGAATGGGCTTCAGTAAAGCATGAAAACTGTTGACTGGATGACTTTAAAAATGTTTGGCTCTTGATGAACAATGGTTTATTCTTGAAGAACTGACAAATAAACCAATTATTATTATGTTGACTTACCTGTCCAAATCACGTCCTACCTACCTCATGACATAATAACAGAAGTATCAGAAGTAACGTTGTGTTTTCTGAACAGACAGAGGTACGCAGTGATTGTTAGTTGTAAGGGACATAACTCTGTCAGTCTTCAAACATGAGACTCCGACTGTAGCAGTGTAAGTGGTAGAGCCCCCTGAGTGCGTTTTCAAATCAATAATGATTTAAAGGGAAAATGTAAATCTTTTGATAAGATATCTGATTAAAAACAATTGACTTTTTAAAAACAATTCTGTACAATATTATCAATGGTTGATATTGTAAAATTAAATTATTTTTTTATGAAATTATCATTTTGTGGCCATATGCTTTTGTTAATGGAAATTCAGTTTCTAACATTATATATTTAATGCACTGGTGATGGTAAGAATAAATTTTCTCCAGAATGTAATGAAGACCTGAAACTATTGACAAAAGAAAGTTACGTCCAGTATGAATATGATTTTTTTTTTTTCAAACTTCCCATGTACATATTATTCGATGTCAGATCTATTTTTGCATTGCAGATGCTCAAAATATTCCTTTTTAAAAATGTCTAAATAAACGTCAAGTGACTTTAGGCAGGACAAGTAAACATATCAAGCCAACAGTATGGCCTGTATGTCAGACCAACCAGGCTCGCTCCTTGCTCGGATATGAATAGGAAGTTGGTAGGTTCAGTTTGTGACTGAGAGAGGTTATTAGGTGCATAGCATCTGTGATCATTATTATGTCTGTCATGCTGACCCCGATCATGTTGTTTGTGGTGAATAATACATGGGTGTGGTACTGGTGGCCAGACAGCTGCTTCTCTCTATTGTAAATCATTTAGTGCATCTAATGGTGAAATTCTAAACATGCGCTGCTTTGTTGTATGGAGGTGTGAAGAAACAGCCGGTTTGAGGTGAATAGGAAGATGGGTTAATGTTTATTGATTTCAATCTGTTAAAAAACAGCACATGCATGCTTAGTTGAACAGTATATTATATTGTAATTGAGGTATTTAATATGTTTTTTGTCTGTTCTGTTATTTCTGGATGTTAGCTATTATGTATTTTGTATTTTGCTGTTCATGTTTTGTTCAGATGAGTGAGTGAGTGGATTGAGTGAGTGATTGAGTGGATTGTCTGAGTGAGTGGAGTGAGTGAGTGGAGTGAGTGAGTGAGTGAGTGGAGTGAGTGAGTGAGTGCACATTGAGGCATTATGTAATCTTAGGGGGACCTGTCAAACCTGTGGTTGACAATCAGAGGTACAGATAAGATTCGTATGTGCGTAAATTACGCAAATATTTATGTGAAAACTCAATTCCTATTAAGGTTATTAAGTGCAAGTACGCTTGAATTTATGTAAATACTCAATATATTTGATCTTACATGCATGCACACAAAGTTGTCAAATCGTAACTTGGAATTAAGTTACTGAGGAAGATAAAATGAGGTATACTGTATTAAATGTATTAAATAATGCGAGTGCAAACCTCAAAACGAAAATGCGTGCATTTATTAATGCGAGGAGGCAAATCAGGAAATGGTTGACCAGAATGACTATACTCACTAATGACTACACTCACAACTTTGGGAAATACTATACTAGTATTTAATCCGACTCTAGTGTAAACATCTTAATTCCCCGAACACATGGGCGTTTGGATCAAAGACGGCTTTCCTTTCAACTGTTAGTACTAGTAATTGACAGTAGACAGGATGATCTCAGTTTGTAATCTCAACACAAAAGACGATGACAAACCTGTTGATTTGAGGATTAGCGTCACGAAACCTGTTCATGCTCGCTGGATGCAATTAAAAAGGTAGGCAGAAATCGTGAGGTAATCTTACGTGGATGGCAGTTGGCATGTCTGCTGGACGTGGTCCAGTGAGTTCAAACCATGTAAACTAGACTGTTTATTCAAAGACTGTAATACAACTTAAATGATTAGTGCTCAATTTTTCTTCTCCAGAATGTCTTTTACTTGTTGATATAATATAATGTCTATGTTATTGTGTCAATAAAGGAATTTTTGTGAATCAATCATTCGTCTTTGTTCACTGGGTTATCGTGACCCAAATACTAGTAATAACGATATCGAGTGCAAAAGACAATATAATAATGCGAGATTTATTAATGCGCTTCAGATATAGTCGCATTTTTCGCATTCATAAGTAGCTCGCATTATTTTATTGATTTACAGTATTGAGAGGTTTTATTTCAGCAGATGAGCTTGGCAACTTGCAGTCTTTCTTAAATCTTATCGTTTCTCATATCACTGATCAAATATAAATAAAAAACCAACATTTATACTTTAGAATATGTTTTACAATTAATGGAAATTGGCAAAATACCCAAAATGAGTTTGACTGAGGTATGTACAATTTATTTGGTTACTCAAAGGAAAATTAGGATACCCAGTTGAGATGAACACAAGCGAGTACATAACTCAATGACCCAAAAAGTTATCTGTGGCTCTGGATAATATAAGTCATATGAGGGTGTGACTCAAAGACCTTATATCTCGCTTATTATAAGAGATCTGTCTCTGTGCAAGGCCTTCATTGTATGTGAAATGTATTCTGTGAGGTGTGTATCAGGTGTCCAAGCCTACAATTGTGTAACTCATTGGTCCCAGACAGTTAAATGTAGACTGTTTATTGTTGACGTGTTTGCAATCAGTACTTAAACTGAAACACCAGTAGTTGATAGTATGACCCTGCTGTTAGGACATACAGATGCTTATTTATGAGTCTTCATGGTGAGGCCATACAGATGAGGAACTGGTAAAACTAGTGGTCGATAGTGGGAGCACACTGTAGACAAGAGACACAGACATGTATTTGTAATCTTCATGGTGAATCTATACAGATGAGGAACTGACAAAACTAGTGATTGACAACGGGAGCACACTATAGACAAGAGACACAGATATGTATTTGTAATCTATCTTCATGGTGAATCTATACAGATGAGGACCTGGTAAAACTAGTGGTCGATAGTGGAAGCACACTGTAGACACGGACACAGACATGTATTTGTAATCTTCATGGTCAGAATCTATACAGATGAGGAAGTGACAAAACTAGTGGTCGATAGTGGGAGCACACAGTACACAGGAGACACAGACATGTATTTGTAATGTATCCATGGTCAGCCTGCACATATAACAGACTTGCCATATGGTAACATTGTAATTCATTTCCACTTTTGGCTGACTGCTTGTAGAAACAGCTTTCTTGCTGCTGCGATATTGTTGCATGTCATACAAGAGTGGTGAGATTTCATCTTTTATATGCTGGTGCTTAAACCGACCTTGTGAACCCATTTCAACATATGCCCTGTTTACGACTGATCAATATCTGAATGCTAGGATAATACTCAGTTTTATCTATTTGTATTTGGCATGAGAGCAGCGAGGGTCCTCTGGACGCTGAGGTTAGTAGCCAGAAGCTGATTCCTCAAGACATGGTGCTAGCATGTCGACTTGGTGCGTTCCATCGATCGTGACGAAGAAGTAGCGAATGGACTTTGGGGCGAGGAATCAGAAGGGAAAGGGGATGAGAGGATTTGGGATTGGACAGCAGCCAGATAAATAGTTGTACATTGTAATGCAGAATGTCCATGGTGTTGGAAACGGAAACTTGTGTCCAGGCAAACAAGTGGTTGACAATATGAGCATAAATTAATGCTGTTAGGGTATGAGTATGGGTGAGTTAGTATAGTTTCACACCATTTAACAATATTCCAGTAATATCACGGCGGGGGACACCAGAAATGGGCTTCACACATTGTACCCATGTGGGGAATCGAACCCGGGTCTTCGGCGCGGCGTGACGAGACAACGCCTTAACCACTAGGCTACCCACCGCCCTTAATATGGTGCGGGCTGGATAACTGGGTCAAGCAAGTGTTGACAAAGGCTGGTCCTGACTCCTACCCCATCCCAGTGACCCCTGGCACTGTGGTAGCATCTTAACCTGACTCCTACCCCATCCCAGTGACCCCTGGCACTGTGGTAGCATCTTAACCTGACTCCTACCCCATCCCAGTGACCCCTGGCACTGTGGTAGCATCTTAACCTGACTCCTACCCCATCCCAGTGACCCCTGGCACTGTGGTAGCATCTTAACCATTGTCCTCACCCAGTCCAAGCTGGTGGAGATGTTGATGAAGTCATTCAGGACGCAACATGAATGTTGTGCAAGGATAAGGTTGATCGGGAATCCATCGAGGAAAGATGTGAAAGGAAATGAATGAATTGATTTACCACCCTGAAGTCTGGGGCACTTGTTGGCTGGTTGCTGTGTGTTTTGTTAGAGATCCTTCACAATCACTTATTTATGGGGTTGTTCTGTCTGTGTGCCTCAACAAGAGGCTGGGAGAATGGAACACTTGGCCTACACTGGTAATTCGATGAATTGGCCAATTTTGACATAAACTAGTCCTGGAGGGATGTTGTCTGTACTGTGTAACAGTGATGACAGAGGGTGACAAGGATACAAGGGTCATTGAGATAACAGACATGGAGATAGTGGACAGTAGACATGGAGATAGTGGACAGTAGACATGGAGATAGTGTGGACAGTAGACATGGAGATAGTAGACAGTAGACATGGAGATAGTGGACAGTAGACATAAACAGTAGACATGGATATAATAGACAGTAGACATGGAGATGATGGACAGTAGACATAAACAGTAGACATGGAGATAGTGGACAGTAGACATGGAGATAGTGGACAGTAGACATGGAGATAATGGACAGTAGACATGGAGATAATGGACAGTAGACATGGAGATAGTGGACAGTAGACATGGAGATAATGGACAGTAGACATGGAGATGGTGGACAGTAGACATAAACAGTAGACATGGAGATAATGGACAGTAGACATGGAGATGGTGGACAGTAGACATAAACAGTAGACATGGAGAGAGTGGACAGTAGACATGGAGATAATGGACAGTAGACATGGAGATAGTGGACAGTAGACATGGAGATAATGGACAGTAGACATGGAGATAGTGGACAGTAGACATGGAGATGGTGGACAGTAGACATAAACAGTAGACATGGAGATAATGGACAGTAGACATGGAGATAGTGGACAGTAGACATGGAGAGAGTGGACAGTAGACATGGAGATAATGGACAGTGGACAGGAGACATGGGAGACATAGATAATGGACAGTAGACATGGAGATAGTGGACAGTAGACATGGAGATGGACAGTAGACATGGAGATGGTGGACAGTAGACATGGAGATGGTGGACAGTAGACATAAACAGTAGACATGGAGATAATGGACAGTAGACATGGAGATAGTGGACAGTAGACATGGAGATGGAGTGGACAGTAGACATGGATATAATGGACAGTAGACATGGAGATAGTGGACAGTAGACATGGAGATAATGGACAGTAGACATGGAGATAGTGGACAGTAGACATGGAGATGGTGGACAGTAGACATGGAGATGGTGGACAGTAGACATGGAGATGGTGGACAGTAGACATAAACAGTAGACATGGAGATAATGGACAGTAGACGTGGAGATGGTGGACAGTAGACATGGAGATGGTCGACAGTAGACATGGAGATAATGGACAGTAGACATGGAGATGGTGGACAGTAGACATGGAGATAATGGACAGTAGACATGGAGATAATGGACAGTAGACATGGAGATGGTGGACAGTAGACATGGAGATAATGGACAGTAGACATGGAGATGGTGGACAGTAGACATGGAGATGGTGGACAGTAGACATGGAGATGATGGACAGTAGACATGGAGATGATGGACAGTAGACATGGAGATAATGGACAGTAGACGTGGAGATGATGGACAGTAGACGTGGAGATGATGGACAGTAGACATGGAGATAATGGACAGTAGACATGGAAACGTAGATAATGGACAGTAGACATTGTTACTAGTACCAATTACTAATTGCTTAAACCAATTTTTGAGTACAGAGGTAGACAAAAATGGGTGAATGTTGTGTTTGTTGGTTCATCAGCCACTGAATCCACTGATAAAGAGATGCTTGCTTCCCTTAGATGCCAGGATGGCCAGATCCATAATCAAATCAAATCTGTGCTTGTGTGATTCCCACTTTAAGGAAGTGGGTTAGACGTGTGGTTGAAACATTAAATGATCATTCTGAATTTCCTGTTTTATTCTATGTCCTTGGACACTGAAAACCCCAAGTCACTCACATCTGTGACCAGTGTTACTCTTGTCCATAATCCACACTCCATGGTATGACTAGCAGAAGTAAACCCCGCTCCCTGATGGTTCAGACATAAACTTGGCGCCAAATGGAACCCTAATGCTGGCTGTGTGTTCTGATTTGGCAGCTGACCAAGACCCTGTCTATCGAGTGTGTATGTATTGTTGCCAATATGGAGATGTATGTGTACCTAGACATCAGACTCCTCACTGACTGAAGCAAATGAAGATAGATCTGTGCTTGTGAATATTTTGGTCCAACTCAGGGTCCAGGTGCCTCCACTGACCATCTGGTAGTCAGGCGCTACCATGGTGAAATGTGTCGTGGGACGTCATGGCTGTGTCAGATGGAAGACGTCAGGCAACCAGATACACTTGTTTGACCAGAAAAGGCTTTGAAGAATATTGATATAGCTGCCTGGTATTGGCAGGAAACCCCAAATCTCCTCCGGACTGATTACATGATGCAAGATTCCAGCTTTCTGCTTATTTGATGACAGTGACATATCCTATCTATCAGAGTGCATGATCCATGTTTTCCATTTGGGCTTCTTGTCTGATGAAAGAAAATTTTAGTTTGTGACTCCTTCATTTAAGTTTGCTTAATTTATTAATGTGTCTCCATACAGGCTATATTTGACAAATAATCTTTTTCTGAATGTCTGGTTGGTCCTGCATGCTGAAGTCCTGTTGTTGGTTCAGCTGGAAGCGGATGTCTTCATGCAGTGGACTGATGATTCAGTAGAGTGAGTGAGTGAGTTTAGTTTGAAGCTGCTCTCAGCAATATTCCTGCTATAGGCAGTTTGACTTCTTTTGAGACCGATGAATTGCTCACTAACACAAAATCTAATACATGCAACAAAATCAAACTTTGCACAGTCACATGAAATCGACAGACCAACTCTGATGATTTGTCTCACGAGGGAGGACCACTTGCTGGTAGAACAGCCAGGTGTGCGAGTTGTACGTGTGACATTGAAATTTCACTGCACACACTTGTTGGTTACCTGGCTGTTCTTCCAGCAAGTGGTCACCCCTCGTAAGAAATAGTGAAAAGTGACAACAAAATAATGATCGTTTGTTAAACAACTTTTTTATTTGGGTGTCCAAAATTATGAGACAAATCATCAGAGTTGGTCTGTCAATTTCATGTGACTGTGCAAAGTTTGATTTTGTTGCATATATTAGATTTTGTGTTAGTGAGCAATTCATCTGTCTCAAATGAAGTCAAACGGACTGTATATGGCGGCGGTCTGTAAATAATCGAGTCTGGACCAGACAATCTAGTGATCAACAGCATGAGCATCAATCTGCGCAATTGGGAACTCATGACATGTGTCAACCAAGTCAGCGAGCCTGACCACCTGATCCCGTTAGTCGCCTCTTACGACAAGCATGGGTTACTGAAGATCAATATTCTAACCCCGGACCTTCATGGGTCGATGATTCAGTAGAACCAGTTGAGGATGGCTGGTGGAGGGGAACGGCCAAGGATACTGTATCAGGAGAGTCTGAAGAAGGACAGTAGACAGGGATAGATGGTAGTAGTTGGGAGGTTGGAGTACTCACATAATGAGCTACTGGAGCCACATTTCTTGTAGGACTTGTGGGGGTACTAACACATGCATCATGTATCTGCTGTGGGACAACCATATTGATTAAATGACATTGTAGGAGATTTAGATGTGTGAGGGATTCATTAAAGTCGAAACATCATTACAGATGCAGTGGTAATTCAGAATGCAGCCACTGGCTGATAGAAAGAACCTTGAGAATAAAACATGCTATTAACACCTTCTTAGAGAAAAACAATTTTTCAATTTAGAAAAGTGTCTGCCTGAAGATTTAAAGCTGGTAGTTAGTTTCAATGAAGTGTTTCATATTGGTAAAATTAGTATCAATGAATAGCTGATACTCTAGAAAAACAATTAAAGAACATTTATGCTGTGGTATGTCTATTTAAATCCAAAAGGTAGCCAATAGGATTCCCACTTTGAGTGAACAAATTATACATGCTGAGTGACTCTTGAAGAAAAGGTAAATCAATTGGCGCCAGTGGTTCCATGGAGAAGTTTCAGACTGGTTTGGTTGTGTTTGGTTATAGAAGCACTTAAGGAAAATGACAGGAAATCTTTTTCCAATTATGTTTGGAAGTATTGTTGCATAACACATAGAGCTTTAGGTGGGCTGAAAGTGACAGGGCCAGCATGTATGGATTTGCCGTATCAATTGACTGGAACTCAGTTCTCAATCAGATATTTCCTCCATCATGTAATTATGGTATTGTTAATGCTGGTAGGTGGAATAAGTTCCTTGGTATGATTTCTGATATGAAGAGAAGTCAGAACAGCATGACTAAATGTTTTTGTGGATTCTTGTTACTGAGCACAGATCAATAGATGAGAATAGAGTTGGATACGTGCGTTACTACCGCAGAGTGGTGGATACGAGTGATATCGCCCACTGAGGATGTCGGGGACGGAAAGTCTAGGGGTTGCTGGAACAAGTTTGGTCAGAAAGGTTGGATGGAACCTATCAATGATGGATGGATGGGGAGACTGTGGTGAAGGAGAGGCGAGATGTTTCATGTGCTCAAGTCTTGATGTTTAAGTCAATGTGTCTAAGAAAACTGAAGGTAGCTTCAATGTCAGTGTGCCTCTGACATCCTGACTAATGACTTATTGGTGAGAGGATTATGTGCTGGAAGGTGTGAGAGACCAGGAATAAGTAGGGTGTGTTGATACAGTGTTTTCCTCCCAGTGAGGCAGGTGGAGATCAGATTGGCCAGGTGTCAAGGTTTTCATGGAAACGTGTGTCAAGACAAACATATTGATGTGAAATATTGACTGAAATATTTTCTTAAGTTGGGATGAGATATCTAACTGGCTGCAGAAACATGACAATTGGCATGGGAAGCTTGGTATTGATGTACCTGTAAACTGAATGAAAAAACTCATTGGCCCTAACAGAATTTCTGCTGAGTGGACAAATTGCATTTCATTTGAATTTGATAGATTTCAATGATCAGTCTTTTGAGATCATATCAGCACAACCAGCAGGACATGAGGGTGCATGCTTGACTGAGTACTTTGTGTAGCATGGAAGGGAACAAATTGGGAGCTTTGGAACATGTGTATGATGATTGCAACAACTCAGTTCCTGGAAGGAAGAGGATAATTTGCTGTGTATCCTTGCTGTGAAGATTTGCATATGCCATTATATACAGTGGGTAGTCTGACTTGTTGTTAAACACTGTTTAGAGGAAAACAGTTTTGTAATTCTGTGAATGTCACGATTGAAATCAACGTGTAAACCTGTGAAACATCCACCCAGTAAACCTGTGAGTAGTGGAGTATTTTAGCAAGAAATAAGCCTGTATGCTTGTTGTTGGGTGGGAAATATTCCAACATCATTATGTGTCATATGGAAGATTTAGAGACCTACATTGATGAAGTTATGAGAAAGTTGTTATTGGAATAATCAGAAAAAAACAGTCTGAAAAACAAATTGTGTTTACAATGGCAACATGCGTGATGAGGATGTTATAATATGATGTGAAATACCACACTGGTTGTTGCTATGGGATAAGAAGCAGTATTGCCTATATTCTCCTTGCGATGTCTTTGGATGGCACCGGTCCAGGTTTACTGATACTTCTTCTCAAGTGGAAGATTTCTGTTAGCAAAGGAACTGAAGTTGTCTTACCTAAGTGCTGGAAGGTAGATTTTGAAGCTTTCTTCCATAAGTGCTGTGAATAAAGAGGAATTGAAGCTTTTTTACTTAAATGCTGTGAATAAAGAGGAATTGAAGCCATCTTACCTAAGTGCTGTAAAGGAAGAATTTGAAGCTGACTTACATAAGTGCTGTGAATAAAGAGGAATTGAAGCCATCTTACCTAAGTGCTGTAAAGGAAGAATTTGAAGCTGAATTACGTAAGTGCTGTGAATAAGAGGGAATTGAAGCCGTCTAACCTAAGTGCTGTAAAGGAAGGATTTGAAGCTGACTTACATAAGTGCTGTGAATAACGAGCAATTGATGCTGTTTTATTTAAGTGCTCTCAGTAAAAAGAATTTTGAAGCTGTTTTATGTAAGATCTGTAAAGAGGAATAAGTTCTGTCTGTGACGATAAATTGAGCAGTGTTGTGTTAACTCTGTCAGCTGTGGGTGAAAACCTGTGTACCATTTCTACAAGAATTGCTTCTGTTTCATGAGTGTTGAACAAAAAAGTGGGGAGGGAAGTGATGAGTGTTCGGAAACCAGTAATCCTTCCTATTTGTGCTAATTACAACTGATGCTGTCATTAACTGACAGGATAAATCGGATGCAGGAGATCTGACACTCTAGTGTATCAACCAATCAAACTGACTTGTTCAGCATCAGCGTTGTTTTATGCCTATGTTTATGATTCAATTTGTGGGAATCATTTGTTAAAGAACCTACTAATGTCCTCTGTCTTGGAATGATTCAGTTCTCTTTTCAAACTTAATTATCATCCTTCACAAATGGAAATATTCTTCTGAAGGAGAGTTTGTCATTGCTGGAGTTTGGTGACAGGGTGGGAAAAATCTGTGAACAACAGCTTGAAATGAGAGCGAAAGATCGGTTCTCATCTTGAATTTATTGCAACAAGGCCAGTAAGAAATCCTGTTTCAATAATTGCCTGGAGGTTTAATTGTGACAACAGTTAATGATAGCCATGCCTGTCTGAGTGTGTAATGAGCAGTGGATGAAGCTATGCATCAACTCATGACCTGTGTTATGTATCTTGACACATCACATACCAATGGTGCTCTCTGCTGGTGGAATTGCAACTTGTTTTGAAATGCATTTATAGAGGGATGGGAATTAAATGAAGCATATTGGTGTGTCTGATTGAAATGATATCTTCTCTGGAATCAACCTCTCAAAATCCGTGAACAGATCCCATTGGGACTGATGTTGATGAACATGGAAATTGCATCTGAGGGTGTGACATGCATGGAGCTGAAGGTGGACTAGGGCGGATATGGTGTCGCGTTAACACTCACGTGGGCAAACTCCACAGACAAATTTGTAAAGCTGTTCATTCACACGGAACAAAGGGTTGCATGTAGGGATTCATCGGAATGGGAATCGTCTGCTGCTTCATCTGGATGCTCATTTGTGGTATTTAATCGGGAAAAGTTTGACGTTTTTATGTGTTTTGACACATTTGATCCCTGAAGATCATTCACTGGAGAGGGGTTAAAATTAGTGTTAAAATTTCCATGCTGTCATGCCTTGGAGCAAGTGTCAAGCCAGTTAGTGTGCAGTAGTCAGGCTTGGATTCAATCACAACCATCCCCATCACAAGAAGGATAAAGAAAACCCAGGATAATGATCAAAGAAGTTATCAAGAGAAAGTTCAGAATTTGATCATGAGTGTGTGCAAGAGGTGATGCACTTTACCATGATGTCTTGTTCCTGATGAGTTCCAGCATTGGAGATACATTGGATAACAGAAAACAGGATTGCTACAAAGTGGTATTGATGGGCTCCTGACTCAGGGGACCTGGCAGTCAACCATTACAGGGCTTCACAGGGAGAAACACTTCCCAGATCTTAGGGGTTCTTGTAGTATTTAGGTGTCTGGAATATGTCAGCCGCCTTGTATTTGAAGACAGGTAGGGTGGAATGGGGGTAATAGAATAGAGTGAGTTGGTATGGTAAGATTGGGAAAACTGACTTATCGACAGGTCTCTAGATACTAAGAGTAAACTTGAACCATTTTGGTATTTGTTACATTGATCAAACCATTGAAATAATTAGGTAAATTTTACCATATTTATACCCCCGCTACAAAGTAACGGGGGTCTATAGCATTTATTCTGCCCTTCCGTCCCGAAAGTTTGTCCGGAGCATATCTCTTAAAGTTTACATGCTAGGTTCACCAAACTTCACACACATGTTAATCATTACCCATTGATGTGCCTTTTGCTATTTTAATTTTTTTTCAGAATTTTGTTTTTTTGCTGTTTCCATGGAAACATGACTTAGTGCCAAATGTGTTTGATGGTTTTGTCCGGAGCATATCTCTTAAAGTTTACATGCTAGGTTCACCAAACTTCACACACATTTTAATCATTACCCATTGATGTGCCTTTTGCTATTTTAATTTTTTTTCAGAATTTTTTTTTTAGCTGTTTCCATGGAAACACGACTTAGTGCCAAATGTGTTTGATTGTTTTGTCCGAGCATATCTCTTTAAAGTTTACATGCTAGGTTCACCAAACTTCACACACATGTTAATCATTACCCATTAATGTGCCTTTTGCTATTTTAATTTTTTTTCAGAATTTGTTTTGTTGTTGTTTCCATGGAAACATGACTTGGTGCAAAATGTGTTTGATGGTAACCTGGCCACAGCATATCATCGGAACTATACATGCTAGGTTCACCAAACTTAATAAACAAGTTAATCATGACCCACAGATATGCCATGTGCTAAAAAATAACAATCTTCATCTACGTCCCCTTCATTGTGCGAAATATGAGACAGTCAAGTTCAATTGTATGTCAGGTTTCCACGGAAAACACAAAAATATAATGTTTCCATTAATTATTACTGTAATCAGTTCATGGCAAAACTATTATCTAACATATATATAAAGTTTAGTAGAGTCAAGGAGAAAGTCTTGTGAGCTGCTGATCCTTGTCACATTATATATATCAATATCAGTCATTTCCATGTCCCAAAGTGGGAAGCGGGGGTATGTGAGCTGTGCTCACTTCTACACTTGTTTTTCAAATTATTATAGCCACAATTGATAGACCATAGTCATAGACCGTGATAGACCATAGTCATAGACCATGATAGACCATAGTCATAGACTGTGATAGACCATAGTCATAGACCGTGATAGACCATAGTCATAGACCGTGATAGACCATAGTCATAGACCGTGATAGACCATAGTCATAGACCTTGATAGACCATAGTCATAGACCGTGATAGACCATAGTCATAGACCATGATAGACCATAGTCATAGACCGTGATAGACCATAGTCATAGCAGCACCAGGTGTTCTGTAACACAGTGTGAGTAGTATGTAGTATTTAGTCAAACTCGGGGAGAATACTGAATGTGACTTTCATCATATTTGATACCAGTTTTCCAAGAGTTTGTGTGGCATAGATTGCATTTGAGATTGTGTACACAATATATACCATGTGCTTAGTCCAACATGCTTCTGTGAATGAAACATCCATGGACATTGAATACCTTAAATGATATGTTCAAACAAGTTATGTATGAAATATTTGTGTATATGCCGCCCATCACAAATTGAAAAAAGAAATTGAACGAATATGTAATACTCACTCTCACCCCCTCACTCACTCACGACCGCCTCCGTGGTGTAGTGGTTAGAGCGTCCGCCCGGAGAGCGAAAGGTCGCAGGTTCGATCCCCAACCGTGTCATACCAAAAGTCGTTAAAATATGGTACTTGTTGGTCCCTGCCTGGCGCTCGGCATTAATGGGTACAACAAAGACTGGTCAGCTTGGAGTCAGTATAATGTGTCTGAGTGGGGTATTCATGCTTCACTGCGGCATGGTATCTCAGTGGGCTAGCACTATAAAACCAGCTTAAGTCTGGGCTAGTACAAGCAGCCGCACATACACATACACACGCATGCACGTCGTCATATGAACGAAATATTCTCAAGTACGACGTTAAACCCAATTTCACCTCACCTCACCTCACTCACTCATTCTCCATGAGTAGGTTAAAGGATGCTGAAGACTTTAAATGAGTGGGTTTTATGCTGATTTTAGCACTGTTCCACTGTGTACCTCATACATTGTACCCATGTGAGGAATTGAACACAGGTTTCAGACAGGACGGGCAAACACTAACCACTCGGCTACCCACTGCTCCACTTAAGATGGCAGGAGATGGTTTTACTGATTATATGCTCGATTTAGAAACAGGATTTTGTTCATAAACAGGAACTGGTAATGAGTTGTATGAGAAGACAGTTATGTCCTTGAGATGTGTACCGAGTGACCCCCGCTGATGTACGTCACAGGAAGCTGACTGGCAGTGCCCCCGGACCAGTGTCATCATTTAACTCCATGACATGCAGCAAAAGTAAATAACAGGAAACTATGCCATGTCAAGGGCAAATGCCGTTTTTTAAATTTTCTTGAAATTATTTAAAAAAAAAATACATTGATAAAAAAGGCATTATTTTCATATTTGGAAAGTTGTTATTACTGTATTTTGAACATCAATGTATGAATTGTTGATTATTTGAATTATTGTATTTTGTTTATGGTTTGGACTGAAAGGGGTATAATGTCAGTGCATTCAGATTGACTTGACTTACTGAGCAGTGTGGTTGTGAGCAGGTTTGGACAGTTTTCTAGTGACATTATATAAAGATACATTGACAAAATTTAATTTTGTCTTCTCCCCCTTCAGAGGGGCGGTGGGGTAACCTTGTTATTATAGTGTTTGCTCATCACCCCGAAGACCTGGGTTTGATTCCCCACATGGGTACAATGTTTGAAGTCCATTTCTGGTGTCTGCCATAATATTGCTGGAATATGGCTAAAAGCAGTGTTAAATAATGTAATGCCAGAGAACAGCATCGCCTTGGATTCTAGGCGCAAAAATTAGCATTATTATTTATTATTATTATTGTTAAACCAAACTCACTCACTCCTCCCCTTCATACCAACACCAGTCAGGGAAACAATAAGTACCATCTTTTAATGTCTTTGGTTGACTTGGCAAGGGAGATGCTAGAGTGTTACAAAAAGTCAAAATACTTCCTTACTGAGACTCACCTAGTCATTTACTGTTATGTTTTAGTGTTATGTTGGTGTTCTAGATGCCATATTTTCTAGTGAGGAAACTGAAAGTGAATACACACATCTTGTGAGTTCATTTTGTGCATGGTGCTGTGTAAATGGAATTACTCATCAGACAACAAAATTTAGGGGTGATCATGTGAGTCGTGCACCCTGAAATAAACTAATTTCAGCGTGTGTGTGACGGAGAGAAAGCGTTCATCAAACTCGGCCTGTATTTGTAATATTGACACTTAGGAAATTGATGAAGTGCAGTGTTTGACTGAAATATTTGAGATGGACGTGTTTCCATTATTAATCATCTGAACACGAAACAAATATTTGTTTTCAGATTTTAGGGGAACAGGGAAATATTGATCATGTGATTTGCATGCTGTTGACTTGGCAGTGGTTGGTGTTTAACAAAATGATCTGAATATTTCGAAACGTGATGCAAGATATTTTCATCATCAATTTATGCCAAAACTGGGAAAACTGGTATCAAATATTTGTTTGATCATGAGGGATCATGAGGACAAAGTGGAACATTTCTGTTTTTCAGAATCAAGATAAAGTAAATTCTACCTGGATTTCAATAAACTGCTATAGACAAGCTCGTGAGGGAAATCTCATGTGAAGTGGTATAACCAGTGTACAACATATCTACTTAAGTGACAGCCAGACTGAACAGACCTACATAGAACAGACATCAAACACTGTCCACATCTCTCAAAGTGATTAGGAACTTGAATGTATGAAGCTGGACATGTCTGAATGTGCTATAAGGATATAACGTATGCCATGTCAGATGCCCTAGCATCTTTAAAGAGAAGAACCAGCGCCCATGTATTGTATTAACAGTCTAGTGTTTCGGTTGGCCTTGGTACATGTAATTTGTAGATCCATCACTGAACAAGGAAGTGGCTTTAACAAGCAGTTTAAATTGTGCAGTGCAGGTTTTCCTCTAGGTGTGTTTGTTTAAAACAATGAACCAGTCAGTCACGCAGGAAACGAAACCGACACTGAGAGAAGGTTATTTGCTGCAGGTGGTGTTGCTGTCGGGATTGATATGGTAGTTTAACGAGGTGTCATCTACGGCACCGGCGACCCTCACAAGCTACATTGTTGTTATATAATGATGGGTGTATGATATTCACCATTCAAACATTGACCGAGTTCCCCGTCTTCTTTACAACGCAGACCACAGACGACTCCGAGGACATTAAAGCTATTCACTGTTGTGATTATTTACAATAAGCCGAACTCGTGCTGAACAGAATCGTGCGCTCCAGGAGGGAGCGGGCGGCAAGCTTGAGTGAACGTTAGGTGTTTGAAATTCTGGGGCGTAGTGACATAGATATATGTGTGATGTTCAATCCCCTCTACATGCCATACGTCAGGAAGGGGGAGAGTATTATGGGTAATTAGATATTGCCTTACCTGTGACAGGTGATAGGGAGATGTGATAAGGTGTTTATCGTGTTGGGAGTGATGGATATGCCCATTTAAGCAGAGTGAAAGTGTTTAAACAGCAAATGTTTACAGTGTGAGATTACAAGAGATTGGAGCCACCTGTAGGATGTGAGATGTAAAACAGATTCTGTCACAGCACAATGCATCACAGTCAGTGGAAGAAGATACATTACATAGTCGGTAATGCTGTCCGGGATGCAGGAGACTGGTTGTGATTGAAGCAGAAACCGTGCATGCAGCAGTTGGTTCTGATTGTGACCGTGCTGGCTAAGTATTGTAACAACATCTGCTTTGATCAGAACAATAATTCCTCATTAGCTGGAAACACAATTTAGTGGAAAAACAACATTGGTGTTCGGCTTTAAGAAATGATTGAAATACTCAGTTAGTCTTGGTCGTCATGGTTATTGTAGGCTAATGAAGTAACATTATTTTAACATGTGGAGAATAATTTTGAAAAATGTGAGAAAGGCTTAAAAAACAATCCCTGACATATTTTGGCAAGGTGTCAGCATAGTTGACTGTTAATGGCCATGTTGACATTACAACATGTAGAGAGAGACATGGACATAGTGAAGGATATAGGGATGTGACAGAGGACGACCATGGAGGTGATGTCCACGGTCTGCCCCTGCTTCAGTTTCCTGGGCCAAATATATCCATGACTGTCACAAACACATACGTGACTGTCAACTGAAGATATTCTGTCATCATAGGTCTATATATATCATGTAGGTAAACGTCCCACTGATGAGGATGTCTCATTCCTGATTTCTCCCCAATGTTACGGTGTAATCTGGAATGAACAGTTGTGTGATTGATTTGTGGTAACTTTGACACAGGCTGACAGAAAGTGGAATATCCGGTTAATATTCATTTTCTTGATAGTGATATTCCTAATAGCTGTGAAGTTGCTGAAGTTGCTGAAGTGTCCTGTAACGGTTGTCTGTGTGCTGTACTAGTTCTGGGGGTCGGCGGTGACAGCTTATTGATATATCCCCTAGTCATATCAACCGACATACATACCTATATTTACCTGCTATGCCAAGCGTGATTGATCACACTTCTGATGACAGCGTGGACTGTTGCGCATTACTTGAATTGAAAGGAGTGGATTAACGGACGTTGTGAATTACAGGGAAACTTTGCCTGCGACAGCTGATCATCAGTGTGTGGTCTCAATCATGGGTTGATATCAACTGTTACAACTGAAGGTCATGTGGAAATACTTTTCCGGATGAGTATATTTGCCGTCGTCTGTGAGATTTAAAGTTTCTTGGATAAAATGGAATACATTTGCCCTTGTCTGTGTGCCCGTACCCAACCCAAACAGGAAGGAACAGAGAAAAAGCTTCTCTCACCTGAACTTAACGAGGAAGTGATAGAGATTAGCGCAGGTGAGAATATACTTGTGTGTTAAGGTTTGCTGGTGTTTCCACATAGTGTTATGCTGACCTTCAGTCACAGTAACTTCTGTGTATGTTATGGTAGATGTTACGGAACCACAGATACACCCTACCTCACAGAATCTGTTTCTGGAGCTAGTCAGGCAATATCATCTTTTGTTACTTCCAATACCTTCAAACATTATAACTAGTTCATCCGTCCATCCTTCTACCTATCTGTTCATCTGTCTTTCCATTCCATCCATCAGTTCATCTATCTACATATCCATTAATTCACCCATTCATTAATCTTGTTGTTTATCTCCATCTAGTCACCAGTCATTTCATCCACAAGTCTATTCATCCATGAATCCATATATTGCTCCATCCATCAATTCATCCATCAGTCCATCAATCCATCAGTCGATTCATTCAAATACTTCAATCCATCAGTGTACCTTTCACCTGTTAATGATAATGACCATTGTATATGTACATGCATATATATATTCATTAAAATGTATATTTATTTACTTAACAAAAATGTAGGGATGTTTGTATCCACAGGTCTTCACTGAAAAACAATCCCCCAAATTATTCTAAATCTGTAAACTATTTTGTACAGTATAAATTGGCTCACCGATCTGTACAGTCATCTGTTACAACTGAATGAAAATTATCTCCTTGACAATAAGGTTTTAATATTTGGATTTTTCTCATGAGATATCCAGCCTGTTGCCTCTGATGAAAGATTTCTTCATGCAAAAATACCTGTCTATGTGTAACAGGTGATACTGACTAAACATTCTTAAATAAATTTACGCATTCTTGTAACTAATTTGAAAACCAGTGGTTAAAACTTTATTTTCATTTAAAATTGAGTGTTTTATTCAGAATCCTGCCTAAGTGGGGTATGTTTGTTTGTTTTTTATGCAAAGTGGTGTCGAGGTTATCACTATTTACGTTATCTGACCTGTTACGATCGTCAAGCAAGACAGGTGTGTAAATTGGGACAGGTATGTTGACTTAGGAGAGAGTGCGCGGGAGCGGTAAGCTCATGCTGATGTCGGCTGTGGAGTAGCGCCATTAAGGAAACACTTTATTGATTGACTGTAATTGTCTGTGAGTATGTATGTGATGCATCCACAGTGGGATGGGTGGCCCAGTTGATATGGAACTATGTGTTACAGTATGTAGGATAACACTGGTATATATCATGATATACACAGGGGTAGTTAGAGTACAACTAGTTTTATATAACACAAAAGGAACTGTCTATCATGTATTGGTTCACATTGTTTTTGAGTGTGACAATCTCTGTGCATGTTACAAAATTGGAACAGTTTTTGAGTAAACTGATATAGTCAATTTATAAATATTGTTTGTATAAGGTAATAGATTTTGTTTGATAAACTTCAGTTGGAATCATTTTATATTGACAGTAAGAATTATGTTTGTTGGTTAATTGTCAGTTTCTAATAATTGAATCAAAATTTTATGAGATTAGATTGTTATAAGGTGTCATTTTAATATTGTTTAATGACAGTGAATATATCTTTGTATGGTTAGAAAATTAACACAAATTAGAATGAATTTATAAAGAGTGAAATTTTCTTGATACTGTTTCCTTTCCCATGTTAGTGTACAAAATCAATGTTGAACAACAGCATAAGCAAAAAAGATTACTATTGTAATACCTTTGATTTCACTGTCAAATTAGAATGAAACTAAAGAGTGAAAGTCTCCTCTTAGTCTCAGTGTGAACAACAGTGAAAGATTACTATTGTAATCTCACTGTCCGAAACTAGGAGTCTCCTCTTAGTCTGGTGTAAAAGTTAAACATTGAACACATACCACACTCAACTTCTAACAGTTATTTAATAACAAGTATGGACAATATTTGATTGGATGACAAGTAATATTATATAGTGTGTTTAAAGAAATGTTACCCAGTTGGAATTACAGCTGATAGGAAATATTAGCTAGTTTCAGAAGGGAGTGTGTCTGATGAGTGAGTCTGATTCATCGCTGGCTGTATTGAGTGTGATCGATCAGCTACGCACACTCAGTATTTAGCTGTTACGGCATCACCGGAGAATGATGAAGTCAGCGCTGGCCCGATCATTTGGTGGGGGAGGGAGCAAGGGTGGGGGAGATATAGGTCATGTGGAACTTAAAGGCCATTTAATGTCCCTGAATCAGGTCAGCTTGGGTGATCCTAGCGATGTTTAGGTGCTGCTGTTAAGTATGGGTGACCAATACAGCTTCTACTGGTTCTTTATGGAAATCAGCACTTGGCACTGGTTTCCAGGATACCAGGAGGTTCTGCTGTAGCGTCTTCATGTCAGGGTTAAGTGATTAGTTGAGTAATAAATGATGTCTCTCTTATATTTCAATGTGCAGTAAGTGATAATCTGAATTAAAGATAACGTTTCTCAAGCATCATTAAACAAATTGAAAGAGGTCTCTTTTCGGGACGAAAATCTTCGGTTTTTCGAAAGACAAAAATTCTTTTGGTGTTGCTAAGTAGCCCTGTCTCTATTTTGATTATTTGAATCAGTAGTTTTATATTTATCACATTTCTCTGATCTCAAATTTAAAAAATGGGTTTCACATTTCTATATAAAAATTAATGCAGTAAATATAAAGAAACATATACTGAGGGAAACAAATAACGGAACACCACTTCATGGCAGTGTTCCTTTATTTTTTTTCTCAGATTTCCTCCTACAGCTCTATTCAACGCTGGTGATGAAAATATTAATTAACACTTGAATTTTCCTGTGTTCCTTTATTTGTTTCTCTCAGTATATATATTGTCATGTCAGATGTGGAAGCCTGTAAAAACTTTGACTTTGATGAATTAACAGTTTCATCAGCTAGTGGATCAGGCACCAAGAAACTATAGGGATGAAGACTTGGCATTCTGAGCTTTGATGGATGTTTAGCCCTGATTAGTGGGAGAGTGACGAGGGAGATTGTCTTGGGGTCACGCTGCGGTGGGTGGGGTCAAGCAGGGATATCAAGAATTGCTGTAGTACTATCGCCCTTTGTGGACAGGATACAAAGAATGGACATTAATGTCACATGGTGATAGGATCATAGTGAATGGTTATGCATGTCACAGAGGCAGTAACAGATGAAGAACAATATAGCATACGATTGTACAATTTCAAAGTTGTTTTATAATGTACGTCCCTGTATGTTTGCAAGATAATGGTGTCTGATTGTCATTATTACACAGATGTGACCAGCAGATCCAGAATTACCTAATTTTAGCTGTTACATAAGTTTGTAAAACGTAATACAGTGCTAAGACAAGACATCTTGTGTACGTCCTAGGCAGGGCTGTATGGTGTGCTTGTTCTGTGTATGTTGGCTGGCTGAGGGGATGATACGGATGTTGTAACACAGATAAAGGAAGAGAAACTGAATAGGATGGACTGAAAGAGAGGGAGAAAGAGAGAGAGAGATGCTTTTTCATTCATGTTACCTTGAGTTCAAAACAAGACATTGAGACATGGCTAGGCAGAAGGATATTTTACACTAGTGGATGATGACCTGATATGAAAACCTCAGAACTTAGTTAAACCTGGAGTACAGTTCTAGCTGTTTGTGTACTTCATTCTAAATCTAGTGAAATGATGACAGTAGCCTTTAAAATGTTTTCATCTGTAATTGATTAATGGTTCTTGGCGGAACCGCGACGATTGACACAAGATTATACAAAAGACTGAAGTTAAAAAGAAGCAGTTTTTGTGAAGTTCAGCTGTGATACCAACGGGCTCCTGTGGCTCCCACGAGGGTAATGTACTTAGTGGCTATTTTGCCCACATGGAATATATATAATTACGGAACATTTTACATGTGCTTCAAAGACCTGACTTTCTGGAAACAGTTTATCATCATAAAGTTGAAATACTAAACTAGCAATTTTTGTGTAGAATGATGGTCTGTGTGAAATAAAAGCTTGAATGAAGATTAAATCTTGTAACACATCAAATGATCTGTTTCTGTGTAAGTGATAAATCAGAGATCACATAAATAAAGATTAAGTAGAAAGTCACAAAACAAGATTGACAGGAATGATTTCATCCTTAATTGATTAATGGTTCTATTAGACTTTGTTCACAGAGCCAGAGATGCCTGTAGCTGATAGGCACATTATAAGGGGTTGATATCAGTGATATCACAACCCCAGGCTCCATTATTCCCCGGTGCTAGGCATGATATAGTGCCACCCCTGATGTGCCAGTCTTCCCATAGGTCACATACAGGGGGATATTGTATTGACTTTGATGAAATACTGGCAGGCGACTGGTGGGAGCCAGGCTTGGGTTGTGGGCGTAATATTACAAAGTATTTGTCATATACAGGGCTATAAACCATAGCTGGGAGCTACTTGACTCGGAGTACCTTGTCATATTACAAGGAAATGTGGCTACAACCTACGTCAATATTTCATGTCATTGTGTGTCCAAAAATAACATTAAAAGAATTACCAAATGAACTCTTTGAGATGCCAGCTTGACTTAGTTTCAGGGAAAATTGACAGTATATTGTGTTGTTGATGTGCGGTAACAAAGGGGAATAACTCCTGAATGTTTGTTTTTAAGAAATATGCTGTAATAGTTTTGATTTGTTGAGGTTGTGTGTCTAAATTTGACTAAGATTATAGCAGATTTCACCAGAGTCTATTGATAATGATATCCTCAGAGATTTCAACTTTTATTAACTTGTGTTGATATATTTAATATTGAAAGACCAGGATGGGATTCTATGTATCATTCAATGTCCTTCTTTAAACTTTGCATTTTGTAAACAGTATTAACCCATGTCTAGATTGTGAAAATGGGTCCAGTTCAGCAGCGTCAGTGCCAGACTAGTGATTGTGATGTCATGGTAACTGATGATGTCATAGTGGCCTGGGAAGCAATGATCTGACCCAAGTGATATCTCCTGTGGAGCTGAGTTTGGGATGAGTGAATTGTCAGTTAGAACAAAGACAGTTCTAATCCCTTTGGAGTGATAGTTAACATAATGATTTAATGAAGAACAAGTCTTGTCAAGAGCTGATTATGCAGCTCTATTGGTTGTGTTAAAAGTTGACATGAATTCTAAAGGTGTACATGGTCAACCAATCAAATTGCATTTTATTTTTTTGTCTATATTCAGTGTTGTATATATTCAGATATTCATATATTCAAAGTCATTTGATGTGAACCGTTACTTAACCCCAAATAATATAATAATTGATGGGCATTACTGGGCAATCCTGCTTTTTCAGCAAGGCAGTTTTAGTTTGAGAAGCGATGCTGTGTTTATTCCATTCTGTTTGTTCTGTGTTTCAGGCAGTGTCTATTCCTGTAAACAACACTATGCAATTAAATGTTGGAGTTGTTTATTTTCAGATTTCAGGTTTGCTCAGGTTGTTTGATCAGCTGATGAATAAACATGATTTATGATGGATAATAAACATGTTTTATTTTTTTGTTTACAGACTCATCCTTTGAGAAAGTGTCGTCGAACGAGAGGCGGGGGAGTGTGCCCCTTGTCTCAGCCGCCGGCATCGACGACAACGACGTCATGGACTCCCCTTCAACCTCCTCGCGTCTTGTGGTCAGTACTGACAATTGCTTTACAACTGAGTAACTATTGTTCTGTCAGCTATGGTATTGTGTTTGGCATTGAGTCTACACACCAGTATGACTGCCAGTGCTGTTACCTGGCTAGGGGTGAGTGAGGGAGTTTGTCGTTGCTCCACTATTCGGAAAATTTTAGCATTTAATCAGGGAAGCCCTGTTCTTCCTCTAGACTCCACTTTGTTCCAAGTAAAATCTGGACTGATCAGGCATCACATTGGATGAGGACTCTTTTTTGAATTTCCAAGACTTTAAGCAAGTACTATGATCTGTGGCAGTGTGTAGCCTTGTGTGCAGAGTGGTTGTTTGGTATGATTGTTTACAGACCGCCGCCATATAGCTGGAATATTGCTGAGTGTGGCATAAAACTAAACTCACTCACTCACTTGGTACGCCAAAGGCTTCCTGGTGCCTCTCGTCATGATATTGCTGGAATGAAATTTTGTTAAAAGGAGATGTAAAATCACACAGTGATGAAGGTGTGTACTCATTATGCAGAAGGTGATTCTGGAGCACGTCCTGGACTATCTATTCTATAACTGTTGTCACTTGTATTCCTGAAGAATCCCAAGTAGTTGAAGTTGGGACTCACTGTGTGACCTGTGACGGCTCCAGTTTCCCTCCAGCTGCTTGTACATGCTTTAACAACAGACCCTGGTGTCATCCAATTCCTGGGAACATGTGGAAGGATCGCCCTGACCCAGGGAGGGATGCTGTGCATGTCACTGACACAAGGGAAGTTCTGGGTGTTCTTGTACATGAGTGGGTGGCCACACTTGATGATCATGGAGGGTGCCAACATCCCCCCTCCAACATCCAATTTGAGAACTCTCTGCATCTGGATTAATCAAAAACTTCACTGAAGGATGACGAGCATGTGGACCATTTCAGATGTTAGTGTCACACATACTTAACTAGAAAAGGCAAATACTTTGTCAGATCCAGAAATCTTATCAGTGTATGCACATCTGTACACAATAATAATAATAATAATAGTCCATTTATATTGCGCATTTATCCATACACATTGCATGCTCAAAGCGAGACATATTACCCCTGGTATACAGAATTCTTTGGAGAATACAAGCTCAAGCTCAAGGTTCAAACTCAGACTACCATCATCATACCAGGTACCCAATTCTACTGCTGGGTGGACACAGGCAAGTTTGAACAAACTCACTTGCCAAAGGTGAGACCACATGCATCATCACATGTGCTTCGTTGTGGGGCAGGACTGAAGTCCTAGAAACTTTCAGGAGTCAAGCTGCCAAACACGGTCATCCATCCGAGGACTGTCCGCGACCACCGTTGCTTAACTTCAACTGATTGTGACCTGAGCTCTACACACAGGACCACACACCGCCACTGGTTCAAGTGATCTGAACTCGGAGTTTTACATATATTCCATGCTCATAAGCATCAGGCTTATATTTTAATATTGATGAAAAAAGAAAACCAAAACGCTGGTGATAAGAGTGACCATGTTGATGAGGTGGTCAGGCTGTGTGTGTGTCGGAGTTGATGGCCAGTCATTGTTCCCAGATGGGTCATTCCTCATGAAGTGGTCTGGATTGTTTGGTTGCTTATTTGCAGACCACTGTCAAATGTCTTGAATGTTACTTGCATTAAACAATGGACTAGTACAAGCAAAATTACACATACACCCGCATGCACGTTGTCATAAGACCGGGACACTACAAGTGTCAATGTAACTCCATGTTCTCTGAGAGATGGTCTGTTACAGGGTCTGGTAGTAGAGATACCTTGTGTTTTATATCTCACAGCAGTGTATGATATGACGATAGAGATGTGTGACATAAGCAGCATCTGATTCATAATTCATTGCAGCAAAATAGACTGTCCTCAGATGTTTAAAGCTCTTCTGAATGTGTTTACATAACTCATTACGCACCAGTCCTCTGTAAAATGTGTGCTTGCGTAACGTTAGAAGGTATGAGTCCTCCTCCAGATAACAATGTATGTCAACCAATCATGACAGGTTTAAGGGAATTTAACTAGCATAGATAGGAACTGCCGTTTGAGGAACTATCACAAACAGAGCCGAGTTCATTGTCCTACATTCTGCCAACAAGTAGATACATAAATACATCATACATAGAACATACCTCTGTAATAGTTTGACCCTTTTACCACCTTAAGCCACGCTCAGTCTTGTTTAACTTCTGTGGAATGTTTACTTTATGGTTTATGTTTGAAATGCCAAATGCCTTCCAGGGAATATGACCAAAAAAGAGACTGCCATTTTGACTTCTTTGGTATTTTTATTGTAATTTGAAGTCATTACTGTCACATTATATCTTTGTGTGTAAATTCATTCCCTCTTGAAGCATACTTTCACTGTGTGACTTCCAGGATGGTTCTGGCTGGAATGCCTTCTGGCGTGGTTCCTAACAGCAGGATGGCCTCTGGCGCTAGGCAGCCATCTCTGTGACATCTCAAATACTGGTATTTGGATGCAGTATACAATAAACACTTCAATTGTGTCAAAGGGATCACATTTTTGCATCATCCAATCTCAATCAGGGCATATTTCATCTGTGCTCTGTTGGCATATGTGTTCTGTGAACCGATTCCAAAGGAACTTTTATGTTCTGTAATGGAATTCCCTCTGCATTATGATTCTATAAATTTCAGTCTGCATTTGTGTCCAAACAGAATATTTTCTGCATTTGTGATCTAAGAAGGAATTCCCCAGCATTTATGATCCAAGGATTCTTTGTGTGTTGATGTACTAAGAAGGGATTCCCCAGCATTTATGATCCAAGGATTCTTTGTGTCTTGATGTAATAAGAAGGGAATCCCTCAGCATGTATGATCAAAGAAGGAATTCCCTCAGCATTGGTGATAAAAGAAGGGATTCCTGCTGTATTTGTGATCAAAGAAGGTATTCCTTCTGTATTTATGATCCAAGATATCCTCAGCATTTATGATCAAAGAAGTGATTTCCTCTGCTCTTGTGATAAAATACGGATTCCTTCTGAATTTGTGATCGAAGAAGTGATTCCTTCTGTATTTAGCATCCAAGGATTCCCTCAGTACTTATGATCAAAGAAGTGATTCCTTCTGAAATTGTGATCAAAGAAGTGATTCCTTCTGTATTTACGATCCAAGGATTCCCTCAGTACTTATGATCAAAGAAGTGATTTCCTTCTGAATTTGTGATCAAAGAAGTCATTCCTTCTGTATTTACGATCAAAGGGTTCCCTCAGTACTTATGATCAAAGAAGTGATTCCTTCTGAATTTGTGATCAAAGAAGTGATTCCTTCTGTATTTACGATCCAAGGATTCCCTCAGTACTTATGATCAAAGAAGTGATTTCCTTCTGTATTTGTGATCAAAGAAGTCATTCCTTCTGATCACTTCTGAATCTCCTTCTGAATCCAAGGATTTCCTCAGCATGTATGATCCAACAAATCTTTCCTTTGCATTTCGAACAGTGTTCCTTGGTGCATGTATCGCTGAGAGGGGAACAGACATTTTCCTGAAACAAATAGTTTGAAAACTATTTTCAAACATTACTGGATGCATCCTGAAAAACATGTTGTGACTGGAAGTTGCTTTGTGTATTGATGCAGTGATAGCAGAGTACCGAATGTCTGTCATCTAGACTCTATTCCATTTATAGAGGGGCGGTGGGGTAGCCTAGTGGTTAAGGCGTTCGCTCGTCACGCCGAAGACCCAGGTTCGATTCCCCACATGGGTACAATGTGTTAAGCCCATTTCTGGTGTCCCCTGCCGTGATATAGCTGGAATATTGCTAAAAGCGGTGTAAAACCAAACTCACTCACTCACTCACTATTCCATTTATGGTTCCAGCTTCAGTGTTATGGTCACATAGGTGCAAAAGGTAACTAATATAAACGTACAAGATTACAAGATGGATTCCTTCGTCTGTCCAACAACAAGATATTTAATTTGATGTTGCTCTGAAACAGTTTGTCTGTTTACAGTTATATCCTTAGCTAAATAATCTCATTCCTTTTACAGAACTTTTTCACCAAGAAAGGATTTAAGACGAATTTGAAAAGAACCAAAAGTGTGACGAAACTGGACCGAAAGAGATCTGGGTCAAACGTCTCCGAAAATGACACGTGAGTAATACATTAAGTAGTTCCTTTGTTTTCAGATTAGTTTAGTTGGAAGTAGGTGATTATTTCAGATTCCGGATATTTTTCTTGGAAAATTACACAATTGGATTTATCTGTGATTCTGACTGGATGGATTCAGAAAGGATATGGAGTGTACCATGAGGACATCTTGAGTAATGAGGATGTGGGAATGCAGAGGACAATGTGACATAGAGGACAATATGAATATAGAGAACATCATTAATACACAGGATACACTTATACAGAGGACATTAAGAATAGAGAGGATATTGAGAGGACAGAGGACATTGTGAATACAAAGGATATTTTGAGGTCAGAGGACATTGTGAATACACAGCATATTTTGAGGTCAGAGGACATTGTGAATACACAGGATATTTTGAGGTCAGAGGACATTGTGAATACAGTGGACAATGTGAAGACTAAGGATACGGAAAGAACAGAAGACATTGTGAATACAGAAGAGAGGAACAGTACCGATTGGATTGTACTGTTCAGATCTGTGAGGATCAATCAGCCATCCCAGGAGATACAGGTGTAAGTTCAGGTTTTGTGGGTACAGCTCAAGATCATCCTCTTGAGTGCAGGGTGTTGTGTGGATTATCTACCCTGCCTTGATGTGTATGGAGTTGAGTCAACACTTACGCAGCAAAATGTCAGCTTTAATGTTTTAACTTATACTCTCGCAATGGTCATTATTGTTAAAATTGCAGAGTTGTATATGAAGATAGTTGAATGAGCTGAGTGTATCTCATTCTTCTTTCACAGCAGCTCACAAAGCCACACATCAAACTCATGCAGCTCATCGCACCATGATACAACTCACGTTACATGTAGAACTGAAATTAGGTTCAAAGTGATGATAAACCAAACTCAATCACAGTATTTCTGGAGAAGTTGAAAGTCCATCTAAGACAAATAATCCATGAACATGTGATTCAACTACTGATAAGAATCATTAAAGATAGAACTTACACGTGTGTGAAAAACTGGCCGATCTCTACCGAAACATGCCACAGAAACAGGTTGAGTGTCATATGTTTGTTTTCTTCTGAGAAGCAGAGGAAACACTTTTTAGTGATAACCCTTTCAAGAAAGCCACAGTTGACTCTAAATACATGGCTTTGATGAAGAAGCTAACACTATGGGCCCATCATCTGTACCTGAGTCGATTGTGCTAAATTACCCAGTATCGAGGTATCTTATCATAGCCAGACCAATAATATGAAGCTCGGTTGGGGTTTGCTGAAGGAAAGCAAACAAATTAAAATGCATTTACTTGCCAAAATCAACAAACAAGACAGTATTTGATGAGGCTTGAAGCGTCGTACATCCGAACCTATACTTGCTTATGTAACGAGGCTAGCGCCGAGACCTGGAGGGATGGCAGGGGAGACCGTAGTGGCAGCGGCAACATATATCTCTGCAGACATGTTGTTTGAGAGAATGAAAAAATATTTCATTACAGTTAAAGTAAACTATGCTGATATCAGCTGCTGGCAGATGTGTTTAGCCAAGCACCTGTGGTAGGAGGTAAATATTCCTATAAACTATCTCCATACATTCCTGTGTAGGAATCTGCCTCCCTTGAGGTGCTGCTTCTGCCAGGTTTAGCTGGGATAATGCTAGATATGTTACGTATGATGCAGACGTCCCACAGCAAGCTGAATTTATAGGACAAACTGAAGTAATTGTCGATTGACAAGCTGAATTGATAGTCAATTGGCTAGTAGAATTGATAGTCCCACAGCAAACTGAATTGATAGTCCCACAGCAAAGTGAATTGATAGGCACACAGCAAACTGAATTGATAGTCCCACAGCAAACTGAATTGATAGTCCCACAGCCAGCTGAATTGATAGTCCTACAGCAAACTGAATTGATAGTCCCACAGCAAACTGAATTGATAGTCCCACAGCAAAGTGAATTGATAGTCCCACTGCCAGCTCAATTGATAGTCCCACAGCCAGCTGAATCGATAGTCACACAGCAAAGTGAATTGATAGTCCCACAGCAAACTGAATTGATAGTCCCACAGCAAAGTGAATTGATAGTCCCACAGCCAGCTGAATCGATAGTCACACAGCAAAGTGAATTGATAGTCCCACAGCAAACTGAATTGATTGTCCCACAGCAAACTGAATTGATAGTCCCACAGCAAACTGAATTGATAGTCCCACTACAAGCAAAACTAAATTGATTGTCCCACTACAAGCAAAACTGACAGTCCCAAAATGAACTGAATTGATTCATGACAGTCCCACAGCAAGCTGAAGTTAGTCAGGTCAATTATCATGTACCGGTAATCCAAAGTGATTATTGATAATTAGATAACAACGTAAATTGATTCAAGAGAATTAGAAAGTAAACTAAATTGATGTTAAATTATAAATTATATGGTAAACAAAATGGATTTATGTTAAATCGTGAGTCCGAAGCATTGTATACTGATCAAAAGGTTTGACTGATGGCATACTGTCAACTTACACTGATGCCATACTGTCAACTTACACTGATGGCTTGGATAGTTGCTCATAACACCAATCACTGCATTGTCTGGTCCAGACTTCCTGCCAAATAACTGTAATATTGCTGAATGCGGCATAAAACTAAACTCACTCACTCTACCCATATGATGGAGGTCTGTAAAAACTGAGTGTGGACAAGACAATCAAGTGACTGATATCATGAGTGTCAATATATGCAAGTGAGCTAGAGGACACCGATCAACCAAGTCGGTGAACATGACCAGCTGGTCCCTTCAGCCACCTCTTATGAAAAACATGGGATGCTGAAGACAAATTCTAACCCAGATCTTAAAACATAAATGGCAAGGTTTGGTATATTGAGTGACAGGTGATCCGAGTTTGGGATGCTTTTCTCTAGTACAAGTAAAAACCAAAAGAATTCAGACAGAGGAACTACCAAGAATGGCTAAGAGGAAGATGTATTTTAGATGATTGTCTGAAGTTAGAGGGGATGGCAAAAGAAAGGTAGAGCCTATAATTGATTAGCCTGTTCACCCATCAGGTCTTACTCAAGTCTTTCCTATGGTCACATTAGTATCCGACAAAAACTCTACTTTCAGAAGCTAGACAATGTTTATTTACCGCTTGCCTTCTCTGAACAGTCGATTTGATTTAAGGGTTGTACGGAAATATTTAGTCGATTAATGGCTGTAGGAGTGTTTTAGATTTTAGAATTGACAAGCTGTTTGAAACATAGGGAGTTTATTAAGTTGAGAGTGCAGTTGAAGTTTCAAGCAAGGAAGTAAAAGTGATATTAATGCCAGCTGGGAACCTGCTTCCCCTCTCTGCCCATAGTGGTAGACTCGGTCCCCCCTCTGGGTGTGTAATGGTGTAGTCCAGTGAGAGTTCCTCAGGCATGTGTAGCATGATATGCCTGAGTCAGAATTTGAAGAAGGAAAGTCAGGCTGTCAGTTGAGTTTTTTATCGTTCCAAGAATGGTTGAGGCTGCCGACCTGGCTTGCATGGAGTGAGGTTCTTACATCATGACCTGCAAGGTAGGACCTGCTAATGTTGCTAACCTCTCAGGTCTTCCAGGTCACGGAGGAGAGTTGGTGGCTGGGTGACAGTGGGGATTTAGATTCAAACTTGGTCGGGAAGTTTGTAGGTGTTTTGCCATGAATTGATAATGTCATTTTGTACATATGACTTTCTCTGGTGTCAGTTTGTACAGGCACAAGTTCCAGCTCGATCTCCTAGTGTGTGAAGTGGTGGTTGTTTAAATGTCATATATAACAGATGCATGATTGATGACGTAAATGTAGGTATTGTGTATCCAGGAACCGTTTAGTTCAAATTAACTTTGTAACTAATTGCATACTTTTTGTGTTGTTCAACGTATGCCGAGACATGGCAGAGGGGCCGAAGAAAGGGGCTAGTATTCATGTTTCCATGGTGACATTGTTCTGATTGCGGCATCATTTTTCTGAGAAAAAAAATGTCTAACTTAATTCATTTTGTTAATTTGCATAAGTTCATGGAGCACACCAAGTTTCTGACTGTTTTGATCTTAAATTCATGTTTTTAATTCATATTCAAACACACAGTTGGATTAATTAGATTGTGTATCTGGCAAATTTATCAATCTGCATTTTCTTCTAATGAGATTCACAAAAGGATTGGAATTACTGAGTTTTCTGTGACAACAGGAAATCCATGAACTCCATTATCAAATGTTCTGTGGCCCTGAAGTTCACCGAGTAAACATAAAAATATATTTCCTCAAGATAGGTTTTGTTTATTTGCTACAAATGAAAGCAAGGGTAATCTTGCTGAAGGATCAGAAGCCGAACATGAATATGCCAAACTATGGCCTGTAGTGGGTGAGATTTTTCCACTTGAAAATAAAGTTAAAGATTTCATTGATATGCCAGCCCAAACTGGAGTGACATTTTCAATTAGGGACAGTTTATGACTTGAAGTTTTTTTCAATTTGGGTATTAGAAACGGTTGCCTGACTCTTTGGGAGCTGTTATTATGATCAAGGCATGTTATCAGTTTGAACAGACTGATATAAAGTTTACAAGTTTACAATTCTAAAAAATGGAGCTTAAGTGTTTTGACCTTTAAATTGCTGTGAATGAAAGCGATCTCCTGGTATGACTCTCATGTCATGTATATATTTATATGGCATCGGAAGGAAGTATATTTCTGAATGTTGCTATGGTACGAATTAATTGTGAGAAATATCTTTGTTGCTACAAATAAAATTTAAACTCTGACGAGAGGAAGTGGATTTAATAATTAGGATGCAAATGTCTGCTTAGTATGTTCTTTCAAGTTTGTTTTGAAAAAAATGTTTAAATACCATATACAACCTGATAGGTGCCCCACCCTTGTTGATCACTTCCTGTTAGTATAGCGACATACTTATACTGACAGGGGGCACCATGTATGTGTCAACTAATATGTTACATCATATTTCCTGGAATAACTTACATTTTGTTGAACTACTCATTGGAGATTCAAGAGATTCATGCAGGGCAGATATTGGAAGCCTGGATCTGGTGTTGACGAGGTGTCAAGCTGTAGGTGGTTGGGATGGAGAGAAGAGTGACTCAAACAGGAATAGAGGAGAACATGAAGTAATTTGAAACTGTGTTTCTGGGAGTGGAGAGAGTGGTCTGTGAAACAAGATGAAGAAATATACTGGGGAAAGAACAAATGTTTTTTATGTTCTGTTCAAATGTAAACATGAACATGCAGCCTATGTTGACAAAAGTTATTTAGTTTCACATGAATCTACGTTTTCTGAAGTTGAAAGCAGTAAGAGTCTTGAAAACTTTTAAAAATTATACGTATTTGACATTGATACTCTTTTAGATAAATGCTGATAAAATCTGGTTACTGCTTTCTGCCTTTGATTACTGCTAATTGGCCCCCACCTTCTCATCTCATTGAAGCAGTCTGTGATTAGATGTGTTATGAAGGTAAGGTAATTAGCATGATAGGCAGGAAATTGGGAAGACATGTCTGACCTGTTGTGTCAAGTGTTCTGATTGGTGCATTATGGGCCATGTCTGTGACTTGTTATCAACACACTGATTGGCAGAAGGTCAGAGGTCGATGGGTAGAACAAGAAGTGTTATCACAGCCAGGAGACGAGAAACATTTGTTGAGCCTGAGAAGAGTTGGGGATGGTGTTCTTGGGACTGTTCAGTTCTGTCCTCATGACCGCTGTTCACATTTCACTGTGTAAGCTTGTTTTACATATTGCTACTAATCACAGGATTGTCTAGTCCAGACACAATAATTCTCAGACCACTTCCATATAGCTTGGAATATTGCTGAGTGCTGCACTTATAAATAAACAAAATCTGTTTACACATTGCACACTCAAATATGCATCTCATACCTCGGTATGACTGCTCTGATCCCGAAACTGAAGAAAATCTTCCATGTTCTGAGTCAAGGAACCATCTTATTAGAGCACTGCCCAATGCAGAATGGACTGATTCTAGGGTATCATTCTCAATTCTTGTTTTGGCAAGGGTACCTTACATATCTGTAGCACAACTGACACCAACCATCCCTTGAGCTACAGTAAGGGTTGGTGCGAGAGGAATATAATATGGTTGAGGAGAAACAGACTACAGTGTGTTCATCCCTAGCGATCACATTGAAAGATATATACATTATTATTTCAAGCCATTGGTTTTGCTTTATTTATTAAATGTCCTTGTCCAATATTTTGAAAATCTGAATGTAGACATCAAATTTGATAACGCTATTTCTGCTATTGTCATGTTGAACATGTTGTCCATGTCTTACAAGAGACCAACCTGTTTTTATCCTGGTGTGGTGGGAAATGAGAGGGAGGTTGCTGGGAGGTTTAGAGACTGATGCTCTCTTATGTCAATGCTTCAAGACATAAAAACAAATTCTGTGGAATCCAGATAAATATTTTTTGACCTACAACACCAGTTTCAGATCATCAGAGAATGATCATTGCTTACAGGTATGTGTAAAACCTAAGGCTAAAATAGTTTTTTCTGATCTTTTCTGGAGCAGGTGCATACTGTTCTTGTTATTTGCAACTGGAACCATTTTGGAATAAAAATAGATTAGTCGATATTCCTCCAGCTGAAGCTGAATATTGTACTGAGTTTGGTCTATTGGTCTAGTGTCAAGTTCTTGCTGAACTTACCGTACTTGACAGATATCAGGTTCTTTTCAATAGTGAACATGACACTTGAACAGTTTAATGGAAAGGCAAACTCTAAAGACCTGGTAAATGTCAACCCCAGATGATCCTTCAGAACAGTGGGAATGGAAAGGAAAATTTACAATAAGGAATCATGTTGGTGCCCATGTGAAGGTTATTCAGTGTTTGTTTGATGGGATGTAGACGGTACTTTGGTGGGGATTATTGCAGTGTTGGCTTGTAAACAGCAGTATTTCTTTCCTTCATACCAAGTGTTACGGATGTGTCAAGTAGCTCGGTAACTCTGTTTTGCCCAGCAGTATTACAGTAAGTAATAAATAGAACTATTAAATGCAGACAGCTTGGGATTACTTACTGTGTAACCGACTTTCGGTGCACACCATTCAGATTAGTGGTTGGTGGTCACGTGACTTGGGGCACTTGTACTCAGACAGTGCGGAACCACAACCGCCACATTTCAGCTGATGTTGTCTCCCTTGACCGCTAATAGAGGAAAAATACAATTGTGTTAATTACACAGGGGATTGTTCTAGTGTTGGAGAGTTGCAGGATGTACACTGACATGCACAGGCTGGCCAAAGGCAGATTTCCTTGTCCTAAAACAACATGAAAGGTCTGTTCCTGATAATAACCATCTTTTATTGATAATGATAATAATTGTAATAATAATGCTACAATTTCCACTCCTGCTCGGCGTGGTGGGGTGGCCCATTTGGTACAGCTTTTGCTTGTCAGGGTTTGATTCCCCACATGGGTACAATGTGTGAAGCCCATTTCTGGTGTACCCTGACATGATATTATTGGAATATTGCTAAAAGCGTAATAAAACTAAACTCACTCACTCCATTCCTGTTTCAAACACTTCATTATCGTTACTCCTGTCAGTGCATCAATGTGCGCACAATTACATCCCCAGAATGTTATCATTCTTCCTTCAGCCTATCCTTACAGTAACATATATCACTAACTGAAGCAAGATTTTCCACAGGTTCAGGTTCTGAACTTTGTATTTCAATGGGAGTCGTTTTCACTTTTAGTTGAGTTGCATGTTTCTTTCAAAATGATATCTTTTTGGACACAAAATATTTGTCTGCTTCAGAAGTAGTGCAGGAATTTCTGCTCAGAAACTGGTGGTGGTGGTGGAATTGGGTTTAACATCGTGCTTGAGAATATTTCGCTCATATGACGATGTGCATGCGTGTGTATGTGTATGTGCGGCTGCTTGTTCTAGCTCAGACTTAAGCTGGTTTTATAGTGCTAGCTCACTGAGATACCATGCCGCAGTGAAGCATGAATACCCCACTCAGACACATTATACTGACTCCGAGCCGACCAGTCCTTGTTGTACCCATTAATGCCGAGCGCCAGGCAGGGACCAACAAGTACCATATTTTAACGTCTTTTGGTATGACGCGGTCGGGGATCGAACCCGCGACCTTCCGCACTCCGGGCGGACGCTCTAACCACTACACCACGGAGACGTTAGCTCAGAAACTGACTGCAGGGACAGCAACAACTTTATGTGGACAGGACACGTGTGGGAAGGACAGGTGTAGGACAGACAGGTGTGGGAAGGACAGGTGTAGGACGGACAGGTGTGGAGGAGGGGGGTTGACAGTGATGACAGCTGACTCTGCTGCAGCAACAGCAGCAGCAACTGTTCCTTTGGCAGTGGTAAATGTGACAGTGTTCCTATATGTTCCCATGTGTTCTGATTCCTCTTGCCAACCAGGTCAGTCAATCTCGACTGTCTTCACAGACACCTGGAGGGAGTCATCTCATTTCATAGTGATTCCTCTTCATGGTATAGACAAACTTGTGGAATTGACTTTTACCAAAGATTTCTTATGACTGTGCAAATAGTTATGTTCCATATATTTCTATGAAATGTCAAAGTGTCAGGAAGTAAACGCAACTGAGTTTTAATTGTTTTGTATGGAGGTTGAGCCACTTTGTTTAGTCTTGTCTTTTAGCAAATACAAACGGATGGCTGGTGGCATTTTGTTTGTTGTATTCTTTGCATTTTGTTTGTTTTATTTCATTTCTGTATTTAGAAAAACAAACGAGTCATAATACACAACTGAGGGGCTAATGGGATGCTAGGTGAAGATTGGTATCAGGGACATGGAAGCTCTACCTGCAGTACATGCTGTGAGTTGCACTTGCAGACATGTCATCTGACAGCAGCTCCCCCTGGTGTTGTTTGTTAAACAAACAAAGGGAGGTTACCTTCATAAACATACATGGAAAACCTAGCATGGTTTCTGCGGCCATTAGTGTCAGATCTAGTGTTGGGCTGTAGGTGCTTCAGGTGGAGTTGTTTGTACAGAGCAGGAAGTGACAGATGAAATCTTTTAACCACAGTTTCATTAATCACCATCTCTGTTTCTGTTCTTTGGGGTTAATATAGCTACATTGTTCCTGGTTTGTGGATGAACCAATGGATTTGAAGTACCTCAAGTAGTTTCAGCAGCATTTTTCTTTGCCTTCAACAAACGTATCCTAAGGGTGTAAGGTTGTGGAATTCTCTCCAGTTGTCTAAATTTACCTGCTACTAATGTAGAGTAACTCATGTCTGTGAGACATCTGCTCTGTGACTCGTCATCTGAATGTGAGTTTGATGTCACCTTGAGATGGCATTGTAGAGCATGACAGAGTGACAAGTTGTGGATGGCCATGGAAGCTTTCATCTTATTAGGCAAAGGCCCAATTCCTTTAGGCAAATGGGCCGGTGGGGGTAGCCTAGTGGTTAAAGCGTCCGTTTGTCCTGCCGAAGGGCAGGGCTCAATTCCCCATATGGGTACAATGTGTGAAATCCATTTCTGGTGTCCCCTGTCGTGATATTGCTGGAATGTTGCTAAAAGTGCCGTAAAACCCCACACACTTACTCACTCCTTTCGGCAAATCGATTTTAGCAACACTGTTTATGCTAGGATCATCTTAGGACTAAGATTGCTACATGAAACAAATCATCATACATATTATAGAAAGTGTGACGGCATGACCATTGTTAGGATGGCTTTGAGAGGATAACATCAGTGCCAATAGTGGACGTGTCACTTTGTAGAGTGAAGCTCAGAAACTTATAATACTCACTGCATGAGACATTACACTATAGGACAGATGTGACATGATTGTCTGTCATAAGTCTTCAGCTTTACAACTGTCTTATGATCCTTGATATAGTAGTTAGGATCATACTTACTCTTGTTCATCTGTTGTCATTAGTGTCAGAAGCTTCCATCAGTGAGTCTGTGCTCCTGCCCCTCCCTGTCTGTGTCAGGCCACATGGTGGCAGTAATGGAAGCAGTTGTGGCATGCCTGCCCCTCCCTGTCTGTGTCAGGCCACATGGTGGCAGTAATGGAAGCAGTTGTGGCATGTTTGTTGTGGTACAGACATTCATCTCCAGCGTGATCTCGAGCAGATAGCAATCCAGCATACCTTGTCAGTAGCCATGATGCTTGATGCCGTCAGCACGCCCAGCATTGCTCCATGTGTGGTGTAATAGCTGTTCTGTTCTGGGCTGCAAGAATCACTTAAAATACCAATGCCACAGGGTAACTATGTCTGTTACACAAACAAATAAACTATCAGTATCTGCAGTCATGAGGCCCTGCGACTGGTGATTGTAAACTGACAATGATGATGTCTCATGTTTGGCTTAACGATGGACAATGTCTTCCCATGTTTCACCTTTTGTTAATGAAAGACTCTTGCAGATTTGACATAGCTCACTGATAATGAAGGTCAAGGTCACCTGGCAAAATACTTCCTCTCCTTTCCATGAATACATTGCATCAGCAATAACTGATGATTGATAAACGCAGGTTTATAATATTGTCAGAATAGTAAAATCGAGTCTGCATTCAATAAGGATTTCATGCCTTTATCTAAGTGTCAACCAAACCATTGATTAACTTGAAACATGTCAAGAAGATGATGACAATTGATAATATCTAGTTTGAGTGACCTTCATGTTCTATTGATGTCAGTTGGTTATTGTCTTGTAGTTGTAGTATCGGCTCTTGGCCTGATCCCAAACCTTGATGGCTGGTTCCAGCCTATGGTGGAAGTTCTACCTCCTAAAGGAAGTTTATGCTCATTTCACTGGCAAATTTGTTGGTAAATATTTTGGTGGTAGATGTTATATCTCATGTAAATATACACATAAAATTTTATGTAGCAAGTTACTGGTATGTTAAATGGATGTAGCAAGACAGCGAGGTAGCTGTTGTTGATGTAGTTGCAGATAATTCTTCATGAGACGGAATAAACCCAGGACAGTGTTTCTTGTGATGTTTCCTCTGGGATGATAGATAATGGAAGATAGCAGCAGAACATGTGTTGTGGCAGATGCACATTCCCGCTATCTTGTCACACGTAGATACAGGCTGTAATAACAGCTACTGTATATACACCATTCTATATAGCACACATAGACAAGACAAGATAACAGCAAACATCTGCCAGGCCAGAGTGTGACTGGAATGTGATGTTGTACGCAACAAGATGTAGGTCCTAATCAAAACTTAGTATCAGCCAAGTTTGTTGAACCATGTAGGCCCTAGTGGTGTAGATTCATAGATTCATTGTATCGATGACTGATGGGCAGTAAAAAGGGAGACTCTGGTACCTTGTACCTACGTCCTGTCCAGGTCTTAGAAAACGTTTCATTGTAGCAAAATTCCAGCAATATTGTGAAATTGTTAAAATGTACATCATGTATGTTTGGACCATATCTATGTATTTCTATATCTTTGTACCTACTCAGGGGTTCCAAAATCCCATCGCCCGATGCCCGGGACAAGTCAGTTTTCATTTCGGGCAATCAAATAATGGTATCTTACTTGTCCATGGGCTACTAGATAATTTCTACTTATGGTTTCAAACTGCAAATAAACTTGGATTTAATTTCATATCTGCTCAAAATGTAGCTATTAAATTTTGCAATGATAATAAAGTAGAGTTATCTTTCTTTGCTATTTATCACTTTTCAATAAATAATCCAGTAAACATTAACATCAAATACCATGTTGACTTCTTCTTTCATAATTACATCATCATAATTATGTCATAAAATCAGGGCAAGTGGAAAATTAGTCAGGACAAGTTACTTTCTTAAAGTCACTAGCCCCGTGGCAAGTGGCTTTTTATAAAAAAAATGTGAACCCCTGCTACTGTGTTTATATTTGTAATTCACAGAATACTGCCAATTAGAGCTATTATTATTTTGTTATATACCTCTGATTTTCCAACACAGTATGTTTATCTCCATTCTACCATAACCGCGTTATTAAGATTTAAAAAAAATGCACACTGTGTTGGAAAATCAGAGGTATATAGCGTGATTATATACCTCTGAATGACTTTAATTACCCAATCACAATCCAGTATTTCCTGAAGTCATGGTAGAATGTTCCTTCATGTAATGCTCTGCAATAAATATCTTATCTTATCTCCATCATGGTTGGAGATATCAGGAATTGGCTTCACGCAGCATACCCATGAGGGGAATCAAACCTAGGACTTTGGTGTGACAAGGTTAACCACAAGGCTGCCCCACTGCCCCTCTAAGGCTTCAAGTCAGTAAAGAGTCAAGTGTGCTGGGAGTACCAGTTGCCCCAGGACAAATCCCCTTTAAAATTGATGGGTCTGTTTGGAGGATGTGTAATTTGCTTGATGAGCACTTAATGCTGATAATTCTAATAACTAGTTAATATTAAGTTAAGTGAAAAATGTTTTCTGATTTTTTTAATGTAGTTGTGCCAGCTTCAGAGTTCCGTATAACTTCATTGCTCAAGTGAAGGATGGTACCAGTTAGTGACACTTGTAATAGACTGTGTGTAATGAAGGTGGTGTTTGACAAGGTGTGGTGTATATCATGTGTTATCACACGCTGATGAGGCTGACAGTGAATCAGGGATGCCATGTACATTTCACTAGCCTGGGAGATACGGGGATATTGGCATTAGTGCCAACAGTCTGGTCTGTGTAAAGATGTGCATAATGAGTATATCACAAGCATGAGGATATAATGGTGTGGAAGTACAGTGAACAAGGGAGGGGAGCATTGTAACACTGACAAGAAAGTAAAGGTTAGGGGAGGATTTTGTGTGAAGTATTTGTGGAAATTCTATACATACACATATTTCTGTTCCTGAAAATCTGGGAATTTGGTTGGTTTTGTAGATTTGTGAAGATTGGATTGACTTCTGGATTTCCGCAGATGAAGTTAAAACCATTAGGTAGTTGTTTTGTTAATGAATTGTTTTGTATTGGCTGCAAACACCTCTCAGATACCACCAACAATATCTCCTGCTTGGCCTGACTAGATTGGGTCTTAAACAGCTGTACCTTTCAAGTGAGATTCTTGAGAACATAACATGCACAACTCACCTTGGTGCATTTCAATGTTTTATTCACAAAAATCAGTGCATTCCTAATGGCAGCTTCTGGAAGCGTGCCAGTTTGGTTATCTCGTCAGACATTCCGGTGTAGATAGTGAACAAAGTACTGTAGTTCTACCTGCCCAAAGTTATTGTGTTTAGGCAGCATATGTCTGCTGGGATTTGAGGTGGGGGAGAGAGTTTATGATGCACAAAGTTTGGTGAATGTAACTTATTTTGTCTCTCTCTCATTGCATTGTCTTGGCAGGTTTGGGCTTCTAGGCGCCATTGTCCCTGCAGGTAGTGCACTTCAAACTTCAAGTTCCATACGTCATTTTTTCTTATTTCCAAGTTCTCAGGTATCTAGGTGTTCCATGGCTTCCTCAGATGTGAAATATATCGTACAAATCAAATGTAAGCATGGCTCGAGTTATTGTTTTATTTACGTTATATAGTTGGGAGCAGGACATTTGCCACCCAAACAATTGCCACCTCGGACAATTGCAACCTAGGATAATTGCCACCCAGTTGTCTGGGTGGCAATTGTCCTAGACCCATAAGGTTATGAAATTCGCATTGGTTTGTTTCTGAAGATTCAAAATGGTTCCTTTCGCAGATATTGTAGCGTTGAAGTCTGAAATAGAGTCCTTGTTTCTATGTTTTATAACTGAGTGCTAGTTTGTGTTTCATTCTTAAAGCCGACTTTGATTCAGTACTTGCCAGTCATTCACATTCAATCAAGATTTTGAAATTTCAGTTCTGATGAATTCTATTCAGGAAATGAGAAACCGTTTAAGGATACGTTTTTGTTAGAAATTGCAAAGTTGAGTATGAATAGTGATCAGTGTGGAGAGGTCCTAGCCTGGGATCGAGACACGACAATGCAAGATAAATGATGTTTCCAACTGAATGGCTTGTAGCGTGATGAGAACTGTCTTCGTGGATGAGAAGTATTTTGTGAAAAAAGAATTTCAATTGAATTAAATCTAATTTGATCCATCATCCTGTATGAAGAACCTCTTAAATTATTTTGATCAAATTTAAATTTAAGTTGATTCAATTTGAGGCAATTAGAATTTGATCAATGAGGGTCATGTTTCATTCAGTGTTCTTAATCACTGGATTAAAATACAGCATTTCCAATAAATTAGTCTGGTCAAATGAGAGTGAAAATAAAGTAAATCCCAGCCAGGAAAATAGAAGTGTGTACCCATGTGGCTTCAATCCGAGACAGACAAGATACACTGGTAAAGCATGCTGGCTGGAAGGGCACCTGCTTGTGAGACAGAGTATGCATGCTTGTTACACTGACTTCTTGTCTGTCATGTCAGGCCTGGACAGGAAGAGCCTATCAGAGGTTTGATTGAATTAACGTTCCGATGGGATTTGGGTTATAAAATCTGTAAGACAGAGAAGTTGGTGCTAATGGTATAGAACCTGTAACACTGAAGAGTGTCAGAGACAGTGCTGGAGATCAAACATTTTCTGTTGATTTGGTTTAAACATATTTTTATTCCTAGAGAATCTGGTTTGGTAAACAAGCAGAACTCTGCTTATATCAATACCTCACCAGTACATATCATTTAAACAAAATACACAAGAACTGGATACAAAAACCGACAAATTAAATCATATATGTGCGTTGTAGGTGCTTATAAACATTGAGCCTGAAGCTACACTTCATTAATTGATTGCATATAATTGTTAGTATAATTTGTCAAATCGTTTAGACTTAAATATGTATTGATGCAGGAACTCTATTATGTTCTTATTGACGTTGTTTGACGGAGGTATTCCGTATAACACAGTTTGGAGATTCTGTTGATTTTACTGCATGTTCTTGAGGGATCTTTTCAAGGCATGAACAGTGGTGTTATTCGCTGGAATCATCATGGATATTAGTTACTGTTGGCACAGATCAGAAGAAAACAAAGGATGTTAGTAATAATGAACAAATATGATGACGAGAATACATATTTAAGTATCAATAATAATAGAAAGCTGTTAAAAATGTTAAAATTGAATAATCATAAAAATAGATGCATAACTAGTGAAGAAAGATGGTTTTCATAAATAATAATCCAAGACTTCTCATCTTTATGCCCCAGTCAGTGGATCAGTGTGCAATACAATGTTGTTCTCAGCTTCCTGGGGAGTATACAAATCCATTCATTCATTCATTCATTCATTCATTCATTCATTCATTCATTCATTCATTCATTCATTCATTCATTCATTCATTCATTCATTCATTCATTCATTCATTCATTCATATAATCAGCAGCCTCATTAAAACATGACACTCCAGCTCTCACAACTAATGATGATATAACATCTAACAATACGACCTCGTATGTGAGCCTGTATGACAGGTTTTTATTCCACAGGAAATAGCAGTGTTTCTGGTACACTAGCAGACCCAGCACAGTTTCCCACAGAATTTAACCACATTTTGTCACATCTTTAATTACATGAACATCACTACAGTTATTTAAAAAATATTGATTATGTAGTTAATGATGTACATGTTACCTACAACAACTATTTATCTCTTCACCATGTAAGTGCTGGAGCTGCTTGACTGTGGAGCCTTCTTGTATGATTCACACCCCGTTTCCCAATCTACATGTCAGCCGTTTCCGTTTCAAGAGACTTCCTGTTGACTGTGTATCACTGTATGTTTCGGTACACTGACATTGTCTCTCCCTGTCAACCAGCGTTGACACAAGTGACACCAGCTTATCATTAATGTTGTAAGTCGTTGTTTCAATTGTCTTCTGTTTTGCAGGGATGTTTTGTCTGGGCATGTAACTGCTTATTTTGATGTTTGGATACTAATGTGTTCTTTGCAATGTCAGCTCTATTTTCACTTGTGTCATTAATGAACTTGTCATCCATCCTGCATGCATTGTTGTTATTTCTGTTAAACCCTCATTTTTGAGGGGTTTAATTCTTTCTGTCTTGTTTTGTTATATTTCTGTTTATCATTGATTTTATGAGATGTCATCACAGAGAACTAACAAGCATTTTCCAGGGGTTGGTTACCACTGTGACATGTGACAAAAACGATTTTGCAATGTTTCATCCCAAAATATATTTTATTAATGGAATATTAAGTTTGTAAAATGCCATATCAGTAAATGGATAAGTAAAATTCAAACTGGTCACAGTTTTCGGAACGAAAGGAAATGCAAAATATTTCTCTTTGGCTGGCATCACGACATTCTTGAAAGCCATTCCGTGTCTAATATTTTACCACTGATCAGTGTCAATCATCTGATTCAACACTGTATTTGTGAGTGTACATATTTCATGTCATCATTGTCTTTTGTAATTTGTACTAAAAATACAAATTCTCTTGAATTCCCATTTCAAAAGAATCAAATTGAAATTTGATAATTTGCAACATCTCAAAATGTTTGGGACATATTTGGTTTGAAAATTTTGGAAACAAATTTGGTTGTCTCTTTTGATTATTTTCTGTTTGTTTTCCTTTGTTGGCTGGTGCATTTTGTTTAGTTTTTGTTTTGTGTATTTCCTTGTAGCCACTCATTAGTTGGTTCCTTGAAGCGCAGTATGAGCCTTGGTCGACTGAATCGAAAACGAAATCGCCCCAAATCTATTGAACTTGATCAGCATGTGTTGTGAGTAGTCCCTCTTTGGTTTGTTTATTTTTCATTTTGAATTTTGTTGCTGTCAATCCTGCCTCTTGTGTTCATTTGTTTAAGTTTGTTTTGCTTTAAGGCTTTGCAAATGCTTGGAATAATTACCAAAATTTGATGGTAATTGCTTTGCAAAGAAATACTGGAACATGCGTGCAGCATGTGACAGAAAATATTCATAAAGCATAATATATGAGTATCTATCCCAGTAAGTATGAGAAGCCTATAAAGTATAAGTACTTGAGACATATGATAGTAAGCAGGTGTATAAGACACTATATTAGCAGAGAGACATGTGATAATAGGTTCATAGGACTGGGTGATTGTAAGCAGTAAGATGTGATAATTTGTTTATACAACACACTAAGTTGTAGGAATAAGACTTGTGATAATGGGTTCATAGAACACAGTAAGAATAAGCAGTTAGACTTGTGTTAATAGATGTATTAGCCTGGTTGGTATAAGCTGTGAGACATGTATATGAGACAGGATGAGCAGTGATATGTGCTAGTAGCAGCAAATGACATGGTGAATAATGACAGCTTAGTTATATACAAAGAAAATGTAGGGTCACACTGCTGTTTGTGGAGTTCATTCCGATATGCATACTGTTCAGTATTCATTCCCCAATGTGTTCTAATCGTGAACCTTCTTTTGAATAACTGTCAGAAATTAAAGTTGGGGGAATGTTCTGTTGTGGATGTGCATGAAACGTTCCGCTTATGGGGCAGGCATTGGCAGGGTGATAATCTTGTGTGTACCGCTGGTGCACTTCAGCTGCATCCCAGGAGCATACACATGTGCTCTCCGTAGTGCTAGCCTACAACTAGCTGTCACATATCCATCATCTTCAGGAAACTACTCGCAAATACGTAATCATATTTTTGTTAAAAGCTCATGTTCAAAGAACGCCTATGGTGTTAATTCTTTCCAATTCATTATTATATTTACTGAAAAATTTAACTTCAAAGTGTATGAGAATAAAAATTTGAATATTTAAGATGTGATAATTGTGATAATTACACTGATTTCATTGTCAACCTCACCCAAGAGACACAGAGGCTTTAGTTCAGTAATTTCCTTGTTACATGGCCAGAAAATGTAATAATTAAAACTCGCATAAAATTGTTTAATTTGTATTTATGAATTATATTTTTTTAATTATGATATTGAGTTAATAGTTGCATGAAAACAATTCTCCAGAAATATCACTGTTCCTAATTTTCACATTTTTCAGGACGTCACCAAGTTGTTTTAATGTTTGCTTTAGTGAATTTGTCTAACACTGCCACATTGTGTTGAAATTGTGTTGGTTGTGTCATTGACCCTTCCCTTGTTTCTCCCCGCAGCCCGTGTGAGTGTGTTGTCAGAACACCCGAAAATGATCATACATGGTAGGAAATTCATCACTTCATCACCATGGCAACAGAATCTTGTAACATTTATATACATTCCAGCAAATTATAAACAAATGAAATTCTTTTGTACGTATCTTGTTAATCTATATAACTATGTAATAACATCTATTGCTTCTAGATAAAATAGAGATATTACTAACGGTAATTATCTGACAGTTTCATTATAAAACTCTGAAGTCTTTATGATACAAGAATGTTAAAAAGAAGATATACACCATTTGTGAAAATTGAACAGTTTAGTAAAGGATTCTGTTTAATAATTTTGATGAAATCTGGTTTGTGAACAATTGGAAGATTCTGTTGTCAATCCTATATAGAGGCTAATGTTGCATGAGTGTAATACTTTTCCATGGAAACACAAAACTGGAGTGTGTACACAATGATTGAACAGGCAGTTGTCATCATAATTGATTCAGTACAGTAATGACCTAACCTGAACCATCAGTAAGTGTTAGATAAAGATATCATTCATAAATGTTCTTGTTCACCTTTAATTGTTCAGTCATATTGTAACCACATACATATTTGTGTACTGGAAGTGTCGTGGAACACACCCAGTCTTGTGTTGTTGCTTGCTTACATAGAGGCTACTTGATGTTGCCATGTTAACATCCTTCATGCTTGATGTTGCCATGTTAACATCCTTCATGCTTGATGTTGCCATGTTAACATCCTTCATGCTTGATGTTGCCATGTTAACATCCTTCATGCTTGATGTTGCCATGTTAACATCCTTCATGCTTGATGTTGCCATGTTAACATCCTTCATGCTTGATGTTGCCATGTTAACATCCTTCATGCTTGATGTTGCCATGTTAACATCCTTCATGCTTGATGTTGCCATGTTAACATCCTTCATGCTTGATGTTGACATGTTAACATCCTTCATGCTTGATGTTGCCATGTTAGCATCCTTCATGCTTGAACTGTTACCTTCTCAACCTGTTTAACTGGACACAGCAACTTCTTAACCTGTTAAAGCTTGACACAACAACTTTGTTAACCTGTTGAAGCTTGACACAGCAACTTTGTTAACCTGTTAAGCTGGACACAGCAACTTTGTTAACCTATTAAAGCTTGACAGAGCAACTTCGTTAACCTGTTAAAGCTGGACATAGCAACTTCGTTAACCTGTTAAAGCTGGACATAGCAACTTCGTTAACCTATTAAAGCTTGACACAGCAACTTGGTTAAGCTGGACACAGGAATCCGATACTAACTGTGAAACAATGATGCTAATATATCTGAATCTGTGCGTGGGTTGGGGCAGCAGAAAGTGTTCATTCATTGTGGATGTGGTCCTGGTTTGATTCCTAAATTGTGTTCATTCTCTCTCTGACTGATGTGCTGCTGTAATAATTCAAGAGAGACAGAGTTGAACCACTCACTCCCTGTCTTCCCTAAATGTGTCTCTCTTAATTTCAGTGATAGTGTTTGTGTGTGATATTAACATTGTGTAGATAATTGCTGATGCCACTTGTTATATATACAGAAACAGTAAACTGAGACTGATTCATTATTGGTGATGCACTGCATAATGATGTATGATGAGGTTTGTATACGTCAAGTAGTCGTGACATTTCCAGCATGCGTTTTACTGTCAGCAGGTCAGTAGAGTTAACTCACATTCACCAGATAAACAGCCCTACTTGCTGATCTACTTGTAGACGTACTTGCAGACTTACTTAGAGACCAACATGAAGATCTGCATACAGCCCTACTTGCAGATTTACATGCAGACCTACATGCCAATGTACTTGCAGACCTATATGCAGACTTACTTGCAGACTTGCAGACTAAATGCAGATGAACATGATGATCTACATACAGCCCTACATGTGGATTTACTTGCAGACCTGTATGCAGACTTACTTGCAGACTTACTTGCAGATTTACATGGACAAGACATTACCTTCTGCAGCTCACCTTCCAGACCTATATTCAGACCTATTTCCTGCCCTACAAACAGCAGATCAAATCAACACATGCGGGACACTTAATGATTCAGGGAATATTTTCTTCCAAGACAGCAAGCATTTATTTTGAGCTTGTCAGAGCTTACAGGTGAAGTTTTAACTCGCCTTCATCAAAGGTTCAAGTCAGGTTATGTTATGGTGCATTGTCCACTCATCTGAACATCCCAAACACAGGCTCGGAAACCACTCAGCTTATTGTGGTGAAACTGGGCATGGCTGATCCAGCAGCTGTATTGGTCAGTGCTGGACTATTTGTGGGGTTGCCTAGTGGTTAAAGCGTTCGCTCGTCACTCCGAAGACACGGGTTCGATTTCCCACATGGGTACAATGTGTGAAGCCCATTTCTGGTGTCCCTTGTCGTGATATTGCTGGAATATTGCTTAGAGCAGCGTACAACTAAGCTCACTCACTCACTCAGCTGTCCCACACAAGTGGACATTATCAGATCATATAGTAAATAAAGGTTACAAAGAGTGAACGAAATACCTGAACCAGGAGGAAAGATAACAATGAGTGTTTGAGGTTCTTTCGACTCTTTTTGTGGATGACTAACTTCTGAAGAATGTTATATCTGTGTATTGGATCACATCTTCCCATCATCTCATCTACATAACATGAGAGTCCGAAGACTGGCCACATATTCTGAAATGCTAGAATGCCTATCACCTAATTCTGGTCTCTTAATGGCTGAAATTGTAGTTGCTAAATCCAAGGTCAGTGTCGTATATATGGGAAGACTATGATATATATCTCTCTGAGTATAGGTTCAACTTTGAGCTGAGATTCCGTGACATAACTGACTATCATTAGTGTGTTTGATTGAACAGATATACTGGTGCTGATCAAGGGGGTGTTTACAGAACGCAGACTCAATACGAGATGTGTGGGAAAGTGATGTTTTGTGAGGATGTTGGTGTTAGAGGGCTGGAGTGTGTGATCAGTTATGAAACAGTGAAATAAGTGTCTTGCAACTTTTCTTGGAGAAAAGCCATAAAGTCATGTCAAACTGTCACTATATGTTTTTAGTATTTGCAGACATCATATCTTAAATCATAGGGGTGGTAGGGTAGCCTAGTGGTTAAAGCATTTGCTCGTCACGCTGAAGACCCGGGTTTGATTCCCCACATGGGTACAATGTGTGAAGCCCATTCCTGGTGTCCCCCGCCGTGATATAGCTGGAATATTGCTAAAAGTGGCTTATAACTAAACTCACTCACTCACTCTTAAATAATAATTTAATAATTTCTTTCACATTATTAATTCATCAAATGCTAATGCTATATTTTTAAATCAGTTTTATGAAAGGGGAATGTAAATTTAGATAGAAAATTATGAAATTATCATTTCAGTATGTGATCTCTGTAAGTTGTTGATGATCCACTTCAGCTCCACACAAATTAAGTAATTCATGACTAAACTGGGAATCCTCCAGAGCGGCCAGATTTCCAGGGGTAGGCAGCACAAAGCTGCTGTGATGTTACAACTGCCAGACAAAGACCTACAGTAGTTGTAAAGTTGCTTCGTGCACATGGGGCCAGGTGAGGAAGGCATGCAACTATCTTCCTTCCCGCCACTTACAGCTCACCAGGACATCCAGGTCCTCCCATCAACAGCTCAGACAAACTGTCTCACTGGCTCATATGAAGAAAGCCATCTTCTCTGGTTAAATAGGATTTTACCACATTTGCCCATAATGTTTGCGTTATGTGGACAAAGTGTCTCTATCTTTGGGCAAAGGCTGTTTTCTGCTGTCTGAAACATTGTAATCTTTAATAATGGTGGTATGCCAAATAGGATTAAATCTGAAGAGAGTAGGGAGGAATTGTTTAATTCTTTATTAAATTTTCAACTTTTAAGAAAGAACATCAGCTACAAATTTATCACTGTTTGTCTCAACATTCTCCATTCACAGAGAACCATGCAGAAACTTATATCATTGAAATATGATAGTGGTGTATGTCAAAATGCGTGGAATTTGGATCTTCTCTTTTAATGAAGTGGAATAAAAGCCGTATCAGTTACAAACAAGACAATGGTTCCTGGACAGATGGGTAGAACTAAATTCTGGTGGGATTGTGACCGTAAGCTGTAATTAATGGGAGACAAAGTGTTTTCTGACAGTCCGATCAGCTGACAGATGTCAGTGCACAATGTCGACTAATACTTGGGATGTATAATGTGTTTCCATGTGATGTTTCCAGTAAGTTATAATTCTGTTATAATAAGTCATTAATACAGATTAGGTTAGGTTTAATGAAATTCATGTAAAAGTAATTAATATGGTTTAACATGTTTATAAGCGGATGTGTGTATTACTTCTCTGTTACAAAGTAACGGTAAATCTTTTCATGAAATAATGACTTAGTTTGTGAGACGGTCCCCCCATCTATTCATTACAGTATGTTGGCTGGAAGACCTAGAGTGTGCTGGATGCTATTTGTAGCACAGTTGAGGTGAAAAATGTCTTGTTTTTGCACACCTCTTAACATCTGTTCACTAAGATAGCGGTGTCATAAATCTGGCTATGTCTTCAGAATGCTGCCCGTCATTAAGTTTAGATACGTGATGGGAGATGACTAAGTATCAGAAGCACGTGATTCCCAGAGTTTGCCGACTAGGAGCTGACATTTAGTTCCTGAAATGAAAATCTTCTGTTGTTTATCGTCTCTTACTATGTAACAGAAATAGACCCAGGTCATTATGTCTTTTTTACACCTGGAATTTAAGATTGTAGACTTACTTGGTATATTTGTAAAGATATTTGTGTTTTTGGATGAGAGAATTGGATTGTTCCTTGGCAATTAGACTAGCAACTAGTCTCTGAAATGTACATGTTTACAGAAAAAACAGTCATAATAAATATATTTAAACAATCTAATGAAGGGAGCCCTGATGAAACTGGAAATCTAGACTTGCCACATATTCTAGACTTGCATGGGCTTTCTGTGATACATTTGTTTCAAGGTCTGTATGACAGACTACTTGGCAATTGATATGTATAATGCAAGAAAGTGTAATAGACTTTGTAATAGACCTACTGTATTTGCTGTAACAAGTTCCCCATTTCATCCCCAGATCAAGCTCCCCTGATCAGCTTCTACGTCAGTCTGTTAGTTGTGTATATAAACCCCCTGTACCTACCTGGAAACTTCCATGACAGTCTGTATTTCCTACAGGGGACACTGCAGTGGTCGAGTATATTACTGCACTGCAACTTTATTGTAGAGAGGTTTGAGGTTCATCAACGGTTGACCCCAATTTGTTCTCATCCGTTGATCTCTGACAACAAGGTGTTCAGCTTGGGTTTAATAAGCGCTCCCACTTTGTCAATTTTCTAACCGCCCAGGCTGCTTATTACGACAAATACACTAACTGTATTTCCCCAGTTGAAATAAAAATGTAATTCTTGAGTACACCAACGTTGGATTATGAAATTCTTTGTTAATTCGTGTAAGGTTCTTAGGATTCAAACTGTATTTGCCAGGCTGGAGGGATTTGTGTGACTTTGTCAGCAGCCTTTGTGGCCCAACAACCTGATAGGAAGTATGTTGTTTTATTTCCTGATAAAATGAAAAACTAAGTGCAGCAAGTGACAGTGAAACATGTTGCAATGCATCAAGCATAGGGGTACAAGTGAGTGAGTCAGTTGAGTTTTGCACCACACCACAATTTTCCAGCTATATGGTGGCGGTCTGTAAATAATCGAGTCTGGACCAGACAATCCAGTAATCAACAGCATGAGCATCGATCTGCGCAATTGGGAACCGATGACATGTGTCAACCAAGTCAGCGAGCCTGACCACCCGATCCCATTAGTCGCCTCTTACGACAAGCATAGTCGCCTCGTACGACAAGCATGGGTTACTGAAGGCCAATATTCTAACCTGGACATTCACGGGTCTATGGGGGTACAATACAGTAAGGAGGCTGTTGGGGACTGATGCTATAGTTTTCTGAAGGATGACACCAGATAATACCATGCTGTTTGATTTAAGTGAGGACTCAGTCTGTGTGAATATGTAGTAACAGAAGCAGTATCAGTGGGTAATCCATAGCCTGAATGGTGTAGTGGTTGTAGAGATTGGATATATGTTGAGCTCGGCCACATCAAGGTCCTACTGTGTCTGTGGAGTGATCTCCCTTGCCAATTCCCTCCATGCTCTCATATGTTCCTGATTTCTGGATGAAATTATTTTGCTTTCACAACCTGACCCCCACCATCTAACCTTTGACCGTAAGGTCTTTTCAGCAAACTTAATCCAGAAAGATAACAGGTTTGACTTGTGTCTGGCAGTGTTGTCTCAAACACCAGGCTGTTTACCAAATACATGCTTCATGTTTTGGGCAGGTTCACATTGTTTTGAAACATGGGACAGTTGCCATCTGGGTTGCCACACAACCTTTACTTCTTCCCAGCCACTTCGGGATGTTGATTCTAGGTCCTGCTCTGATTAGCAACTTGATCTGTTACTTGCTGGTAGGCGAATGTGGGTGTTGAAGAGTGTCTGTGGAGACATTTATGGGGGTATGATTCATGGGTGTGTCCCACCGTGATCCTGAGGTGTCTCCCAGTATAATCCATGGGTGCATCCCAACGTGATCCTGAGGTGTTTCCAACTATAATCCATGGATGTGTCCCACTATGATCCATGGGTGGATCCTAACATGATCCTGAGGTGTCTCCCAGTATAATCCATGGGTGCATCCTACGTGATCCTGAGGTGTTTCCCACTATGATCTATGGGTGTGTCCCACTATGATCCATGGGTGGATCCTAACATGATCCTGAGGTGTGTACCACTATGATCTATGGGTGTGTCCCACTTTGATCCTGAGGTGTCTGCTTCTGTAATGTGTGTCTGTGTACCACTGTGATCCCAGGCATGTCTCACTGGCTGTTTCCAGTGCCTCCCTGTGGAGGGGGATCTAACTTGGGTGTGGCACCAAAATTAATTGTGCAGGAGACCAACTGCATTTACCCAAGGCATCATCTCTTTAATCAAGCAGTTGCCCCAATTCCCTTGTCATCTCCTGAACCTAAATAGCTGGTTCTCAGCCCCTCTTCAGGTTTGGAGGCTTGTGAGTTCTTTCGGGATTTGAGGATTGGTTGGAAGAGGTGACCAAAAGGAGTGAATTGGGTGGGCGGCATGTGGTGTGTATTGCTGCGCACAGTATCAATCTCTGCACTGTTGGTCATGACTCAAATATTTACATGGAGCTGGAACAAAAAGAAAGAGTTGGTAATGCAAGGCAAAATAGATTATGCAGTACTTTTCCTTTTGAAATGTCTGACATATTGTCAACATCATTGTTAGTGTGCTCTTATTCGCATAATTACATTGCTCTAAATATTGTGATATTAGGAAAGTGACTAAAGAGCTTTGATTGTTGATACTTTTCAGTGTTCAAGATGGCCTCTCAGAAAGTAACAAGATCACCTCTTGTGAATATCTTTACAAATATCTCAATAGCTTCAACCCCTTCAATTATATGTTGGTGTAGAATTCGGTACCCTTCTTTACGTCCAGCCTGTAGCCTGAGTGTGTCTGTCCTTGAATATGTGATACTAACAGTAACATCACACAGTGTGATATCAGGTTATATCGCCCAGCTTGTTTTATGGGGCGCTGAATCTAAACAGCTTGCTCTGCCGTTTCCTTTCAAAACAATAGCATTAGTCAGCCGATTACCATGACCGTCATCCGTCTCTCAGACAGAAGACTCTGTATCCTGTGACTGGAGGTGGCCTGGATCCTCGAATTACTGTCAAGGTACCATCCATTTATATCAGTCACAGTAGCCTGCTGTTAAGACATTAGTTATATCAGGTGTCCACTCAAACATTAGTATATCACACCTGTGGTATATATTGGATGAAACCAATACCAATCATAATGGAGGAAGTTGGGCAGCTCCCTGTCAAGTTATCATAAAAATAGAGGAGAGAATTGTTTTCAATACATCACCTTGGTGAAGACCATTTTCAGATGATAAGGAGTTTTTATAATCTTCAAATTAAAATTATTCTTGAAATGCACTGGTATTATTTAACATGTAAATATGATTCAGGGTTATTTGAAGCAACTGATGAAATAAATTGATCATAGTACCCTGTCTAATTCTAAATAAAACAGTTGGCAAGACAAGCACATGTATTGATCTGTAGTAAGGCGTATTTTTGCAGTGAAAAAAAATAATGGACAGATATTTTTGTTTTTCTATACCACAGGTAAGTAAACAAAATAGAACTACTCTGAAATAAGCTCATATGGTTTTTTTTCAAGCATAAAAAAGCATAATATTCAGTTCAGTTATTCCTTGACATGGGATGTAGCATACATGTAACGAAGACAATTGAATAATGTCTGAAATATGAGCCTGTGACACGTGACTCTATTCACCTCCACAAAGGAGAAGACCTCGTCTTTGTCCCGCCATCTTCCAGTCTCTTGTCAATGGCTGTGTGTTTACAATACCTCAATACAAACTCACCGAACCCTGCTATGTGTCATCCATGTTGAAATACGGCATAATTGAAAAATGATTAATTTACGTGCTTTTTTTGGCATCATGTCAATATTGTGATTGACAGCCTGGCAGACAGCTGGTTCTACTGGAACTAAACTCGTCTCCAGTTGGAGATAATCCCTGAGGTGGATAGAAATGTTGTAGGAAAATATTATTTCTTGACCAGTGATGGGTTTAATATGATTGATTAATTGTTCCTCAAACAGTTATATTTGATGTTGTGTTTGCATAATCAGGTGCATCTCAACAAAAACATTGTTGTTTTGTTAACAGGACAAATTTGAGTAAAGAAAATGAGATTTCTCATCAACTAATATTTCAGCTATGTTCATACAATGTTTTCTAGTTTTGTTGAGAAAATTCTAGTTTGTGGAAATAATTTGAAACTTAACCCATGTTTCACTGAAGTAGCATTGATGGAGGAGTAGACATTTGTGAAAAGCAGGACCATAGCAAGTTGACAGTTTGTGACTCTCAACCTTCCCTTAATGTTGTAATTGGTAAATAATTTAGCGAAGTTGATGATATTTATAGGCACATTGTAATAGATCCTTCATTCTCAGAATTGTTATCATGAATAAATAACTCAAAGAATTTCCATGCGACAGTGTTTATAATGTATCAATAACAGCGTTGTCAAGGTAACAGTTGCTTTTATGCTCTTCATCATTTAGTTCCTACAAATCAATTTTAAAAAGTGCAGTACAGGTAATTTGAATGCAGTCAATAGATTGAAAACACCTGATATTGCCACTGTAATGATGGCTCCCAAATGTGCATCACCATTTTAACGATTTTGTGTCAGTGATAGAATACATGACAATACTGCTTGATGTAGCGAGATACTGGGGTTATCCCCAACCATTCACTGCAGTCTGGCAGTGGTGCATCTGCCGCGAGAAGTACCAGACATGCCATTGATCTTGACAGTCTGATTGAACAGCATCTTCACGGGCATCCACTGTGATGGTTGCTACAGAGGCAAATGGAGAACTCTTCACGAATAGAGGTAGAAACGATTTATCGACGTAACATGTAGAACCTGTAGCTTCAGTTGGATTGCAGCGGTTTCATTTGTACCATGACTGAGTGTGTCATTTGTACCATCACTGAGTGTGTCATTTGTACCATCACTGAGTGTGTCATTTGTACCATCACAGAGTGTGTCATTTGTACCATCACTTAGTGTGTCATTTGTACCATCAGAGTGTGTCATTTGTACCATCACAGAGTGTATCATTTGTACCATGACTGAGTGTGTCATTGTACCATGATTGAGTGTGTCATTTGTACTATCACAGAGTGTATCATTTGTACCATGACTGAGTGTCATTTGTACCATGACTGAGTGTGTCATTTGTACCATGACTGAGTGTGTCATTTGTACCATGACTGAGTGTGTCATTGTACCATGATTGAGTGTGTCATTTGTACCATGACTGAGTGTGTCATTTGTACCATGACTGAGTGTGTCATTTGCACCATCACAGAGTGTGTCATTTGTACCATGACTGAGTGTGTCATTTGTACCATGACTGAGTGTGTCATTTGTACCGTGACTGAGTGTGTCATTTGCACCATCACTGAGTGTGTCATTTGTACCATGACTGAGTGTCATTTGTACCATGACTGAGTGTGTCATTGTACCATGATTGAGTGTGTCATTTGTACCATGACTGAGTGTGTCATTTGTACCATGACATTTGTACCGTGAGTGTGTCATTTGTACCATCACAGAGTGTGTCATTTGTACCATCACAGAGTGTGTCATTTGTACCATCACAGAGTGTATCATTTGTACCATGACTGAGTGTCATTTGTACCATGACTGAGTGTGTCATTGTACCATGATTGAGTGTGTCATTTGTACCATGACTGAGTGTGTCATTTGTACCGTGACTGAGTGTGTCATTTGCACCATCACAGAGTGTGTCATTTGTACCATGACTGAGTGTGTCATTTGTACCGTGACTGAGTGTGTCATTTGTACCGTGACTGAGTGTGTCATTTGCACCATCACTGAGTGTGTCATTTGCACCATCACTGAGTGTGTCATTTGTACCGTGACTGAGTGTCATTTGTACCATGACTGAGTGTGTCATTGTACCATGATTGAGTGTGTCATTTGTACCATGACTGAGTGTGTCATTTGTACCGTGACTGAGTGTGTCATTTGTACCATCACAGAGTGTGTCATTTGTACCATCACAGAGTGTGTCATTTGTACCATCACAGAGTGTGTCATTTGTACCATCACAGAGTGTGTCATTTGCACCATTGTACACAGATGTGTGAGGAGTTACAGGTGCATCGCTATGTGTGTAAACACGTTTGTCTCTAACCTTTCTTTTCACTGATTTGTTCTTCACAGAAACCCCCTTTGAAATTCATGCTAGTCCATCAACCTGAGACAAGTAAATTGAGTTGAAGACAAGTAAAACTATAATGGAGGTAGTCTAGTTATACCAGTTCCCAACATTTCAATTTTGCTGAATAAAACTGGTGAAAATGTAAACATGGTAGTTAAATACATTTGTCAAAATCAGGCTGACTTGGTTGACACATAGCATCATATCCCAATTGCATAGATTGATGCTCATGCTGTTGATCACTGAACATTGAACATGTGTTTTGTCTATTTCTGGCAGACAAGCTTCACACTGTGAGGACCAGTGACATAATATTGCCTCTAAACAACCAGACTAATCTAGAAATATACAAGCTTGTAGTTCTACAGACAAAGTATGACCTTTCCAATATTGAAAGTGTATTTATAAACTTGTTATTGTCATCAAAACATCAGAACGTGACATTTTATCATGCATGAAGTGATTCAATATATACTCAGGGGAAGCACTGCTCTTTAAAGTTGAACCGTCTTTTAAACATTAATCACAAAACTACGATTTGTGAATGGTGTTTTTGTATTCCTGAGTTGTAGTCTATACACGACAATTATATATAGACAATAAACAGGTGCTGAAGCCATAACCCTGTGCAGAGTTTAAGTCAGGTGAAGGGCGTATTACTTATGTGCCATTCAGTCGGAAACACAAACTCCATACCCGATTTCACACACCAGTGATCACAAGGTCGAACAATGTGAAGTGTTGGGCCCCGACAGCCAGGAGAAAGTTATGAATTACCACGAACTAGGTCTATTGTTACAGGCAGACTCGCTAATTATTGCTAATGAGCAGGCGCTGTGCTAATTTTAGCATCGACCAAGAGCTGCGAGGATAATAGAAAGATGAAAGTTTGGTGTTGGCGGAGACATTGCCGAGGCTGTACCTACAGTGTAGTAGTGGGAAGATAGGAGGGAGAGAGCAGGGACGTAGCTGGGTATATTGGCCTGGGTTGAGTGCCAAAGGCTGACATTAACAGCTAGGTGTCCATTACTGGGAAGTAGGACGAGACATTGATGTCATCTGCAGCCCCAGCTGAGACACTGACGGTCCAGGAACACTGGGTCCAGAAACACTGGGCGTTCATCACGACAGATGTTTCAGTTCAGCTGGGGAGGAGGAAGGAAGATGCATGTGATACCCTGTGAATAGAGGGGGACAGTTTATTGGGATACTTGTGTGTTGGCTTCAGAATGGTGAGTTTTACTGCTTGGTTGTAGATGTAATGTTGCTCACGATGTTCATCTTGTGGTGTTGTCGTTACAGATGGATGTGTTTTAGAGAAGGGGGTGATTTGTACCATACGTCTGACTTGAATATCTGGTGACTTTGTATCTATAGATGCTATGTCATTTATACAGATCAGCGTTTGCCTGGCTCTTGTGTCTCAGTCTCTGTAAGAACATACATTCAGGGACATTGATCTACCAAGTATTTGCTGAATGCCTGCATGTGTGATGTAGAACAGGCATGTGTTACTATAAGACTGTTCCCTCACCAGTATACTGGCAGGCCATGTCACTGCCGAGATCTATACACACACCTGGAAACAGAACCTATTTGTGTCTCCACTAAGTGGGCTGACATTTTGTATAGCGAAGAAGAGAGATTGACATTATGTAGATAAATTGCTACTGAACATATTTGACTCATATTATACTCAGTGTGATTGGTCGTGTGTTGTAAAGACTGGCATTTAGTCATCAAGGAGGCTGATAGAAGACAGATCAAATATTACACGGTACATGTTTATGGCTCTATTACCTAACCTGACATTTTGTCAATTGAATATGAGTGGTAGATAAATCAAAACATGTATACTTTGACACACTTGATATTGAATCTGTTTTGAATTCCTCAAGTTCCTAGTATTTTTTAGTTGTTGGTTAGAATAGGACCATATTGGCAGACAAATCAAAACAATTATCAAAAGCAGGGGTGGAAATAACATTAAAATTGCTAGTGTACTCCGGTACAGTGGCACATGTAAAATCACTTGCCCTGATGATTTTTCCACTATACCGGCCGTTTTCTTGTTGATTCTTTAAATAAACAACATAATTAACATTGGAAAGTCAACTGGACACCGGTACAGTGTGATATACGAATTTGCTTGCCCGACAGAAAAAAACACTGGACTCGGGCATCGGGCAATGGGTTATTTCCACCCCTGAAAACAAATACACCCATTGTATTGAATCTGCTTTTAATGTTTTGGGTATTCGGGCTGTTTTTGTCAATGGTGAAAAGAAGACCATATTTTGTGAAAAATTGAAAAAATTATGTTTTGATCCTCTTTGTACTGAAGCTATTTCTGGGCCTTGTTGGTAAACAAGACAGTACAAATATGTCCAAGCTTGTATAATACATGTCCCATGTAGCTCTGTGACTTCAGCAATGGGCGAGAGGAGCTGTGTATTTGTAGACGACTGTCAGGAGAGTCCCTGGTTCCTGATTTGTTGGCCTATCTGCTAATACACAGCGGCCGTGATGAGATCACTGCCAGATGGGTGCAACACATACACAGCCTCATCATCCACCTCCCAACTTATTGTCTCAGAAAACGCACAGAGTAATTAGTGACTTGGTGTCCGACCTCCTGCCAAGTCGTGGAGCTTTGCCAGCATCAGCATTGTCTATTTAAGAATGTGATTATCCACGTTTGCTGGCCTTGACTGTGTCAGTCATGTTGGTTAAATCTTGGGGGAAACCGTGAAATCAATGTTTGGATGTTGAGAATTAACGTTCTGTTTGACTGCTGTTTATTTGGAATTACACGCAACGTCTAAATGCAAGACCTGAGTCGACGCAATGCCAATAAGTTGTTTGATAAAGTGGGATTGATGGTGTAATTTACATGTAAATGTTTCTATAGTGTCATTTTGTCAATTGCAGGATTGTCACTGTTAAAGATAAACAGGGCAACTACACATGGGAAAAGGGACATTAGGATTTATGTTGCTGAATTTCTATATATTACAGTGAAAGTCTACATGAAAGAAATGTCTTTGAACTTTCCGTGGAATATGTCTCTTGAGTACTAGATTGTGACATTCAGAAAGTTTTTTAGAACAATGGTGGTGAACCAGTGGTTGATAGTGAGAGCAATAATCCACTTTGTTGGTGTATGATGTTTCTCCGTGTCTGTCTGCTCTTCAGACAAGGGTAATATGGAATCCCCACAAGGTATGAGGTATTCACGACTTCCTCAGCCTTGGAATCCCGAAGGGGAGACAATCAGGAGGTACTGACAACCGTCTCAGGCCTTGAATCCCACAGGGGAGGCAAGTATGACGTACAGACAATTGTCTCATCCCTTGAATCCCCAAGGGATCCCTTGAAGACCAAAGCGAGACACCACCTTCTCTGCCCTTGAATCTCACAGGGAGGCAAGCATGAGGGACAAATGTCTGTGCCCTTGTGTTCCACAGGGGAGACATGACACACTCAAAATCTTCTCAGCCCTTGAATCCCCAAGGGGGGCCAGACATGAGACACTCACAACTTCCTCTGTTGTTGAATCCCCAAGGGGAGCTAGAAATGAAACACTCACAACCTTCTCTGCCCTGAATCTGACAGTCCACAGCGCAGGGAGCTGAGACCAATACAGGGCAAGAAACCCCCACGGGGTAGTGTGTGTGTGCCCGCCCCCACCCTGGACTCTTGGAGAGATTGCTAAGACAGTCGTCTCCAATGACAACACATTGATGTAAATATTGATGTGAAATTCACCCATCTGGACCTGAGTATTGTGATGCTATTCAAGTCACATAGCTGACCCAATAAATCCACTATGTGCAGAATATGGGTTTTGAACTCACATGACATTGTTATTAACGACAGGTGTCGGGAACAGGTAATATATTCTGAAAGGAATTATCAATGATCCAGTGGACAGAGCCTCTGGCAAGCTAATGTATTGTGAAGGAATTCTGCTTGAAAACATCTTTGATGCCTCTTAATGGAGGTTTGATGGCTATTAGAATATATAACAGCATTTTCAGCTATTCTTGACTGATACGTTTTTAACAAAGAAGTACTGGTGTAACTGAATATTAAAACATGGCCCACTGCTCTGTAACAATTGTTAAGGATGTACGTCAGGGAAATTAGACCAAGTTTGATGCACATACCAGGCAATGCAAGTGCTGTTTTTTACTTAGTTTAACTGTAATTAGTTGTATGCCAAGTATTAGTGAGGACCACCACAGGGTCTAGCTGTAGGGGAGTTTGAAATAGCAAGTGTTTGACGTAATCCAGTTTCCTTGTTTGTGTGTGTTGCAAATCAAGATGGCTTCTTGGCATAAACAGGGATTTTGAAGAAGTTAGTTCTTGAAGAGGATGGCTTTCTGAAATGTAAGACTATCACAAGACTAATTTAGTCCGGCTTGACAGGGGGCAATGGGGTAGCCTAGCGGTTAAAGCGTTCACACGTCATGTTGAAGACTTGGGTTGGATTCCCCAGATTGGTACAATGTGTGAAGCCCATTTCTGGTGGAATATTGCTACAAACAGTATAAAACTAAACTCACTCACTCACTACACCTCTATATCTACCTGTAAATATCAGCCTGTAAATAATGGGTTCTGGAGGAGACAGTTTAGTGATTGATATTAGGAGCAGTTATATCACAGTGTGACCCCTTGTTGTTGCCCTCACTATGATGTAGTTGGGTTCTGGAGGGGGGGATGTAGCCAGAAGCACATCAAGCCCCACTAGATCACTGACTCTAATGGTGACACACAGCTTGCTCAAGTGTCCAGTAAATCTGATGTGAATATCATGGCACTCCATCAACCAATCACCCACCCTCTTACTGAGTCTAGGTTCTACCCATAATATTTATATAGAATAAATCTATATTATCTCCCTCCAAGACTCCAAGACAAACACCTTCTGGCACCAGAGTAATGAGCTGGTGTCCACTGCTTTGAAGGCTCTGAGATAAGTAGCCAGTCATTACAGTACATGGATCGCCTGCCTTGAAGCAGAGATCCTCAATAGCGCCATTGTGGCTGGAAGCGGATGAACCTCAATCTGGACAACCGATCGGTCAGCTGGTGTTGTTTTGTCATTAACCTTTGACATATGGTGGGGCAGGCTGGACAGTGACTGTGTGACAGTGTTGTAAAGATAAGATACATGAGATTTTATTGCGTAAACGTTCCATGCAGAAACAGTGACAATATTCTATAAACTACATAAACAAGATATATAATGAATCAGAGTAACTAAACATATAATAATACAAATGTGTATAATAATGGCCTAGGACAATCTGGAGATCTTCTGTATTTGTTTAAAGTTGTACATATGGTAGCAGATTATTTCTATACTTTTTGGTTCATTATTTCTAAACAGGAGGTTAAATTTTTCTTTGGTAGTAAGGCTTAGAAAATTATTAATTTGAGAGGAAAGGGGTTAAATAAGGAGTTTCTTGCATCTGAATATTTAGTACAACACATGAAATAGTGTTCTTCATCCTCAAGGACAGAGCATTGATCACAGAGACGGTCCTCGAAAGGTGTAGGTGGTCTTGTTCTTCTACCCAGTTAAAGTTTTACTTACTTTTAAATCGCTCAGTAAGATGAAGCAGCTGACACAACTAGATACTCCATGGGCATAAGACATAGATGGAATTACAGGTTAGTTTGCTTTATGTTTACTACTGCACTCCACAGTATTCCGTCCATATCATGGTGGCCAGGAAATAATTGAGTGTGGACTGGACAATCCAGTGATTGATTTAGTGAACAATGCCTCACTATCAACTGTATCACTGAGTCCGACCATAATATTCTGTGACCTCTTTTCTGATAATTTGGTGTGTGGAAAGGTATTTTGTAAAGGTTATTGTGTTTTCTAAACCAGTCCCTGACTCTTGTGCATTACATGGACCCAGTCTGTACTGTACATTGCCAATATCGGCTTAGTCTGAGACTCAAGGGTTCTTCAAGACAATGTTTATAAACATGGAAAAAGCTTTACTACAGAAATGTTTACAGAACTTTGATTTTGTTGTCTCTAGTGTAAACATTTAAGAGGAATTACTTTCTTTAAGCTAAAATAATCAAATGAGGGTCTGCATTTTAGATTAAACTCTCGAGAATACTGACATGAAATTCAATTATTTCAAGATTCAAGATATTTCAGTCAGTTCTTCAGTTCTACAGATGTCATAGAATAACTACATGCAGTGTTCTGTTATCGTCCAAGTAGGTCCTAAACAAATAGCAACATTAAGGTAACTGGCATATGGCTATACTTGCTGGAATTTACCTTTTGATAAAAAGTGAAAGAAAAGAATATACTAGCTCACATCTGTGAGAAAAAACAACTTTTTCTCATGTGCATTTTCAAGACTTCTGCAAATGTATATAAAACGTTGGCAACAGAGAATGTAATCTCCATGATCTGTTGAAACCAAATTCCCTTGGGCCAAAAAAACAAAATAATGGATCACTGAAAATCAGTGATTACTCCAGGTGTTCAGGAAAAGAAGTGCTGTTGATAAATTGTGGAAGTGTGTTAGTCACCTTGAGGCTTTGCCTTGTGAATATCTACATGCAGGCTTTCACGCGACACGCAAATGTGCGTCAAGTACACAAAAATGTAGAGAATTGATGCCAAAAAACACTTCACTGCTGCCTGACGCACAGTATTATTCATTCCAGGCTCTAAAGAAACGATCAAAACGTACAGTTCTCTACACCATTACCCTTGCCTGCAAGAACCATTAAAACTAATAATTGGGGGTGCCCGGGACCCCCATGTTTGTGTCAAGGTAAAACATTGGTGCCTTTGCTGTTCTGAAGGTTCCTTCACCTTCTGTATAGACTCTGTCACTGAAAATGTCTGTCTGGAGCTCATTCCACTCATCCACCCTTGAAGTGTGTGCTGTCAATATCTGAGTATTGGTAGTGTCAATGCATCATAGACAGGGGTATGTTGTGCATCTCACTGTGCATGTGTAGAACTGTACCTTCTGCTGATGTAACTCAGCTAGCTGGCCCAAGCAAATTTGTAAAAATATCCAAATCCAACTTATATCACACTGTACCCGGTGTCCAGTTGACTTTCCAATGTTATTTATGTTGTTTATGTCGAATTTTTAAAAATCAACAAGAAAACAGCCGGTATAGTGGAAAAATTATCAGGGCAAGTGATTTTACATGTGCCACTGTTCCGGAGTACACCAGCAATTTTAAAGTTATTTCCACCCCTGTGTACCTACTGCTGATGTAACAGTACTCAGCTATCTGGCCCATGGTTGGATGACCCTGTGATGGCCAGATCTCATCCAGGGAACAGTGATGGCAACTCAATACAGTACAGCACCTATGGTGTCCAGTGTCAGGGGAATAGTTGCTGCAACCCTATACTACACAGGCCTCTTGCTCTGCTAGAACAACACTCCAGTCTTTGATTATTCTGGAACTCCCTGTCTGCCAGATCCCACAATTAGCTCTAATTAGGTTAATTAGTCACTCACTTTCCCACCCTTTGAAGCTCGATCAGGTCAATGGGGGGTCTAGTGGTGTCTGGGAGGAGTCTCTGGGAGGATCTAGGAGATGTTCCAACTGTTGCTGCCTGACAATGCAGGATCTATATGGTACTTGACACTGGGGAGCACTATCATGATGGTGGGAGAATGAAGCTGGGAATGGTTACTGGACAAATTGCCTGTTATTGATGCTGAGAGACTCAGCTGGGGTCCTTGTTTTCCAGCTCCAGTGGACAGTGTTACTGTCACTGTCAGTGGCCAGATGACGTGTACCTTGCCAAGTAGACTAATGCTTAGTCTCTGAATATATATAATTTTGATAGTAACAAACAAGCCCATTTAAATTGAAAAGGAGCCCGAGGGAGACCAGAGATTCAGAACCTGAACCTGAGGAAATCTAGACTTGCTTTATTTAGGGCTTTAGCACTGCAAATAGGGCTTGGCAGTAGGGAAAATAATGTGGTTCAGAGACTGTGAGACAGACTACTTGCCAAGGTACACAACCAAGTCAGCCTGTACGGGAAATGTGTCAGGTAGTTGCAAGCCTGTTGACTTAGGGACAAAATAGGATTTGTTCTTCAGTAGTTTCAGTGGTCAAATTGTTGTATTTCAACATTTAACATTAGAAGTAGCCACTCACTCACTCACTCACTCACTCACTCACTCACTCACTCACTCACTCACTCACTCACTCACTCCAGTGTAAGGGACCTACCTGTCGTGTTTATGCAGGGAGACCTCGTCCATGTTGTCTCCCTGCTGGGGAGAAGTAGGTTCCTCTTCCTGGTGCTCGTGTCCTTCCTTCATAACATCTACAGGTACATTTAGAACTGGAGGTCATTTTGTCAACAATACCTGGACCATGATTCTCAGGATAACACTAAACATCCTCAGGTATGTTACTCCATCTACTCGTTAGGTGATGTCCGTACTTCTGATGAGTTTATAAGATGCCAAGTGAGAAACGTTTTACCAATGAATGATACAAACTTTGAAAAAAGAACAATACTTGTTACAGATGTCATGCTCTTTAGTTAATGGATTAAGTTTTATAAATTTAACTTTGTAGGTTTTAATAAAGTCGTAAAGTGTGCTATAACAATGAGAACAATGTCGGATAAAGCCAGTCTGTGTTCCATTTATTTAATGTGCAGCAAGTTGGGGCTGTATTTAATCCATCTATTCAGCACAGGTACATATTATTTTCCCAACACAATGACAATATGGTGTGTGTTTACAACACAAAGGAACTTTAACTCCTCCACACAAACGGGTAATCAGGGTAGGAAAGGTTAAGCCTTTTCCATTAAGATAGAAATCTGACCAGTAAAAGTGTAAACAGTTTAGACTAGGAGTGTCGGAGGCCATTATGAGGACATTCATTTCACCATTAGGGTCGGTTACAGTGATAAAAGTGTTTTAATGAGTGAAATTGACCCCCAGGATGGTGACGAGAAATTGATGAGCCCAAGCATGCTTCCCTCTGTTTAATGTAGGTACACGTGTACTGCTCCTTGATGTATGACTTGACCTCTCCGTCCATTAGCACCTGGACCATGTGTTTTACATGACTAGGACCAGTCCACGAGATTACTGTTGACAGATTTGTATATCAACTGGCTGCTATTTTTGTTAAATTTATCGGAGATGAAAAAAGGTCTGACGTAGGTATGATTGATTGTACACACCTATCAGGTAGTCAGTTGAGATATTACTGTCAGTGCTTTACCGCGTGATGTATGGAATTATCAAGGGAGCTGAAATTTGATGACACTAGTGTTCGATTATTTTGAACATTCCAGCGGCAAATTAGCAGTTTGTGGATTACATTGAGTAATGTATATCCATTGATGTGATGTGAGGGATTCTAGTTGAAGGGGCTAGTTAAGCCTGAGTGATAGGAAACCGCGAGCACACTGGTTTAGGTGGCTGGCATAATGACGGATGTTCAAATGGATAAAGACTTCTTTGTTGTGGAGACCTATGGCTTTGCTGAGGTTATATTACTTAAGGCACCAAGATCTTATTACGTTGAAGTCATCCTAGATTTTTGTCATCAATTGTAAAATTGAATGAAATGCTATTTTCTGTCATGAGAGTTAAGAGTATTTTCATTCTCATTTTTTCAAGATAACAACTTCAACTTTTGTATAAATTTTATCAAACTGATATATAATATATTATCAATATAACCTTAAGACAGAATTATTTGTTCAAGGCCATATTTAAGCAACGCCAACAGCCCCCACCCCAAATGTGTGTGTATTTTCCTTCCAGTATGGAACTCTGTCTGAAACTACACATAGATATAGTTTCACTACCGTCTCCCGTATCTGGACAAAATAAGTCTGATTTATGGATGAGAAAATATACACCCTCCTCTTCTCCCCAAGGGTATTGTAATATCAGTGATCTTGCGATGTAATCTCTCAACCTAGCCCAGCCATCGCCCGGTGGGGCGTAACTACAAGCACAACAGGTGAAATGGTTTAGAAACCATCGAACATCTAAAACAACGAGTCTGTGCTGTTGGCCAGCACACAAAAACACCATCAGTATTTGATCGGCTAACATCAGGACTGTGTCTGCCCCGGCTTTCCATGCCCCTACGGCCTGGCTTTGCAAAGCCCTCTGGTGACAGGTGGTAGCGATCGCCATCACTGGACAATAGAGATGGCGGAGGAGGAAATGGCCGTGTGAGGAGTCTGTATGTACAGGTTGTGGATGTACAGCGATGCACAGCTAAAGGATACAGTGGTAGGTAGGGTTGATGGATGTGCATACCAGTGCTGCTGTTTTATGTCTTGTCTTGTTAGAGGATGCTGTAACGAGGATGTTTGACCAGCTGGATCAGTGATGAGGCCAGGGCTTGCTTCTATATTTGTTGATGGTCTGTATCGGAAGCAAGAGGAGCTGTACACACTAGTGTATCGTCCATGCCATGGAGAGGACTACACTGTAGTTATTGGGAGGATGCAGATGGTCCATCTTTGTGTTATGGAGGATAGAGAATTATCTATCCTTTGTGTTATGGAGGACGTCGACTGCTCTATACTTGTGTTATGAAATACATAGACTGCTCTATTCTTGTGTTATGGTGGACGTAGACTGCTCTATCTTTGTGTTATGGAGGACGTAGACTACGCTATCTTTGTGTTATGGAGGACATAGACAGCTCTATCATTGTGTTATGGAGGACGTAGACTACGCAATCTTTGTGTTAAGGGAAGGCTGTAGACAGCTCTCTCCTTGTGTAACTCCATATTTTAGCGAGTCATTGGTTCAATGTTTGACAAATGATGACATTAACACACCTGTACTAATATTGATGAAGATGCCATATTGGGTTTAATCCTAGCTGTAATGAAAGCCTACACATTCACCAAGTACACAAATTAACATACACTAATCGGTTCTGAGATGTCCGTTAAATGCATGGATACTTAGAGATGTTGACCAGCGGAGCTGACCACAGTCACGTTCAAACTAAAGCTGACCTTTCACTAATTTGGTAGAGTATTCGGTTTCCATGTCAACAGAGTCATAGAAGATATTTCAATGAAGGGATGTCCCTGTGTTTCTGTCCTGGAGATCACAGGTAACTCTAGAACCCGGGATGTCAGAGATCCCTCAGGCATGATGGGATATGTTTGGGAGTTTAGGGACTGTGGGAAGATGTGGTCAGTTTTGGGCAGGGTCGCAGTTGTGTGTGATGCCAGGATTATCAAAGTGACTGACAGATAGTATTAGGTAGGTGGAACTGATTTCACAGGAGGAATGAAGTGTTTGGGATTATCTGGGTGTTGGAGAAGAGGGATTCTGCACTGCTAGGAGATTGTAAACATTGTTGGAACTTTTGGTCAGTTTGAGTTTGGGTGGAGAATATTGATCTTAACTGGTCATTGTAAGAACTATACAAACATGGTCATGTCAGATGTTTCCTGTCCGTGAAGGAAATGTGGAGAATATTATTGTACTAATGTTAGTCTATGGGTGTTGTCCTCTCCTTGCAGCATGCTAAATGGTTGATTTATCTCATTATTATGGAAACAATATGCTAAAAGTATGAATACTACCCAAGTTAAATTAAAGAGCACAGTCTTTTCCTTTGACAAAACATAATCTGTCATAGCATTAAAAAAATATGAAAATATCAGGTGTTTTTAACTTATTTTGAGTTGTATATTTATTTTTAATTGTATTGGAACCTAGCTCCCTCATTGGCTGGCTGCCTTAGTGTAAAAATTGATACAAGCTGTCACGCTGATCATAATTGGATGCTACAAAATTAACGATTGATGTGGCAGTTGTAATGGATTCAACTGACACTGGAGACCTTGCTGTATTACCTCTGCAAGTCTCAATAACAGAAAGTAGTTCTTTGTCAGGAGGGGGGATCAGATGTAGGTGCTATGAGTTGGGTGAATCCCACAGTGTTTGTGACTGACCAGTGTTAGAGAAACGTCGTCTGCTTCGAGAGTGGAAGGTTGGTGGTTATAAGGAGTTATCAGATGGTACTTCTTGTTACCTCCATTTTGGGGTTATCTTCAAAACAGGGGCGGTGGGGTAGCCAAGTGGTAAAAGCGTCTGCTCATCACGCTGAAGACCCAGGTTCGATTTCCCATATGGGTACAATGTGTGAAGCCCATTTCTGGTGTCCCCGCCATGATATTGCTAAAAGCTGCGTAAAACCATTATCACTCACTCACTTATTTCAAAACAGTGTGTGAAGCCCATTGCTGGTTTCCCCATGCTTGTTATTACTGGAGGGTGGTGGGGTAGCCTAGTGGGTAAAGCGTTGGCTAGTCACGCTGAAAACCCGGGTTCGAATCCCCACATGGGTACAATGTGTGAAGCCCATTTCTGGTGTCCCCTGCCGTGATCTTGCTGGAATATTGCTAAAAGCAGCGTAAAACCAAACTCAGCCAGTCAATCAGTGTTATTACTGGAATATAAATGAAATTGGGGTAAAACCTTACTCACTCACTCATCCCATAGTGCAGCCAACAGTGTATTGTGTACAAATGTGATACAAGCATGTGATACAGCTGTAGGATATAGGGGTGTGATACGGTACATGATACAGTCATGTGATACGGTATGTGATGTAAGCAGGTTGTTGTTGTACACAGTACTGCTCTACTGTTATGTAAGATGCTGTGTGTACAATCTGTCTGTCAATAAGGGCATGTATGTACAGCTGCCAGTGTTTGGTATTTCAAAACACTCTGTCAAGGTGCTCTATATTCATATATTGGTGGGCTTTACCGAAGTGGGAAACATCCGAAACAAGCATCAATTCTGGCTTTCCGGTCACATAGAGATGAAGTGCAGTGATATAACGAAATATTGTTGGAAGAAGCGTTAACACTCACTCACTCACTCACTCACTCACTCACTCACTCACTCACTCACTCACTCACTCACTCACTCACTCACTCACTCACTCACTCACTCACTCACTCACTCACTCACTCACTCACTCACTCACTCACTCACTCACTCACTCACTCATCACTCACTCACTCTGTATTCACTGATGAATTAGAAAGCCATTGCCACACAACCCATATGCAGTGTGAAAATAACTTCTTCTTTTTTCTCTTGAATATTGCTATATTTTAACAATGTATAAAGTATGTGACTTATTCCTGTTTATCTCAATTATCTACATACCTATAACACGTATTCTGGTACAGCTTAAACATCATGGGTATATACAGTTATCATTGTTTGGAAGGAAATGATAGTTTAACTGTGTTATATGTCAGAAGGAATATATGGAGATACTCTCCACCATCCATGTGAACATAGTGTGTTGTACAAAGTTGACCAACTGTAGCACCTTGTTACAAATTGTGTGTATAATGAACTGGTCACAGCGATAATGTAAGGATCCAATTACTGAACAAGATGAGATTTGTCCTGATCAGGTAAATGGTACAGCTTGAACGTGAATGTCGGGGCGATGGCGGCACGTATTGATGAAAGTAGACGATGTCCGTCCATCTGGAACTAATGCCCCAATCAATCCATGAACATTCCAGGAATTCCCAGCTAATTACCTGTCACCTGGGAGATAACCAGGTGAAAGTTGTCTCCAGGTAGTGTGACACTTGTGTGGAAGTGTGGTATATGCAGTATGTATACAGAGTTGTGGTATATGCAGTATGTATACAGAGTTGTGGTATATGCAGTATGTATACAGAGGTGTGGTATATGCAGTATGTATACAGAGTTGTGGTATGGAGTATGTATACAGAGTTGTGGTATATGCAGTATGTATACAGAGGTGTGGTATATGCAGTATGTATACAGAGTTGTGGTATATGCAGTATGTATACAGAGTTGTGGTATATGGGTATGATGTTTGTATGTATACAGAGTTGTGGTATATGCAGTATGTATACAGAGTTGTGGTATATGCAGTATGTATACAGCATTGTGGTATATGCAGTATGTATTCATGGGGGGTGGGGCTATTTGGGAGATGTTTGTTTCAGGAATGAAGGAAAGAAGGTTACTGCCATACATAAGATACTTGGCTGTTTGACCCCACACGAACACCAACCATTTGATGGTGCCTTATATTTTAAAGAATCAAGTTTGAACCAGACACTCCAGTGATTGATATTGCGAACAATAGTGTCAACCAAGTTACGTATTCTGACCATCCGATCTAACAACCAACATCGGTTACTAGGGACCATTCTTACATCAAATCCCAAGGGATTGCTGCCCGATGGACTGATGTAACTCAGGCCAACAAATGACTTGGCGGCCACTCACATCAAGGGGTGTTGTCACCAAATAGAGGCCAAACAGATTGTTGTTACAGTAACGAAACGACAAGACTGACACCTAGATGGACTGACCACAGGCTAAGTGAATCAATTATGCAGTATTGGCCATCAGCTGACCCTTGTCCATTCTGCTTATTAGCTGATAACACCGAGCCAGCCCCAACCTTGTGGGGAATCTAATTATATCATTGTCATCTTATCACATCAAGATGGTGCACATCATATGAAAGATACAATGTGCCAGGTTACTGTGGAATTCCACATAAATCACAGCAACCATTTGATGGTTGATATAAAGTTGATTAAAGGAATGTCCATCTTAATGTCTAAATTTCACAGTGTTGCTATGGCAACGTACAGGTAAAGAAATAGTTTTACCTACAGATAAAGCTTTGTCTGATTCTCCCTAGGGAAGGTGATATTGATTGCCTATCTCCATGGCAACGCATTTTATCTGATATTACTTCCTGTATCTGTGGTGATGTCTATCTGAGCACTAATTACATTACATGCTGGGTTTCACCTGGGTCTTGTGCTAATTCACCATATCCGTTAATTCAGTGATAGCTTTCTTCTTCATTGGCTCAATCTTTTGACATTGAAAAATGTTATATATATAGTTCTGGTATATATATATATATATCAATATAGTTCTGAGGTATAATTCATATAACTTGGATGAATAAATTTTATATTGAACTGGTGAATAAATAATATATGGTTCTTGTTTATGTGTAAGGGAATGTTGATTGCAGTGGTTTCTGATTACAAGATTGAATAGTTCTGTGCTGGAATATTGCTAAAAGCAGCATAAATCTAAGGTCACTTCCTCTCTCCATTGGTCATCCATATGTAGATGTATGGTATACGTAGTATACAGTGTACTCTGTCAATACCGGCATCAGTCGGGACCAAATAAAAATGCCGGTTTTGACAGAGTGCCGGTTTAGCTAGGTTCGCTTATGACGCCTGCGCACACGGAAGTTCGCTGTCGTACTGTCACTTTAGCATTATCAAGATGTTTGATTAAGAAACAAGGCAGTGTCTGAATGCACATTCATGTTGTTTAAATCAAATAAAAATGTCTGAAATCTCTTATTAAATTTCAACTGATCATATATTATCGGCAGAATTAAAATTGTAAACTATTTTTCGCAATGTTATTAAAAACAACGATTCTTGTTTATGCTTCAGCAGCGGGTCTACAATAGAGCAAAGAGCAAAGAGCGAAGTAACGATGTTTCAAACATCGAGGAAATCATTAAATAAATTGAAATCAACAATAACATTCATAAAAGTTGTCAAACGTACATATAAAATTACTATTTCCATACTTTTGTCAAGTCACTGACAAGTTACATCTCGGCTTTCACCGCCTCTGTCTTGACGCCCGGACACGATGCTTAATGTGAAAATATATGCCTGAAGCATTTTTGTCATAGGCCATAACCTAGCACGATATGTCCAATACGTTCCATAATTTACGTATAGGTAGCGATGTCTTTCTTAATATGTTCAGAATAGCATTATTTTACCCAAAACCGGTATCCATTTCCATAATATGATTGGCTGCTTAGGTCATGTGTCTGATTTTGACCAATCACGACCCTTATAAGCAGAGTCTAGTGAAAAAGCGTCGTTAGAAACCAAATTTTATCCAATAAAATCGCTTCTTACAAATGTGAAAATACTCTCGGCAAGAGTACAGTGATATTGTTGATGTTCAGAGGTCAATACCCAATCAACAAAATGTAAACACTTGCTTGTTTATACAGTCAAACTGCCCACAACATGTATTAATTACTCAGGGTAAGTGTTACTGCACCACTCACCGATTAACAGGATACTGATTAACACTTCCCGTTTCTGAATAATCTCAGTCACAGCGAATTGTGTTGTTACATCATTTGGACCTAATTGCATCAAAGGGTTACGCCGTCTTTCATGTGCCGGTTTTTACAGATCCGTTTTCATAACAACTTGTTCGTTGGGACTGAAAAACAATGCCGATATCCTGAATAGACAGATGCCGATGTTTACAGAAGTTTCTAAATGATAATAACGTGCATTTCTGCCGGGACTGAAACTTTGTGCCGATGTAGACAGAGTGCCGGTGTTTACAGAGGCCGGTATTGACAGAGTCCACTGTATTCACTAAGATAAGTATATTGACCCTGTTGCAGAGTATACTGTTCATCCATATGTAGATGTATGGTATAAGAAGTATATTCACGGGGTTAGGTAGATTGACTTGCAGGAACAGTCTTAGAACTTTGGTATAAACCCTGAACTGTCAGGCAAGCTCCCTCTTATTCCAGTCTTGCTCTGTCTGTGGTTGCAGAGAAACAAGAGTTGACTGTTTGGTAAAATGAACTGGCAACACCCAGGACTCGATGTGACATTGCTTGTATTGTCATGAATGGACAACTGTGTGGTATTTATGGCAGATGACACTGACGCGTCACGCCTACATCACTCCACCAGCTGATCACATGATGAATGACGTCCATCCAGTGATGGACATGATATAGACAAGATTATCCCATGTTAAACAAAACCAGGACTCAGCTTGTACTGCTGTGTGAGATGCTTGTTATGATAGATATATCCCACCTAGGTGATATCAATGTGATATCCTGGGAACAATGCTCATATCACCATGGGTGGTATAGTCAGTGATGCCCTTGGATAGAAATTGACACCAGCGTGTTTATCAATATTATCGTGATCAGATGCTTCCAACTTTGGCATCTATGTGCAAGTGGTGTTTGAGGCAATTAAATACTTCTAGTGTTTGATCACAGTAAACGTCTTGACTTTGGTTAGATCTCTAAGGTGAAATATGATTTAACACCTCGCTGAAGCATGTTGTACCGAGATGCATATGTATGTCTGTGGAATCCAGGACAAAATCCACCGGACAAAATCCACCAAACTTTTAACAATAGCAATTTGAGAAGGGTGGATTTTGTCCATTATTTTGTTAAGAAGAGGTGGATTTTGTCTGGGGTGGCAATTTTGGGGTGGATTTTGTCCGGGTGGATTTTGTCAGGTCACCGTGTCTGTGTGTTTGTACTAGTGCGGACTCATGGCACTTTTATATAGCTGCCCCCTGCAATACCTTGCTGACATGCAACATGGATACCCAGCTCACACGGTACACTTACTCCGAGGTCATCAGTCTTTGTTTAATCCCCTTAATGTCGCGTGCCAGGTAGAGGAGTAACAACAACTTCCATCTTTTAACATCTTCTTGGATGACATGGCTGGGGTTCAAAGCACCCCCCACTACACCATGGGGACAGGATTCAATAGACAACCTATTAAGGGTTCTGTACAAGTTATGTTTGTGTATGTATCCAACCCTCATTGGAGAGACTCACATCCCTGATGTTGGAAGGATTGACAAATAATTGTTATGTCATAGCCATTTAGGTAAATGTTGACTGGGGGGACTGACCTAATGTTGAAGGAGATGTAAAAGTTCAACTGGCAATCACAAAGCTGACAGCTTCGAAGGAAATAATTTTTAATGGTTATGAATGTTGTACATTGAATTTTGATTGAAAGATGAGGTTTGAGTTAGCATGCTAGACGTGGTTGATTTACACTGACATTTAGTCCTTAATGATACATTGAACTTATTTGAAAACATCTAAATATCTAAACTGAAAAAAAATTATATCGAGTTGGACCCTAGAGCAATGCTTAATTTCAGTAGAGATACGGTAATATAGACTGGCCCAGTCAGTCATTCAAGGCTTCAGGTGGACATCTTTTTAAATTTATTCTCTGGGGTCTGGGACACTTCATGGTCCATACAACCATACTGGGTTGCAGCTATTGTCAGCCTTAATGACAACATTTATCTGTTGAAGACTTACATATTTCATTTATTAATGTTTGATTGACAGACTTTGTAATGGCTCAGTGTTTTGACATTGTCATCATGGAGGAATGATACAGGGATCGACATTGTCTTGTGTTGGTTGTCTATATTGATGCTTGAACAGGAAGTAGTTGCCATTGTTTGTTTAATAAGTTACAGCGCTGCTGGGAATAATGGCGTTGTTTTGGTAATTACAGGGTTAATGTGTTGGTTGTCAGGTCAGTGTAAACTTGACCGGGGTCAACCATGATAGATATGCCGGTAATGTGGTGGTAGGCACCAGTCAAACTGTCCACGGCACAGCGGTGATGGAGAGCTGGATTATCAACACATTAATTGTTTTTAGTAATAAAAAACACAGCATGAGTACATCAGATAAAATGTATGGAATTCCATCAGCAAAAACAATCCTCAGGTGGAATATTGCTGTTGTATATGTAACTTGTCATGGCAAATTATTAACTGTAACAAAATACGAAGATATCAATAGTTTTGTGTCAGATGTTAATTCAGCAACAGTTCATTAGAAGAAACTGCACTTTGGATCTGGATCAAGATGAAACTGGTGTTAAGACCTAAGAATGAATGAAATCCGTGCAACATGTTTTGTGTTGTTAAGGGGCGAGCCTTGAGCCGATTGGTCTCTGTGTCTTGATAGTACTACACTTCAGTATTACTGACATCAATGCCAGCATTCTGTTACCTCCGTATCATTCCCACCACAGACACATCCAACTAACTCCACAGATCGGACATCTCCAAAATAGCCTCTCCTGGCATTGAAAATAGTCAAATGTCAAACTGGGTCTTTTTGAACTTTTTTCCAAAATCAATGTTGGCATGGATATCTGACATTTTTATGACCTCTCGCTGCCACGCCACAAGGCCTCCTGCCAATAAACCTCCCTCTTCCCCTGTAGAGGTAGTGTCAGCTGGCGCCAAGCCATACAGGTAATCTTACCTTTCATAACGATGATTACACTTGCTAATTTGGAGCTCCAGGATAATTAGAGTAATTAGCAATTGATCCTTCAGTTCCTGGCATCTGCTTCCTGGTGCTTTGGTGTTGGTTGTGTTGAGACGATGGAAGGTGATATGGGGATTTGTTGTCTTGGTGATGCTGTCTGTTAAGGAGAATCCTGTCTGTATGTTTTAACTGTGTAGATGTTATTGGTTTAATTTACATTCAGATTATAACACAAATATTTATGGAACTTTCAAATAATCTGCTGGAATCTTGCAAGATAATATATACAAACATTATCAATAAAAGTTGGTATATATTGCACTTCCCAACTTCTTTAAATGACACTGACAGAAGTTATCTTACAGGATGTTTCAGAAGTCAAGCATTTTATGCTGTATGTTATATACTGCCTTCTTGTATGTTTAAAATGTTTAAAATATTTCAAATGAATATAACAGTTCATAAGTGGAAGTCCTTTCAAGGAACTGATGAATATAAAGGATACAAATATTTCATATTTTTGCAATGATCTTCTTGTTTAGGACAGACAACACGTGTCTGTTTATGCTCAATGTTGATGTTGTTTTAGAAAAAATCTGTAATCTTGTAATAGGATTAACCGAGATATACATTCCAAGCTTTGATGTTGGCTGTAGATGAGAGATGTAGTCATGGCCATAAACAGTTGTTTTAGCCCAGTGTAAACTGGGCCCTTAGCTGTGATAATCCCCTGCTGTGAGATGTAAGTGTATAGGAAGGTGCCAGTCTCAATTAACTCATTGCTTTGTTTACCTGAGTCCTGCACATCAAAAGCCAAAGATTAACTCGGGAGAGGATTAACAAATGTGATCACAGTATCTGCTTGGGTTGCCATTGTTGATAACACGACCGTGAGTTGACTGAAGAACAATAGCCGTCAACAAGCTCTCCCACTCACCCCCTCACCCAATCTGGTTAAGTGTCTGTGTCTCCAAGGATATTGCTATCAACACAAGTTGCTATCTATACATGGCTGATTGTTTTAACTTTTAAACTTTACAAATATATGCTCTCAAATTTGTTTGAACTTTCAAAATGAATTGTATCTCAGGATCTTTTTGGAAACTTATACTCTAAGAGAATTTCTTTAGGTTTAAAACGAATACTCACAGTATTATACAAAGGTTATATATATAGTTATAAAGTTTGCTTAATCACATCTGTGTGTGAAATATGCATTATGTTGGCATACACACATTAAATCTCTAATTCATCATCATCAGCTAAATCATAAAAGGACTTTTGAAAATATTGAGGGGTTCAAGTACCTGCTTTCAATTTATGTTTGTTTTTTAGCAAGGTTTTGTACATAAGAAACTGCTACAAGTAATCCAATATCCAGGTATTGATTGCTAATTGTCTTCATTTCATGTGTTATTGGGAAAATACATTCACAAGTTTGAATACACTGAGTTGTTAACGAATTATTACAAACGTGAACAAGAACAGCTGAGTTAAAGAGAAATTTAATCTTGATTTAGCTGAATAGGCACACTCATAATAAAGAATAATTTTCAACAATTACACAAAGCTGTGTTTAAGTCGTGCCCCGAAGCCAATGGGGGGTTGGATTAACCTCCCAGCCAATCAGATAGCAGGACCGGGCCAGCGATTGTTTTAGAATTGTAGAGAGAGGAAACAGTGTTGTTTATACAACGAGATCAAACCTCACTGACCTGGCTGAACAGCTCGGCTGTAGGCTACACACAAGGGCCACTCAGTGTTGTACAGCAGAGAGGCAGGTTATGTTTCAGTCTCCTCTTACACTGCCCATACTAGCTTCAGCAGATATCTATCTATCAATCTGCTCTAACCTTCTTCTGTCAGTGAAAGAACATTGTGACTACTTGGTGACTTTATTACAAGTTTAGACTGTCACAGTAGACTTGTTTGTGACTGTCACAGTAGACTTGTTTGTGATAGTTGACAACATCTCTGCACTGTCACCGCTGGTGTTCACTGATGGTGTGTAGCTGCTGTGGGTAATTTAGCCATCTCACGGTTGTCATGTGGATATGATTGATGCTGTCTTGGTTGGTGTAAGTCACCTGTCAACTCACCACTGGCTGTGATATACTGGTCAGATATACACAGTATATCCCATGTGTCCACAACAGAGGTGTTTGTGGTACTGGTCACATCTGGTCTGTGTGAAGGCTTCACATTCGGAGGTTTCTTTCTGTTGGAAGAGCTGTGTGTTTGATGACGACGTACCTGGATGTTTCCTGTAACGTAAAGTTGGACATACCTTCAACAAGGCTGTACTTTTTATACCACGGTCACATTGATGACAGATGAATCTGTGCACCAGAAGCAAACTTACCAGAACATGGAGTCTCATTTAGTGTGATTGTGGTGGATTAACTGACATCGTGTGGACCAAGTAGCTCTTGTATATTGACCAGCACTACTTCAAGATGGTTGGGAAATTCTGGTAAATAACTTCATTTTTGTATTTGTTTCTGTTACATTGTGTTTTAATTACATCAGTTTCAGAAACAGGTTTTGTCTCCAGTAACTTTAAGACACTTTCTTCTGGTAAGGAGCAAGAAAATGTTTTCGTCCTTGTTTTAATTAAGTATTATTAGATCTAGAGGTGTTGTGACAATAGTTATTTCATGATAGACCTCAAGCGTTGTATAAGTATACCTGTAATCCTGTTGAGTGGTTAGAGCTGTTGTACTCCACGAGTTACAACCTAACCTTGGTAATTATGTTGAGATATGTGATAACTTATCCCTGTGACGGCTTCACAGGCATGAGTGAACTCAGTTCACAGCCTTCACAAGGAGAATTCCGCTCAGTAATCGCCTGAAGTTACAAGCGACTGATCATACATTTGATACTAGTCATTAGGGAGTCCAATGGTGGCGGCCCTGGGTTCTAGCCCTGGTCAATGGGGTCAATTTCACAGTTGATAATAGCGAAGGTGACACTTGACGGAGGCGGTGAGTCATTAGTGCAGTGGCTCCATTACTTCGATTACGTACAGGACATGGAGAAAGTCGTTCAAGTGATGGCGACTGAGGTCTGTGATATATGATCAGGTGGACACCAACTGTTTTTGTTTACGCAGTATTGTCACAGATTGGTCAGAGGGACACTATAGACTGGGGGCATTTAGCTGGTAACACTTGACCATTGTTTGCTACAACACTTGTGGGGTTGTCCAACAAAAGGGAAGATGTTGGGGCTGGTTTCTTTGTAAGGTAATCTTTGAATCTTGGAGAAATATACTCCATTCCTTATAGGCTACCATTATGTGATAACATGGTTTGATGTGTGATAACATGGTTTGATATGTGATAATATGGTTATTCCCTGATAATGGATTATGTACTGTTCACACCTTGTCCACTGTGGATGCTATTCCCCTGTAGACTTCTGTCTGGCATTATATCAAAATAATCCAATTTACTCCATGCAGCATTAAAAAGTAATGTGATGGAGTTGGGGAAGATGTATTGACATTTATCAGTCTACGTAATCCAGTTTACCCAATTGGAGGCCGGCAGTGCTGACCAACTACCGATAAAGGGTCTCAAAGATGATGTTTGGAAAACATAGTTGTGAGATTGAATAACTGAACCTATCAATGTCCATCCATGTGTCTGCTAGCTCACCATGATTGGTCCAGTCAGTCTTATATACATTACAGGGCAGCTAATTGCTTAAATTTCTCTGAAACATCATCAGCCCTTTATGGGTCATCAAAGCTTCAAGAAATATGTTTGACAAATGAATGTTTCGACTCTCATTTCCCCCAATCCCCCTGCCTGAGATGAGGCTTACACAGGATGTCCAGGGATGGAGGTAACAGAAGTCTCCTCCTCCTTGATGACCACCTGTCGTGGCGGATTCCAGCCCAGTTTTTAACAATATAAATTCTAATTCTTTCCTGCCACTATGTATTGTTTAAGGAAGCAGGTCCCTAGACAGTGTGGTTTCATAATTAATGACGGCACTCCTTGCGTGTGACACATCCTTCGCAGCCAGCTCTCTCAGGCACTGTTGATAACATTACGGAACGCGGCTCAATGCAACATGCTTGTGGCTATTGATCGGGAAATTCCACCACAAATCAGCAAGGTCCTTGAAAACGCAACATTATTGACAAATTTCCTCAATATCGGAGTGAGAATCTGGATGGCAGCAGGTGAACACGCTGGTCGAGGAACCTGCTGGCCGGTTGATCCGGGTTGTGTATGGGTACAGTGTCTGTACATGTGGGGTAATGTGACCCAGCTGCTTCTGTGGTGGCAGTGGTGATAGAAGTAGGACATGTGGATATGTGTTTGACATCAGTGGCAGTTGGACTTGTGTGTGTCAGGTTTGGATTTGTGTCTACTGTCGATGGCAGTCGCAGTCGTGGGGTTTGTATGTGAGTTGCATGGTTTTGAATTTCTGTCCCCAGTGATCACAGCAAGAATATCAAAATTTGTAAATGGTTGGTCTCGATGACTGATATGATTTTCCTGTTCCTCGTAACCAGGGGATTTCCTCATATGCTGTTAGAGAATGCCTGTCGTAAAATAGTGGCTGGTCCAAACTATTCTCATCCAATCATGTTCAAGTTGTGGTAAGCATGACATATTGGGGTTATCACAAAAATAACTGAATGTAAATATTTTGATGGTAACAAGATGTTATGTTTTTTCATTCCATTCCAAAAATTATTTGATGTTCCAACCTCCTAAAGCAAAATAGATTTCATACGATTCCCATCTTCCTGCTACCAAACAATACTATGAACATGTTTCACAGACATTGATTTGTTTCCATTGTTGTTGTGAACACCTATTGTCTCACCTGTCCAGGTACATGTTAATTGTTGACAGACAGTGAGGATTGTCAACACAGGCCTTTGATGGCAGCATGACGGTGAATGTACGGAGGCAGTGACTCAGATGATCAGTGAATCACTGATGAGTGGTGTAGGTCTTCATCAACACTGCAGCCATTGTCACAGCGCTGTTGGTGTGGTCAGTCCATGATGTTGGTTCTGGACAGTATACATTGATGTGTTTGTGGTGACCGATTTCTTGTTGTGGCACCGATGTCATTGGATGTAGGTGTAGCCATGTATTCCAGTGATTCCTTCACGATGAGACGGATGATGAAGCGGTATTCGCGTGGCAGGGATAAGATGAGGAGTTTAGTGTTGAGATGTGATCGGCTGTTCTCGTCAAGGTGGGATATACTACGTTGTTTGTTATCATTGGTACATTGAAGTATTGAAGACAGTCTTATCCTTTGTTTCTGGGAGAGGACAAGTTGTCTAGTCCTGCGATACTGAAGGAATGCTGGTATTTAAACCACCAGGTCATTTTGCTCATGGCTCTAAGCAAGATTCTTTTCCTCTTAAAGCCCACAAACTTAAAATGAAAAATGAATTTCAAGTAATTGATCTCTAGTGAATGTTATATGGTGTTACAGATAGGCTTCCATAATTGTAACATACATTGGTTTCCTTCATTGTACTTAGGGATCTTTTGTTCTCTTCAGTTGTAGTTCAACATGTGTCAATCTATTCAGTTGTAGTTGATGAAGCTTCAATCTACTCGGTTGTAGTTGATGATGTCTTAATCTACTGGTCACTTTTTGGTTGTATTTGTTGACATATATGTTCATGTTCTATAATGAATTTGAAAACATTGTTTATCATGTAGTAGTCAGAAGTTTGTGTACACTAATCAATTGTCCTATTTTCCTAAATGATTGTGTTGTTCTGTTTCCTGCATGTGAGGCAGTTGTTGAGGGTAGTGGTTGTGTGACAGCTGAATGGAGTTGGTGGTGATACAGCCGAGGCAGTTGTGTAGTGTCAGCTGTGTTAGTCAGTCGACATGGTCCGCCCACCAAGGGAGTGTCGCAGAGAGTACTTAATTGTGTTCCGCATTGATCTCCGTAGTGCTAGTGGGATGGTGGTGACTCACTGCTTTGACCCATGGCAGGTAATGGCAACATTCAACAACAGTTTACTGTGGACATAATGCTAGTCAGTTCGGTTAACACTTGTATTTCAAGGGTTCAGAGTTGCAAAAATGTATTTCCGAGTCAAGTTAATGTGGTTTTGGCTCCATGCAAGCAAGATTGGCATTTGGATGCATTCAAAATTGCTGTTTAGATGCAGTTGAGTTGCTATTCAGCTGCAGACGTTGTTTGCTCAGATGCAGATGTTGTTGCTGCTCAGATGCAGACGTTGTTGGTGTTTCGATACAGGCATGGTTGCTGTTGAGCTGATTGATCTTTCTTGTAGAGTCAATTGCTGCAGCAGTTTACAAGACCTGGAGCAGACCCTGCCTTATTATCGCGGCAGTCTTTAAGCCAGACATGCAGTTCAATACATGCAAGTTCACCTGATCAATGAGATGTCAAGATCAGGGCTTCCCTGCCTGAATATCTGTCTCAATTTACAGCTTGTCATCACCAGGCAGTTGGAGGTGATAGATGGACCTCATCAACATACTTCCTACCTCAGACTTAGCTGCTGAAATGAGAAGCTAATTGGGATCTTGCAGCTCAGATTACAACCCTGATAGAAGGATTTAGCAAGGAATTAGGATGTAGAAAAATGGGACTTGATTTCAGAGATCAGTAATAACCACCATGCCTAATGCCCCTACCTCTCTCTCCTGGAGGACATTAATAACTCCCAGCTCACCATACCATCACCGACCCCAGCCCAACCCCCAACCCTTCGCCCTTAGAGATCACTAACAACCATCCAACCAAACACCCCTACTTCACCTCTGCTTCACCCCATCAAATGTTTTATCATGAAATCATATCTGTTGAATCTGTTGTTTTTCCCAGAAAAATGGCATTAGCACTGTATGTATTACAGTTTTGTGTTGGGACGGATAGCCGAGTGTTGTTGGAACTTGATGTTAGCCCTTGTCCTGTCTTCGCTCATCTGTGGCACACACACACTGTACATCTGAGCTGATCCGTTAACAATGCCAGAGAACATACATCCTTCATACCTCAAGGCAAGATGGTTGATAAACCTGATGGATTAAGCGTTCAGGATGAAGAGGGATGACTTAGCCACGGGATATGTGTTGCATATTTGTTTGTGGACTTTTCCACATTCTACATTTGGAAGTCCTGGTTTAATCAAGGTCTGTAGGCTGATAACAATGTTGGAGCGAGTAATCCGCCCGGTGCTGCTTGTATCGGACGTGTAGGCCTTTGATCATTCAGGTGTACAGAAAGTCAACAAACTACAGGAGATAGCAGCTCCATCTGGGGAGGATTCAGGAGAGGCAGATAACATACAGGGGTTCAGATTAGAGGAGGAGGACTGGGGAGATTTGCTGTGGCAAATTTGACAGAGTTATCAGAAGGTTATCATTACAGAGAGTCAATAGCATGCATGTGTGTGGAGACCTGGTGGTGTTGTGGTCTGACCTGCTGCCATCCTCAAAGGATTCTAGCTGTCTCAATAAACTGGGCATAATTTACTGACAAATTAACCTCATATATCATAATTTAAAATGTGATATATATCTTGCTACACATTAGCTCTGTAAAGGCTCGTCAGTGTCTCCTTCAGGAACACACATGCTACCTGTTCTGTTAAGGCTCCACTGAATTGTGTGCCTCCTTCAACAGTGTCTTTCTGAGTTATTAGCTGCTGTTAATGTTTACTAAATCAGATTAGTTCACAATATGTTTAATAGCTCTCTCTCGCCTCTCTCCTTTGTTGTACCCTTGTAGGTGTTCTTGTAGCCTTGCTCCAAGGCTGTACTGAATACTAAGCCCATGGATGTATAGTAATTCTAACCTAAAGAGGCAAGTCTAGATAAGTCTAGATACAGCTAGGTTCTGAGTTGTTGGTAGTGTGTAGATGATGTCATGTGGTGAATGACATTACCCCCTCATGATGACCACCCCACCTCACCCACCCACCCACCAAGTGGGGGCAGTGCCCTAGGGAGGTGTAGACAGGGGGTACCAGCTGCTGCAGATCTACAGAATCATTGATGACTGACAGCTGAGGTCAGTGTGAGCGGTCAGAGGTCAGAGAGATGATGTAGAAAGGAGCTGCAGTTGCTGGTCCTGCTGTAGTCTCAGTCCCTAAACCGGCTGTAGTCTCGGTCCCTAAACCGGCTGTAGTCTAAACCGGCTGTAGGTCCCTAAGTCTCAGGCTGTAGTCTGGTCCCTAAACGGCTGTAGTCTCAGTCCCTAAACCGGCTGTAGGTAAACTGGCTGTAGTCTGTAGTCTCGGTCCCTAAAACCGCTGTAGTCTCGGTCCCTAAACCCTCTGTAGTCTCAGTCCCTAAACTGCTGTAGTCTCGTAGGTCTGTAGTCTCAGTCCCTCTGTAGCGGCTGTAGTCTCAGTCCCTAAACCGGCTGTAGTCTCTGTAGTCTCCGGTCCCTAAACCGGCTGTAGTCTCAGTCCCTAAACCCCATTATTTTCCCTACTGCTCAGCCTACCCTGCAATACTAAAGCCCTGAATGAAGCAAGTCTAGATTTCCTCAGGTTCTGAGTCTCCCAACTCACTGGGCTCCTTTTCAATTTAAATGGGTTCATTTGTTACTATCAAAGTTATATATATTCAGACACTAAGCATTAGTCTAGTCTGTCTGATGTCAGTGTACACACAACTATGATGGGGGACTAGAAACTTTCTTTAGAATTTATTGGTGTCTTGTGCTTGAAACAAGCACGTTTTGAATTAAGTGTGGCCAGCAAGACATCATGGAATCGACACAATGATTGACTGAATAGAATTCTTACTTAACATTAGAGTGAATGTGAGCATTTGGATGTGTATTGAGTCTCAAGGAGGCTGACCAGATGGATGAGTACACAGATACTTGTAGAGTCAGGGAAGTTGAAATTAGATTTAAGGAAATATGTCGCTTCACTTCTTCGCACCAGATGTATCAAACATAGCAACACAGTAGATGTACATAACCCACAGGCTGGTGAGTGACTTGTTTATAAATATCTGTCATTGTTTAAACCGGTACAGTCATGGCTGTGCTTAAAATAATAGGGTCCTTGTGTTCTCAAAACACGAGCATTTAAATTTCTGTGGTCCTTATTCCTTAATCCTAACGTTTATAGTGTAGTTTATAGAATATTGCCACTGTTCCTTCATGGAATGCTATGCAACAAATATCTAACATAGCAGCTATGACAAGGCTATGACAAGGCACCCTGACTATGATGCTGAACTCCCGATGGGGACAAGTGAACCCATACCCGCTGTGCTACCCAACAAAAGCCCAACAGTGTAGTGTTTACATTGTCAGATGTCACATATTTTGCCAGTGACCTATGCCTCTGTTTTCATCACAAGACCATTTTCTACTTAAGCCCAGACATTCCATACCCACATGGGTGCATTCAGTTCTTGGTTATGGGGGCAGATCTATTGCACTTTTATTGGAGAGCTTTTACCAACATGTGTCCGTCATGTTTCATGGCCTGTCCCAGGGGACATAGTGTACAACTTATTGTGTGATTGTTGCCAGGCCTAGTGTGTCGGCATTCTCACATGTGTTTCTACAGTCAAGCTTGTGTTTAGGGTGGGGTCAGATGTCAACAAAAACCTTGTTTGTCTCTTAAGGCCTGAATTGTTTTTACCATAAATGTAGGTATGTAAAATAATGTTTTATGTGATGTGCCTTGTCTGAGATAAGTGAAAGTTCACATTTATTGAAGTGATCTGCCTGTCTTCCATAGGTCCATCAGTCATCTGTCCTGTCATCAATTTGTCATAGGTTATTGAAAGTTAAGGGCCAGAATTACATGTTGTGAATGTCCCCTGTCCCCTGTCCCCTGGGGTGATGTGGACAATCACATTACTATATTATTTCATGGCTCCCCACTTACACTAGGTGATCTACACGGTTTCTTCTGGAGATAGTGGTTACACCTGCAAAAACATCACCTGTCCACTTCGTTATATGGTAAACAGGGCAAGTGATGTCCAATATGAGCTTTAGACATAATTCAGCTCCTGACTCTTCTGTGACCTTGGTATGTCTTCACTGTGAATACCCTCTGATGACATATGACAGCCTTGTGATTGTTCTAACAACTGTCAGCTCTGTAACCACTGTAAGGGTTCCATGACCGTTCTATCAGCTCTGACTTCTGTGAGGGTTCTGTGACTGTCCTGTCAGCTTTGTAACTTCTGTGAGGGTTCTGTGACTGTTCTGTCAACTTTGTGACCTCTGAGGGTTATGTGACTGCCCTGACTGCTCTGTCAGCTCTGTGACTGTGTGGGTATACAGAGGCCCCAGGCAAGAGTCCCTGTCATCTATATCAAGGGAGCAATCAGGCAGAACAATGGGGCTGGTGGATTGGTGGGCTTGTTGTTGAATCCAGCTATTGTGCACACTGCCCCAGTCATGACAGTCCTCTGTATCTCAGTCTGGTTTCTGCTCCATGTCAGGCCACACACCATGGCCAAGATCTGCTCAATGTGAATACTATATAACATAGGCTGTATTACGGTATTGTCTGTCAGCATGTCTACATGGGGGATGTTCCCATCTGACTGTCATAAACCTCACCCCATAGGGAGCGGTATTTGACTTTCAGCAGTTAAATACATGGGGCTCTAAACTTGCCATAACATCTTCTTCAAACCCCATTATTGCCACTTGTTGAAAGCAAGACGCTGGACAGGAATGTTACTAGTTAAAGCAGGCCGGTCATTAAACTGCTGGACACCCTCTGGGGCTCAAGTACTTAACAAGCTTTCTATAATGATAATAGGGTGAGACACTTGAGGACTCAGTGAGGGACAGCATGGCCTGGCCAGCAGACTCAGTGGCAGCCAGTCAAGGGGTCAGTCTTCACCCCTCCTTGAAGACAGTCAGGGTTTGTCTTGTGACCACTTGGTAGCAGGTCAATCACAGACCCTCCCTCCAGCAGATAGTTTAGGGAGGTTCAGTCTCAGACCCTCCCCATAGCAGATAGTTGGGGGGAGGCAGCCCCAGACCCTCCCTGTTGCACATTGTGAAAGGTGTTCATTCACGGGACTTTCACTGGAGAGGGGGTGGGGGTTCAGTCACAGGACTTTCACTAGAGAGGGGGTGCCTTGGATCATCGCTCTATGCAATCATGGGGGGAAGGAGGTTTGCCCTGGTAGTAACATATGGAGCCAAGTGTTGAGTGCATATTTTAGTGGGCTTTTTGGACCATGTAAGGTAATCTTGAAAACCTGTACACGTTTCGGTAAGACTTCCGCCCGTAGCCCCCCTAAATTTTAACGATGAGGAAACATTTCTTTGAGTGGCATGTTTCAGTACCGTATGTTCATATACAATTAGCATGTTAAATGTTTAAAATTAACATGTTAAAACTCATCCTTATCAGATGAGGAATAGATACTCAGGTGATATGATTTGACTAGAATTAAATTTAAGGGGGGATACGGGCGGAAGTCTTTCCCAAGTTTCTACATGTCCCACTCTCATCACTGGTTATACAGAGATGTAGGTGTAGGACTGTAAGCATTACGGACCATTTATTACTTAAATGTTAAATTCCAAATTTGAAATACTTATTTCCTGAAATACCTTAATTACCTATTATGAGTGACCAGTAAAATTGGTCAAGTACTACTTCCCTAAGAACTAGCCTTACATCCCCCACCTTGATGTGGTTGATCTGCTGCTACTTGAGTGTCTGTTGTTCCTCTTCCTGTGCCTCCACCATAACCTACTGAACTTCTGAAACCGCCAAGCAGCCCCAGCATCCGGTCAGTCCTTGATTTAGAGTAGGAATCTAGATAGTGAGGGGGGACCTTATCTCCCCGTATCACTTGTTTACAGGGACATTATCCACCGATTGTTGACATGTATATCACCTTTTGTTCCAGTCTGCACTTTCTCTCCCCATTATGATCAGGTTAAACATGTTTAATGTTAGGTTCTATGTTAGATGGACTTTCCATGTTATAAATCCCATATCTGCCGCTCCCTGCTGTGACTGTTATATACATTGTTGTACTTTCAAGTGATGCTGATATGGCTTTGTGTTACACCATGGGCATACTGGTATCAGATTGATCCTGCCTTTAACAGCATGGGGAAAACATTCACTAACTTGCCTCGCATTAATTCTGTCCATGTAACGTGTGACTTGCCATAACATTAGTGGCTCCCTAGGGCTCCTAGTGGCTCCACATAACTGTGATGTCATGGGTCTGTAACAGCTTGTTGCTAGGCTCCTGTGGGCAGGGAGAGTGGGATGTACGTGTGATATACGACCCAGAGCCCTAGGGAGTCTGCTGCATAGAAACAGATCCGCTGACATCAGCAATATTAAGAGCATGTTGTATGGGGTGCTAGGGTAACCAAGTTATACACAGTCTCAGCCCTAGGGATCCTTCTTCTTCCATCCAATTAGACTGTCAGTATGGAGATGCTGTTGTTTGCTGGGATGAAGATGACCATGTAATACGTGACATAATGCCCTAGAGGATGTGTGTTGCTGTTAGAAAGGGTTTAACAGATTGATGAGGGTACTTGAACAATATTGTACACATTGCTTCAATGGAAGTGATGCTTTATGTTGGCTCAACTGCATCCCTGATGGACTCTCAGCTCTCTGCAAATGGGTCATCCCATCATCAGTTATTTTTTCCTTGCCTTAGTACCGTGTACTTTGTGTTTTGTTACAAATTTCATCAGATTGGATAGAGACAGCAGACTGTATTGGATGTCGCTGACTCGGCATGCCATTGTGTCCTGATGGTGCACAGACTGGTGGTCATGTCAATCACAGGATTGTTTGGTCTGATAGGCCATCACAGCTGGAATTTTATGGAGTTTGTAATTAAACCACACTTACTCACTCTCAAAACAAATGGTATGAAATCTTGTTATATAAGTTTTTGATATATATTTTTTGTGAAATGGTACATGTTCCCCCTGAGACGGATCATTTACATTTCACAGAAAACCCAGACATTATTGTCATCCCAGACTGTCAGTATATTGTCACCTGCACACCGCATTACCTTGCCTGTGATACTCTCCTTCAAAGGCTATTATCCTTATCTGTGACTGTCAATGTTTCGTCACCAAGTGCTGGATATGGTTGCCATGACACTGATGCAGGAGGGAATGCTATTAATCTTGACATCACATCTTCCCACACACTGGACACAACCCCCATGTCCACCCGTGAATCAGCTAGCTTGACCATGATTCCCCCCCCAGATAGTCCCTGTCCCTGTTATCACTCTAGGCATTTGTTACAGTACTGCTGTGACTTAACATAACATCTGTCCATAGTTGACCAAGGTGTGACGCTGGCCATTATGGTGTGGTGGTCACAGATAGGTTTGACCGAGTCAGGCTTTGGGACAGACAGGCAGGGTTAGATGGTGACAGACAGGCAGGGTTAGATGGTAACAGGCAGGCAGGGATAGATGGTGACGGTGTATGAGGTACCCCTGATGGAACTGGATGACCTGAGTTACAGAGCCAGATCCCAGATGGGGATGTTGCCGGGCAGTGGTAGTGTGCGGTACTCCAATAGAGAGATATAGGGGAATACAGTGTGTAATGAGGAGATTGTTATCAGAATGGATTGGTTATTTATCAACAATAAGGATATTTTTGATGGTTTCAGAGCTCTCAGTAAAAAGCTTGCAGTCTGTGTCAAATGTTCCACTGGACCCCACTAGCCTGAACTTGTCTGTCAACATCAGTTTCAGTAGGATGTTGTGTAAAAAGATGGAGTTGTTACGCATGTTATGTTTGGGGTTACACTTTCTCAGTAAAGTACAAATTCTGATACTTTTGTTGGGTTGAGTCCCATCCGGGGTTCAAACCCACACCCTAAGAGTCATGCACCTAATCTCCAGCACACATCTGTACTTTACTAAGAAAGTGTAACCCCAAAAATAACGTGTTACATTTGATCACTTTCTAAATGGCATTGTGTATTTCATATGGAGTTGCGGATGCCGAGGTTGATGTTGGTAAAGTTGGTGATATTGATGTTTGGTATGGATGTGTCTGTTGATGATGAAATTGCAGATGCCAAGATTGATGGTAGTGAAGCTGGTGAGGCTGTTGATGTGTGTTGATCCAGAGGTTGATGTTGATGTTAGTGTTGATACTGAGGTTGATGTGAATGAGGCTGTTGATGAGGATGTCGCATGGCTGCATCATTGTGTCCCACATTTACTTCAGAATAAAACCAAGATGCAGAGTATTTGGTCTGTGTATTTAAGATGGGTAAAGACGATACCCATCAACCATCATAGGCACCACTGACTCTGTTTGTGATCATTTAAATGATTTCTGAGATAAGATTTAATTTATCAACCGTCTGAACTCCCACTCACCTTTGGTCATTGAAAGCTGTAATTTTGAGTAAGGTTAGAATGCAGTTGTGACACACGTGACCTACCGGTGTTCTAGGTCAGCTGACCCGGGTCAGGCAAGGTTAGACCTGCCATCTGTCAGTGCCAGACATGTATTGCAGGAATCCAGTCAGCTGACCAGCCAGTGTTTACACAGGACTGACTTGGAAACAACACATGTAGCAGGAATTAATGGTATTTTACCATGGTATAATGCAGCTGCATGGAATCGGTAACTGCTGCTGTGGAATTGGTAACTGCAGCCTTGCATGATGATGATGCAGTTTGTTCACTGGGGCAAGAACTGTGGTCTGATTCATGTGTCTGGGTCGTTGTTTGATGCTGTGTGTGTTTGACACTTCTGCGATGGTGTTCAACTGGTGGTGCTGGACCAGGGATGGGGCTGCTGTGTTCATGGATGTGGTGAAGGTGTTGGCAGAGAAGTGGTTAGTGGTTTCATGTCAGTAGTTAGTGGTTTCATGTCGGTAGTTAGTGGTTTCATGTCGGTAGTTAGTGGTTTCATGTCAGTAGTTAGTGGTTTCATGTCGGTAGTTAGTGGTTTCATGTTCATGTCGGTAGTTAGTGGTTTCTAGTCGGTAGTTAGTGGTTTCATGTCGGTAGTTAGTGGTTTCATGTCAATAGTTAGTGGTTTCATGTCAGTAGTTAGTGGTTTCATGTCAGTAGTTAGTGGTTTCATGTCAGTAACATGTTATATTTGGGATAACACTTTCTTAGTAAAGTACAGATTGTTAGGGTTGAGTCCCATCTGGGATTCGAACCCACACCCTCAGAGTCAGGCACCTAATTGCCAGCATACCAAGTCAGCCGCCTAACCCGTTCAGTCACTGCGTTTTCCACTTTGTGTCAGTAGTCAGTGGTTTTAGTAAACTGTTTACATTGGGGAGTCTTATATCTGTAGTTAAGGGTGTTCTATAGCTTGACGTTGTGTCAAACCTACCAACTTGTTGTGATGTGTCATTCGTGGCTATCTGAACCAGGACTTTATTATCGTGATTGTGTATGGAGACCTAGATTTGATGCACTTCCTTCCTGGGGCGGATGTTACAGAGCCTCGTCAATCCTCCACTGAATCAGGGACAAATGTTGACGATGTGCTTCTTGCATACAGGGATGAGAATTTTCTGAGGAATTCTCTGAGTTACACCATCAAGTGTAATTTTTGTGATACATACTATTACATCACTACAGACCCGGACTGACTTTCTGCTGTTTTTGAGAAAAATATTATACCTGCCAGCTTTTAGTCTTGGCTGATATACCAAACCAGATACTTCTCTCAGCTGCTGGGGCTGGAGGTTTCTCATTGATTCTCATTCATTCCTCTAGCACATGTGACACAGATCTGTGTGACTTCAGGGTTTTACACAGACTTATAAAAATGGGAGTCATGGTGACTCACAATATTTATTTTTGGGAGTCATTTTCAATGTTTGGGAGTCATGAAAATTTCATTATTTCTTTATGTTAATCATTCTCAGTATGTAACTGTGTATGTCACACCACCAAATGAAACTACAGCATTGTTCAATTCAAACAGCCAGGATTACTGTCTCCTCTGAGTTCCCTGGAACAATCTGACAGCCCTGTAAAAGTCAAACTATCATCGAACAATATCATTTTTTGCTTATCAAATCGATTTTATTGACCTGAATTGTGAGGGCCACCCATAAAACTTGCGTCAAACTTGACCCGTATGATAATATTTTGAGAGTCGTTTACAAAATTGTTGCATCAAATACGCAGGAATCATGCGTCATGTAAAACCCTGTGACTTTATTCCCCACAACAGTGTAAAGTCCCTCAGATACCAGTAATCTCATGTAGTAATTCACAAGCCGCCTCCCAGAAAACCATGGAATTTGTTCCATTGTCACTCTTTTGACTTTTCACCTTTGCGAACACCTGGTGTCATCACTATTTCATAGTGATTCATAAGCACATGTTCTGTCATCGTATCGCATAGTGACAATCACTGGATTGTCTGGTTCAGACCCGATTTGTTTACAAACAACATCATACAGCTGTAATACTGCTGAAACAAACATCTGCTCATGATATAGTCACAATGTACAATCGACTCTGATTTTGGCAGGGATTTCTTATGAATGTGGAAAGGGTTTTGTCGCTTTTATTTATAGGTGTGTCGGATCTATGAACACTTGAAACTGGTCATCAGTCTAAACCTACCTGTGTCTATGGCTGTCACTGATGGAGATGAATCCTTCTGCTGAGTTGATTATTTTTGAGGTGGAACATTGACCTGAATTAGTTTGATATTTATCTGTGGATAGGGACTGTGTTCCTTAGGACTGAGTTTATGGTTTTGCATTAACTGATGGTGTCCTTGACAGTGTCAGTGTAAGACAGCTTCTCTTCTTTGGGTTTTTTCTCACTTCAGTGATTATGGTACAACAGGTGGTTTGGTCATTTTTGAAAACAATGATAATTTACTTGTTATTGTTGCAGATGGATAATTTGATTTTGTGTTGGTTTAATGTGGTGTTTTCAAGATAACTTGAGTGTGATTCTTACTAACTCATACGGAACTTGTATGTTTTCAAAGGATGTAGTGTGATGTAAACCACTTGAGTGGAAGTAGTTGGAGGGAGCTATCACCTTTACAATCCGGATGTACTTCCCACAAGGATTCAGCTGACACTAGTGACTACCAGTTTTCAGGAAGACAGTATGGATGTGTGGTTGGGATTACTGTTTTGTCCAATCAGGTGGTGTTTTATAAACAATTGGCACATTGTAATATTTTCTTTGAAAGCTTTCATTATGTCCTTCCTGTTCCTTTTGAAAAGGCTTAAAAATATTTATTTCGTTGAATTCTGTTTTTTAGTTGTTGTTTCGACTTTGTGCATGCCAGTGAAGATGATAGCAAATAGAATTTTCTGTTGCTGTGTTTCTGTGTTAATAATTTACAGTTTTAATCACATTTTACACGGACGCACATACTTTAACCAGTTCAAAATCCAAGTAAATCACTGTCAACGAGATACGATCTGTTGATCAACTACTTTGAGGTAATATATATTTATTCATTACAATTGAACTGGAATTTTACAAGGATTTTAAACAATGCATGAGATGTGTTCTCCAATCAGACAGAATCTGATTCCAGCTGTTCCTATCAGCGTTGTGATCATGGGAAATCAAAAGGAATGCCAGTAAGACATTAATGGGAAATGAAATCCGTGCCTTCTGTATCTAGGTCAGTGATTATTGATTGAGCAAGTTGTGAGGAACGTAGCAGAAGGTGTGAGGTATATGGCCAGATATTCATTATGACATACAGGTGTCAATATGTCCATGAACGGCCACAGCTGGGACTCTGGAATGTGTATCATTTACATACCTGATGAAACAACAACACATCTGTCTTCTGAAGGCTATACAGATTTACACATTGGTGTGAAGCTCTTGCTATCAACATGTGTAGTTGAAGGAACATAGAATTTGTAAATAACAGTGAAATGATAACTAGAAGGAGCTTTGCTAAAATATTACATGAAGGACACTCTTGGGTTGGTCTCCAAGAAACTTCTGAATAGTTGAAGGAAAGCAGGATTTGTAAATAACATCTAGAAGCTTGCTAGATGAACTGTGTGATGTTGTTACGTGACAGACATTGAGAGTTTCTCAGAGTTACTGAAGGAAAATAATAAAAGAAAAGAACAGAAAACATGTTGCGAATCCACGTTTAATCTTTTATCAGAATGCGGAGAGTCATCGTCTACAACTTAATATTTAATTTACGGACTGAATGTTTGTGATATTGCAGATTTATGTGTTTTTGTTGTTTCCTTTTGTTGTCATCTTGTCGTTTCAGCACACTGTCCATGCTAATAACATCCAACTATTTCTCGTAGTAGATCTGCCGTCCATTTCAGTATTGCGCTACCATGTCCTCAACCTGTTTTGTTTCATTGCAGGTCTCTGATTAGTTCCCGCATATACGGACCTCCCGTTCCCATGAATCTCTCCTGACTAATCCCTCCAGTATGCACTCGATCGATCTGACCGCGCCAGACCTGGAGATCAAACCGCTGCACAGTAGCGTCCTGGGACAGGACCACTGCTTCCAAGTGTCAACCAGCCATGGCAGCAAGTACATCTCTTGTCGCACTGCAGAGGAGAGGGACAAGTGGATAGAAAGGTAAGTAACTCTTGTAAACCATAGTTGTAGGACTCTCACAGGTGGAACAATGTAGACGTGCGACTGAAAGACCAGAATTCAACAGTCATGTGCCAGCCAATCAACATCATTCTGTTGGAACAAGGATGGCAGTGTGTAAGGGTCCATAATTCCCTTGGCAGAGTTGTGTCCCCTGTACCTGCTGGAAACATTTCTTCATTGTTCCAAGTTTGGTTTGTCCTGATAATGTAGATAGGTTTGTCAGCTCCATACAAAAGCTTGTGGGTTTCTCCATTCTCCATGGTTTAAAGAATCACTTGATGATCATTGGAAACTATGAATATGTGATTCTTCCTGCTCTTTTATACATTCATTCAACCTATAGATTGTTTGACATATTGCTTTATACTGCAAGAAAGACCCATGGATCTATTATAAGACCAACCATCCACGAGTTGCTCCTTAGTTGTCACAGATGTTTGTAAGTCTAAAACCAGTTGTTATTTTCCACCCAGTTTGCGGCGGACTGTTCGCCCCAACCAGGAGGAATGTCGAAGGACGGACAACTCCATGAAACTTTGGGTGATAGAAGCAAAGAATGTCTCTCCCAAAAAGAGGTAAGTGTTTCAAATAGCTTTGAAGTTTCTCTAAGGCAGACCTGGCCATTTGTTCAAGGAGACACAACTAGATGTACAGACTTGCATCTTTTGCCATGCCTACCTGAGGTGTTCATGGGTTTGAATCCCTTAGTGATTGATTGTTGGTTTGTAGGCACCAGACACAAGTGAGTTGACACTAGTCATGTCATCAGTAGAATTTGAATCTCAAGATGCCTTCCCTATGAAATTATGTAGTTGGGGTATATGATGTGTCTGTTGCCTCATCTTCTACTCAGAAACACTGTTGTCCTATTATCTGAACATTTTTACTTTCAAGAAATGGTTGTTTGAGGTTAAGAGTTAATCCATGTCTGTATGTATTGGCTTCCGTGTAGCTTAGCTTGTGAGGATGAATGATGCATGTAGTCGTCCGTCTAAATACCAGTAGATAACGGCTCTTTGCTAACTGATTATCATAATGGCAGGGGCTCAAGTCACTACTCGGTCATAACGAATCTCGTTTCCTCTATGAGAAGCTTCTGCTGCCTAATGTTGTGTTATATGTGAGAAAAGATTAAACGGTTTTCTGTGGGTAGGGATTAAAAGATTAACATGTCCATAAGAGTTGACTGAGAGCATTTTGCCAGAGGCCTTGGAGGTTAGAGAAGTTGTGAGATTTGGCATCTGAAAAGTGTCTTTAAAAATTATGTGTTAATATTTTACTAAAGACTTGGGAACACTTACACAAAGCTCATGTAGTGCCCAGACTTTAATAGTCAGTGTTAGAATATGCGAATTATGATTGTCATAGGGCTTTGATCACGGTGTCCAATGGACCAAGGACACAGGTAGAGTAGTATACTTGGGGGACTAGATGTTATCTCCTGAAACTGTGGAGTAGTACACAATTATTTGTAAATGCAGTCACTGGAAAGGCTCCTTGACACAACTGATCATGCTGTACACCTTGTAGATAGTGGCTCATGTCCTGTGTCACTATATTTCAGACCTGAATAGTCATGGACCTCTGCAAAATGTCTACAGCTGGAAATTACTGACTGCACGCTCGCTTACTCACTCACTCACTCACTCACTCACTCACTCACTCACTCACTCACTCACTCACTCACTCACTCACTCACTCACTCACTCACTCACTCACTCACTCACTCACTCACTCACTCACTCAACTCACTCACTCTAGTACTTTTGGGTCACTACTAGACTCACTCACTCACTCACTCACTTTCAGCCTAGAAAATATAGTTGGAAATCAAACATTTCACAGACTTTTTGAAATTGATGTTTGTTGAAACGTTCTTGAATGACGAACATGCACAGCAGCTGTTATGAAATATTTGAAGATTAGCATGTCCATACAAGCTGACAGAGACCTGTTCCCTGAGACCCAAACACGAGTTTGTGGCATATCGTGCATCTGGTGTGATGCTGCAGTGATGTATCTAACAAATCCGTTTACAAACTTCGACATGAAGCTGACAAATTGTGATGAAAACAATTATAAAGAAATATCAGGCATAATCACGGTCATAAGATACTTCTTTTGAAAAAGAACCTTTAGAAAGAAAATCAACAACATAATGCACCAAATCACATAGCAAGTAGGTATGAACTTGTGCTTGTTCACGTGATAGACTTTGGTGCCGAATACTTCATTCCTGGCCAGCAGAACCGAAGTGTAAAAACCTTCTTGGTAGAGCGCCATGTTTGAAACTAATATGTGAAACTTAAACAGGTTAAGTTTTAAACTTGGAGCTGAGATAGAGAGGGAAGGCGCTAAGAGGGGAACATGCATGATGTGGACGTGTCGGTACAGCAGCCGATGGTGGAGTTTGTGTAGCTCTGGCTTGACCTTCAGATTCTACCACATCAACTCAGGGGGTGGAATAAATATTTTACATTTCTGTTTGAAATAAATACAATTTTAACCAACAGTATTTAAAACTGCTGAAACAAACAACAAAAAGTTCATAATATTTTTCATTATGAAGCCGCAGCCTTGTGTAAAGATAGATGTTTGTGAGGTCAACTGTCAGTATGTTTCTGGTGGGAAAGTGTGAGGTGTTTCACAGCAAGGTAGAGATGGAGCTGCTTCTGCTTTTGTAATTCAAATGCTGTTCCAGTTATTTTATCAAAATAAGTAGTCTATCCTATATATTGATAATTCAACTAAAGAAAAGTATACCCATAGATAGGTCACTTACTTAGGTCACAGTCATTTTGATAGTTCATAAACCTCCAGACAACAGATTTGAGAAGATTGAAGTTGAGCTAAGGTTTAACAGGGTTTCAGTGTTGCCTGGGGGGGGTGAACAGCTTCCATCAGCAAGGTACCCACCCCCAGGCCAGTTAGATGGTATCACTGTATATTCTGTGCCAGGTTCAATCAACCTGTCTATCATGAGTACAGTTCTAGTTCCCCCAGGGTAGTTTCCTTGTGTCAGTCCACTCACTTTCCACATCACAGAACCGACATTTTGTATTCTGTGTGTCTCTGAAGGTTACACATGTCAAATTGTTTTGCTTGTTTGTTAAGTCTGTTCCTTCTCTGAACAATGGTCTGTATTGAGGACTTTTCTGTGGCAACTGTTGCAAAATTTTAAAATGAATCATCTATTTAGCCAAAGTATTCTACCCAACAACACTGTAAAGAGTTTGAATGATACAGGTCATCTAGTCTTGTAACCTAGTGGTTGAAGCGTTCACTCGTCACGCTAAAGACCCAGGTTCGATTCCCCACATGGGTGCAATGTGTGAGGCCTATTTCTGGTGTCACCCGCCGTAATGTTGCTGGAATATTGCTAAAAGTAGGGATGTCACGATAGATAAGTTTCATGAATCGATACGTATCACCATACCCATGTCATGATTCGATACCTATTTTCGCAGCATTATTGCGTAAATTTAGTTACATTTGGAACATTAATATTTCATATTTTATAATTATCTATGAAAAGATCAACATTTTTTATTCTCAGAGATTAATAAGTTTTAATTTCCCATCTTTGTGCATGAAAAATGATCATTTATAACTCTCATAGCATAAAAAAAACTTGATACAATTGCAAAACTAAATAGCGATAGTTTTGAATGTATCAATAATTGTATCGTCTTAGGAAAGGTATCGATGCACTGATGTATCGATGTGTCGTGGCATCCCTAGCTGAAAGCTACGTAAACCCAGCTCACTCACTCATTAACCTTCTAACCTTGTAACCTTGTACTGACTGACTGACTGACTGACTGAGTTACGTTTTACGCCGCTTTTAGCAATATTCCAGCAACATCACGGCGGGGGACACCAGAAATGGGCTTCACATATTGTACCCATGTGGGGATTTGAACCCGGGTCTTCGGCGTGACGAGCCAACGCTTTAACCACTAGGCTACCCCACCGCCCCTGTAACCTTGTAACCTATGGTTTTCCAACCAGTGGACAGAGTAATTGTTGTGCATGCTGTCAAGATCTTGATGACTCAAAGTATATTTACAGTTCTTAGTAACACACTTCAGCTATTTATGCTAGAGAAAAACAGTGAAAAATATTTAGCCACTGTAATATGTAGAATTCCAAAAAAGTAATGGTGTACAAATATGCTACATGAAGAACTTATGTTGGATTTGTTCTGGATTCATGAAGTTTTTCATCAAATATGCCTCATGGGTATGGTTAGCAGTATGAAGAGGATTGCATTTTTTCCTAATAAATTTGTTTTGTGTTGTGTACACCAACATATTTCTTGATTAAAAATGAAGATATGTGCATATATTAATTATATAACTTGCTTTTGAAAGTTTTTGGTAACCAGGAGATTTATAGGCAGTTACAGACTAAATATGAACTCACATTTTAATCCTTTGGATCAATCTTTTTCCTATTTGGAAAGAGTATGTTCTAACATTAAAAATTTCAAAAAAGTCGTTTTGGCCCCGGTATATTTCTCATGAGGCATATAGTTAATTTATATGGCATACAAATAGTGTAGAGCCAATCAATTGACATCAAAGCTCTGCAATGGTTCTTAAGCCAAGCCCTGGAGCCTTCAAGCCAAGATTAAACAATTCTTTTGGGTTGAGGCGATTATGATGGATTTTGGGTGAACATGTGCCCTTTTTGTTTGTGCTGACATCAGCCATGTTCTCGGAAAGACTAAGTTGAGGTTACAAGATTAAGACTGGCGCTCACTCTCTGCAAACATCACTCCTCGTGACACGCCACCATGTTTTGTTGTCCCTATGTGTCATATTTACCCATAATTCTTTAAATCTTTCAAATGCTACACGTGTCTTCTTGTTGATTGTAACTTGAATGGAAAAATTTGTGAATTTAAGGCATGGATTTGTAGTGGTTTAAAAAAGAGTGTCATGTGTTGTGAATTGAACTGTTGTTTTAACAGAATTAAACCCGATTGATATTTTTAAATGGTGACAAACAGTATAGAGTTGATTTGAATATTTATATAAGCTCATAGATTTTTTTTAGAGTTAACCGACTTTTTTTCTGAACTGCCACATGCATGTACATGTGAAATTTATTTCTGAATTTATGAGCTAAGATAGTACGTTATTATAGATTCGGAATGTCAACAAAGCCATGTGAGCTTTTATGGGATTATCAGTATGGGGTGTAAATATTATTCCAATAAAGCTTACTCATCTGTGAGGAAAATCATGGCAGGCCTTTCATGTTAACTCTGCTGCTATCTTTACTGCAGGGTTTATGGTTGTCTGTGTCACATGACTGTCATGTGATGACTTCTTGAATCTTCCGAGGCCATAGCCTTTACCGACATATTTGAGATGGTCGAAAGTAGTGTTTCAGGTTCCTGTATTCAGCATTTTAAGCCGTCTATGTGGGACTATGTTTTGTTTTGCCGAATTGTTAACCAAGGGCATGTAACTCTTAACCTTTGTATCCATAAGTGACAGTGAGTGAGTTTGGTTTTACCCGCTTTTAGCAATATTCCAGCAACATCGCGGCAGGGGACACCAGAAATGGGCTTCACTCATTGTACCCATGTGGGGAATCAAACCTAGGTCTTCGGCGTGAGGAGTGACCACTTTAATCACTAGGCTACCTGCCGCCCCCATAAGTGGCAGAACAAATTACACATGACACAAGATGCATGAGCAGGGTGTATGTGTGCATCCATGCATCCATACATGCACTTGAGAGGAAATGTCTTTATACGGCCTTTGGGCTTGTCCAGTTCATAGTAGACATCTACTGAGATTTCATTAACTGCTTTGAAAAGATCATCCTCAAATTTGTATTTTCTCAGTGAGATATTTTGGAGTTTCAGCAAATTATCCAAGTGTGTTGTCTGTTGCCAAGTCTCCTGTTTTAATGACTGTTTAAATGCCCTGACGTGTGAAGAAAAGGACAGTTTCATTGTGTCACAACTGTTCTTTCATACTTTTTCTCAGCACAAATTACATTGATGATTGTCTCAAGGAAGAAAATTATCTCCCTCAGCAGCCTCCATAGTGTCTCTCAGTACTATTTACCTAACCACTAAGCAGACATAATTACATACAAGTTGTGAGCTGGCTTCAATCAGTGTCAGAGAGAGTGAGGGTCTCCCAGCTCGGGTGTACATCCTCGACACTCACAGGACCGGCTGGGATTCTTAACTGTCACTTCATGTGTGGGAATAGAGACTTCTTTTCACAATGATTAAGTGATGCAGCAGTTAAATATCATTGAAAGTTTTAAATTGAACATAATAGATGATGATTGAGCATCTGGAGTTTGATATTGTATTCAATGTACTGTAAGTGCTGGACTGAATTTAAGGACACTTTATTGCAAATGATTCAATGTTGAAGATCTTGTCCCGGCACTGTTTGATGTTTTTACTCACTTTGCCTTAGAAAAAACTTTGATTTGATCTATTGCAGCAATCGAGCAATGTTTTGTTTTTAATTCTTATCGGAATCCAACTACGGTATTTCCTGTTGTTGCTATTTGTCTTAAGGGGAGTTCTTTCTTGGTGCCATGAATCATGTTGTTTGATGTTATCAGTATGTAGCTGACACATGTGGATCTAACTGTCTCCTACACAATATATTGGCGAGCACTGAGACCACCATCGTTGGGATGCACTGAATCACTGTCCCACATTATCAGATAACTGGGGAAGCCATCTCTGCATGAACCTTGTTACTAATCACCATTCTACTAATCATCTCCCAACCACAAGCTTCAGGGTGTGCATCACCCTCAACTCCCTAATCTAGGCTGAACGAGAGATAGTTTTGTGGAGATACAACTTCTTTAATACAATATACACAACGTTTTGGTGTAGATGCTAAATACTGTTGTCACTAGCATCTGCACCAAAATGTTTCTTCCTTGTTTAATTAAGTGTAATTGTCCCCCAACACGCCCAAAGCTCCAACACCCCAACTCCAACATAACCCTCATAACAACACAACCCCAACCCAGAGGCACCCCTGCCCCAACACCATACACCCCCATGCCCACACCCATAACACCCCAGAGGCCCCCAACACCCCATGCCCACAACACCCCCCATGCCCACAACACCCAGAGGACCCCCAACACCCCCATGCCCACACCCCCATGCCCACAACACCCAGAGGCCCCAACACCCCCATGCCCACAACACCCAGAGGCCCCAACACCCCCCATGCCCACAACACCCAGAGTCCTCCAACACCCCATGCCCACAACACCCAGAGGCCCCCAACACCCCCATGCCCACAACACCCAGAGGCCCCCAACACCCCCATGCCCACAACACCCAGAGGCCCCCAACACCCCCATGCCCACACACCCACCCACACCCCCATGCCCACAACACCCAAGGCCCCCAACACCCCATGCCCACAACACCCAGAGGCCCCCAACACCCCCATGCCCACAACACCCAGAGGGCCCCAACACCCCCATGCCCACAACACCCAGAGGTCCCCACCCACACATGCTGAATCAGAGAGACAAATATAATCTCTCTTCCTCTCCACCTCCCCCAAACTAGCAAAGCCCTAACCCCTAATTCCCAACTCTCACCCCTACCCTACAACCCCTGACTCCACGTATCCACAGAATCAGGACATAGGAACTTTATCCTTCTTAACGAATATAACTTGACTTTTATGTTTGCTTTTGTGACTTTTCCCAGTTTGTTTGTGTTCTAGTTTGTGTGTTTGTTTGCAGGTATTTCTGTGAAATTCTGCTGGACAAGACGCTGTATGCCCGGACGTCCAGTAAACCCAAGAACGACATGCTCTTCTGGGGGGAACACTTTGAGTTCAAGTAAGTGCAGCCCGTGTTACTGAGTGGTGGAATTGTGTCAGTGCTCACAATATGGATCACTGGCTTTTCTGGTCCACAGACTGCACACAGTGTAAATGCATGTTGCAGATTTACACAAAGTTGGAAATCCAATTGTTTACCTCTATAACTCTCTAAATAGAATAATAGACAGCAATAATTACTTTACAAATTGCTCATTTAAAACACAAAATTAACTGAACACAACAATATGAAATCAGTGAAATTGTTCAGTGCAATAATACCATAAACACCCTTCCACGTTCCATTATCAGGCAATCAGGAAACAGTTATGTGTTTGAAGGTTTGACCTGTTTGTTTCCAGTTTATGGAAACATAAATGCAAACACTTGGTTAGCCTATCAAATGGAATCAGTTGCAATGTATTTGTCTTGCAGTAATCTGCCACCAGTGGAGTTCATCACTGTCAACTTGTTCCGGGAGGCGGACCGGAAGAAAAAGAAAGACAAAAACACTCTAGTCGGTGAGTAAACTGTTGATTCGGGACCAGTATATTGATGTCTTACATACAGCCCAGTACATCCACTTTGGTCGAAGGGGCAGAGGGGTAACCTAGTGGTTAAAGCGTTCGCTCGTCACGCCAAAGGCCCGGGCTCGATTCCCCACATGGGTACAGTGTGTGAAGCCCATTTCTGGTGTGACGCTAAACCCGAGCCAAATAATAGGCAATTGCATTGGACATTAAAAAATGTCACTCACTTAGGTCAAATGATGGTTACATTGCCATATATCTTTGCCTTCAGATATATATCTATACCTGCAGCCATATATGTGTGCCTGTAGCCATATATCTGTACCTGTCACAATGTGTTGCAGGTATCGTCAAATTAAGTCACTCTGTCAGAGCAGACAGACCATTAGCCCATGCTCCAATCATACTGAATTGAGATTTTCAAATGAATGCAGAGCTTGAATAAAACATCCACTAGTAATGGTAATGTTGATTGTTCAGCTGATTGATATTGACATCAGGTTGACTGGCAGCAACACTACAGAGCTGTTTTCTGTATTGAACAACTGAAACGGTCCGAGCACTTACCAACAGTCGTTAATGGGATGGTCTGCAAACATGTCTTACCATGTGCAGGAGGAAGTCATTGATTAACCTTCAGCTGTGCACATGGAGACCTGATGTTGAAATTATGCACCGATTGAATGAAGATTAAATATTATAACTGAATTATGTCAAGACTGATCTCAGTGCCTAGAGTAATATCACATAGCTGTGAAGAGCTGGATGATGCTGAGCTTGTCTGTCCAATGACTAATGTTCTTTTAACAGTAATTGACTGGAAGAGTTCAAATAAGCTGAAAGTTTAACCAATCTTGAGAATAACACCCCTTTGCTGAAGCTGATAATGTCTCTGACCTTTCCACACGATTTAGCGGATCTGATAATATTTGGCTATTAACAGCGAGAGGGGTTCGTAATTTCCTGGCCACAAACAGACCCTGGGAACTGTTGACTTGGCAAACTGTTACTTCCTCCCAAAGTCCTGGCATATTGTAAAATCATTTTGTTCAAGGTATTTCTCATTCTCACAAACCTGGGTGTCATTTCCGTGTCAACTTTTAATTGGTGTTGAATTTTGTTGAAACACTTGATCGATTTGCACCTTCAAACAACGCCAGTTATTCCATGAGAATGTTTGGTAAATAGCCAGCTAGGGTACAACTGATGTGTCATGTACAGAATGTGTTTGCTGAAAGAGTTTGTCAAATTATATTCACCTTTGTTTATATTGTTGTTTGTTTGACCATGGGGTCACAACCCGCAAATAGAAAGGAAATGAGTGTTTGATCTCCTGGTTATTGGTGTTTGGAACATATTTTGTTTGGTAAATTCATGATTTGACTTGAAACGTGCAGGTCTTTCAGTATTCCTTAACTGCAGATGACGAGTCAAGTTATCGTTTCTAACGGCACATTCCTTCATTATTGCATCAGGAGACCTACTATCAGTGTCTACACTTCATTCCTCAACTTAGTGTCGGGCGGTGGGGAAGCCTAGTGGTTAAGGCGTTCTCGTCACGCCGAAGACCCGGGTTCGATTTCCCACATGGGTACAATGTGTTGAGCCCATTTCTGGTGTTCCTCATCGTGATATTGCTGGAATATTGCTAAAAGCGACGTTAAACCAAACTCACTCACTCACTCACCTTAGTGTCAGATAGAATGAAACACATCTTTGATTTGTTTGACACTGAATGAATAAGTGTTCAGTCATCCAGTGACTGATCCAGTCTTCATTGTATCTTGTAACCATGTTCCCAGTCTCTGTTACATCTCTGATCTGAATCTGAGAACTGGACACTTCAAGTTGCCATCCATTCAAATTATAACCTGAGTGAGAAAACATCCCAGCACAGTTACTGGTGACAGTGATGGCGAGATGCCACTCCCAGCTGAAGCCAGGTAGCATATTACACCGGGGGTTTAGCAGGGGTTTTCCTCAAATATTTGAAGGAATATCATTCTTAGATGGGATTTCAATCATTGAAGAGCATATATGTCTTTTGCAGAATTTTAGAATAATAAAGTTTGTGTTTTCTCTTGCAGGTTACATAAATATTCCGGTGACAGAAATCAGTAACCGACAGTTTGTAGAGAAATGGTAAGTATTAAGGAACATGCATTAAATACATTTGTTGTTCTTGAAGATGGGTGACATGTCCTATTTGGGATTACACTTTCTCAGTAAAGAACAGATTCTAGTACTTTTGAGTCCCACCCACACTCTCAGAGTCAAGCATTTAATCACCAGCACACAAAGTCAACGATCTAACCTACTCAGCCATTGTGGATTCCACAAAAATCTAGGTGACCAATTGTCTGACTTCCATTTTCATGACTTCAATTAAAAAGTGAAATTCATTTGGTCTCTGTCAGATTAGTTGCCTTACATTGCAAACACCAGACAGCTATAGGGGCAGTGGGGTAGCCTAGTGGTTAAAGCGTTCGCTCGTCACGCCAAAGACCCGGGTTCGAATCCCCACATGGGTACAATGTGTGAAGCCCATTTCTGGTGTCCCCCGCCGTGATGTTGCTGGAATATTGCTAAAAGCGATGTAAAAACATACTCACTCACCCAGACAGCTATATAACAGATGACAGTTGTAGCAGTTGACTGTGATGATGTAACTAACATCGACTCATGGATACAGGTTCACAGCAGCGTCGGGCACTGTTGGGAAGGCTGGCAAGGAAACCAAGAGTGACCTGCCCATACTTCCGCTGAAGGCTCGGTACCAGACAGTGCAGATTTTACCCATCGAGCTCTACCAGGATCTAGTCAAGGTAGGAACATGGCCCAGCGTACAGCCACTAGGTTACATTGAGTTAAGCAACTTTATTAGTCAAAAAAAGGTAGATGGGTGACCGTGTTCCACAGTGACTGTTCAGGGCTTTATATTGCATTCATATGTGCTTGTTGTTGTTTTGTAACTTTGTTTGAAGTGTGCATCTATTCAGCAGTGAATGGGTACCCGGTAGGATGAAATGGCAATGTGACTGTTCTAACATCTCACAACTGGCTTGGATTGCATACTACTCAGAGAGCTCAGATTATTATACAATGATAAATGACCTATGTTACAGTACCTGACAACGGACTACTGCCAGCTGTGTGAGGCCGTGGAGCCGCTGATGAATGTCCGGGAGAAGGAGGACCTTGCCACCACTCTTGTACATATCATGCAGAAGCTCAATCGAGCTAAAAACTTTCTGTCTGATGTTGTTATGGCGGAAATAGCGCGACTCGGTGAGCAAATTTATCTATGAACTCTCAAGAGTTTATGACTATATTTACCTGAAAACCACTTTCTTAATTTTCGTCTATTTAGTGTGATACATGTACCCATTGGTCAGTAGAGATGTTTGTTATCTGTTTCAGACAATGAACATCTGACGTTTAGAGGGAACAGTATTGCAACAAAGGCCATGGAGGCATACATGAAGCTGGTGGGAGAGAAGGTGAGTGTGTGGGATCTTGACGGGTACACACAGCCACTAGTCCATCAGTCAGTTAACTTCTAGAGGGAATTTACAAATTCTAAATAAACCACCCGTGAAGATCCAGGTTAGAATTGATCTTCAGTAACCCATGCTTTCGTAAGAGGCGTACTAATGGGATCGGGTGGTCAGGCTCTCTGACTTGGTTGACACATGTCATCGTATCCCAGTTGGGTAGATCGATGCTCATGCTGTTGATCACTGGATTGTCTGATCCAGACTCGATTATTTACAGACCTCCACCATATAGCTGGAATATAGCTGAGTGCGGTGTAAAACTAAACTCACTCGCTCTAAATAAACCATTACAATGAACTGTCAGCCACTGACGGTGGCTACAGGCCTGATCAAGGGGAGATAATCGCTAGGAATGTGTGTCTTATAAGATCTTTCAGTGCTTGAAAAGAAGAAACTATTGCTTGATAAAGTAAGATTCTGTTGTAATACTAGTTGTAGACAACAAAAGTTATCAGTAGTCAAATTCATACCTCAAAGATCAACTTATTTCTCCTGAATGAATTGTTTGAATGTTAACACGAAGTACTTTATCAACAGTACCTACAAGACACTTTGGGAGAGTTTGTCAAGTCCATCATTGAGTCCCCTGACGACTGCGAGGTGGACCCGACCAAGGTGCCGAACAACGCCCAGCTGCAGTGTCACCAGAAGAACCTGGATATGTACAGCCAGATGGCCTGGGTGAAGATCATCAACTCCTACTGCTACTTCCCCAGGTACACACTGCATCCACTCCCCTAACAGACATCTCACTCCTCCTAACCTGGAGTCTTTACACTAGGGTAACATCAAGTCCAACCAACATCATCGCATTGCAACACTTCCAGTGATTGTCCTGAGTTAGAGTCTTGATCTGACCCTATTGTCTTCCAGTGATTGTCCTGAGTTAGAGTGTTGATCTGACCATATTGTCTTCCAGTGATTGTCCTGAGTTAGAGTCTTGATCTGACCCTATTGTCTCTCAAACCAAAACTCAGTCAGTCAGTACAGTGACTGTCCTGAGTCTGAGACTTGATCTTACTTTATTGTCTTCCAGTGAACTGAAGGAGGTATTTGCGAGTTTCCGTGATCGCTGTCGTCAGCGAGGAAAGGAAGACTTCAGCGACAACCTCATCAGTGCCTCCATCTTCCTGCGCTTCCTGTGTCCAGCCATCTTGTCTCCCAGTCTGTTCAAACTCACGCAAGGTAAGCACGTGCTCCATCAGAGGGGTAGTAGGGGACAGAGGTCACTACTGGTCCAGTGTATAAGGTAATGCAATTTGCTGTGCCAAGTTGTCCTTGAGCATCCCATAAGGCACAGTAACATGGTAGACATGTTAGACCTGCATCGCTTTCCTCCTACGTTAACCTGCCACACCGTGGTATAAGTGGAATACAGATTCACACAATTCAGTTCAATTCAAATATTTGAATTGTTGTTTCAGAGTATCCCCAGGAGCGTGCTGCTCGGAACCTCACCCTCATCGCTAAGACAATCCAGACCCTCGCCAACTTCACCAAGTAAGCAGGATGTCACTCTCATTATCTAAATATGCCTCTTGTAAGTGAGCATTTGAAAAATTCCCGGGACATTTCATAATGTAAATTGGATTTTTCATTTTGGAAAGCACTTTTGTTTTATCAAACAAACTGTAAGTATTGTCACAAGAATGTGTATGAAGTTGGTTAGACCATTTCACATGGGCTTTAATATAAACTTGACAAGCTCGCCTAACAGCGTAGATACTCTTTGATTTTGTTGTACCTATCTGAAATGTCAAGGTTTCCTTCTCACCTAATGGAAGCTGTTTAATGCTCTGGAATACACATGACAGTGTACAGGTCTTTGTGTGTTTTCATCTGGTCCATCTAGCTAACGGACATGTTTGTTGTCAGGTTCGGAGGGAAGGAGGAGTTTATGACGTTCATGAACAGTTTTGTGGAGAGAGAGGCTACCAATATGAAGAACTTCCTCAAGAAAATATCAGTAAGTTTTTGCATAGCAAAGAGGTTAATTGCTGATGGTGGTGAGGTTAATTGTGGATGGTGATTTAGGGGATGAAGTTGTTTAGGTTGATGATGATGGTGATGATTGATGATGATTACTGAAGTAGCCACTTGGTGTATCACTACAAGTTGCAATGTTTTGCTTGTAGAATCATTATGTGAAAGTGTAATGCTTTCTTAGAAATAATCCTGGTATTTATGGCTCCATAAATTCCAGTGCTACACACAGATGATAGCTGTGGTATTTTATTGCCTCACTCAGACAATTTATTTCACCCCAAGTCTAGAGGATGTTAGGTATGGTATAACATTCATATCGGCCTTAAAAGTATAACATGTTGTTTCTTCAGAGTCTGGATGGAGGCAACCAGTTCTTGGAGTATGATGGCTTCATTGACCTGGGCAAGGAGCTCTCGATTATTTATACTTTGCTCAAGGAATATCTTGATAAGGAGCCAGAGGTAAGTTCTGCCAATGAGAAAGATATTCCTGTAATAACAATAAATGATAGGGGTTACTTGATGTTTTACTTGTTTTTCTGTAAATAAATATTTTCATCACTGAAGATGTCCGATTTTCTTAAGGTAACTAATAATAAAAGAATTGAAACAAAACTCTGTCTAACATCAGGTTTCAATGCATAACTCTGAATGAACTTGACCTTCAACTCAAAATGCCACCAATCAACACAGCTGGATCAAGCTGTTCTGATAGTGAGAGAGTTTTGAATGGAAACACAACTTTTCTTAAATTGTCAGAAACGAAGTATTTTCCCTGACACTAGGTCCATAGTTAAATCCTTGTTTTTACTCCCCAGGCTACAAGGTTGAAGTTAAAGCGTCTGGAGGGATACCTGCTTGTTATCAGTGATGCCCTTGAAAATCCTGAGGTCGGCAAAACAAAGCCAGAGAACAACCGTAAGAGTCAAGCGTACGACAACATGATGAGCACGCCCAGCAGTCAGATCAACACCTCGCCGACCGAGGTGCTCCGCGACATGCTCCGACAGTGTGGGGAAAGTGCTGATGACCTGCCAATCTTTGCCAGTCGTAAGGCAGCTCAAAATGGTGGCACCGACTCAACTAGCAGCAGTGAAGCTGTCCCTAGGAGTAATGGAACTTATACACATTACAATACCTACTCGTACTCTCGCTCGTACCGCGGAGTGCAGTGGCTAATGTGTCTGTGAGACCTCAGAGTGAAATCAACGAACAGAAAGTTAACGAATCTTGGAATCAGATTGTGAATGCAGCTGAGACTGTTACTGCAAACCATGAATATATAGACTTGATACCCTTCATGGACGAGGATCAGCAGAACTCATCGATGGAGCTGGAGCCAATCACCCATGGCAGCCAGATGTCCATCAGCCAGATGTCAACGGTTGCCTCGTCAGGGTATCAATCATTTGGGTACAGCCAATCCAACTCTCCGGTGGACCCAGCCAATCATCCAGAATATTGTCGGGAGATTACCAAATCACCCATCATTCATTACCCGATGCAACCTTTGTCCTTCTCTAACCCTCTTTACAAACACCAGCAGAAGTCTAGTCGTGGATCAACCCCACCGTCGCTTCGTCATGTTTCGAGCTCTGACTCCTACAGTAGTGATGACGAAGCGAGCACGGTGAAGCACAGAAGTCCAGTCAAACTGGAAAGACGTTCACGGTCAAACGACCCATTACGCAAACTCTCACAACTTTCTAGTTCGACCAGTAATGAATCGTTAAGTGACAAGCCTCTAATGAATGGATCTCAATCGAGTTCAAGCAATAACCCTGTATCGTTCTCTCTCGGCCCTCGAAGCTCTAGTCCCTTGCAAGCAACCAGCAGTCCTCGCCCGGAGAGGTCGTGTTCATACTATGACACTATGCCCCAAGACCGACAGACTGTTAGACCATATCAGCTGTCCCACAGCATGGACTTCGGCTGTCTGCAGCAGCAGCAGTACAGTGAACAGCTGCGCAGAACAGCTACAGACTCTGTGATATCTCAGAACATTTCCCCGGCTCACTCATGTAGTTCAGGCTCTCTAGGGCACAATTTTTCTCGAGACGACACCCTGTCTTGGAGCAATCGGCGCCTGTCACCCCAGAGTGCTGTACACATGGGCATCAGTTCTGTACAGAGGAAACTACAAGAGCAAGAACGCACCAAACAAGAGGTACGCACATTCTGCCAACATGTACAGTGTGGATGTTATGTACAGGTGTTGTGTTTCTTTGAAGGAGAATGCAACTATTAACTAAAGACTTCAATATTCACACCTGCAGGAATAGGTCCTGGCTCCGCAAAGTAATCTTTGTAAAACTTTTAAACTAAGCGCTAAGATCGCTTTTACGAACTAGGTGCAGGCAATCAGTATGTTGTTGACTGTTGTTTTCCACATCTGCCATGTAGCTGGAATATTGCTGAGTATGGTGTTCAACAACAAAACAAATGTCTCCTACAGCCCTTTTGGATAAAGGTTAAAAAATGAAGTCCCTTCTCATTGATTTAATTTAATTGATAAGTTAGAAATGAAAACTTATGGTAATATTTGTGTTCATATGTCAGCCTTCTCAGCAATATTGCAGGTTAGATATACATTCTGAGAAGAGGACTCTTAAGGGAAACAGTAAATCTTGAATCAAATTAAAAGTGGTCCGTTTTCTGTGCACAGTTTGAGAGTGATGTAGCAGTTCTTCGCACACAGCTGCAAGAGGCTCAGGTGCAGCTGCGAGAGGCGGAAGGCCGACTGCAGGACCATGAGGCGGGAACACGTGACCTCATCAACGAGTGGCAGCATCGGCTGGAGATGAGCGAGGAAAGGATGAAGAAACAGCAGGAGGAGAAGGACGGACAAATGCAGGCCATTATTAACAGGTGTGAAATGCAAGTACAACTCTTATAATCCTATAGGTTAATGTGTGCAGGAGGTGTTCCTGTGACTGTCATACTTTCCCTTTTCCTGCTGTGTCTGCCTCAGGAATGATACCTCTTACGGAATGTTTAAACAAGTTTACTGTGAGGTACCTGCCTTAGATGTACAAATTTGGCTCTGCAGTGGTTGGTTATATTCACTCGATTCACGGGAATCAACCCTGCCATCATAGCAATCTCCATTGAGTGCCGACACAGTTGCTTCCCTTTGCTGCCACTTATTTGGCAGCAGCAGACACAGCAGACGGCTCCTTGTTGGTTCACTACAGTGGAAAACATCTGCACGGGAACAGACATCATTGGTTATAAACAACTTGTTCACACCATTTGTAGGCCTGATTGTAAATCAGCCAAATTTTGTGACAACTTGTCCTACTAGTCTCAGTGAGTGAGTGAGTGAGTTTAGTTTTACGCCACTTTGGCAATATTCCAGCAATAAGACGGCGGGGGACACCAGAAATTGGCTTCACACATTGTATCCAATATGGGGAATGAAACCCAGGTCCTCAGCAAGACAAGCGAACGTTTTAACTACTAGGCTACCCCACTGCCTAAAAGTCTCAGACTATTGTGCTTGTCTATCCTTTCCCACAACCACCTGTACAACTTTTGATGTTCGTCAAATGTGGCAGCGTGAGAAGCGTTAAATACTGTCAAGAAGGCCACTAAACATACTTGGCACCATCACCGATGAGACATGTGTACCCTGAAGTTGGTAGGTTTGCAGACATTGGGATAATTCTAGATGTTTTTTGTAGAGTAGCTTCTTCACAACAGAAACATGGGCAGAGGCAGGCCATCATTAACAGCAGGTCTCAAATGTAAATATACACTTTAGAATAAATCTAGATGTTTTTTGAAGTAGCGTAGGTTTCAATGCGCTTTGTTACGGATAAAATCAGAGAAGCATGAACTCTCAAATCACCAACAATACCAATGCATATTTTTGAGTAGGTAGACACGCTTAAGAAACAGTGAATAGAGTGTTTTGGAAAACCAGACTTCCAGCCACTTTGGTAGTCCACAGTCACGTGTAGTTAGTCTGCCTGTGTACACGGTGGATCAGCAAACCATTGCCTGACAACCAGTTCTGTTGCTTCAGCCCCAGTAATAAACACACATCCTTATCAGTGGTGCACATGGTGGAGTACATGTAAAGGAGGAACAGTCCTGTGTTACCAGCATTTTGTACCTGTACGATGAAAGGAACACTTTATTTATTTATTTTGTATTCACTACAACATGTTCCACCGACCATCCATGTAGAGCATCAAGCCGAAGGTCGCTGGTTCGATCCCCGACCGCGCCATACCAAAAGACGTAAAAATATGGTACTTGTTGGTCCCTGCCTGGCGCTCGGCATTAATGGGTACAACAAGGACTGGTTGGCTCGGAGTCAGTATAATGTGTCTGAGTGGGGTATTCATGCTTCACTGCGGCATGGTATCTCAGTGGTCTAGCACTATAAAACCAGGTTCAGTCTGGGCTAGTACAAGCAGCCGCACTTACACATACACACGCATGCACATCGTCATATGAGCGAAATATTCTCTAGCACAACGTTAAACCCAATTTCACCTCACCTCACCATGTTCCACCCTATGAGTTGAACTGTTGCTAATCACTTGACACAGGGCATGCTGTCAGTACAAAATGGTTTCCTTTCTGTGTCAGATGTAGGAAGATGGGCTTGAACATCTCAGCCCATATGTACACTGTACTTGAATCCCGTTCTGTCAGTAACTCATGAAAATCCAGGTTAGGATTGGGCTTCAGCAACCCATGCTTGTCTTAAGAGGCAGCTAACGGGATCGGGAGGTCAGGTTCGCTGACTTGGTTGACACATATCATCCATCGTATCCCAATTACATAGATCTATGCTTGTGCTGTTGATCACTGGATTGTCTGGTCAGACTTGATTATTTATAGACGCCTCCATATAGCTGGAATATTGCTTAGTGTGGCGTTAAACAACAAAGTACAAACCATCCAACCTTTCTATCAACGAATTGCTGGTAACTGCAGGAGGTAGACTTGTATACTTGTTTAGATGACACCATGATACCCTCGATGGTCGCACACAGTAGCCATTTTGTCCATCAGCATGTTCCATGTCATGTGGTCATCAATTGGAGCAGTAAATCTGGTTTTATGATCAAATTTTAGAATGAGCACACTCCACTTAATACATGGACCCCTGTTTGGGGATGTAATGGTATGTACAATCATGTGGTTTATTATTTCTGAACTTGTTTTCTCAGACTCGTCTCAATTGAGGAGGAGTTAAAACACGAGCAGCAACAGATGCAGAAGATAGTTACCAAGAAACAAGAAGTGATTGAAGCACAGGAACGGCGGATCAACACGTTGGACAGTGCCAACTCTAAACTCCTGCAGGCGCTCAACGACCTCAAGGAACGCTACAACACTACACAGAGTCGAAACGGAATCTCGGGGCCTCCTCGGGCCAAGATCACAGCCGCCGATCTCGGGGGATTCAAGAGCAGTTCGTGTTAGTTGTGCAAGTTTGTGATATTGGTGTTGCTTGAACGTAGCCCTCGATCTCTCAGCAGTGGCTTGTCTGAGGTTGGAACTCGCTAGGGACATGCAGTAACTTCTCAAGCTTTTTATGGAATTTCGTTGCAGGATTACATGTGTATAAATGGCACGAGACTTATTATGATGTTCATCATACAGAAACAGTGCATTTGGAATGCAGGATACCTGATTGGGTCTTTCACAAATGAGTAGAAATCCATTGAAGACTCATGATCTGTTCTCGAAGCTATGATTAGCTTTGAGGTAAATAGTCTGACTATATATAGTGCTATTGCTATGACTGACAATCTGACAGCAGTGACTCATCTGTACCTGGAGTGCAGACTCATATTGTTGATGGCTGATGGTGTTCCTGAAGGTGTCTTTTAGTGCTATATTTAACCATATTCTCATGTTCAGGCCGGGGCTTGGACTGGGGATTTTATGACTGATTCAGTCTCTAAGACTGGTGCTAGATGGACAAACGTGTTCAAGGGAGAGAACTCTAGTCTGACACCAGGCGGGCTGGATGTAAGCGAACAGTCATGAAAGATTGGCCGAATGGATAAACATGAACAGTGACTTTGTGACCTTGTAATCTGTGATTCATTGTGAATAATCCGTATTCATTTTATTTTGCAATCAAAAGTTTAAATTTAAAAGTTAAGATTTAATACATTCTTATAACTCTGTTAATTCATGAGCATGCCAGTGTAAGAGTGTCGACGATTTTGTGAGATTCCGTACTAGTTAGCTTGAAGTTGTTGTATATTTTGTATAATTCATGTATCACTGCCATATGATGTCATCAGTTTCTGTACCTCGGTTCTGGATGAAGCTCTCGGCAAGGGACAATGAATAAAAGGCATGCATGAGTATGGAGCCTTTTTAGCTGACCAAGTTTCATTGGTTTAAGATGCATTTTTTGTTTTAAACTGGTGCTAATACTTTTTTTTGTTATTCACCATTTCCGGCCTCATGCTCGGGTGGCTCCTAATGTCATGTCTTTTCCTTTGTGATTTTGTGTAAGCTGGGCATTACACGTCTGCCACCTTTAGCTCTCTGTAAACCACAGCAGCCCCAACACAGGGTAATTGTGATATCAAACAACATAGGTTAATAGCCAAGATTCAGTATAACACACAAGATGTGAAATAAGGATGCTTGATAGGTCATAGTGTAATATGAGGCTGCAGGGCTCGATTTAGTACTTGGTTACTTGCACTGGTGCAACCCAAATATTACACAGTGCAATCTAGCTATTAGCTGAGCTTGCACCTGGTGCAACTCAATTTTTGAATGGGTAAACTCTCAATAAAACATCTAATTCAATACCATATTTCTTACATTACATATTGCAATAAAAGCAGTGCAACTGGAATTTGGCTGGTGCAACTAGGTTTTTATCTTAGGTTGCACCTGGTGCAAGTAGGTTAACATTTCTTAAATCGAGCCCTGGGCTGGAGGACCTGGTAACTCAGTGGGTAGTATTTACATCTTCACTCAAATGTCTTGCTAAGTTAATATATTTATCTAAATATACAGTGTTCTATGTTTTTATTTAGATAAAAAAAATGCTCAAGAGATGACAATTTTGAAAGCAACTTTTCAGATTGATAACCAATTTATTATCGTTTATATTTTCAGAATGGTTGTAGCATACCTTATACAAATACAATGCATTTCTTGAATTAATAGTATGGACACTGTACATATTTTGAGACCAATCTGATAATGATCTTAAATAAAGTAATCAAAAATATGAAATCTTACAAATATTTCCCCACAATGATCCTGACAAGAATGTTGTATATTTGTCCGGTGGGGCTGCTGGTGTACCCCTGCCTCAAGGGTAGAGTAGTAGTAACACATAACCTGGCATTCCATTACCTGCGGAGCTAGTAGCTTGTATTACAGTAACGCTGACACTTGAGATGCTACTTGCTCAAGACTTGTTCCAGTCTGTGCAATATCTCCTTGTACCTCATCACCTGAGATTGTTATATTCACGACGGTTGTTTGGTAGTCACTGAGGACGTTCAGGGCGTACAACACTGAGACGTCAGTTGATCAGCATTTATTGATCCAATGCTTGCAGGGGGAGACAACTTGACAAGGCCATACTAACGGCTGGAGCAATACATTTTGTAACCATACATATCTTGATAGCAAACTTGTGTTGAGGTGCATGGTAAAATAACAAAGAACATTGTTATTCCTTCATGAATGATAGCAAACAGAAGACCAACACAAGTATATTTAGTGGATTTGAGTTAATTAATGAAAAAATTATCTTTTGCGAATATATGAGCAGAAAATATTATTTTATACTTTACAATTAAGTTTCTTGTCATTTAACAGTGCACTCAAAATATATTTGTTTTGTATCAATACACGACACGATAAGTCAGTACTTCATGAAGGATAACAAACAGGAGACATACCCAAGTATATTTGTCATAGACAGCCTCATCCACAGAAAGATTTAAAACACTTTGAATCTTGGTATTGAGTTCCAGAAGTAAGACATTTGTTTGACAAGTCTGTTGTCTCAGTGTTGTGCTATCCCCGAGAATGTCATTGCAGTATTAGATGGAAGTGTATCATCTTGTGACTAGAGTTATGTACCACAAGCTTTACCCAGCTTGTCGGACAGGGCGTCTCCAGTCAGTGTACACATCATGTACAATCAGTACAGTATTACTACTCACACACATTGATCTTCAAGTACTAATGTTTTCTAATTCTAGAAATTAAGGATGTATCGAAATTGAATTGGTTGTGTTCTTTGATGTCAATATATTATATGGTACGAGATAGCATTCATGTAATACCATATAACTATCACAATTGGACAGCAATATTTAGTGATGATTCCTCAGTGTAATATGTTATAAGCATTCATTTGCGAAAGTTGACAGCTAAGGAATTGGTAGAACTTCTTGACAATTGAGTGAAATAATAGGACGGATGTTGTGCATGATGTGACCTTGGCTGGAGGGGAGACAACTCCTTGTCCCCTACATTTCTCCCCACTATGTACATTTGTTAAGTACACAACCGCTGATGTTATAACTGTTATCAACCGCTGATTTTACTACAGTTATTCAACACTGTTACAGATCAATGGTGTTAGTACAGTTATTCAACACTGTTATAACTGTTACAGACCAATGGTGTTAGTACAGTTATTCAACACTGTTATAGACCAATTGTGTTATTACAGTTATTCAACACTGTTATAACTGTTACAGACCAATGGTGTTAGTACAGTTATTCAACACTGTTATAAACCAATGGTGTTATTACAGTTATTCAACACTGTTATAACTGTTACAGACCAATGGTGTTAGTGGTGTTATTTTAGTTAACCAACACTGTTATAACTGTTTACAGACCAATGGTGTTATTAGTTATTCAACACTGTTATAACTTACAGACCAATGGTGTTATTACAGTTATTCAGCACTGTTATAACTGTTACAGACCAATGGTGTTATTACAGTTATTCAGCACTGTTATAACTGTTATTCACCATTATTGTTATTACAGTTATACAACACCATAATATGACTGTCAGACAAATCAGTGATGATTACTGCAGTTATCATTACTGATGTTATAACAGTCATATACACTGTTGTTATAACCATTACCAACCACTGATGTCATTACAATTATCACCACTGATGTTATAACTTGTATTCACCACTGGAGTAATATATCTGTTTTTCCTCTAGGTATTATTCACTTGATCATTGATATAACTGTTATTCATCACAGATGCTGTAACTGTTATTTACGGTCGTATAACAGTTATTCACCACTGATGTTATAACATCTTTATAACCACACCATTGTACATTTCCCAGTTTGTGTACAGTCAAGTGTACATAACCGTTTACTCATTGCTGACTATGAACCAAAAGCGAATAATTTATTGCGTGTAGTTCTTGCCGCCAGAGCTGCCCTATGGCAGTCGTGGCTGGGTGTGAGAGACGAAAGATGAAATGTGAATAAATTACTGATAAACAGCTATGTGTTTGTGTTTTTCTTTGTGGTATGGTTCACTGACTTGCTGAATGACCTGATACCCATGAAGGTCCAGGTTAGAATTGATCTTCAGCGACCCATGCTTGTGGTAAGAGCTGACTAACCGGGTGGTCTGGCTCGCCGACTTGGTTGACACATGTCATGGGTTCCAAAGTGCGCAGGTCGATGGTCATGCTGTTGATCACTGGATTGTCTGGTCCAAACTTGCTTATTTACAGACCGCCGCCATATAGCTGGAATATTGCTTAGCGCGGGGTAAAACTAAACTCTTTGACATTCGACCTCTGACAACTGGTCGGATTGGTCTTGCAGCAGATCGAGTTCTTATGGCTCGTTTCTGACGTCTCATTAAAACCTAACTAACTGATGGACTTCAAGTGTTCAGGCCTTGTTAACTGATTATAATCATTGTATGAGTGTTCCGTAAACAACCAACTCATTCTGAGAACAACTGTGTGCAAATCTTGTGTAGTGCTGATTGTGAATATAAATGTATGTCACAGGCACACATACGGTTCTTAAACTCCTGGGGTGGCATTTTGTTCACCAATCAATCACATCCATTGGTAGCCCCCAACTTTGATAACAATGTACACCTGACAATCAATTCTTCTGACACTGTTCCAGGACTCAGGTCTACTTCAATTAATGAGATTGCGAAAACCATGTACACTGAGAGCAACCAAAATTAGCCTGGGTATCTTATCTGCATATAAGTCAAGGGTATATGTCAGTCAATAGACAATGAGTGTGACCGCATGTGGGATATGTGCACAGTACCGATCTCGTTCACCATGCATTAATTGGCCTCTTGTGGAAGGAATAGCCTGCACATTCCAGGGTACACGTCCACCCTGGGTAACTCCGTGGCAATGATTAACTGTTAAAGAATGAGCAACTGCATGACTATATATTGTTGTGGACAACGCCTTTTAAAACTCTCCACAAGGCTGTATGACAAAGGGGCGGTGGGTTAGCCCAGTGGTTAAAGCGTTCGCTCGTCACGCCGAAGGGCCGGGTTCGATTCTCAACATGGGTACAATGTGTGAAGCCTATTTCTGGTGTCCCCTTCCGTGATATTGGTGGAATATTGCCAAATCGGCGTAAAACCCAACTCACTCACTCACTCACTCACACTGTATGACTAAAGGGATGATTTCAACTTCCAAATAGTCTACTTTCCTTTCATGTCGAGCAACATTCCAGCAGCTCCAGCCTTTGGTGTTTACATTCCACAACGTTTGAGATACAATCGAGAATGCTCTGTTTTATAAAGATTTCAAAGATACCACTCTTGCTCAGCAGTTGTTTGATTAATGTTACAACATACAACTTTCCGACCGCCTCCGTGGTGTAGTGGTTAGAGCGTCCGCCCGGAGAGCGGAAGGTCGCGGGTTCGATCCCCGACCGCGTCATACCAAAAGACGTTAAAATATGGTACTTGTTGTTCCCTGCCTGGCGCTCGGCATTAATGGGTACAACAAGGACTGGTCGGCTCTGAGTCAGTATAATGCGTCTGAGTGGGGTATTCATGCTTCACTGCGGCATGGTATCTCAGTGTGCTAGCACTATACAACCAGCTTCAGTCTAGGGCTAGTACACATACACATACACACACATGCACGTCGTCATATGAGCGAAATATTCTCAAGCACGACGTTAAACCCAATTTCACCTCACCTCACATACAACTTTCCAAAAGTTTATGGTAGACATGTGGAGGACATTTCGGAATTTGATGCATCTGTGACAGAAATGATGACCGATGCAATTCCCTATTTTGACTTGTACCATACGTTCCCGAATTATTTCAGGTGAACAATTGACTAGACTTTGTATATATTGATGACGGGTGCCACCGATGAGGCAGGATACGCTAACCTGTTCGCGAACACCTGGTATCATCACTGTTTCATAGTGACTCATAAACATCTTATCACTGGATTGTCTGGTCCAGACTCGATTATTTACAGACCGCTGCCATATAGCTGGAATATTGCTGAGTGCGGCGTAAAACTAGACTCACTCACTCACTCGAATGCCAACAGCTCAAGTGAGTGAGGTGGATGAAACACAGCTCTGGATATTATTTCTGTTATATCTCGGCCTGTCGGGACATGTGGGAATACAGAACAAAGTGGTGAAGGTCTTTGGGGGACATAGGTGCTGACGAACCTCCTAATCGACAAACAGGGAATCGAAACCGCGATCAGAGAGGTTGGGCATTCACGAGGGACTCAGCTGTGCACTCGATCTGCGGGACATTCTTCCATACACAATGAATAATTACATACAGATATCCGTTGGACATATTTGTAAAGTGAAAACAAAGTTTACTTTTATTTGACATTCAGGTGACTGGGCTCTGCAAAATAATGAGTCCGATAATTTGTCGCCACTGGCTGCCTGCTTTGTTGTGGGGTATGTTCCCCGCAGAAGTGAGTGAGGTTCGAACCCAATGGGTTATTTCTCATCTTGTCTAAACAGATGGCGCAGTGGCAGACTGTCACTGTGAAGATCCCTGTTAAAATGCCAGCAACCTTGATTGTCGTTTGAGGCGACTAACGGGATCGGGTGGTGAGGCTCATAGCCTTGTTTGATACATATCATTGTATTCCAGTTACGTACATCGGGGCTTATGGTTTCATTCACTGGGTTGTTTGTTCCGATTGTTTACCAACGTCCGTCATATAGCTGGAACACTGCTGTTTACGGCATTTAAAACAAGACTTTAGAGATTCTACGTTTGAACGTTTTCTGGGACGTATTCTATTTTTTATTATCTACCACAAGCAAATCTTAAAAAGAATCCAAACAGTTGAGTTTTTACAGAATCCCGCCTGGCAGCCCAAATATCGGTGAAATGGTTCTCCTATATTGTTCATCTCTCACTGGTCCACGGTCAATAACATATGTACGTATGTACATAGCTGAAATCCGCGCGTTCATGACATCTTACAAAACACTAGTAGACGTCGAGTAGTAAAAACCTTATGTTCGCTGCTGACAGAGCAGGTGCTGCTTGTGGGGAATTGGGTACTGACAGCTGAATACATTGGCATCGATCTACATATACGTCAATGTCCGATGTTCCCTGACGTGGCACAGTAAATACAATTACAGATATACTGGAGCATTACTATGCACGTGTTATCAATCACACCGGTGAGATAGCAGATCCAATCGCCGTATTAGAAAAAGATTAGACGAGTTAAAGCAGATCACATGCAACAAGCACTGTTTTCGAACCCTGAAATAACTTTCAATCCTGACACATTTATCATGAACTACGTGATAATCTGTCTCCATAGAAACAATGGGCGGTGGGGGTAGGCTAGTGGTTAAAGCGTCTCTATGGCCTGTGGGGTAGCCTAGTGGTTAAAACGTCTCTATGGCCGGTGGGGTAAGCTGGTGGTTAAAGCGTTCGCTCGTCTCGCCGAAGACCCGGGTTTAATTCGACACATGGGTTCAATGTGTGAAACCTATTTCTGGTGTTCTCCGCCGTGATATTGCTGGAATATTGCTAAAAGCGGCGTAAAACTAAGCTCACTCACTCACTCCAAAGAAACAACGTGACAGGGAATATTTTCAAAACCTAGTTGTTGATCAATCATAAGATTAACGTTGACTTGCGAGACGTTTAGGGATATTGGTACCACGCAAGTTTGAAGCAGTTTGTAGATGCAAAGGAAGTAAGCACTAGTTTCATAATGTTAACCAGGTTTCTCAAGTGACAGAAAACTCTAGGGGCGGAGGGAACATGAAGACAGACGAAGGCCAGACAAATAGCAATACCTATATACTACTATTCCGAATAATATCAGGTGTTCCAGCAAACACAGAAAAAACAATTTAGACACAGAAACATCATTTTCCCGAGGTAAGGCAGTCAATTGACAGTAAAAGTACACTTTTGTTCTGTTTTTCAGCCGTAGTGCCATTGGTGGCTGTTGCGAGTTACTCCGATTCCGATCATTCTTTTACTTGTATCAGCTTCAAGCAATAGTGGCGCCCGGTCAGGACGATAATCAAGATCTCTATTGTGGTCATATGTGTCGCGAAGTGCATCAGCTTTCTTGTCCATCTTCGTCCCCCGCCGTCATATTGCTGCAATATTGCTAAAACGGCGTAAAACCATACTCACTCACTCACTCTTGTCCATCTTCATTTAAAACAAGATCAGTTCACGAAAATATCTTTTGTCGCTCAGTTTACTGTACACATGTTTAAAACATTTACATATGTAGTTATATTCATATTTGACAGCTCAATAACCATGAAAACTAGAACCTACCCGTGTGAAGTGCCCTGTGGTCCCATAACAACAGACACAGAAGGTAAAAGGACATGTAGCTCACCTTCTTCCAAACACACCTGAGTGAGTGAGTGAGAATGAGTGAGTGCAAGCAAGGTTATCCGGGAGACTCCAGTTAAATGCAACTGGCCCACAGTTTAAATGGGATTGGTGGTTCAGATTTACAGATCCAAAGTGTGAGAGAAACAAGTAGTAGACACCGACTGGATTCCTGACTTGGGTGTGAGTATCACGGTTTCAGACTTGGCACTGTCTACACAGTTTTGTAATAGATGCCAGTTTATGTACCCGATGTCGATTGAGTTATGCATAGACTCGTTAACCCAGCCAAAACGTCTCTCCGAAATTCACAACCTCGTTGGTCAGGTAACCCACCATTCGAGACCAACTCGTGTTATTCCGGGACAAGCCGGATCTTCTTGGAGGTTACGGAAAGGGGCGAGTGGTGACGAATGGTAACCGACATGCCTCGGGAAGAAACAAATACTTGTCGAAAAAGACGTGCGTCCTGATGAAATGTGTTGTAATGTAGATGGAAACATTGGGTTATTTTCACAGACATATGTGTGGTTTCGAAAAACAGCATGTATCAGCAACACGGGATACCGGTTCATGCTTTACAGTTAAAACGCCAGTACAGCCATGTTCTCATTTCGCCTACATCCCAATTCGCCTACAGTCTTAAAACAACATTTCATGGTCTGTTGACTGTTGATTACGCAATGGTAAACTAGTGGCACCCCTATGATCTAAAAGTGGACTCTTCTAGTTGAAGTAGTTGAAGGACAGAAAGACAGTTTTTAAAGAATTTATTTCTGTTATTTGTCTGTTATTTATTTGTTCTGTTATTTGTAATTTTCCGATCACAATGATATTCACATCATATCACATCATAACACATTAGTGTTAAGGAAATTTACTTATGCGGATGTCCATTCTCACTTCGTGCCAGTCTGTTCGCTGTTTCAAACTTCTTTATAGCAATGACGAATGCATAAATGTTTCGGTGTTGTTTTCTGACGAGTTTCTTGAAGCCGTTGTGAACACACACACACACACACACACACACACACACACACACCCCAAATGATATTTGGTTCTGGGCCCCGTGTTTTCATGCTGTTTCCAGATAAGAGGCGGGCTCTTGGGAATCGAACACTGTAAAAGGAAGCAACAGTGTATAAAAGAAAGATGAAGATGAGACAAGTTGAACTCTGCCCTCTGCAGGTTGGCCATTGTGACTGTCAGTGCATGGTGAACGCTCCATTTAAGATAGGATTACAAGCAATTGCAGGTGCGAATGTTAAGCTGTCCAGGCTTAACCGAACAAGGATAAATTCTAATCTTGGTCGGGAACATTAAATGTAAATATGTCAGACATGTCAAATATATGATTTAGCTCTTACGTACAACCAAACACTTGACCGCACTAGTTGTGCAAACACCGATCAGTGACCTGCCAATACTTGAATGTTTTGCCAAGTTTATTGACTAAATATGCTGACTACACATTTATTGTAGGTTCTATTGAGTCAGAGCGACTGCTGCTGAAACTTGAGACGATATCATATTTAATGTAGAAGAAATGTATAAATTATGCACAGATGTGGTTTTAACATGTTTACACTACTTAGTAACTTAAATAGACGCAGGTTTGCAGTGGAACATTTGACAGTGCGACATCGCCATGCTACGTACAACTATTCTGCTGGTGGTCCTGAGTCAGGCTGTAGCGAGGGCTGAGGTAGGTAGAATGCGGAAACTACACCTGCTGGTTTCCGCAGCTGCTTGAACTATTGCAGAAATATCAACTCAGTTCAGACATGTATATTTCGTGAAGAAATCGTTTTAGGACAAGATTCGTACAGGTTTGAATTTTTCTGACGTACAATTCACTGAATTTGCGGAGACACGCGAACCAGTCGTCTTACGCGACGCAATTCACTGTTCGAAGTTGGAACCCCGAAACCTATTCATCAGGGTTCGAAACCTGGTTAGGAGCGGTGGGGTAGCCTAGTGGTTAAAGCGTTGGCTCGTCACGTCGAAGGCCCGGGTTCGTCTACCCACATGGGTACAATGTGTGAAGCCCATTCCTAGAGTCCCCCACCATGATATTCCTGGAATAGTGCTAAAAGTGGCGTAAAACCATACATTTTCGATGTTACCCGCTTGAAATGCCGAACTGTCGGAATTCGTTTAAATGACACTTCGTGTTTGTAGTGTTTGGGTTGTTCCCTAACTCCGGTAATCCTTATTATGATCCAATAACCGTGCTTCAAACAGTTCAAAATTAACATCGAGGTGTTCGGTAAGATAAATAAGTTGTTCACTGGTCCCTCGGGTCCCATCGGTTGACGTTCCCTCTATGTTCGGGCTCAGGGAACATAAACAAACATAGAGGGCACATCAACCCATGTCCCCTCGTGACCAGTGAACAACTTATAGTATACCACGATAGTCACCCAAACAGCTTTAACCCAAATGTTTAGGTTTACTATGCTTTACTCAAATTAGTGGGGCGGTGGGGTAGCCTAGTGGATAAAGCGTTGGCTCGTCACGCCGAAGACCCGGGTTCGAATCCCCACATGGGTACAATGTGTGAAGCCCATTTCTGGTGTCCCCCCGCCGTGATTTTGCTGGAATATTGCTAAAAGCGGCGTAAAACCAAACTCAGTCAGTCAGTCAGTACTCATATTAGTTCCACCTTGACAAATTATACACTTAACCAACAAAATTAGTTCAACAGCTTTGACAACATGTCCAAAGAAAACCAAAATCAGTAGTACACAAGATGTGTCGGTACAGTTTGACTGAGAGACCGCCATATTGCTATCCTGGTACTTCGACATTTTCTATGACAGCTCAATGTACTGATAAACCTTTAGTGTTTTGGTAGAGGCAAGATGTGTACTCATCTCTGCGTTCTTTTCTTTATTATTGTAACTATACCTGTGCGTCTGAATATTATCTTCACACATCAAATGTCTCTTGGTAACTGAACAATGTACACGGAACGGTAAATGTTGGTGGCAAACGGTTACATATTAGGAATCTTAGAAGTGACATGGAAGCGACAATGGCGCTTATGACCTAGAGTTTGTAACCTTACACACAAACATTTTCTGAGCACACGAAAAGATAGCCCATAGGCAGATCCAGGCATTTTCGAAGATGGGGTTGGGGTTGGGTTGGGTAGGGTGGTGATGGTGGTTCGAACTCACTGACCCCCATCCCCACCCTCCCACCCCGCGAACGACTCACACCTAGTGCTGTAGTTGCATTTAGATGGGATGTATCATGAGTGTGAAAAGATCTTTATCCAGAATATGGAGAAAGCTTTTAAAGGATTATCGGCATTGTTCCAATATCATGACAGGAACACCATAAATAGATTTCACACACTAAGGGAATATAACCCGGACCTTCTGTATGTAACGAGAAGACCGTTACCAGAACACAACCGCCCGTTGGACAATATGAAATAGCAGCGGCAACTAAAGACCCTAAAAGTACAATGTAGCTAGGATGTATGTGATGTCACCTGCATATTAGATCAAAGCACCGTTTCTTCTGTCACAGGCCTCCGTTCAACGAGGAACAGCACAAGGTGGCGCAAGTACGTATTTCTTCTCATTCTGGCTTAAAAGATGCGTAGTTCCATCTTCAACAACAACAGAGAACATTTATATTCCAGCTTCCACTGGATATTTGTGTACACATGCATATAGTCTATAACAAAATAAATATGTAGTATGTGAGTATTTTTCATGCTTGTGTCGTCATGGTAAGTAATTTAGCTTGGACCAGATAAACCGGTGACTGAAAGGGAGCGATTGATACCACCCCTCACCCCCAAAGGTGTTGATGGTAGCCTGCACATCTATTTAAACTACCTGTAGGGCCTTTCGTTCTCGTCGAGATTCGTTACATTGCTTCTGGGAAGCTCAAGGCGTAACCCGCGCCGCCTTAGTTAACCCCTAAAGTGATGGTTGAACTTGGAACAACCCCTGACAGGTGGGATCTCACCGATAACCACTGATTCCCTGCTGGACATATGATATATGCCAACCAGATAATCTTATTCTGTGACTATTTAGCACGTCAAATTACTAAGGCAAACACCGGTGAAAAGTCTCTACCTGTCCTCCAGGTAATGCCGAGCACCAGCCGGGGTAACAACAAATAGCGTTTTCAACCGCTGTACACGTCCAGGCAAAATCACTGAAAAATCACTGAAATATGCATACTGTAAGATATACATATATCTCTGTACAGAGGCAGACCCGTGAAGGTCCGGGCTAGAATGAACCTTCAGTAACCCATGCTTGTCGTAAGAGGCGACTAACTGGATCGGGTGGTCATGCTCGCTGGCTTGGTTGACACATGTCACCGGTTCCCAATAGCGCAGGTCGATGCTCATGCAGTTGATCACTGGATTGCCTGGTCCAGACTCGATTATTTACAGACCGCCGCCATATAGCTGGAATATTGCTGAGTGCGGCGTAAAACTTAATTCCCTCACTCACTCATTTTACCCCATGTTGTAAACTGTAAATTCTGTATATGATGAAATAATTTTGAGTGTGTCTCCATGTGTATGATGGACTTGTATATATACATTGTATGTGTTAACTTGGTCTCGTCGCTATATGGTTCAAGTAAAGCTGGACCGCCTCCGTGGTGTAGTGGTTAGAGCGTCCGCCCGGAGAGCGGAAGGTCGCGGGTTCGATCCCCGACCGCGTCATACCAAAAGACGTTAGAATATGGTACTTGTTGGTCCCTGCCTGGCCTTCGGCATTAATGGGTACAACAAGGACTGGTCGGCTCAGAGTCAGTATAATGTGTCTGAGTGGGGTATTCATGCTTCACTGCGGCATGGTATCTCAGTGGGCTAGCACTATAAAACCAGCTTCAGTCTGGGCTAGTACAAGCAGCCGCACATACACATACACACGCATGCACGTCGTCATATGAGCGAAATATTCTCAAGCACGACGTTGAACCCAATTTCACCTCACCTCACCTCAAGTAAAGCTGTTGCGACGTTAATTTGAACTCACTCACCAACTCATGGTAGATTGCACATTAAGTGACGGTTTACTCATACTGCATGTTAACGCTCATCGCCATAACTGGTTATTGTATTTCAGGACCGTCTGACTCCGTGCTACTGACATCAGTTACAAGTCTGAAAAACGAGGGTACTCAGCTGAAAGTTGTGTCAAAGGTCATCAAGGACGCCGTCTATTATGACGTGGATGTTTCAGGTAAACCGCACAACAGTACGACACAGTGTGTTGTGCGGAGACTCGTTCTCTTGAACGAGAGTTCAATACAAGACACCCAAATGCTCTAGTATGACTTTCTATAATACATGTATATATCATACCGTGCATAAACATGGTTGCCTCAAGCAGACAAAGTATACAGAGTCCTTGTTATATTCCCTTGGCACGAGGCAGGGTGACAACAAGTACCATGTTGTAACGCCTTTTGGTTTGACTCGACTTCCGGTCTTCAGGCAGACACCGGATGTAAACTCCTTTGGTATCATTTGTTTTCGGTGCTGTCCTCCACATAGAGCTGATATGTCTTGATGTTACAGAAATACCTTTCAAACAGGTCCTAACAAAACACTAGCTCACATTTCGGCGAAACTTCACCTTCATACGTCCAGAGTAGAGGGGCGGTGGGGTAGCCTAGTGGTTAAAGCGTTGGCTCGTCACGCCGAAGACCCGGGTTCGAATCCCCACATGGGTACAATGTGTGAAGCCCATTTCTGGTGTCCCCCGCCGTGATGTTGCTGGAATATTGCTAAAAGCGGCGTAAAACCAAAACTCAGTCATTCAGTCAGTCCAGAGTAGATCCCAGTTGTTTTCGAATACTGAAATGGTTTTCCATTTTCACGCCTTGTGTTCAATAAGAAACATTAATACATTTCACCATGCTTCGTGATCAAAGACAATATTTCCCTGATTTACACACATCCATCTGGGTTCATCTTTTGAACTTAAAAACAGAAATGTTGCATCGGAGTGACTTTGCCTTTGTGGTTCCCTATGTAGATGAAGCCAGACGAAGCCATTAATCTGTACTGTGTCCATATGGTTTAATGTCCTGTAAATGACCGGTTACAGAATCTGTACTGAGCACACTGGTTGACTGTACATCAGGACGACTGTACATAACTGTAATGCATTAAAGTACGTCTACAACGAACACGCTTGTTACGAACTGATGGATATGACGAACTGTATTTCTTGTCTATATCACTTATGTCTTCCTCCTGAGAGGAAACATGTCCCGAAACTTTCAAAATCAATTTCGACCTACAAAATTTTAATCGTAGAATATTTGTTGTTTTAAATAATGGCTAAATTTCACTACAATCACTAGTGGCTGAAGGGATGGTGTAAATGCAGGTAGGGTCCATGCAGGTAGCGAAGTGTCCCCATGGTCCCTAGTATGGTGATCTACCTTAGGTTGTTGGTGATCTAAAGCCTGTTTATACATTGTAATGTCCTAACTAGTATATAGTTCATCACAACCATAGTTTACGGTAACCATGGTTTAGCATTTGATATTTCAGGAGACTCTGACCTGACGACCATGCTGTATCCTCTGCGAACCAAGGGTCACGACCTGCTAGTCGAAGCCGACAAGGTCAGGTCCTACGCTGAGAGCGCTATAAGTGAACTAGAAGGTCAAGGTAAAGTCCTCTAATACCTTAGCTTAATTGTATGATGCATTTCACAGTATTGTCTAATTGTCTATCCCCAAAGTTTGAAGTTAATGTAAGATAGATCATTGATTATAAAACAAATATTTAGAATTGTTTGGTGGGGAACCGGGCAGAAATTTATACGAATTTTTTTTCAGAATTGCATGTTTTATTGATAGGTTCTGAATAGCTGGTTATAAAACCTAAATGCGCTGTGTAGACACGCCATGTCAGACATCATAAGGTTTTTTTCACCAGTTTTCCAAAGTGAAAATATCTGCCAGAACGTTAATTTTGTAGTTCCTGCGACAGTCACATCAGTTGGCTGACTCCCGCCTCGAACACTAACACCACTTGCTATGTTCCAGTATGAAGAAATAAAAGATTTTAAAGTGATGCCATGTTATATAAAAATTATTTTGTATATTAAAATATGTACGTTATTTACATGAAGTCGTCACACACTGAAATAGGAAGCCGATTAAACAGACAGTAAAGGTGTAATCACTTTAAACGCCCTGTCAACATTGACTTCCGGTGTATAAGAGGTACCTGGTGTAGCCACCATGTTGGAAGATCCATGCACGACAACTTAATGGCATAGTGTGGATTGTGTGGATCATTGAGTGAGTTGTGTGGAGCAGTCCTGGGTATTGGCCACCATTTTGCCAGAAGACGGATTTCAAACTGTGCCATGTTGCCGGGTGCTCGGCCCTTGGCATACACTCTCCGGCCTTGGGGACATGCAGCTGGCCAGTCCAATGTCCCTGTGCTTTATCGTCGGACCTAATCGGAGACTACCCAAGCACTATGTGGTCTGACAACGTCATCTGTCGTCATTGAAACGGACGCGACAAAACTGTCACGAAATGGTTACTCAAACGTCAGGTGACAATAGGCAGATAAGTTCGTTTGTCACGTGGCACTGCTGCCCTACACCAGGGCCCCACCATGGAAAACAGGTCTTAATCTGAAAAACTAATTGATGATACGTCGCCAACAACGTTTTTTGCACTTGTTGAATCGAAGGCCAAATTGTGATTGGTTCGTGTAAAATGGTGTATCGCCAATTGTGCGTAGTCCGTCCCAGCATTGCCAAGCCCATCTCAACCTATGGACGCTGATGATACAGGTCGATGATATATGAAACAACTACTATGTCGTATATAAATTTAAAAACTCATTATAACTGGCTATTTCAGCACCATCTTACTCTGCGATACAGCAAGACATGGTTGACACGGTATCCGAGGCTGGTGTATTCAAACTTCAAATAAATTCTTTCAATGCCGCCATGCAAGACTTTATTAAAAAAGCGAAAGCTGAAGGCAAGTATCGTTTGGCATCTTTTTAAAAAGAGTATTTCTTCCAATATGTATTTTCTGGCTGTGTCCAAGAGACTATCTATTTACTGGGCACCATGAAACGATCTGTTTCAATTCGCAACACAAAATCTTTACATTTGGTTAATATTTACAATACATTTACATACTTCGGGCGAATTTCTGAACAAACAATCCTTGTATAAAATGTACCACCCCTAGAAATGAACCCTCTCTTGAGTACGAGTGCGATAAGACATGGCCCTGACCACTCAAAATCTAAAATCATTATATACCTTATAGAGAATATTAGAACGGTATCACCCGAGTCGGATTACCTGGAAAGTTGGATCAAGATATTGTCATGATTTCTCCAGTAGATATGCGCGAGGTGAAATGATATGGAATTAACTACAGGTTCAAATTATGCCACTTATAGAACGACGTGCATGCACGAATGTGTGATGGAGCTTGTGCTAGCCAGGTCTACTGATGGTTCTATAGCGGCTAGCCTACTGAGATACCACGCCACAGTCCGACGTATACTCACGTCTCTATACCGTATTGTCGAGCTGAAGGCAGAGAAATACAAGTTCTACCTTGTTACATTTTAACCTCTGAGCATATATGTGATAGAGGTGAAAATGTTTTAATCTCCACTCGCTTAATCTCTTTAATCTGTCACGTGACTGTTGTGTATATGAGACCGTAAAGTACGCTGTCTTCCATATTCAGACACACAGACTCTGCTGGTAGGTGCAATAAAAGACGACATGTCATACATAACTTGAACATATTATCACTCACACGTGACACATATGGTCTCGTCCTAGGTAATTTAGTTTGTTAACAAAACCGCGTCTGTTCACCCAGCAGCGAATGGGTACCCGGTGGGATAAGTCAATGACTGTTAAACTTCTAGCGTCTCAGAGGCAGCTTGGATTAACCAGGAAATATTGTGTTAGCGCCTTGAGCATGCACGTGCCTGGATACAGGTGCTCTGTATATAGTCATTATTACCATTATTGATATTTCAGGCCACTCCAACGATGCGTTGATGTCAGAGCTCAATAGAGTAGCCGGTTACGGTGACGAACTGCTCACTCAAACAGCAACGGTCGTAACTCACGCTCAGGGCATTGCAAGTCAACTGCAAGGTGGCAAGGTCGTTGGATAACTTTGTTATTTGGTGGGAAAAGTTTGGTTGGGTTCAACCTTAAACTATAACACCACTTCATGAGTTCAATTATGCAAAGAGGAAATACAGGATTTAAAGAAGGTAATAAGGAGATGTCATATTCCACCATGCATTAATAAAGTTATAAGCCAGCAGTTTATCTTGTAGTTATTTGTACAAGGTTAAGTTTGGTGATTGTAAACCACAGATTAGTGATATGGTATTTGGTTAACGCGAGTAATATGTGTGAAGTGGGTACCCCAATGATGAAAGACGCTGTAAGGAACTAGCTAAATATTTCAACTTGATGAGCTGCTCAACAATTAAGTTATTATACTGGGCAAACCTGAAAACTTGACACTCGGGATATTTTCGACGAGGTTTTTGATATTAGGATTAAAACAATAATTTTAGTTGTATACTGTACACAGAACATCTTGCATGGGACTCAACCCAACAAAAGTACTCAGTAGAATCAGTACTTTACCAAGAAACTAGAATCCCAAATATAAAATATTTTACGTTTGACCACTTTTATTAAATGACTTTCAAGCAAATCTTTATAAAATCCTAACATGCTAGTTTACATAATCACGCCTGGGAGTACAGCTATTAGTGAAATGGTTCTCCCACTGGTCCACGGTCAATGATATATGTACATATGTACATAGCTGAAATTCGCGCGTTCATGACATCTTACAAAACACAAGTAATCGTCGAGTAGTAAAAACCTTATTTTCGCTGCTGACACCGAAGGTGCTCGTTGTGGGGAATTGGGTACTGACAACTGAATACATTGCCATCGATCTGGATATACGTCAGTGCCTGTCACCAGCGTACCCTGACGTGGCACAGTAAATACAATACCTACATTCTTCAGAAAAAAGGAAAGAAACGCATGAGCCATTTTTAGAAGAATTTATTGCGCTAGTTTAAGAGCAATCATTTCATGTAATTTTAATGGCATAAAGGTGAAAATTCACACGTCTACAGACAAGAGTTCGCAAATGCAACAACATCCCATTGGTGCTCTATCGGGTTTAGATCTGATGATCGGGAAGTCATGGCAAGACATTGACGTTGGAATTGGCAAGGTGACCGTGACGCGTGCTAAATGTGCAGTAACGTGTTCATGCTGGAACAACTCCCTCTGTCGGTCCAGAATCGGAAGCAAGTGACGTGCAAAGGTGTTGATGTACCGATTTGTTGTAAAAATCCAGTGCGCACCACTAAATCAGATCTTTAAGTGCTGGATATTGCGCCCCACACCATGACATGACCTCCACCGAATCTGTCAATCTGTCGAATGCATTTAGGGGCAAAACGTTCATTTCTCCGACGGTAAACATCTGTGTTCCATCTAAAGGAGAAATCGTGATTCATCACTGAACCAGACTCGTCTCCAGTTTCTAAGGTTCCAGTTCCGAACTCTACGACATCACCACAAGCGATTGCTCCGATGGAAGTCTCTCAGGGGCGATAATTCGTCTTCTTGGTCGAGTCCCCACTTCACGCAATTGATTCCTGACAGTTTGGTTGGAAATTCTTCTCAAACCATGGATGTGTTGCGCAGTCTCCATGACAATATGCATGTAGCAGTCCTGGACTTGAGTGGTAACTCTTGGACGGCCGATTCTCGGTCGGAATTGGTCTGCAGGGAACGATCCCAAAAGGCGAGATTGGTGCTGTGATGTACGATGAAATGTCGGGCATCTGCAGACTGCAACTCCCCAGCTTCATGGCGATGTCTCGATTGGCGGCACTCAGTCGTGGCATCATGATTTCCTCTTTTCCAGACAAAAACGAATGACAAAATTAAACACAACGTTTGCCCTTTATAGTGATCGGTGTCACATGCTTTTCTGCTTACTTCTTGGTGACGTTTTGACGTTATTCTTCAAACATTCTGGCGCTGAAGCTGTTCACAATCACACAAACATGTCGTTTTAAAAAGAAATAGTATATTTGTATTGTTTTTGCCGCAGCTACATGTGTCAAATATTCTCTAAATCACCTATGCGTTTCTTTTTGAAGAGTGTATAACTGGTGCATTACCATGCGCATATTATCAAGCACACCAGTGAAATAGCAGGTTCAATCGCCGTATGAGAAAAAGGTTAGAAGAGATAAAGTAGACCACAACACGCACTGTTTTCGAACCCTGAACTCTCTTGTCCTGACACATTTATCATGAACTACATGAACTGTCGCCATAGAAACAAGAGGCGGTGGGGTAGCCTAGTGGTTAAAGCGTTCACTCGTCTCGCCGAAGACCCGGGTTCGATTCCCTACATGGATACAATGCGTGAAGCCCATTTAATGCTAAAATAAAATGCTAAAATGCTAATTCTAGCCATAATGTTTCTTCCTGTATTGATCACCACAGGCTGTACAATACTCAGACCTCGCACGACCCCGCAATTCCTTTAGTTGTCACTGCGCCCTTGTAACAAACTGGGAAAACGCACAAATAAATTATGACAGTTTCTTAAACTTTTGTATTTTGTGACACAAATTATGCAATTTTTTTCAAGAGTTGGTCTGTTGTTTTTATTGCAGTCCGCGTTGGTTTGATTCTTTTATGTCTATTTGATTTTGTGTTAGATTGCAATTCATCGGTATGATTTTGTCTCCAACGGACTGTGCAGTTAGACTGAGAGACCGCCATATGGCTATCGTGATCACTTATATTAAGGCTCAAAGTACTGATAAACCTCTAGTGTTTTTTAGATTCAGCATGTGTACTCATCTCTGTGTTCTGCTCTGTGTTATTGTAAGTATACCAGTGTACCTTAGTATTATCTTCACACGTGATCAGTCTCATGGTAACCGAACGGTAAACGTTGGTGACATTCCGTTACAACATGCATTCAACGATTCTGAGAGCCAGGAGTAGCTAGCTATTTGTTGATGTGTAGTGCCATTAACTGGGGCTGTTTAAATGTAGTTCCGTTTGGAGTATTCAGAGTATTTGTTATGTTTGACACTATATAATCCCCGGCTGTGGCTCCTTTAGGCAAAAACTGTATCCATGTACTCTAATTCGGCGATTTTGTACCATGCGTATCTGACACCGTGTTGTTCAGTTAGGCGGTTTACAGTAGGGGTAGCCGACACCAGGATGTTTGATAAGGCAGTTTAAAGTGGTCATAATACAAAGACAAAACCCCTAAACAGCACAGGGAAATAGCTCCTATCAACGTTCCCAGTACCGAGAAAAGGGCCCCTGTCAACACTGAGGAAAGGGCTTCTGTCAGCGTTCCCAGTACCGAGAAAAGGGCCCCTGTCAACACTGAGGAACGGGTAAACGTTCCCAGTACCGAGAAAAGGGCCCCTGTCAACACTGAGGAAAGGGCTTCTATAAACGTTCCCAGTACCGAGAAAAGGGCCCCTGTCAACACTGAGGAAAGCGCTTCTGTCAACGTTCCCAGTACCGATAAAAGGGCCCTCTCAACACTGAGGAAAGCGCTTCTGTCAACGTTCCCAGAACGAGCGAATGGAGTCTTTCCGTACAGCACTAACATAGCATCAGGCAGAGATAAACGAACATGATCAAGGGAATCTATATGTTGGTTACTTAAAAGTGACTTATTTATGACCCAGAATAACCTTACAGGAACATATTTTCTGAACACTCTGTCGGAAGAAGGCCGGTGCCAAATCAGCATCAGACAAGGTGTCAGTATTCGTACCTATGTATTTTTGTAGCTATGTATTTTTGTAGCTATGTATTTTTGTAGCTATGCATTTTCAAATAGTACAATAGTAAGGTTTTTTACCTTCAGCTTGTCGCGAACACCTGGTGTCATCACTATTTGATAGTCACTCACCAACATGTTCTAACGAAATACATGTATATAATGTTGTTGTAATTGTGCAGTCGACTTTGCATTTAGCGGAGATTTGTCATGAGTGTGAAAAGGTCTCTTGTCCATGAACATTGAGAAAGCTTTTATTTATGTCTTTCAGCGCTATTCCAATATCATGACAGGAACGCCATAAATAGACTTCACACACTCAGGAATGAACTTAAAACACCATTTCATAAGAATAGTCAAAACAACAACCTTGAAATCGACGAATGGTTCAACTACTTTCAGTCATTATTCTCTACCTCTGATAACAACCCAGATCCACATAGACAAGACTGTGTGAACGACACTGAGTCTATTAACATTTCAGATGTAGCCTCCGAGATGAAATATTAAACAGTATACAACATCTAAAGTGTAATAAATCACCAGGAATACACAACATCCTCCCGGAATGTTTCAAACATTCATCTGATCGTTTACTTCCATACCTTGAGCTTATATTCATCATAATTCTCGACACTGGGAACTTTCCTGAATCTTGGTTGTCAGTCTTGTTCCAATCTATAAACAGGATGATCCGAATGATACCAATAACTACCGTGGAATAACTGTACTTAGTACATTTGGCAACTTATTTACTTATATCATCAACAAAAGATGTTACATGGGCTGATGTCATGGATCAGATATACGAGGGTCAAGCGGGCTTTAGGAGGAATATACAACAGATACTCTCTTTATACTGCATAGTCTAATACAAATATATCTCAGCTCAAAAGGTTGACATTTCTACGCATTATTCGTGGATTTTGCAAAGGCTTTTGGTTCTGTGCACAGTCTTAGTAGTAAAATGAAAAAAAGTTGAACAGTATATACGAAAATTTTAAAATGTGTGTAAGGAATAAGCATGAATTATCTGAACCTTATTTTAGTGAATTCGGTGTTAGACAAGGCTGTGTTTTAAGCCCATTCCTTTTTTACGTTTTTCATGAATGAATTTGCCATGCAAATATGTGACACGTGTACGAATGGGGTCCAAATACACCCAGATACACACATGGCAGCTATTTCTGCTACTCTTTGCCAATGATATTGTATTATTCTCTAGTGCTGTTAGCGATTTGCAGAAACAAATAGATAAATCAGACAAATTTTCTGACCAGTATAGATTGTGAGTAAACAGAGACAAAACCAAAATTATCGTCTTTAAGAAAGGCGGAAAACTTTCTAAATTAGAAAAAAAGTGTTATAAAGGGCAACTACTCCAAAGTACCAGTGTTTATAAGTACCTTGGCGTATATTCTCTAATAATCTTTCCTGGTCCAAACACACAACACAAGCGTCAGTACTTGAAGCCTTGAACGTTTTAATCTGTGTTTGTGAAAATATGAGGTCTTTAGGTGAAATATCTTTAAAAACATTCTTTAAAATATTCAATATGAAGATAAGACCAATACTTCTATATGGCTCTGAAATATGGGGATTACAGCAGTATGATACTATTGAAAGAGTTCATTTATATGCGTGCAATGGTTTCTTGGTGTAAAACCGATCACATGTAATATATATTATGGTTTACGGAGAATTAGGTACATATCCATAGCTTATATATTCCTCTATTAAAGCCATAAAGTACTGGGTAAGATTACTGCATATACCATGCCACAGGTTTCCGAAAACTGTTATGATATGATGAAATTGTATGACGAAAATGGGAAAAGAAATTGCGTGACTGATATTAGAGAGTTGTTGTACAAAACAGGTTATGGCTATGTGTGGTGTGATCACAATGTTCAGTCCCATGCAAATTTTATCATATCATTTACACAAAGAATGAAAGATATGTATTTCCAATCTTTGTAGGAATCATTACCTCTGTCAACAAAATGTTTATATTAAAATCAATAGAAATCGGATATACGTTTTGAAGACTATTTAGCAAAAATCGACGAAAAAGGTTACGCATATCCCTCTCTCGTTTTCGTTGCTCTTCCCATGAATGTTTTAATGAAACAATGCAGGTGTACAGGTATACAAAGAGAAAACAGAATATGTCAATTATGTAAGAAGAATACTGTTGAGGATGAATTACATTTCCTTCTAATCTGTCCTGTTTATACGACTCTACGAACGAAATACCTAAAGCATACAAGTGTATGAAAATTAATTTCATAGTTAACAGATTCTACCACATTATTATTGCAGAATCTGGCAATGTACATCTATTTCGCAATGAGTTTAAGAAAAAGGTTTGTTATAGAAAATAATTTGTAAATGACTTCTAACTACTCATGTAAACTCTAAATGTAAATTCTGTGGCCTTTTTATGTACTGAATAAAGATTGATTGACACAAAGGGAATAGAACCCGGACCTTCTGCGTAAAGCGAGAAGGCCGTTACCAGAACACAACAGCCCGTCGGACAATATGAAATAGCAGCGGCAATTAAAGACCCTAAAAGTACAATGTAGCTAGGATGTATGTGATGTTCCTGTATATTAGATCAAAGGACCGTTTCTTCTGTCACAGGCCTCCGTTCAACGAGGAACAGCACAAGGTGGCGCAAGTACGTATTTCTTCTCACTCTGGGGTGAAAGATGCGTAGTTCCATCTTCAACAACAGCAGAGGACAATTATATTCCAGCTTCCACTTGATACTTGTGTACACATGTACATAGTCTACAATATCTGTTATTGTGAGTCAGTTTTCTTCATGCTAGAGTCGTCATGGTAAGTAATGCAGCTTGGACCAGAAAAATCGGTGACTGAAAGGGAGCGATTGATACTCTCCGTGCGTGATTAGGGGTCAAGGGGTCATTCTGGTCGCCACTTATGTCCATCATTGGTTGTGCGGGGCATAGTCTCACCCAGGAATCATCAAGGGGTCGCCTCGCATGTCCATCATAGGTTGTCACCCAGGAATCATCAAGGGGTCGCCTCGCATGTCCAACACAGGTTGTCGGGGCATTGTCTCATATGGGGGCATGTCCAACATATACTGTTAAATACAGGTAGGGGAACCTGGACTTTCAGTTCGGAGAGGCTTCACACGTCCAGGCATACACTAAACGCCAAAAGAAACGTTACCCTCTTACCTTTATGAATTACTTTATGCAGATTACTAAAGAAAATTCTCAAATGCATTCATATTTAGGTAAAATGCATCTTTTTAGAAAAGTTTATTTGTCCTATATTGGCCCATGTCGAAATATACCAATAACAGTGATTTAGATGTCCAAAAGAAAGGATGAAATAAAATTCTGCTTTAGGACAAAGATGTTTATGATGAATTTGTATGTATGTGTTAACTTGGCCTTGTCGCCATATGTCTAAAATATAGCTGATGCAACGTTGATTTAAACTCACTCACTCATGGTAGATTGTATATTAAGAGACGTTTTTCTCATACTGTATGTTGAAACAACTCGCCATAACTGGTTATTGTATTTCAGGACCGTCTGACTCCGTGCTGCTGACATCAGTTACAAGTCTGAAAAACGAGGGTACTGAGCTCAAGGGTGTATCAGGGGCTATCAAGGACGCCCTCTATTTTGACGTACATGTTTCAGGTAAAAGGTTTGACAGTTCGAAACAATGTCTTTTGCACAGATACTCTTCCTCTTGGCCGTCGACAATAAAACTATAGTACCGCCGATTATGGTCGTCGATGGAAATAATTATGCAATGGTTTTCCATTTTCACTCTTTGTGTTGAATAAGAATCAATCAATACTCTATCGAGACAATATTTCCGAGCTTTACATAAATCAATCTGGGTTCATCTTTTGACTTAAAGACAGAAATGTTGCAATGTTTGTGGTTCCGTATATGGATGAAGCCAGAGGAAGTCACCACTCTGTAATGTGTTGTTTAATGTCCAGTAAATAACCGGTTACAGAAGCTCTACTGAGCACACTGGTTGATTGTACATCAGAGGACAACTATACTATACATAAGTTACATGTCTGGTTGATTGTACATCAGAGGACAACTATACTATACATAAGTTACATGTCTGGTTGATTGTACATCAGAGGACAACTATACTATACATAAGTTACATGTCTGGTTGATTGTACATCAGAGGACGACTATACTATACATAAGTTACATGTCTGGTTGATTGTACATCAGAGGACGACTATACTACTATATATAAGTTACATGTCTGGTTGATTGTACATCAGAGGACAACTATACTATACTACATAAGTTACATGTCTGGTTGATTGTACATCAGAGGTCGACTATACTATACATAAGTTACATGTCTGGTTGATTGTACATCAGAGGACGACTATACTATATATAAGTTACATGTCTGGTTGATTGTACATCAGAGGACAACTATACTCTACATAAGTTACATGTCTGGTTGATTGTACATCAGAGGACAACTATACTATACATAAGTTACATGTCTGGTTGATTGTACATCAGAGGACGACTATACTATACATAAGTTAAGTTATGTCTGGTGGTTGATTGTACATCAGAGGACGACTATACTATACATAAGTTACATGTCTGGTTTTATTGTACATCAGAGGACAACTATACTTTACATAAGCTTAAGATAAATGTCTGGTTGATTGTACATCAGAGGACAACTATACTATACTTAAGTTACATGTCTGGTTGATTGTACATCAGAGGACAACTATACTATACATAAGTTACACGTCTGGTTGATTGTACATCAGAGGACGAATATACTATAAATAAGTTAAATGCAATGAATTAAAGTACGTCTACTTTACTCATTTATTTTTGTCTAGATCACTTATTTTTTTTCCAAAATGCTTTGAACAAACTACGGTTATAACGAATTAAACTTTATGCTCCTCTTGTTTGTGCCACCGTTATTGGATATTTCAGGAGACTCTGTCCTGACGACCATGCTGTATTCTCTGCGAACCATGGGTCACGACCTACTAGTCGAAGCCGAAAACGTCAGGTACTACGCTGAGAAGGCTATAAGTGAACTGGAAGGTCAAGGTATAGTCCTCTGATACATTGGCTTTTGTTGCCTCTATATAATTCTCATCTCAATGTGATTGTGGACATTATAACATATCAGTTGTCGTTATTCACTGTTGAATGGTGACTGACAGCTTAATTGTGGGATACATTTCCCAGTATCGTTTAACCATGCAGTAGGTATTTTCCCTATGTTTGAACTAAATTAAAGATAGATCTTTGATTATAAAACAAATATTGAGAATTGTTTTGTGGGGAAACGGGCAGAATTTTTCTTTGCATTGCTTCAGATACGAAGCACACTTTCAGAATTGCATGTTTTATTAATATGTTCTTTATGACTGGTTACAAACCCTAAATTCGATGTGTAGACACGCCATGTCAGACATTATAAAGTTTTTATTCACCGGTTTCCAAAAGTTCAAAACATCTGCCAGAACGTTAATTTTGTAGTTCCTGCGACAGTCACATCAGTTGGCTAACACTAACACCACTTGCTGTGTTTGCATGAAGTAATAAATAGAGTAGCATTCCGATTTTAAAGTGATGTCATTTTATATCAAAATTATTTTAAACATACCGGGAAATATGTACGTTATTTACATGCAGTCGTCACAAACAAAACCAGGAAGCCGATTAAAGTGACAGTACAGGTGTAATGGCTTTAAATGACTTGTCAACATTGACTTCCGGTGTGTAGGAAAGAACTTGGTGTATCCATTATGTTGGATGAACGACAACTTGATGGCATACTGTTGAGTGAGTTGTATGGAACTGTCCTGGTTGTTGTCCATCATTCTGCCAGAAGACGGATTTCAAACTGTCCCATGGTGACGGGTGAGCGCCCTTTGGCGTACACTCTCCGGCCTTGAGCATCTCAGAGATGTTGTGTTTTGGGACATGTCAGCTGGCCAGTCCAATGTCCCTATGCTTTATCGTCGGACATCATCGGAGACGACGAGAGCTCTATGTGGTCTGACAACGTCATATGTCGTCATGGAAACGGACGCAACCAAACTCCGTCAAGAAATGGTCATTCAAACATCAGGTGACAATAAGCAGATACATTTTCTTGTCATGTGTGATGCTGCCCCACACCAGGGCCCCATACCCATCATGGACAACAGGTCTTAACCTGAAAAACTAGTCGACGCTACGTCGCTAACAACGTTTTCTGCATGGTGAATCGGAGGCCAAATTTTGATTGGTTCGTGTAAAATGGTGTATCGCCAATTGCGCGTAGTCCGTCCCAGCATTACCAAGCCCACCCAGCCTATGGAAGCTGATGATACAGGTCGATGATATATGAAACAACTACTAGGTCGTATATAAAATAAAAAAAAACTCAGCATAACTGGCTATTTTATTTCAGCACCATCTTACTCTGCGATACAGCAAGACATGGTTGACACGGTATCCGAGGCTGGTGTATTCAAACTTCAAATAAATTCCTTCAAGGCCGCCATGCAAGACTTCATTAATAAAGCGAAATCTAGAGGTAAGTATCGTTTGGTATCTTTTATATAAAGAGTATTTTTTCCAATATGGGGGGCGGTGGGGTAGCCTAGTGGTTAACGCGTTGGCTCGTCACGCCGAAGACCCGGGTTCGATTCCCAACATGGGCACACTGTGTTAAGCCCATTTCTGGTGTCCCCCGCCGTGATATTGCTGGAATATTGCTAAAAGCGGCGTAAAACCATACTCAGTCAGTCAGTCAGTCGGTCGAATATGTATTTCCTCCAAGAAACTGTTTATTTACTGAACACCATGAAACGATCTGTTTGCATTCGCAGAACTCTGACCGCTCAAAAGTATCGATAATATTAAGCGAAAGGTATCACCCGATTTGGATTATCTCGAAGTTTGGATCAAGGTATTGTCCTGATTACATTTGGTTAATATCTAGAATATATTTATATACTTCGGGCGTATTTCTGAACAAACAAACCTTGTATAAAGTGTACCACCCCTAGGAATGAACGCTCTCTTGAGTACGAGTGCGATAAGACATGGCCCTGACAGCTCAACATCTAAAATCATTATATACCTAATAGAGAATATGAGAAAGGTATCACCCGAGTTGGAATATCTCGAAAGTTGGATCAAAATGTTGTCATGATTTCTCCAGTAGATACATGCGAAGTGAAATGATATGGAATTAACTTCAGGTTCAAATTATCCCACTTATAGAACGACGTGCATGCACGAATGTGTGGTGGAGCTTGTACTAGCCAGGACTACTGATGGTTCTATAGCGGCTAGCCTACTGAGATACCACGCCACAGTCTCACGTGGATACCCCACTATACTGACTCCTTTCTCTATCCTGTATTGTCGAGCTCAAAGCGGGAAATTCATGTTCTACCTTGATACATTTTATTTCATGCATAACTTGAACATATTATCACTCACACGTGACACATATGGTCTCATCTTAGGTAATTTAGTTTGTTAAAAAACCGCGTCTGTTCACCCAGCAGCGAATGGGTACCCGGTGGGATAAGTCAAATGACTGTTAAACTTCTAGCGTCTCACAGACAGCTTGGATTAACCAGGGAATATTGTGTTAGCGCCTTGAGCATGCACACGTGCCTGGAAACAGGTTCTCTGTATATAGTCATTATTACCATTGTTGATATTTCAGGCCACTCCAACGATGCGTTGATGTCAGAGCTCAATAAAATAGCCGGTTACTTTCACGAACTGCTCGTTCAAACAGCAGCAGTCGTAACTCACGCTCAGGGCATTGCAAGTCAACTGCAAGGTGGCAAGGTCGTTGGATAACTTTGTTATTTGGTGGGAAAAGGTTGGGTGGATCAAACCTTAAACTATAACACCAATTATGCAAAGAGGAAATACAGAGATTGAAATTTTGTGTTAAAAATGTACTGAAGTGACGTCATATACCACCATGCATTAATAAAGTTATAAGCCAGCAGTTTATCTTGTAGTTATTTGTACAAAGTTAAGTTTGCTCATTGTGAACCACAGATTAGTGACATGGTATTTGGTTAACGCAAGTAATATGAGAGACCATACAATAGTTGGTGTCTGGTGTGAAAGGTGCTGTAAGGAACGTGTTGAATATTTCAACTTGATGAGGTGAGGTGAGGTGAGGTGAAATTGGGTTTAACGTCGTGCTTGAGAATATTTCGCTCATATGACGACGTGCATGCGTGTGTATGTGTATGTGCGGCTGCTTGTACTAGCCCAGACTGAAGCTGGTTTTATAGTGCTAGCCCACTGAGATACCATGCCGCAGTGAAGCATGAATACCCCACTCAGACACATTATACTGACTCCGAGCCGACCAGTCCTTGTTGTACCCATTAATGCCGAGTGCCAGGCAGGGACCAACAAGTACCATATTTTACGTCTTTTTGGTATGACGCGGTCGGGGATCGAACCCGCGACCTTCCGCACTCCGGGCGGACGCTCTAACCACTACACCACCAACTTGATGAGCTGTTCAACAATTCAATTAATTTTAATGAACCGTTGTCTTGGTAGTTCCTCAAAAACACATTTATTTATAAGTGTGCAGAAACGGATTCACTAAAGGTTCGTTTGTGGCATCGAATATGTAATGGCCACTTATGGTTTACAGTCAGAGCGCCAGGACATGACAGATTGGAAGCAGAGTGTTAGGAGGTCCAGGCATAACCGAACAAGGGTAATTATTCGAGTGAGTATGTTTGGTTTAACAGCAATATTCCAGCAATATCACCGCGGGGGACACCAGAAATGGGCTTCACACATTGTTCCCATGGGGGAATCGAACCCGGGTCTTCGGCGTGACGAGCGAACGCTTTAATCACTGGGTTACCCCACCCATCCCGTTTTCGAACCATGGACCGAAACATTACGATGTCCAGTCTCGCCTTAAGAACAAAATACTCGAGTATTTTGTATTTCTTACTTTGTAAAAGTGTATATTTTTTTAGCTGGCACGTAAAACCAAGTAATTAGCCAGAATAATAACACCGATCAGTAGCTTGCCAAATTTTGTATTGTTTGCCAAGGAAAACGAGATATCACTTAAAGCAATCCATTTTAAACGACGTTGACCAAATATGCTGACTACACATTTATTGAAGGTTATGTTGATTCAGAGCGACTGCTGCTGAAAGAGTAGACGATATCATATTTAATTCAGACGAAAGGTATTAACTATTCACATGTGTGGTTTCAACATGTTTATACTCCTTAGTAACTTAAATAATTGAGCTGAGTTGGGCTTTACGTCACATCGGCATTGGTCCAGCCATATGGTGACGAGAACAAGCCTGCATTCATAAACCTTTTAAGAACAAAGTCCAAATACGTTTTTTAAAAACATATATATTTATTACATTATTATTTGAAAACAGAAAATGTCATAGCACCAAATTGAAAAACAAGCAATCCGCCATTCACATTAGATAGTTACACATTGATACATTCACACTGATACAGGTCAACCTCCCTCAGGATGAGATGCCCGCTCACGTGGGAAAACAGATCATATCGCTTCATAATGTGAATCCCTTGCATTTGAAAAGTCCACACAGTCAAGTAATACATGCTTGATGTTGAACACTGAACCGCAAGAGATGCACATTGTAACTTGGATACATCTTTGAAGTTGAACATTTTACAGTGCGACATCGCCATGCTACGTACAACTATTCTGATCGTGGTCCTCAGCCAGGCTGAGGTAGGTAGAATACGGAAACTACACCTGCTGGGTTCCGCAGGTACTTGAAATATTGCAGAAATATCCACTCAGTTCAGAAATGCATCTTTCATGCAGAAATCGTTTCAGAGCAAAACTCGTACAGAAGTTTGAATTTTCCTGACGCAGAGTTCATTACCACCACACACACAAACAACAGTGCGTTTCAAGTTTCAAGATAGTAAACACACAGCCCATTTTGAAACACAACATTAAAAAATATGGTTTTCCTATGTCTTTCTTCAAAGGAAAGAAACTGTAATGTGAAGCATACTTCAACACATGAAAGGCAGGTTTGGTTGGTACTTGCAGTGTCGTGAACGGTCAGGCGAGTTTGTTGCAGAACTTCTCGGACTGAGTCAGCACGTGTGACTGAGGGTGCGCCATATGGCTATCTTGGTGCTTTGACACTATATATGACAGCTCAAACTACTGATAAACCTCGAGTTTTTTGGTGTCAAGAGTCAAGATGTGTACTCATCTCTGCGTTCTGCTCTGTCTTATTGTAAGTATACCTGTGTACCTGAATATTATCTTCACATATCATGGGGTTGGACAAATCTTGGCGGTTGTAGCAAATATTTCCATTATTTCGTTCAAATGTAGTGCCGTGTAAGTGTGTCTATTTAAATGAGGTTCCGTTTGGAGTATTCAGAGTATCTGCTATGTTTGACACTATATGATTCCCTGCTGTGGCTCCATTACACGAAAACCGTATCCTCGTAATTGTTAAATTTGTCGACTTTGTAACATGCGTATCTGGCAAGGGTTCCTGTCAACGTTCCCAGTATTGAGGAGATGCCTTCTGTCATCGTTCCCAGTACTGAGGAGAGGGCTCATGACAACGGTCCCAATACTGAGGAAAGGGTTCTGTCAACGTTCCCCGAACTTTGTTAAAAAGCTTTAATCTGAAAAACCCGAGCTGGTGGAGTGTTTGCGTGCAGGCCTAGCATATCATCAGCAGTCTAGGTCGAAGCAGAGATAACCGAACATGATCCACGGTATCTGTGTGTTGGTTACTTGTTGTAAATTGTTTATGACCTAGAGTAACCTTACAGGAACATATTTTCTGAACACTTTGTCGGAAGAAGGCCGGTGCCAAATCAGCATCAGACAATGTTTCAGTATTCGTGCCTATGTATTTTTGTAGCTATGTATTTTTGTAGCTATGTATTTTTGTAGCTATGTAGTTTCGTAGTTATGTATTTTTGTAGCTATGTATTTTTGTAGCTATGTATTTGTAAACAGTACAATAGTAAGGTTTTATACCTTCAACTTGTCGCGAACACCTGGTGTCATCACTATTTGATAGTGACTCATCAACATGCTCCATAGGCGGATCCAGACATTTTTAAAGGGGTGTGTGTGTGTGTGTGTGTTCGAAACCCCTGAACCCCACCTTGGTTCCGCCATTGCAAAACATTAACTTCAATGTGGTCTTTAGTCATTTTCAAAGGGGAGGTGTGTGGGTCTTCGAACCCCTGAACCCCGTCTCTGGATCCGCCATTGTTCTCTAATTATATAGTTGTAATTGTGCATCTAGCAGAGATTTGTCATGAGTGTGGAAAGGTGTTTTGTCCATGAGTATGGCGAAAGCTTTTATTTAGGGTTTTATTCAATATCATGACAGGAACACCATAAATAGATTTCACACATTTTGGGAATAGAACCCGGACCTTCTGTATGTAGCGAGAAGGCCGTTACCAGAACACAACAGCCCGTCGGACAATATGAAATAGCAGCGGCAACTAAAGACCCTAAAAGTACAATGTAGCTAGGATGTGATGTCACCTGCATATTAGATCAAAGCACCGTTTCTTCTGTCACAGGCCTCCGTTCAACGAGGAACAGCACAAGGTGGCACAAGTACGTATTTCTTCTCACTCTGTGGTGAAAGATGCGTTGTTCCATCTTCAACAACAGCAGAGAACAATTAGATTCCAGCTTCCACTGGATACGTATGTAGACATGCTTATTGTCTATAACAGCAGTGATTGTAAGTGAGCATACTTTAAGCTACAGTCGGCATGGTTAGTAAGGTATACAGACGGAAAAAAGTAACTGTGCATAACATACAATTGCATAGAACAAAGGTTATTTGAAGAGGTATACAAATAACCCGAAAAAACATGAAGTCACGCACTTTGCATGGAATAATGTCACGTATTGCGCCTGGCACGTGCACTTTGTGCACAATGAACTTATTTTTGCATGCTTTTTGACACTGAACTTCACACACTGATATTGAAATTTGAAGAACGGTTTATTTTTCTCAAGCCTCTGAATGTTGTGGAAAACACGTTAAGTTCAACGTAAACTGCGCGTACGTCATGCCACGGCTCACAGAAAATCAGCGTCTCCTCGCTGCGGGTATGCTGGGGACTGGAATGACGTCAGACATTTTGGTGTCCATCGAAACACGATCTTATCTCTATGGAGGCGAAAGATTTGCAACGGATTGGCCGTCCACGAGTGACGTCACGTCAGCAAGATAACCACATTCGGCTGACTCATCTAAGGAATCGGTTCCTGACTGCCAGTTTGACTGCTCAGACCATTCCTGGCTTACGTCCAATCAGTTCCACGATTGTACGGAACCGACTGAGGAAGCACAACATTCGCCCCCGACGGTCTGCAATACGTTCAATTCTGCTCCAACGTCAGCGACAGGCACGTCTTGCCTGGTGCAGACAGCATCTAGGGTACAGGAGACAAGATTGGGATGGTGTTTTGTTCACTGACGAGCTAAGATTTCATCTGGCCAGCTCAGGGCAAGGGTGTACCGCCGGCGTTGTCCAACATCGACAGTTTGGTGGCGGCACGTCCCAGCTAACACACACGTTTTCTCAACGTTGTGGGGAAGGTTGTAGATTGGTAACGTCATGACATAACGTTGTCACAACGTTAGTGTTACGTCATTTTATAACGTTATGTCACAACGTAATAGCAACACTGCAAATTTACGTTGCGGAAACGATATGCTTTGGGCTCCTCTCATCTTTATAACAACGTTCTTATAACTTGACGTCACGATAGATTTTTCTGTAAAACTTTTCACTTTCAGATTCTTCCTTCACTATTTAGCTTCAGCTTCAGACAACACGACCAAAACAACATGGAAATTGACGAATATATATTGAAGTGAATATCTGATTTGTTTCGTATGTACTGTTCACTACTGGGAAAACTTTATATCTTTGTACAGAGGCTCCTTTTACCCCATGTTATAGACTGTAATTCTGTATGTAATAAAATACTGTTGAGCGTGTCTTCATGTTTATAGTGAACTTGTATGTATGTGTGAATTTGGTCTCGTCGCCATATGGCTGAAATATAGCTGATGGGACGTAACTATTAACTCACTCACTCATGGTAGATTGCACATTAAGTGACGTTTTTCTCATACTGTATGTTAACGTTCATCGCCATAACTGGTTATTTTATTTCAGGACCGTCTGACTCTGTGCTACTGACATCAGTTACAAGTCTGAAAAACGAGGGTACTCAGCTGAAAGTTGTGTCAAAGGTCATCAAAGACGCCGTCTATTATGACGTGCATGTTCCAGGTAAAACGTTCCACCGTTCGAGACAAATTGTTGTGCGGAGACTCTTCTCTTTACCATCGACAATAACTACAGCACGTCCCATTTATATGTTTGTCGATGAACATATATACCGACTAAGTGGCATTTCCGGCAATGCGGGGGCGGTGGGGTAGCCTAGTGGTCAAAGCGTTGGCTCGTCACGCCGAAGACCAGGGTTCGAATCCCCACATGTGTACAATGTGTGAGGCCCATTTCTGGTGTCCCCCGCCGTGATGTTGCTGGAATATTGCTAAAAGCGGCGTAAAAGCAAACTCAGTCAGTCAGCCTGGCAATGCGTAAGTCTATATTGTTGTGATCCATTAACATTTCATCCATTTACAATCATGATCTCAGAAAGGTTATAAACAAGATAGATATAACATTGTTGTTATGATGTTGTTGATCAGGAAACGTAGACTGTGTTTCTTCAAGTGAAGATTAATTGAGGTAGAATGGGCGCCACGTTGCCTTTACGATCACTGCAGACAGTATGTCACATGTACGAGTGGTATATTGATAGCCCACTGAGATACCGAGCTTTAACATAGACGCGGCTCTCAGACAAAGTATACGGAGACGGCCAGTCCTTGTTTTGTTCCCTTGGCAACAGGCAGGGTAAGAACAAGTACCATCCTTTAACGTCTTTTGGTTTGACTCGGTCAGGAAGTTGAACTTCCGGTCTTCAGGCAGACGACGAATGTAGTTTCGTTTTGTTTCATATGTTTCCGGTGCTTTCTTCCCACATTAAGTAATATGTTTTGATGTTACAAAAATACTGTTAAAACTGTCTATAACAAAACAAGCCTTTAAAAAGCCCTTAAAAAGGCACGAGCTTCACGATGACCATACCTCCGTCTATTAGAGACTTGCTTCTGTTAGAGATCGGAACTCGCATCGCAAATGCGGTACTCTCATCTCCAGTATATGACATTTCATGTCAAATGTCTTTGTCATGTCTAACCATGTCTGGAAACGGACGGAGGAAACATGGTCCAATGTGTTGCTTCTATTTTCTGGCGGATAGTAAGGAGTCATCAAGAGATGACATATGCACCCGGCCCCCACCTATTTGCAAAAGTCATGTGAGTCCTACCCCTTCAAAGAAATTTATCCTTCCCGGAACTGAGTCCAAATTCAAATTGTTTTCAGTTGGAAGTGTATCAGTTTATTAACGCTTTTGATTAGTAAAAACGCAGAATGTATTTAAATTATAGATTTAACTCACGTTAAATTATGCGCGTTAACTCACTTTTGGACGAAACGTCACCCTCTGAATGGGTCCTGAGTAGATCCAGCAATTGGTGTTTTCGAATCATGAAATGAGTTTCCATTTTCACGCTTAATAAGGAAAAAATCAATATTTCCGCGATTTCCGGAAATAAATCTGGGTTAATCTTTTGACCAAAAGAAATGTTGCAGTGTTTGTAGACGAAGACATCGCTCTGTAATGTTTCCACGTGGCACCAGTAGGGGCGTCCATTAAAGGGGAAGTGAGCACGAAAATAATCACATTTATTCTTATGTGAAACAAACTGGATTTTTTAAATTAATTAATATCAATGCTTGAAATTTTATTCTAATGTTTCTAACATTGAAAAGTATAACACTCAATAAAAGTGCTGACTATGTTATGCATTATGAGGACTATGTTTGTCGAGCTAAACAGGCCATATTTACCGCAATCTGATTATGACGCAATTGGTGCCACTTGATTTCGACTGGTTTCCTGTGCAAGACAAAAGGGTTAATTTTCATGTACGCTTGCGCTGTAATGTCCAGTAAATGACCGGTTACAGAAGCTCTGCTAAACACAGAGGTTGATTGTACATCAGAGGACGAATGTACTATACATAAGTTAAAGGTAATGCATTAAAGTACGTCTATTTTAGCAATTAATTTTTGTCTATTTTACTTATATATATTTTTTCAAAATGCTTTGAACCAACCAACGGTTATAACGAATTAAACTTTATGCTCCATTAGGTTCGTCACAACCGTGGTTTACTGTCACTCGTTATTTGATATTTCAGGAGACTCTGGCCTGATGATCATGCTGTATCCTCTGCGAACCAAGGGTCACGACCTGCTAGTCGAAGCCGACAAGGTCAGGTCCTACGCTGAGAGCGCTATAAGTGAACTGGGAGGTCAAGGTAAAGTCCTCTGATACCTTGGCTTTTGTTGCCTATGTATAATTCTCATCTCAATGTGATTGTGCCAGGGGCCCAGCACACACCATGCTGGACATTATAGCATCTCAATGTGATTGTGCCAGGGGCCCAGCACACACCATGCTGGACATTATAACATCTCAATGTGATTGTGCCAGGGGCCCAGCACACACCATGCCGGACATTATAACATCTCAATGTGATTGTGCCAGGGGCCCAGCACACACCATGCTGGACATTATAACATCTCAATGTGATTGTGCCAGGGGCCCAGCACACACCATGCTGGACATTATAACATCTCAATGTGATTGTGCCAGGGGCCCAGCACACACCATGCCGGACATTATAACATCTCAATGTGATTGTGCCAGGGGCCCAGCACACACCATGCCGGACATTATAACATCTCAATGTGATTGTGCCAGGGGCCCAGCACACACCATGCCGGACATTATAACATCTCAATGTGATTGTGCTAGGGGCCCAACACACACCGTGCTGGACATTATAACATCTCAGGTGTCGTTATTCACAGTTGAATGGTGACTGACCGCTTAATTGTGGGATACATTCCCAAGTATCGTCTAACCATGCAGTAGGTCTTTTCCCTATGTTTGAACTAAATTAAAGATAGATCTTTGATTATAAAACAAATATTGAGAATTGCGCTTGCAGAAATTTGTTTTGCATTGCTTCAGAAACGAAGCAAATTTTGCAGAATGTTTGATTCATGTTATATCAAAATTATTTTGAACATATCAGGAATATGTATGTTATTACATGCAGTCGTCACACACTGAAATGGGAAGCCGATTAAAGGTGTAATGGCTTTAAATGCCCTGTCAACATCGACTTCCGGTGTGTAACTGCAGGTACCTGGAGTATCCTCCATGTTGGAAGATGCATTCACGTTACCTTGATGGCATACTGTTGAGTGAGTTGTGTGGAGCTGTCCTGGGTATTGGCCACCATTCTGTCAGAAGACCCATTTCAAACTGGGCCATGCTTGCATGTGCGCGACCCTTGGCGTACGCTCTCCGGCCTTGAGCCTCTCATAGATGCTATGTTTTGGGGCATGTCAGCTGGCCAGTTTATCGTCGGACCTAATTGGAGACAACCCAAGCACTATGTGGTCTGACAACGTCATCTGTCGTCATGGAAACGGACGCGACAAAACTCTGTTACGAAATGGTCACTCAAACGTCAGGTGACAATAGGCAGATAAGTTCGTTTGACACGTGACACTGCTGCCCTACACCAGGGCCCCATACCCATCATGGACAACAGGTCTTAATCTGAAAAACTAATTGATGATACGTCGCCAACAACGTTTTTTGCACTTGTTGAATCGGAGGCCAAATTGTGATTGGTTCGTGTAAAATGGTGTATCGCCAATTGCGCGTAGTCCGTCCCAGCATTGCCAAGCCCATCTCAACCTATGGACGCTGATGATACAGGTCGATGATATATGAAACAACTACTATGTCGTATATAAATTTAAAAAACTCATTATAACTGGCTATTTCAGCACCATCTTACTCTGCGATACAGCAAGACATGGTTGACACGGTATCCGAGGCTGGAGTATTCAAACTTCAAGTAAATTCCTTCAAGGCCGCCATGCAAGACTTTATTAATAAAGCGAAAGCTGAAGGTAAGTATCGCTTGGTATGTTTTACAAAAAGAGTATTTCTTCCAATATGTATTTCCTGGCTGTGTCCAAGAGACTATCTATTTACTGGGCACCATGAAAAGATCTGTGTCAATTCGCAACACAAAATCTTTACATTTGGGAAATGTCTGCAATATGTTTATATACTTCGGGCGTATTTCTGAACAAACAATCCTTGTATAAAGTGTACCACCCCTAGAAATGAATCCTCTCTTGCGTACGAGCGCGACAAAACATGGCCCTGACAGCTCAAAATCTAAAATCATTATATACCTTATAGAGAATATTAAGTGAAAGGTTCAGCCGAGTCGGAATATCTCGAAAGTTGGATCAAGATATTGTCATAATTTCTCCAGTAGATATATGCGAGGTGAAATGATATGGAATTAACTTCAGGTTCAAATTATCCCACGTATAGAACGACGTGCATGCACGAATGTGTGATTGAGCCTGTGCTAGCCAGGTCTACTGATGGTTCTATAGCGGCTAGCCTACTGAGATACCACGCCACAGTCTCACGTGGATACCCAACTATACTGACTCCTTTCTCTATCCTGTATTGTCGAGCTCGAGGCAGGGAAATACCAACTCTATCTTGTTACATTTTGACCTCCGAGAATATAGGTGTGATAGGGGTGGATCTGCTTTAATCTGCTACGTGACTCTTGTGTACGTGACACCGTAACGCACGTGATGGCGAGGTGATGTTAACAGTACATCTAAAGGTTTATATTATTCTGTCATTTTATATAATGTTGGGAAAATAAGAGATTCTGATGTTTTTATGTAAAACCAGGGATAATATACAACGTTATGTAGTCTCCCTGGTAAAACGCATGTAACCTCTTATCATATTTATGAATGTATATTGACCAGTGGCCTATTACTGAATAAAATGTCTGTCTGTCTGTCCGTCATTAAGGATTCCCTATGTTTTGAGCAATATGTTTTATTGAATGAAATCGTTTATAAACCAATATTATATTTTAGAACAAGCAACCATAAATTTCCAGAAAAGGTCCGATATTATAATACCCCTTGTCAAGAAAGATTATGTACTAGGTGTAACTCCACTATCTATTTGATTGTACTGCTTTAACAACTCAACGTAAAAGTTGGATTAATGAGTATTATTACCAATGGCTATCTTTGTTAAATTATAAGAAACTGTGTAATAGGAATATTAAAATTATTAAGAATTTGTCACATCTTTTTCAAAAATTGTCATCTTGTTGTAAATATACTACTCGCATTTTGCTAAGGATTACAAAACTTGACAATTTAAACATAGATTTATAATTTGAAACTGTAATATTCATTTATAACTGGATATATAATACTATGGTAGCCCCTCCTTAGGCAAACACTCACTTTAATCTAACCTTATGCACTTGATACATGAGTTACCATAAAAATGGTTTTCACGGCACCAGTCAACCATTTTGCAAATCATGGAAGTCATTGACAAGTACACAACATGTATGTCAATAGCAGGTATGGGTTCCACAAGACGAAATGACAAACTGAAACCTAGGATCCATGCTTATAATAAGCTTAGATATTAAAACCAAATTTGATCCCACATCTTAGTTTTCTGTTGAATCCATAATTAGATCCTTAGCAAAGTGTGAATAGTATATTAAGATTGTTATATGTAACTCATGTACTTCCGTTGAGGGAATAAAAGATTGATTTATCAATATTACCATTATTGATATTTCAGGCCACTCCAACGATGCGTTGATGTCAGAGCTCAATAGAGTAGCCGGTTACGGTGACGAACTGCTCACTCAAACAGCAACGGTCGCAACTCACGCTCAGGGCATTGCAAGTCAACTGCAAGGTGGCAAGGTCGTTGGATAACTTTGTTATTTGGTGGGGAAAGGTTGGGTGGATCAAACCTTAAACTGTAACACCACTTCATGAGTTCAAATAAGTAAGGAAGAAATACAGAGATTGGAATTTCTATTTTAAAAAAGATGTACTGAAGTTTTGTCATATTCCACCATGCATTAATAAAGTTATAAGCCAGCATTTTATCTTGTAGTTATTTGTACAAGGTTAAGTTTGCTCGTTATAAACCACAGATTAGTGATATGGTATTTGGTTAACGCGAGTAATATGTGTGAAATGGGTACGTGCAAGGACGTGCAAGGACTTCGTTGATGTACCGATTTGTTGTAAAAATCCAGTGAACCACCACTAAATCAGATCTTTATGTGCTGGATATCGCGCCCTACACCATGACATGGCCTCCACCGAATCTTTCAACCTGTCAATTAGTTCAATTAGGCGAAAACGTTGATTTCTCCGACGGTAAACAGATGTCTTCCATCTGAAGGAGAAATCGTGATTCATCATTGAACCAGACTCGAATCCAGTTTCTACGGCTCCAGTTCCGGACTCTACGACACCACCACAAGCGCCAATTGCGCCGATGGAAGTCTCTTAGGGGCGACAACTGGTCTTCTTGGTCGAGTCCTCACTTCACACAATCCGATTCCTGACAGTTTGGTTGGAAATTCTTCTCAAACCAGGGTTATGTTGCGCAGTCTGCACGGCTTTGACAAGACGATGACGCAAGTGAACAAGCCGGATGTAGCAGTCCTGGACTTGAGAAGTAACTCTTGCTAACTCAAATGTAACTCTTGGTCTGCAGGAACAATCCCCCAAAGCGAGATATGATGTTTTGATGAACGTTGAAATATAGGGCATCTGCAGACTGCAACTCCCCAGCTTCAAGGTGGCCTATGGCGATGTTTCGATTGGCGGCACTCAGTCGTGGCATAATGATTTCCTCTTTTCCAGGCCAAAAAATAATTACAAAATTAAACACAACGTTTACCTTTTTATAGTGATGGATGTCGCATGCTTTTCTGCTTACTTGCACGTGCATTTTGCTTTGAATGTTTTCTTGGTGACGTTTTGACGTTTATTCTTCACACATCCTGGCGCTGAAGCGTCACACAAAGACGACGTTTTGGAAAGAAATAGTGTATTTGTATTGTTTTTCCCGCAGTGTCCAACATTCTCAAAATCACCCATGCGTTTCTTTTTTGAAGAGTATATAAACTGGTGCATTACCATGCGCGTATTATCAAGCACACCAGTGAGATAGCAGGTTCAATCGCCGTATAAGAAAAAGCTTAGAACAGATAAAGTAGATCACAACACGCACTGTTTTCGAACCCTGAACTCTCTTGTCCTGACACATTTATCATGAACTACATGAGAGTCTGTCGCCATAGAAACAAGAGGCGGTGGGGTAGCCTAGTGGTTAAAGCGTTCACTCGTCTCGCCGAAGACCCGGGTTCGATTCCCTACATGGATACAATGTGTGAATTCCATTTCTGGTGTTCCCCGCCGTGATATTGCTGGGATGTTGCTAAAATATAAAAATATAAAATGCTACATCGAGCCATAATGTTCCCCCTGTATTGATCACCACAGGCTGTACAATACTCAGACTTCGCACGACACCACGGCATCCATAACTAACATGTCCCTTCCTTTGACTAAGCATTATACCATGCTATTCACCCATCCAGCATTAACCCAAATGTTTACATTTACTATTCGTTACTCAGTCATATTAGTTTCACATTAACATGTATCATTATACACTCAGCTAAATGAATTAGTTCATATTTGACAAAAGCTTTCGCAACATGTCCTAAGACAGCAATGGGTTTCTGGTGTCGCTTCTTGTGATCTGGCGTTGTGTAGTCGGGTTTGGTATCGTAAACGCACTCTCGTTCTGCCGCGTCAACGTCGTGGACAACGCCATTTTGTCTATGGGAATCGATCGCTATTTATCAAGTCAAGATAAATACATTATGTTAATCTGTTCAGTTTGTTTGGCTTGGATCTGTTCTAAGGCTCTATGGTGTGGACAGTTGATTTCGGCGTTCGTGTTTGCACATGTCTGAAACATGCTGAACGATTCCAAGGTATTCGGCGATGCTTCAAATACTAGTCGCGTTAAATCAGATGTGGCCATGACCATCTTTGTCCTAATTTTTGCAATTGTATTTTACCAGCAAATATCCGATAGTTCGAGTTAATGCTAGTAATCGACCTTTCTGAAAAACACAAATAAACTCCACCACCACTACACACAGTCTCACAAGCAACGGTACGTTTACCATTCAAGGTCTTGACTATACTCTTTACCCGGAAATCAAAACATTTTGAAACACAACCTTTAAAAACATGGATTTTCATCTTTTTCTCCAAAAGGAGTACACTGTGATATGAACCATTCGCCACCATGCAAGGCAATTTTGATCCGTACTCACACTGTCATAAAAAGTCTTTGTTCTGTCTGTCAGTGACCCTATGATAGAATGGTCACAGGCTCTCGTATCAGCGCTACACGAGTTGGTACAGTTTGACTGAGAGACCGTCATATGGCTATCTTGGGCGCCTTATTTTAAGGCCGAAAGTACTGATAAACTTCTAGTGTTTTTGTAGAGTCAAAATGAGTACTCATCTCTGCATTCTGCTCTGTCTTATTGTAAGTATACCAGTGTACCTGAACATTATCTTCACATATCATAAGTCTTAAGGTAACTGAACAATGTCCAACAATCGGTAAATGTTGGTGACAGTCGGCTATGTGCATTCAGCGAGTGGGAGGATCGACGAAGTGACGCTGGACGCAGGGGACGGGACTGATCTTGGCGGTTGTAGCAAATAGTTCCATTGTTCCGTTCAAAGGTAGTGCCGTGTAAGTGGGTCTGTTTAAATGTGCACAGTCGTAGTAGTAAAATGAATAAAATATTGAAGAGTATATACGGATTACAGCAACATAATGGTATTGAAAGAGTTTATATGCGTGCAAAGGTTCTTGGTGTAAAACCGATCACATGTAATATTATGGTTTACGGAGAATTAGGTAGATATCCGCAATTTATTTATTCCTCTATTAAAACCATAAAGTATTGGGTAAGATTACTGCATATACCATGCCACATATTTCCGAATAAATGTTATGATATAATGAAATTGTATGACGAAAATGGGAAAAGAAATTGGGTGACTGATATTAGAGAGTTGTGCAAAACAGGTATTGGTTATGCGTGGTGTGATCACAATATTCAGTCCCATGCAAATTTTTTCATATCATTGATATACTATCCCAAAAAAAGAAACGCATAGGCCAGACATCTGTTGCGAAAATGTTGTATTTTCAAACATGTATAATTCGTCCAAAATAGACTTTAGTACATGAATTTTCACATCGGTTTAGAAGAAGGAAAGGTCTACAAACAAGTGGATAGTTTTAGATAACGGAGACGTTGAGCGCGATGGTGACGACGTAGCACTGTCCCGACGGCGGGTCTCCTGGGCTCTCACTCCAATCTCTCTCAACCGTACAGTTTGACCGGATATCCTCCGAGGTTCAGGCACCCTGGCTGCTGTGCTCTCACCCGTGGCAGTACGATCACGCAAATGTAGTACCCGGATGTACCGATCTTGGGCTGCAGTGGTGACTCGAGGTCTGCCTGTACGGGGACGGTCATTTGTTATACCTGTCTGGTTGTAACGAGCTGCAAGCCGTGATATCGTGCTCAGACCAACATTCAGACGCCTGGCAACAGAAGATTGGTGATCTCCAGCGTGCATTCTTTCAATGGCGATGTTCCGTGTCGCAGCGTCAAGACGTGGCGTAGTGATGTGACCTTGAAACTCCTTCAAAACGTATGCCGATTTCCGAAAGTAATCTGGATTTTTATAGCCAGACAGTACATACACTTTGCTGCACAATTTCAACTGGAAGGTGAGTTTGGTTGCCTTGTGGTGATGCATTCTTAATTCTGGAAAGAAATCTCATCAAAATAAACATTTTCAGGTAAAAAAATTTCACTTGTGCAATTGTGTAAAATCATGTTATCAACACTTTTGTTACATATTTTGACAATTGTTTGAAGACAAAAGGTAATTAATAGATCTTTAAATATACAAAACGGCTATGCGTTTCTTTTCTGGATAGTATACAAAGAATGAAGGATATGTATTTCCAATCTTGGTAGGAAAAATTACCTCTGTCAACAAAATGTTTATATTATAATCAATGGAAATCGGATATATGTTTTGAAGTCTATTTAGCAAAAATCGACGTAAATAGGTTTCGTACATCTCTCTCACTCTCGTTTTTCGTTGCTCTTCCCTATCTATTGAAACTGGCAGGTATGCAGGTATACAAAGAGTGAGTGAGTGAGTGAGTGAGTTTAGTTTTACGCTGCTTTTAGCAGTATTCCAGCAATATCACGGCGGGGACACCAGAAATGGGCTTCACACATTGTACCCAAGGTATACAAAGATAAAACAGAATATGACAATTATGTAATATGAATACTGTTGAGGATGAACTACATTTCTTCTAATCTGTCCTGTTTATACGACTCTACGAACGAACTACCTAAAGCCATACTATTATAGGCATCCAAGCGTAAGAACATTAATTTCAGTTACTACCACATTATTATTGCAGAATCTGGTAATGTATTTATATTTCGATATGAGTTTAAGAAAAAAAGGATTGTTATAGAAAAGAATTTGTAAATGACGTCTAACTATGTAAACCTTAAATGCCCACTTTGTGGCCTTTTTCAGTACAAAATAAAGATTGATTGACACTAAGGGAATAGAACCGTTACCAGAACACAACCGCCCGTCGGACAATATGAAATAGCAGCGGCAATTAAAGACCCGAAAAGTACAATGTAGCTAGGATGTATGTGATGTCCCCTGCATATTAGATCAAAGCACCGTTTCTTCTGTCACAGGCCTCCGTTCAACGAGGAACAGCACAAGGTGGCACAAGTACGTATTTCTTCTCATTCTGGCGTGAAAGATGCGTAGTTCCATCTTCAACAACAACAGAGAAAAATTAGATTCCACTTGATACTTGTGTACACATGTACATAGTCTACAATAACTGTTATTGTGAGTGAGTTTCTTCACGCTAGAGTCGTCATGGTAACTAATGCAGTTTGGACCAGATAAACCGGTGACTGAAAGGGAGCGATTGATACTCTCCGTGCGTGATTAGGGGTCACAGGGTCATTCTGGTCGCCACTTATGTCCATCATTGGTTGTGCGGGGCATAGTCTCACCCAGGAATCATCAAGGGGTCGCCTCGTAGGTCCAGCATAGATTGTCAGCGAGCAAAGTCTCACCCAGGAATCATCAAGGGGTCGCCCCGTATGTCCAACACAGGTTGTCAAGGGGCATAGTCTCACCCAGGAATCATCAAAGGGTCGCCTTGTATGTCCAACACAGGTTGCAGTAGGCAGGGTCGTCTCTTGGGACTCCTTGAGAGTTTAGAAGGACTTCCTTTGCTCTGCTCACAAGTACATCGCGCATGTATTTGGAACAACGTAGTGGAAGCGATCCCATGGGGTGTTGTTGGTGGTGGTAACGCCTGCAGATGTGGTAAACCTACCTGCCGCTCTTGTCGATAATAGTTATTGCCACAGAGACGGTCTACGATGCGATCAGGCCTTCGTATCATTCAGCGTAATCGCGTTGATTTCCCGTTCGCTCCCAGTTCGAATTCCAGAAAATCTTTCAGGACCAGATACATGTTCGCGTATTACGGCCAAGTGGCAAGATAAGAGCCTGAGACGTCATGAAACAGATGGAATACTGTTCTGCGCGGCGTTAACCGTCACTCAGTCATTCGCACCCTCACCAACCTACATCCTCACCAATCTACTCACCCAACCAGGACCCACCTACTCTTTCTTGTCATCAAACCATTTTCCCTCGGAATCCACATGGTCCCTGTTTGTAGTGTGCGACTGAAATGAAGACCGGGTGATTAAAATGGACGTTTATGCTTGGACTTGGAACAACCGCTGACAGGTGGGATCTCACCGACAACCAATGATTCACTAAGTCCCTGCTTGGATATATGATATATGCCAACCAGACACATCTTATTCTGTGACTATTTAGTACGTCACCCTGTTAAGGGTCTAGTCTTCCGTTCAGGCAAACACCGGTGAAACGTCTGAATGCAGCACTTTGCTTCGACGTTCGTGTTAACTCTCTCATTGTAGATTGCACAATTAAAGGACGGTTTTCTCATCATGTATGTTAAAACAAATCGCCATAATTGGTTATTTTATTTCAGGACTGTCTAACTCTGAGCTACTGACATCAGTTACAAGTCTGAAAAACGAGGGTAGTCAGCTGAAAACTTTCTCAAAGAATATCAAGGACACCATCTATTTTAACGTCAATGTTTCAGGTAAAATGTTTGACAGTTCGAAACAATGTGTTTTGCACAAATATGCTTTCTCCTGGCCGTCGATAATAAAACCATAGTACGTCCGATTTATGTTCGTCGATGAAAATTGTTTCTTGTGAAAATTATACAGATTGAGTGACGTTTCTTGCAACGTAGGGCGGTGGGGTAACCTAGTGGTTAAAGCGTTTGCCCGTCACCCGGTTTCGATACCCCTAATAGGTACAATGTGTGATCTTGCTGGAATGTTGCTAAAGCGGCGAAAAACCAAAGCCACTAACTCACTCTCTGGCAATGTGTTACTATATTATTGATGTGATCTAATTACCTTCTTAACTGTCCATTTGGCTAATAATATGGTAATCATGATATCAGAAAGGTTATAACATAGAACACTGTTGTAGATCAGGAAACATAGGCTGTGTTTCTGTAAGTGAAGATTAACTGAGGTAGAATGGGGCGCCACGTCGCTTTACTGATTATTGCCGTCAGTATGCTACTGCATGTACCAGTACAGTAGTGGTAGCCCACTGAGATATCATACCGTGCTTTAACATTGTTGCCTCAAGCAGGCAAAGAATACGGAGTCCTTGTTACATTCCCTTCGCACGAGGCAGGGTGACAACAAGTACCATGTTGTAACGCCTTTTGGTTTGACTCGACTTCCGGTCTTCAGGCAGACGGCGGATGTAAACTCCTTTGGTTTGATATGTTTCCGGTGCTTTCTTCCCACACAAAACTCATGTGTCTTTATCTAACAGATATATTGTACAAACAGGTCATAAAAAAATTGGGTGGTGGGGTAACCTAGAGCTTAAAGCGTTCGCTCGTCACGCCGAAGAGCGGGTTCGAATCCCCACATGGGTACACTTTCTGAAGTCCATTTCTTGTGTCCCAAGTCGTGATGTTGCTGGATTATTGCTGAAAGCTGCGTACAGCAAAACACTAAGTCACATTACGACGAAGCGTCACCCTCGGAATGGGTCCATAGTAGATCGAATGTTTTCGAATCATGAAATGTTTTTCAATTTTGAAATGCCGAAATGCTGCAATGTTTCTGGTTCCGTATATGGATGGAGCCAAACGAAGAAGTCACCCTGTAATGTGTTCTTTAATGACCGGTTACAAAGGGTCAACTGAACACACTGGTAGATCGTAAATCAGAGAACGACTATATACACAAGTTTGTTTTGTTTTGTTTATTGTTTAACGTCGCAATCAGCAATATTCCAGCGATATGACATCAATGTGTAACGCGGTGTTTAATGTCCAGTAGGGGTGGGTATTGCAGGGAATTGTCGTATTGCGATATATATTGCGATGCGAAAGCATGTATTGCGATATGTATTGCAATATATTGCAAGAATTATTTTTAACAAAAAAAACTACTTATAATCGAGTTAATGCTTGAACACAACAAAATCACAATGCTTGATTAAGCTTTAATAAAAACTTGTAATCATGATAAAATATAAATGTAAATAATGTTTGGCACAAATGAAACAAGGAAAGGAACAATTTAAAAAACGGAAATATCCGAAGATTTCCGAGTGTTAGGAAGTTTTCCGAATGCATGTCAAAATACCGGTTTTCGATCAGCGTATCGCAATACGTATCTTTTTCATGTCTGAACCGGTAAATACCGGTAAACCGGTTATATTGCGCAGCCCTAGTGCCCAGTAAATGGCCGGTTACAGAAGCTCTCCTGAACACACTGGTTGATCGTACTGGTTGATATGCCATACATACGTTGAATGTAAGGCATAAAAGTACGTCTATTTTAGTACTTTATGTTTTGTCTATATCACTTATATCGTTTTCAAAATGCTTTGAACGAACTATAACGAATGAAGATTTTGTGCTCCCCTTAAGTTCGCCACAGCCGTAGTACTGTAATTCATTATTTCATTTTCAGGAGACTCTGACCTGACGACTATGCTGAATTCTCTGCGAACCATGGGTCATGACCTGCTAGTCCAAGCCGAAAACGTCAGGTACTACGCCGAGAGCGCTATAAGTGAACTGGGAGGTCAAGGTATAGTCCTCTGATACCTTTCCCTTTGTTGACTATGTATAATTCTCAAATCAGTGTGAAAACCTACATGTGCTAAGTGGTCACGCCATGTCAGACATTATAAGAGTATTATTCACTTGCTGTGTTCCAGTATGAAGAAATAAAAGGAGTAGCATCCCATTTCAAAGCGATGTGATGTAATATCAAAATTATTTTAAATATATCAGGAAATATGTCCGTTATTTACATGCAGTCATCGTAAACAAAAATAGGAATCCGATAAAACTGACAGTAAAGGTGTAATGGCTTTACATGCCCTGTCAACATCGACTTCCGGTGTGTAACAGGTACCTGGAGTATCCACCATGCTGAAAGAGGCATGCACGACAACTTGATGGCATACTGTTGAGTGAGTTGTGTGGAGCTGTCCTGGGTATTGTCTACCATTCAGCCAGAACACCGATTATAAACTGGGCCATGTTGGCGGGTGCTTGACCCTTGGTCTACACTCTCCGGCCTTGAGTATCTCAAAGATGATCTGTTTTGGGGCATGTCATCTAGCCAGTCCAATGTCCATATACTTTATCGTCGGACCTAATCGGAGACGACCCGAGCACCATGTGGTCTGACGTCATCTGTCGTCATGGAAACGGACGCGACAAAAATGCGTCAATAAATGGCCAGTCAATAGGTGACAATAACAGATAAGTTCGTTGGTCACGTGACAACGCTGCCCTGCACCGGGACCCCAAATCCATCATGGACAACAGGTCTTAATCTGAAAAACTAATTGACGCTACGTCGCAAACAACGTTTTCTGCAATCGGTGAATCGGGGGCCAAATTGTGATTGGTTCGTGTAAAATTGGGAATCGCCAATTGTTCATAGTCTGTCCCTAGCATTGCTAAGCCCATCCCAACCTATGGAAGCTGATGATACAGGTTTATGAGTGAGTGAGTGAGTGAATTGAGTTTTACGCCGCACTCAGCAATTTTCCAGCTATATGGCGGCGGTCTGTAAATAATCGAGTCTGGACCAGACAATACAGTGATCAACAGCATGAGCATCGATCTATGCAATTGGAAACCTATGACATGTTTCAACCAAGTCAGCGAGCCTGACTACCCGATCCCGTTAGTCGCCTCTTACGACAAGCATGGGTTACTGAAAGCAAATATTCTAACCCGGACCTTCACGGGTCGATACAGGTTCATGATATATGAAAAAATACTGTATCGTATATAAATTAGAAAAGTTAGTATAACTAGCTATTTTATTTCAGCACCATCTCACTCTGCGATACATCAAGACATGGTTGACACTGTATTCGAGGTTGCAATATACAGACTTCAAATAAATGCCTACAAGGCCGCCATGCAAAACTTCACTAAGAAAGCGAAAGCTAGAGGTAAGTATCGTTTGGTATCTTTTTATAAAAAGAGTATTTCTATAACCGGGGTAATATTGTGTTAGCGCCTTGAACATGCACATGTGTATGGTACAGTGGCTTCTATAAATAGCCATTATTACCGTTATTGATATTTCAGACCACTCCAACGACGCGGTGCTGGCACAGATCTCTGGTTGGGGTGACAGCCTGCTCGCTCAAACTGCAACGGTCGAAACTCACGCTAAGAGCATTGCAAGTCAACTGCAAGGCGGCAAAGACGTTAGATAACTTTGGTTCAACCTTAAACTATAAAACCACTTCATCAGTTTAAATATCTAATGAAGGAATACAGAGATTGGAATTTAGAATTTAAAAATGTACTTACTGAAGTGATGTCATATTCCACCATAAAATAATAAGCCAGCGTTTTATCTTGTAGTTATTTGTACAAGGTTAAGTTTGCTCATTGTGAACCACAGATTAGTGATATGGTATTTGGTTAACGAGAGTAATATGTGTGAAGTGGGTACCTCAATGATGAAAGACGCTGTGTGGAACTAGCTAAATATTTTAACTATATGAGCTGCTCAACGATTAAATAATATACTCTCCCAAAAAAGAAACGCATCATGAAAATAGCAGTTTCATGTAGCAATGAATTAAAACGTGATTCATTTTACAAAAGGTTTTACTCTGTTTATGAGTCCGTCCAAAACGCTCGGTCCGTAAAATACCCGTATTTAACAGCATGATTTTCAATTTCGGCGTGTAGTGTCACAGAATACACAATTCACATGTAATGCAAGTGAAAGTTGGGGATCAGATAGTCTCAATGATGGGTATAAAAGGTTGATCGTTGTCTGTCGATTAATCTCTGTATTTGGAATATTGTTGACGAACGCAAAATGCCACGTCTAAGTGAAGCCAACCGTCATATCGCCATTGGTTTGCTTGAAGCTGGCCAGTCTCAACGTGCAGTTGCCCGACGCATGAATGTTCACCAAAGCACCATTTCACGGCTCTGGGAGAGATATCGCCGGCAGAATTTGGTAGCAGATGCCCCTCGGAGTGGGCGACCTCGAACGACCACTGCGGCGCAGGATCGCTACATCCGGGTACATCACCTGCGTCATCGAACAGCTACGGCGACCAGTACTGCTCGACAAATACCTGGATTGAGGAGGCTTTCTGCACAGACCGTCAGGAACAGGTTGAGAGAGGCTGGTTTACGTGCCAGAAGACCTTATTTTGGCCGAGTGCTTCGACAACAACATCGTCGACATCGAGTTCAATGGTGCACCAACGTTCAGGCCTGGAACCTACCGAATTGGCGTAGAATCTGGTTCAGTGATGAATCACGATTTCTATTGGAACGACGCGATGGAAGAATGCGGGTATACAGACGTCGACGTGAACGTTTCACCGACGCTTGCGTTCCCCAGGTGGACAGATTCGACTGGGACAGTGTTATGATGTGGGGGGATATCACCGGCTGTAGGAGAAGTGATTTGGTGATGATCCAGGGCAACCTGACAGCTCAACGGTACTGTGACGAAATCCTACGCCCACTCCTCCTTCCAATCATTGATCGCCAGAGGGAGTTTTTTCAACAGGACAATGCCGGGCCCCACACAGCACGTCACACTAGAGACTTCCTTCAGAACCACAACATCAATGTGCTCCCCGGCCCTCAAGATCACCGGACTTAAACCCGATGGAACATCTCGGGGATGCCCTGGACAGATGGGTGCGACGCCGTAACCCTCAGTCCCAGACACTTCAGCAACTCGCACAGGCACTACAGGCAGAGTGGGCTGCGATTGGGCAACACGAGATTCTGAGACTTATTCGTTCGATGCTAAGGCGATGCCGTGCAGTTCTGGATGCCCACGGTGGTCTCACGAGGTATTGACTTCAGCGCCACCACACGTCTCCATGTGACACTCACTCTGACTTTCCTCGAGTTGGTGCCAAAGACGGATAAGTCTGCATTCCCAGTGTGCAATTTCGCTATATTTCATTGACTCATAAAGCCTACAAGATGTTTCAAAATAAACATAAAAATACAGTTGAAATTCCTATATGCGTTTCTTTTTTGGGAGAGTATATTTATGAACCAACAGGTCACAATTTAATTCTTGACTAACAAAAGTCCAGAAACTCTCTGCGCTGTGGGCAGTTTCTGACAAGGGATTTGACCAAATTAAACATGCAGTTGTTATGAATATATGCTGAGGATAAAAAATGAAAAAATCTTTTCGAAAACTTTAAATTTGAATGTCACGTAGAAAAAAAGAACACAGTTTTTATGCTTTGTGTTTCCTTTGTGAGAAGGTTTGATAAGGCCCTTAGCTTGTGAGTGGTGAAGTGTGACGTCCTGGGCAGGAAGTGACAGTGTAATGACTTCTTTCCTTAATTACCCAGTTAGGGCTCCTTACTTAACCTTTATTTGTTCTGATGCAGCATAGACTATTTGTTATATTTGGAAGTGGTTATTGGCGAATGTCAATAGGATTGACAAGACATATTTCCATACAGTTAAAGCTCTCACAATACTGTGTTTATGTTACAAGAATTACAAATGAAAAGTAATATTTCACATTCAACAATTTCTTAATTTTGACTCTTCCAACGTGTATGTTTTGATATTATCTGTACATACACGCATACCATTGACGAGCCACATTTCCAGTTGCACTGAGTTATTTCGCATGTTGTACGTTAACGAACTAATGAATAAGCTCCTGTACTGAGGCTTATCCTGCTGTGATTTCTGTTCTGTTTCATGAATCAATGTATCGTTGAAGCAGTATGTCAGATACACAAGGTAGTATCTGTGTGTTGTTCTATGAAGCCATATCACATAAAAATGATAGAACTTTGGAGCATTCGCAGATTGTTGCGAAGCGGCATTCTGACAATATTTTCAGTCATTATTCGATCCTAAACTGGGTCACCAGTGTTATGCCGATGTTGGTTAAAACGATGCTTTTTCATTGCTTCCGTATTCTCAAATCATCTACTATACAATATCACGTCATACTGTAGTTAGGTAACTTGTTCAATGGTATTACTTCTAATGTTTTAAGTGCCTAGTGACTACATACCTATCCGCAAGACGATTTATTAATGAAACAATAGGCGAGATCTTTCAATACAACTGAAAGCTCATGACAGGTAATTAATGACAGATGTTTGGTCCCCTGTCGTGATATTGCTGGAATATTGCCTAAAGCGGCGTAAAACTAAACTCACTCACTCAGATGGTCGGATTTGGGTCTGCTCATGGTTATATCCCGGGAAAGCCACTTTTAAGAAAATCAGAGTTGAAAATGGTGTGGCTGAACCGTCAATGGGTATGGTTGAGTGATCGTGTGAATGTGGCTCTCCCGGCAATGCGCTATTAGCTAATCCATTAAATAATGAAGATTTTTTAATATTGCCGTAAATAACCCGAATTAAGTCAAAATTAGTTGAATTTTGTGTCATGATAGTTATACACATACACACACTCATGTACAACCTCCAAAACATGGAAAAACATGTATTTTGAGTAAAAGTAAATATTCTCGCCCACGGGCCAAAATGTTTTTCGCCCATGGGCGAGATTTGTTAATATCGCTCTGAATTAGCCGAATTAAGTCAAAATGGGTTGAAATTTGTGTAAACATACACTCTTTCATTTACAACCTCCAAAACATGAATTATGAGTGAAACTCAACATTCTCGCCCATGGGCGAGCGAGTTTAACTTTTGAGTTTTCGAATTTTGAGTTTTTTTCATTTTCTCATCCTCAGCATATATTCATAACAACTGCATGTTTAATTTTGTCGAATCCCTTGTCAGAAAGTGTCCACAGTGCGGAGAGTTTCTGAGAGTCCAGAATTAAATTGTAACGTGTTAACCGTTGTCTTGGTAACTCATCAATAACATATTTATTGAAAACTGTGCATTAACGTACTCACGAAAGGATCGTTTGTGGCATCTATGTTAAGTTGACAATGCTATTGTTATTTGGCGACAAGTTTTGCACATTACTACTGCAAACCAACTGATGAGCAGGTCCTAACAATAATGGTGTCTACAAATTTACTTTTGGACTGTTACTGTGTTCATCTGAAGTCAGGTTGTAAGGTGTATATTGTACGTATGATTGATATGTGTTAATTCTTCAAATAATGTTCTAACTCCTTCGAATTCGGAATCTGTGTCCAACTGCATCGATTCACATAGTCACTGACACCATAACCAAAATGAAACTAGTTTATGTGGTAGCATTATGAATTTATGGAGGAAAATATTAAGTCCCTCCAAAACCTTGAGTGCGTGTGTAACGACCCCAACCCCACCCCAAAACAAAACAAAAACAAACCAACACCACCCCCTAACGGAAAAACAAAAGCAAAATTTCAACCAAAACACCAACAAACAAACAAACAAAAATACCTAACCCAGACTCATTATTAAAAAATACTCAAACTAATACAAACCACACAAAGCAATCAGCCACATTCTTATATGATACAGATCAACTATATCAGGCAAAAACCGTCACTCGTGATCGCTCGTGTCAATCCGACTCATTCCGAGGCTGGCCCTGATCATGAGCAGATTTCCGATTTTCAAAAAGGATACATTCAATAAGGACAATATTACACTATCACCATGCTACGTGGTGGGTGAAACTGTTTCGTCTATAAGTGATGGTTGAAAGGTCAGATATAACCGCAAATGTGGTGGAATATCTAGGTAGGGTACTTTGTCACAGAATTGTCTCCCTTGCATATGGTCACGTATGGTCGTCCGACAGAAATGCTGCAATCTTGGCACAAACGACTGTTCTCGGACCAGAGTCTTGTACACATCAAGGGGCTTAACTCTGCCAACTCTAGACCTTGGTTTTGACATGAACGAATCACCTATACGAAATCCCAAAGCAATGAGGGTTCTGGCCAGTTTCTTTCTGGTCTTGGTACTGAAGTCGTGTGGGTTCGTTGCGTAATTCAACAGTTTCAGAAGCGGCGTTTCGCCATTGTTGTTCTCGATATTAAAACGAGCACCATTCCTAATTAAAAGAACAATGGATTCGGAACAGGCACGGGTACAGGCTGCGTGAAGAGGGGTATCACCAGTGACGTGATGTATAGCGTTGACGTCACATCCGCTTTCAGCCAGAAGCCTGACGGAAGGCGGGCACTGTCCTGCAGCAACGTGAATGGCTTGTTTTCCACTCGGCAATCTCCGTTCTGGGTCAGCACCTAGTTTCATGAGCCATGAGATTATATCCCCCTGACAACAAGCAAACAACAACGCATGAATATAGATTATGTTACAATGAATACGATCAGTTTTAATTGCTACTGATTTTTGTATCAATATAACGATGAATGATCATGTACACTCTCTACATGAGTTCTTACCTGGTTAGACAATACACCTGCAAAATCACCGATACCGAGTTCAAGTATAATTGTTGAGCAATAACTCACTACATGCCCCTTATCAGGAATCCAATTTCACAATGAGACCGTGAATGAATTAGGTTTTAAGCTTTAGGTAGATGGAAGAATACTTAATGCTCCAAGTCGAAGATGTATACCACTGTTGTGAGACCCACGAGTGCCGTTACGGTGCTAGAAAACCTCAAATCCTGGGTTTAGAGACTGAACTGTTGAAATCGATATCCGACGCCACGCAGTCTTCACATATAGTGTTGTATTTTACAGAGATTATGTCCTCATATGACACGTAAAAGTAAATATTTATATTTGAGGAATACAGTCCGTAAATGCAAGAAGAAACCTACCTTTCCGCCAGGACGAGAAATGGCCGTAGTAAGTGGAGTTTCACCTCTCTGGTCCATAATGTCCACGTGACCACCAGATCTGACCAATAGCTTTGCAAGATCGTCATGACGTAGACTAAGAGCAAGATGCAGGAGTGGTTTCCCTTGATACCAGCTGTTGACGTCACCGCCCCGTCCCAGCAGGGCCTCGACGACAGTAACGTGACCATATTCCACCGCTTTCCCGAGGAGCCCGTTAATGTTGACGTAAGCTGTTTCTGTGATGACCTCATCGCACGTTATGTGCACGTCATCCACGTGTTTGAGCAGCGACACCAGAACATCTCCTTTCCCGGCTACAACAGCCTGCTTGAGAAGTTGCACACATTCTCGTCTTAGTTCTGAGATGTTGGAGTCGGTGAAGTGGGTGGACAATATTGGCTGGATGAGGTCGTGTTTACCCCTCTGAACGCACCAGTCTAGAGCGGCCATGGCGCTCTCCTTGGAGGCAGAGGGATCTACAACGTCCATGATAGAGTCTGGATAAGAGAACATGACAATCATAAGTCCCATATTTAACAACATGTACCATGTAACATATGTTATATTTGGGATTACACTTTCTCAGTAAAGTACAGATTATAGTGCTTTTGTTGGGTTGAGTTTCATCCCGGGTTCGAACCCACTCCCTAAGAGTCAGACACCTAATCGCCAGCACAGAAGGTCAGCCGCCTAGCCGGCTCAGCCACTGCGGCTTCCACAAAAAAGAACGTCTGACAGCTGGTAGTCTAGACCACGGACTGTACCAATCTGATAAGTGTAAAGGACATAAGGTCATGTACACAAGGACATAAGGTCATGTACACAAGGACATAAGGCCATGTACACATGGAAATGAGGTCATGTACACAAGGACATAAGGTCATGTCCACAAATACATAAGGTCATGCAAACAAGGACATAAGGTCATGTACACAAGGGCATAAGGTCATGCACACAATGACATTATGTCATGCACACAATGACATAAGGTCAGGTACACAAGGACATAAGGTCATGTACACAAGGACATAAGGTCATGTACACTAGGACATACAGCCATGTACATAATGGCATAAGGTCATGTACACGAGGACATGCGGTCATATACACAAGGACATACGGTCATGTAACAAGGACATAAGGTCAGGTACACAAGGACATACGGCCATGTACACTAGGACATAAGGTCATGTACACAAGGGCATAAGGTCAGGTACACAAGGACATACGGTCATGTACACAAGGACATACGGTCAGGTACACAAGGACATACGGTCATGTACACAAGGACATAAGGTCAGGTACACAAGGACATACGGTCATGTACACAAGGACATACGGTCACGTACACAAGGACATACGGTCATGTACACAAGGACATACGGTCAGGTACACAAGGACATAAGGTCAGGTACACGAGGACATACGGTCAGGTACACAAGGACATACGGTCAAGTACACAAGACACATATTGCCCACAGAAAGAAATGAGGTCATAATGCCACAAACAATTCCATGGGTATAAAGGAATTTATGTCTTATTTTGAGGATTTCGTTTAGGATTTCGTTACGTTTCGATGGCCAATTAGGTTTTATGCCTCCGTCCTGAATACTAGAAATTCCCTTATAATACAAAATTCGTGGAAATCCTGTGACTATATGTTATGACCGGGTTAGCATATAGTGCGCGTGTGTGTTCGTGAGTGTATGTACGTGGTCTAAATGGTGCTGAGACAAGGAAAAGCATTACTGCCACATTCTAAAACAATGTGACCATAATTCCAGATGATGCTTTCATTAGTGTATATGATTTTACGATCAAGGTAAAAGGAAATGACGTCGTGACGCGCTATGCAATTCATGTTGAATTCAATTCAAGTATACTTGATTCAACACACACCACACCTACCTTACAACAAACACACACCACACCTACCTTACAACAAACACACACCACACCTACCTTACAACAAACACACACCACACCTACCTTACAACAAACACACACCGTCTGTTCTTCATCCACACATGGCATACAGCAGACCGTACTTACCCTCCTCGTGCGTCCCAGACATTTCTACCACGTTGATGACGTCCGTACAATAAACATCACCTTGACGATGTTGCTCACAGACAATGGAGACGACGCTCCGTGTCAGCTACATCCTCCTACCAGGGAATGTCAAGCATCGATTGGCAGGACGTGCGTCATGATTAAAGTATTCGTCTCAGTGTCACAATGTATACTATGTTTACTGATGGTAAATACCGTGAAGGTCAACGGGACCATTTTGATTGATTTTCATCACTTAGTTCCATATAAACCAATGCATGCTGTATCAAAGCAGACCAAGAAACTTAAAGTCCCACCACTGCTAAGTGAATGCTCTAACTTCGCCATCATTATTTAAACGGCATAGCTGCATGTGTGATGCTTTCGTGCAAAAAGGGATATCGGAGCAGATATATCTAGCCGTGGGTGCATTAGATATTCATACTACACATGTATGTTGTGTTTCTTAAAGGTTATGTTGGTAAGACGTACGCACCAATCGCTGCTAAATATAGCCGCTCTCAGTCACGTGACTACATATACTATCATGTTAATTTTAAGGACATTACATCGTGTAATTTCCTTCACGAGACCATGATATGCTTGCCGTGCCGCTATCGGTGATATTAGTCAGGCGAATGGTTTTGTCTGAAGCCAAACAAGCCAAGGTCCCAGGATGTGGCTTGTACTTGAACTAGGAATGTGTATATCTGTGTAATAAATGTGATATTGCCCTTCTGTTCCAGATCATAAAACAAGTATGGTCACCCGTAGTCACCTTACTATAGAGATTTTCACAAGTAATTGGAAGTTGTGATTTATGCCCATTTTATACATTTATGTCACTAGGATAAGATGGAGATTGATTAGATATACAATATCCGTCGGTCCTGTATTTGTCCTCCACATCCAATCGGGCTGACTCCACGACTTGGCTGACTGAGTAGCTTCGTGACCCGGATGTGTGGACATTGGCTCACATACCTTCGGTTACTGGTTTGTTTCCAGTACTTACAACGGTCGTGGCACAGCTGACATCAACCCGTAAAGATCCGGGTTGTCCATGGACTTCAGCAACCCATGCTTGTCGTAAGATGCGACTAAGAGGATCGGATGGCTCTCAACACATACCACTAAATCATACCAGCACCTACATACCTACCATTCACATGGGGCGGTGGGGTAGCCTCGTCACGCCGAAGACCCGGGTTCGATTCCCCATATGGCCACGATACTGCTGGAATATTGGTAAAAGCATAGAGGCATACTGACTGACTCACTCGCTACTACTCAGTCATGCCACCGCCCACATACATATCTGGCACAAATACCTCATTTCCTTTTCTTCTAACCTTTTCCTGTTCTGTTAAGTCTCTCGGAGTTTATTCTATACATATGATTTATCATTGAGAACACATTGTTGACAGCACAGGTGCAGCGGAAATAGAGGGGTGTTTATTGATATGCTTTTTGATTGTGTTTGAAAGTAGCTGCCTACTCTAGCGTGAAAGGTCCACCCCGTGTACAGACAGGTAGATAAAGATCGGGATTGTGTGCTTGAGAGGCTACTCCATTACCCTGAATGAGGAAAAGGGTATATCAGTGAAGCATGTCTGTGTTGGACACGCATAATGTAGTGGGGAACTCCTGCTGATGACTGTAAGTGGCCTGTAGTGTTATGTGTGTCGGAGTGAGGGAACAAAGAAGTTGATGGGTTGGACTTCCAATTGATTCACAACGTGTAATACATTCTATGAAGTCGACTGAGAGTTGTGACGAGTAAGACTCCTTGTAATAGCGAGTAAAACGGACACCATGTAATGCGAGTAAGACAGACTCCTTGTCATAGCGAGTAAGGCGTAACCTTGTAATAGCAAGTAAGACAGACTCCTTGTAATAGCGAGTAAGGCGTAACCTTGTAATAGCAAGTAAGACGGACTCCTTGTATTAGCGAGTAAGACAGACTCCTTGTCATAGCGAGTAAGGCGTAACCTTGTAATAGCGAGTAAAACGGACAGCTTGTAATAGCGAGTAAAACGTCGACTGCTTGTAATAGCGAGTAAGGCGTAACCTTGTAGTAGCGAGTAAGACGGACTCCTTGTGGTAGCTAGTAAGAGTAGGAATGACTTCGTGTCATCCGGAGTAAAGCAGACACCTTGTAACGGTAGTATTTAGACGGACACCTGGTGATACTGAGTAAGATTGACACCTCGTAATACTAAGGAAGCTGGTGATACTAAGACGGACACCTGGTAATACTAAGACACCTGGTAATACTAAGAAGGACGCCTGGTGGTACTAAGAAGGACGCCTGGTGGTACTAAGAAGGACGCCTGGTGGTACTAAGATTGTCTAAAATGCGTCTATATCCATGGTTTGTGATAACTGATCATTGTTTGACCAATCACGTTAAGAGATCGCAGTTAAGCACTAATGAAAGATCTGGTGACATGGAAGAAAGATCTTTCACGACCAACCAATAAGATTATAGTAGCTAGTCAGAAAGTAATTTTCCCGATCTATACGGAACTTGTCTCAAACCAGCGACTTTCATTTCACACTGCACTTTGAAAAATGTTTTGACAAGTTTCAAAGTTCCCAATTCAAAATGTGAAAACCGAAGAATAGGACATTCTTTAATGCCCATTAGATTGCCGAGATTGTATGGCAGTGCTTGCCTTGGACTGCGATATGGCTCCCGTTCGAATGTTTATGTACTGACGAAAGAGATATGGGATGATTTAGACGGAACCAGTCGTCTTGCCCGTACTTGTCGTTCTGAATACTCCATGTAAATCTGTTGGAGGTAGAATGTTACGAGAACACATTCCGACTTAGGTGTTAACGAACTGGTAAGAGTGTAGTGTAGTGCTACACTGACGTGACCAAGGTGTGTGCAGCTACGCGCTAAAGCATTTCCATCGTCATGCAATGCACGTGCACTAGCCTACATCTGCTCTACCTTTCACAAACCAAACGGGCTTGCTCATTGCCGTGCATCGCCTACTTCTCGTTCTCTGCGCCGGTCCAACTTATCCTTGTTTGCCAGTAGATTATAGCATATTTCTGTCTTGTTTGATGGTCTCACACCTAGTTCACTAACGGACTAATACCCGTGTGACTGTTTGGTTTCAGCCTGGGAATCAACAAGTGTCAAAGTTGAACACGTTTGTCCAACACAGCAAAGGGCAACGCCTCACGATCAATATCTGCGGCGTAAAACACCATCTACCTCACGCCCCAAGGGAAATGTATGCAGGAGTTTACTTAAGAATGGCGTACACGTCGTATATTTACAAATTTATGAACAACAACTTCTTTTATTTTGTGAGTGAAACGCTTCGATACAGATTCTTGTATCGTTGACCCAACTTCTAAAATGCCAATAAAAGAAGACACATTGTATATGTTTTCCATTCTATAGCCACCACAGATACGTGAATGTTAGCTACAGCAGATAAATCGTCAATAATAAAAAAGTAGGGAATAATCATTGACACGCGAACCACATCGGCATCCTTCAGTGCAATAATTAACACAAGCCCCGCCCCACACTGACATCAGCCAATCAGGAAACACTAGCCTTGTTAGGAAATTATACCAATTGGTTGTTTAGCCAATCTCCTTTGCCTGTAACACATTTAGCATTATTCAGATTGAAACGGGGTTTTGTTACAGATTGTAGTCATGTTCATCATTTATATCAAATCTGCAAGACGATGAAATAAAGGGAGAGTGTGCTAAAACATTACATAGTATTGTGTTGGGTGATCGAACCGAAATGTGTCACTAAATACAAATATATTCTTGTTGCACTTATTTAAAAAAGCTGACTTAGTAGTAAGAATAGAATTGTTTTTATACATTGTAATTATAGCTATTGACAAAACTTAAACAATAAATTGTATGTTGTATAATATTCTCACATATTGTGAATACACTGGACGCTGTGTTTCACAAGTTTCACATTTGTTCAGTTGTATTTAGTTCATTTCCCTTCTGTAATATCATGTTTAACTGTATAGGGAGTTAAGAGTTATACGTGTTCCTAATTACATTGACAATTCATTAAGTTCCGACTGTCTCACTAGAGAGACACTGCACAAATATTCACACTATATGATGTCGATCTGTAAATAATCGAGTCTGGGCCAGACAATGCTGTGATGAACACAATAAGAATCGATCTGGTAAATGGCAGACAGTGATGACATAAGCGAACCCTCTCAAGACAAGCTTCATATTTTGTTCCGTAATCAATAAATTTAGATTTTCTTTTCATAATTTGCATTTGAGTATATTAAAATGCACTGAATGAGATAAATATATTCATTTTAATGAAAAAGCGTGACCATTGCCTACCTGACATGTCTTGAAGTTGGTTTCCCTGTGATGGAACTACAGTCGGTGTCCACCGTTTCCCGTAAGTGACAGTTCCATCGAGTGCCGCGGAGAGAAAGTCTCACTTTATATACCCGACCAGAGCCCACTATTAACGCATGAATATACCCTTTGTCCGCCTGCCCACGTCCATTCCATACTCTCGCCTGTACAGACCTGATACGTGTATTATCTTGAACAGTCAACATACTTCTTTAAATGTGGTAATAGTGTGTATGCCACACATAACACACTCTCCTTACACGGAGTGACAGTCTATTAAGACTGGGGAAATCCATCGACATGCGTATCTATATTAGATAGGGCCGTTCACCTGTTGTAAAGGGATCTGGCTTTTCAAACGTGACTTTGAATAGCTATACACGGCGTCTCTCCCCGAACAGAAGGTCATTGTTTATTGTAATACGTTTGACATAGTCGTAATATTCATGGGCCGTTTGACCTGTAGGAACTTGGACAATACTGGTCATAAATGTGATTAATATTGGATTGACACATGCGGCTTTGTGTTATAGCAATTCCCGTGAGAGGATTGGAGTGAATGAGTGAGTGAGTGAGTGAGTGAGTGAGTGAGTGAGTTTAACGTTAATTGACACTGACTCCGACACAACTAGTCTTTGTTCTGCTACGACCTGAAAGCCAGAAAGTACACGTACCATCTTTTGACGTTATTATGGTATAACTGGACCGGGGATCGAAGCACCGTTATTCCGCTGTCCGGGCTAACACATTATCTACTTGACTAGCAGGTGCCCCGGATAGGATCATAGTTTTCTATATGTTCTACCTTACATGGGTTCTACTGCTGTCCTCAACACCACTGTCTTGGAGGGTTATTGAACCAGGCAACGGAGATGAGACAACACAGGCCCAGATATTCACACCAATGTACTGGGACATCGTCACGGGGCAATTAGTCAGGTACAAAGACCCCATTATTACCTGGTTTAACCCCAATAGGAGGATCCACACTACACAGGTACGTGGCACTGTGCTTGCTTGATTGCAATGTAGAAAGGATCAAGGGGGAGGTTCAGGTGAGATTACTGGGCTAATCTTAGCGTGATATCATCATAGTACAGATAGATTACTAGGTAATTACACGGTACATCAATGATCAATTATCCACTGAGCCGATTCTTTGTAGCTTTAGACGTGATGTGAACTGGCACGTTCAAGATTATTTCACTGCAGTAGCGATGTGCTTGCACATGTGTGCTGCTTTTGCCATTTCGGACGGATGCCAGTGACAAGGGAATCGAACCAGCGATTTTCTTTATTCCGAGCAGACCCTCTATCACTGATACCAATAGAGCGTGATTGTGTCACTGGTGCAGACAGATTTGTTCTAGTTCTAATAGCTTGCTATTAAAGTAGAGTGAGTGAGTGAGTCTAGTTTTACGTCAGCAATATTCCAGAAATAAACGACGGAGACCACAAGAAATGGACTTCACAAATTGTGCACATGTTAGCAATCAAAATAGACACTCAGAATAGATCAAAGGCATATTTAAAAATGATATATAATTATCACTTTTAAAGGTTGAGTTGTACATGTTCGTGGAAATCGTAAACGATTGTCATGACTTAAAGTTAGAACTTAATCTTGACATAAGTTAGTGCAACAATACTTTTATTTTGTTTTACAGGTAAAGAGATAATTTGTAAAAGCAAAGGTAAATACATTGATTAATGTGCGTGTTACTTCCCCATAGACCCGGAGGTGGAAGATTGCCGAGTGAAGCATCAAAACAACAGTCATATAACATGCTTGCACACCCGTGAATGGTTGTGAAAAATAGGGTTGCGAAAACCTTGGACTCTTATACCAAGATAACTCACAGAATTCATTGACAAAACACAGTGGTATATAACATCATATTTCATCATCATTAGTGTTTATCAGAATTGGTCAAATCGACACGTACGAACTATTAGGTCCAAACATGAAATTAATTTTCCTTTCCTAATATCTTTCAACAGCAGCAATAACAAAAGGCAATATATGAATACATGAAACATGTAAATGAATGATTCTTCACTTGTGTTGTATTAGATGCGGGTACTACAGTTTTGGTGTTGACCTAAAGTTTGTAATGTTTCGGAAACGTTTTGATATATTAAGCTCACTGAAAGATTTTTGTAGGTTCATTCTTGTATATACTATACACATCCTCTTTAAATACCTTGTACATTCCTTTCACAAATCCGTGTTGTCAATGTTTTTTATATTGTAAATATGACATATGTAACTTCTGGGAAAGGGCGTTCCTAAGTTGGATAACTTGTGCCCAATCCATTTCATTTTCGAATAAATATGTTTAAAACAACGTTTTGATAATGTTTGTTATGTTTTGGTCAAATCCATTTTCCGAGAGTATACCTTTTTTGCTGCGAGACAGTTTATAACCATTGCAAACTACTATACGAAACGCACGAACGACAAGGCTTCACTAATTGTGCTCGAGGGTGTTATATACAATGCGATAATGTGGAAAGGGGTTTGCACGCTTTGGCTAATTCTGAGACAACAATGTTGTAATGGTTATCTCGATAGGTCACGTTCCACAAAGCGATATTTAGGATACGACTGTGTTCAAACTATCTTTATGAATATGACTTACTGCAGACTTAGTGATACGGTCGCTTTGTGAACCCGGCCCTGTGTCACGGGTATGTCGTCTAGCCGTATCATACAAATGCTATCTATAGTCTGCTGGACGTCGATCTGTCTTAGAATCTGATAGTTACGAATGAGAATCTGATCTGCAGCTGACAACCTGCACGTCATACATGTGAGTTCTACACGACTCTAAAATAGACGCCAGATAACTTAAGCCAACTAAGGTTCAAGGGCTCCGCATACGTGGGTTTTGATATTCCTATCTTAACTTGTGATCGCTTCCGCTTTGAAGCATAAGTAATTCAAGCCTTGCACACCATTCTAAATCGACTGCCTGTACCTGTATACTTAGTGAGTTTATCGTTTATATAATCCCACTTAAACACGTAATACATGTCTCCAACACTAGTGCACAACTACATGTCGATATTAACCTTATATCACGACTTTGTTGATTATATTTGTGTGTGACACAAACACAACCACGCTTTACCATACCGGGGTAATCTCTACTTAGACAGATAGGTATAGATAACGAATGTCGGACATTGATCACAAGTCATACACATGTGACTCACAGCTAACAACATTTACATTCTTACCTGTCTAATCACACCCCCACAGGTATGTCGCGTCATTCTCGCCTCGAGGTGGCCGTACACGGTCGACCATCGTCTCCTCCTCACCCTCAAGGTCTTGTTCTATTTCTGACTGGTTCTGGGTCTGATATCTGTCGTGTACGCCTGTCGTTATTCCACCCGCACTACTTGAATGTATAATGAGATTACGAGTGACTCTGCTTAGCGGCGTATTGAAACACTAGAGCTAAGTAGCGCAGATTCAGTCACCGTGAAATGGCGTTATAATTCTCCTGGTGTACTCAGCCACGTTTATAGCCGTCACCCCGTGTTGAGGCCTGGCGTGAGTGTTGGACAGCACAGGGCACTTGTGACTGCCAGTCTGATGGATTACCTTACTATTCAGCTTTAACAGTGCTTCAGATCTAGGGCTCGACAGATACCGGCTTACAGTGAAGTATTCATGCTAATGTACGAATTTATGATATATTGGTATGTAATGTATGCGAAAAAGGGTATTGATTTGTCTTTCTGATCTGGGTGGATCCGGGAGTCTGAGATATCATAAGTCATGGCACCATCTAGTGACACTATTATGTCTTCTAAACAAAACTGAAGTTGTTATCCGTTCTCTCTCTCTCTTTCTGTCTCCCTCTCCCTCTCCCCTCTCTCTGTCTCCCTCTCCCTCTCTTTCCCTCTCTCTTTCTCCCCTCTCTGTGTCTCTCTCTGTGTCTCCCTCTCCCTCCCCCACTCTCTCTCCCTCTGTCTCTGTGTGTGTCTCTCGGATCGCTCCCTGTGTGTGTCTCTCTCCCCCTCTCTCTTTCCCTCTCTCTGTGCCTCTCTCTCCCTCTCTCTTTCCCTCTCTCTGTGTCTCCCTCCCCCTCTCTTTCCCTCTCTCTCTCCCCCTCTCTCTCTGTCTCTCTCTGTGTCTCTCTCTCTCCCTCTCTCTTTCCCTCTCTCTGTGTCTCCCTCTCCCTCTCTCTCTGTGTCTCTCTCTTTGTGTCTCTCTCTCTGTGTCTCTGTCTCTGTCTGTCTCTCGCTATCTCCCGTTGTGAACAGGCCAGTCAAGATACGTTGAGACACAACCATGCCTCCTGACCACCCGATCTACTTTGTCGCCTCAAACGACCAGCAAGAATTGCACGGTATCCGTGCGAGGTCAATACACGAGTACAACCCCACCAGGATTAAGCACCACATACATACGTATACTGTTACATACAGTGTCACCCGTGAAGACCATAGTTAGAATTGACCTTCAGCAACCCGTGCTTGTCGAAAGGGGCGACTATCGGGATCGGGTGGTCAGGCTCGCTGACTTGGTTGACAAACGTCATCGTATCCCAGTTACGTAGATCGATGTTCATGCTGTTGATCACTGGACTGTCTGGTCCAGACTTGATTATTTACAGAATAGTCTGGAATATTGTAAAGTGTGGCGTTAAACAATAACCAACCAACCAACCAACATACAGTGTGGACACCGGCTTTACACGTTCCAGTAACAAGAAACCAACCAACCAACATACAGTGTGGACACCGGCTTTACACGTTCCAGTAACAAGAAACCAACCAACCAACATACAGTGTGGACACCGGCTCTACACTTTCCAGTAACAAGAAAACAACCAACCAACATACAGTGTGGACACCGGCTCTACACGTTCCAGTAACAAGAAAACAACCAACCAACATACAGTGTGGACACCGGCTCTACACGTTCCAGTAACAAGAAAACAACCAACCAACATACAGTGTGGACACCGGCTTTACACGTTCCAGTAACAAGAAACCAACCAACCAACATACAGTGTGGACACCGGCTCTACACGTTCCAGTAACAAGAAAACAACCAACCAACATACAGTGTGGACACCGGCTCTACACGTTCCAGTAACAAGAAACCAACCAACCAACATACAGTGTGGACACCGGCTTTACACGTTCCAGTAACAAGAAACCAACCAACCAACATACAGTGTGGACACCGGCTTTACACGTTCCAGTAACAAGAAACCAACCAACCAACATACAGTGTGGACACCGGCTCTACACGTTCCAGTAACAAGAAACCAACCAACCAACATACAGTGTGGACACCGGCTTTACACGTTCCAGTAACAAGAAACCAACCAACCAACATACAGTGTGGACACCGGCTTTACACGTTCCAGTAACAAGAAAACAACCAACCAACATACAGTGTGCAATTCGTTAGCGCAAAGCCTAGGACAGTTCAGATACAATTCAACGGTAGGGGAATAATGCTTACACTGATTGTTATGATGATGATGTTATTATTATAATAATTATGTAAGAACATAAGTTGAAGAATATTAGTATGCCAGTTTAGTAAACATTTGTGAGGTTCCATTTTGACCCCCATGGGTACAATGTGTGAAGCCCATTTCTGGTGTCCCCCGCCGTGATATTGCTGGAATATTGCTAAAAGCGGCGTAAAACCAAACTCACTCACTCACTCGATTTTAACGATTGTGATGACGATGATGACGATGACTATGCTGCTGCTGACGATGATGAAGACGACGGCGAAGATAACATAGAGCATAATTCAGTCCAGCTCCATCCACACTGTTCCACAACCCATGAGTCCACCCACTGATTCCTTCCTCTCTGCTAAACGTGGTTTTACATTACAGGAAAGGAACACTTCAGGTTGTATACATTGGTCTTACACAGCTGACAAAACACTTACACGACACATTGACGATATGAGATAATCTTCATGCGTGTTTATGGCTGGTCGAGCACCTGCAGGTGTACAGGAACACCTCTCCTTAAATGATACGGTTGGATACTGCATGTTTGTTCGGTAAATATCCTTGTCATAACAATATATACATATTCGATAGACGAGTGTTTGTTAGACATACTCATGGTATTGGGGTTTTATAGAGACTGGGGACAAGGAAAGTTCCATTACCCTTCAAACCAACAATGTGTGTCTCCCTGTCTAGATCCTTTCCCCGTCGACTAGACCGTCAGTACCCCATTACTGGATCGGGCGTCATCCTTCACGTCGTGGATCACTGGTATGCTTGGTCCAGTGCTTTACGTAGTGTTATGTGTAGGTAACTGCTGTGGCCTTAGAAACGGTTGAAGCACTGTCAGCAATGTTTCGAGGCTGACAACGGTTATCGAAACACTGAACCTATATGTTCCGAAAACATAACTACTCGTTTGAAACACAACAACACCGAATAACCACTTTATTCTATTCTTTATTTAAACACTATCATACATGGGTGTATACATTCTCATTGACTGGCAGGTTATATTTGTCAGTTGTAGCAAGTGAATGAATAATTAAAACATTTCAAGAGCTGCTGTGGCCAGCTTTGAAGAACAGTCAAAGCAGCGAGTGGAGATTTCCAATAGCATTTTACTGGAATCAGAGTTACCTGCCCTTGGTGAGTACAAGACCATGGCAGACGTGGACCTTCTGGACAGCGGGAGAGTGTCTTAAACGCTGTACATCTCTAGCAGCGATTGCGGGCCTATTTCGATTCGACCAAACTTAATTGTGTCTCGCCTCTTTGATGATGTACAGTTGGGATGGGTATTTGTGAGTTCGGAGACACCCCTCTTTCATGACCTCCAGCATTCACAATATTCAGCTCATTCGTGTGTGCAAAATCTTTAGTTATTGGTCCCATAACGTATTAACTCCACTTTTGTAACCATTTCGACAGATAACCGACAAGTGTGTCGAAATATCATTTATGGTTAATTCACGGTGTGGTCATTTACTTGTCACACCCTTTATGTTGTAAGTGTACCGATTTCTGGGCAAATGAGTTTTTGTTTCTGCCACTTTAAGCAATGTCACATCAATATCTCGGTGGGTACACTAAAATAGGGGTCCTTGAGGGGATCGGGCCCGAGGGATGCCTTACACACTATAGTGTCATAATGTCATTACGTTGTGTAGTCTTCAAAGGAACAGAATGTTGCATGAAGTTGTGTAGACTGAAACAATCGAGTATTGTGTGTCGTCCAGAAAATACAAGCATGTAAACATACTGACGATCAAAAGAAAGTTGTCACCTACTTTGGTGGGCTCTAAAATAAAAACGAACACTCAAGTTATGTTGATGTAAACAAATATTTATATTTAATTAATGTGTTGTCAGTCTTGCACATGACTTATAAGATCATCATTAACAGTTACTGTAAAACACTGGGGGTATAAAAAAAGTCGTTTTTAACACAACCTGTAAAAGTAACTGGCCAATATATCGGTGAACCCTAGACTTGAAAGATGCCCTCAATATCTGGTGTGACCTCCTCTGGCAAGAATGCATGCCTCACAACGCCGTCTGATGACGTAAGCTGGAATGCTTTGCCACGTATAATTTCCCCATTAGTTGGCTAGTTGGGACGTCTCCTGAGCTCTCTACCTAGATGATCCCATTGGTGTTCTATGAGAGACATGTCGGGGGAACGTGAGGGCCATGGCAAGACGGCTACATTGACGTTGTTGAGAAAGTTCTCTGTGATCCTGGCTGTGTGGGGACGTGCATTGTCTTGTTGCAGAAGGGTCTCCCCTGCTTGTTGCTGCAAGAATGGCACTGCTACCGGTCTCAGGACTTCGTCAATACACCGTTGTGCATTCAGGTTGCCACGGATAGCAGCCAGTTGCGTCTTCTGGTCATCACAAATCCCACCCCACACCATGAGACCACCGCCAACTTGGGGATGGAACAAATTTGGAGCCAGTCTTTCGTTCTACGGCGGTACACCCGAACTCTCCCGTCTGCATCAGTGAACAGATTTAGTTGGCATTCTCGCCGCTGCCAACGTCGTACACGACGGGCCCATTGTAGTCTCGCGAGGCGATGTTAGGCGGTCAGTGCCATCCCGCGGAACAACTTAGCGTCTTTGGCGTCCCCATCATGGTCAATGGCTCTCTCCCTCTCTTCTGTACTTAAATGTATCATCGCTCTGACGGGTTTTGTCTGCTTGATGTGACAGTGTGTGCCCATTTGGATTGAGATATATTGTAAGTGGCGGTGGCGGTTTGTGAATAATCGCGTCTGGACCAGGCAATCCAGTGATCAACGTCATGAGCATCGTTCGACTGGGACACGATGACGTGTGTCTTCAAAGTCAGTAAGCCAGATCACACGATCTCATTACTACAAGAATGGTTTGCTGAAGTTCTAACCCGGACCTTCACGGATCGAATACATACATGTAACATATGCTGCAGGCCCACACTTTTTTTTTCACAAGTCGGATTGAAAACCGAACTTAACTGTCATAGAGTGGACATTATGATTATATATCAAGCTTGTGTCGCCGCCTCACCCCGATTGGTGTTCATCGTATCAACCCTTGTATAATCGACTGCGCCTTACAGCTACATTCAAGGAGGAGAGTGTAAACGAGTTAAGGTTTAATGTCTCAGCAGATATCCCGTCCATATCAGCATGACAAAGGCGAGTACCGACAGGGTGGCAATTCGACCCTTCATGGATTGTAAAATAAGAAAGCTGAACAAGGTATGTGACCTTCTCTTTAGTTCGATGGATTTATGACTAACACTAGAGCAGGCCAAGGAGCTAAACACTAGATTTATAAGTGAAGGGGATGAATGAGAGATATAAATCACACCATACCAGCCTATAAAACATTCTCCAAACAATATATAGGAAAATAGCTTCTTTGTTCGACAGTGGGAATTCATGATATTTGGAGAACATGGCCGACTGTTTGTGTTATTTCAAACATTACATTCTACCTCGTTGTAATTGGAGTGCTACAGCTGGATTGTTATATGGCAGTGGACTTATTGTCAAACAATATCATCCCATATTTCATCAACACCAGAGGGGCGGTGGCGTAGCCTAGTGGTTAAAGCGGTCGCTCGTCACGCCGAAGACCGGAGTTCGATTCCCCACATAGGTACAATGTGTGAAGCCCATTTCTGGTGATATTGCTGGAATATTGCTAAAAGCGCTGTAAAGCTAAACTCACTCAGCCCTTCAAGACCAGCGGTTATGAGGAGACAAAATGTTTACCCTGGATAACTGTGTAACTGTCGACGCCATTCTCATGATGTTTGATCGTAGCACTTTTAAATATACTACGCCTAAAAGAGAACATGATAAATGTTATAACTTTCCGATGTTTTCACTAGTGCAGATTACATGGCTTAAAGCCATATGACTTCATTGTTGAGAAAATACAATCTCACGTCACAAACTGACTACATTCCTTCATCTAAAATATAATAGACTTCAGTCAGTCTTCAGTAAACATTTTCCAAAAAGGGTTGACAATACGTTTTGTCTTCATTTTCTGTCTAAATATGTGATGAGTAAGATACAAAATATATTACTTGAAACAATTACAGATTTCCTGTCCCTCGCCAAAAGCTCTGGTTCAACACCATTAATTCACTCGACACAGATAATGATCAATTCCTTGTAGCTCGCTCTTAGTCTCTAAGCCAACCCATAAATTCCATTTATGATTTGTTGCGAAGAGTTAGTGAGTTTAGTTTTACCCCGCTTTTATTAATATTTCAGTAATATCAATAATTTCTGGTGACACCAGAAAAGGGCTTCTCACATTGTGCCCATGACGTGACGATCGAACGCTGTAACCATTAGGCGAGGATTAGAGATTTTATAAAATATATACAAAAATTTGAGATGACCTCCGACTCGAAATGCTTAGCAGTATAATACATTATGAAAAGGCCGGACACTTCGGTGCACCCTACTCGACTGCTTTGCCGATAGCTACGCTATCGTCGCATACAATCGATTAAAACCAGAGGGCTTGCTTCGACCACACCCCCGTTATGGCGGATATATCGTCAGCCATTTGTGTCAAGATCGTTTAGTTGAGGGTCAAAATCGGGTTTCAATCGACTTGCAGAAATAACAATAAAGAATTGGTAGGTGTCATGAGTGGTGCTCGATAGGCCAATCATCCATGATTATGTTTACATAAAGTCTTGATCGATTGCGTGCGATGGTAGCGTAGCGATCGGCAAAGCAGTCGGGTAGGGTGCATCGAAGAGTCCGGCCTTGTCATGATGTATTGTACCGTGAAGCATTTAGAATCGGGGGTCATCTCAAAAACAAGATTTTTTAATCATTAATCCTCGCAAAGAGACGAGGGCCTGCGGGCTAACCCACCGCCCCTCATTTAGTAGAATCAACAGGTTTCAAATAAAGGTGTCCTTTTTAAAACACGAAGTGGTGCTAGACATGGCTGCATGTTGAGTCCAGTTCTTTCTATATACTCCCCATCAAAAGTTTAGACTCACTAGTGTAAATGTAGACTTACTAGTGTTAATGTAGCCACTTCCTTGCTAGATTTTGCAAAATTGTCCGTACTGTTTACACATGAACTGATGTATTGTAAAACAAATTCGTAACGTTGAAAAGATTATTGTCATTGGTTAAAAAATGATGAAACTGAGTGAAAATTGGCTAATTTTTAACAACATTGTACACCACAACACAGCTGTTCACATGCACGATATTTTCACATATTTTTTTAGATTTAATGCCTGATCCTAAGTCCGGGGAGAAATTCATCTTCGATGTAACCACACATATATGCATATTACATATAAACTCTGTCAAAAAAGAAACGCAACCCCTGTCCTCAGATATTAAAAATCCGTTTGAATAAAATTATTGCTTCGAAACTAAATTGTATTCAAATGTATTGAAATTATACACGTATGTAATGAAGACTACCATCCAAACAACTGCATTTTCACGCATAAGTGTATGTTATTGCTTATTCCGTCACAAAGCATAAAATGACCTTGGAGACTTCGCACAAAAAAACGAATGCACGTGCAAATCATGAAAATGGCAGTTAATGTAGGGGTGTATAAAAGCCCATGTGCTTTCGTATTTTATTCATTCATTTGTCGCCGAAAAACAGTGTTAAAAATGCCACAATTGAGTGCTGCCGACCGAAATATCGCCATTGGTCGTGTTCAAGCCGGATAAAGTTTTGGAACTGTTGCACGGCACCTAAATGTTCACAAAACAACGATATCCCGACTTTGGAGCCTCTACAACAACTTAAATTCGACCAACGATCGCCCGAGAAGTGGAAGGCCAAGAATCACGACCCCCTTCAAGATCGGTACATCCGGGTCCATCACCTGCGTAATCGGCATGCCCTACCAACCGTGACTGCCACACAAATACCAGGTTTGAGGAGCGTGTCAGCTCAAACGATTAGGAACCGTCTGAAAGAAGCGGGTTTACGTGCCTGTAGACCAGTTGTTGGACCTGTACTACGCCCCCTACATCGCCGCCGACGACTCAGGTGGCGCAACAACGTAAGGATATGGACTTTACAAAACTGGAGGCGCATCCGGTTTTCTGATGAATCACGTTTTCTTTTGCAACGTCACGACGGAAGATAGCGTGTGTATAGGAGACGTCATGAACGTTTTGCGCCCATCTGCGTCCGACAGGTGGACAGATTTGGCTGAAACAGTGTTATGGTTTGGGGAGCCATCTCATACAACCAAAACTCAGACTTGGTGATCGTTCCAGGGAACCTGACAGCCCAACGTTACATCAACCACGTGTTACAGCCTCACCTTCTCCCGATTATTGACCAACAGACACAGATTTTTCAACATGACAACGCCCGGCCTCATAATGCACGTGCAACAATGAACTTTCTGCAGAATTCCGACGTCAATGTCTTGCCATAGCCCTCTAACTCACCAGACCTCAACCCTATTGAACACCTGTGGGATACTCTGGATCGACGCGTACGTCAACGTCAGCCGCTGCCACAGACGCTGCAACAGCCCGCCGTTGCACTGCAGGAGGAGTGGAGAGCCATTCCCCAGGAGAGCATCCGGCGTCTTATCCGTTCTTGTCCAAGGAGATGCCGTGCAGTGATTGCAGCTCGTTGTGCTCATACGAGATACTGAGAAAGACGCTCCCCTGATGCCAAACTGGTGTCTGTGAGATGACTTTTGAAATAACAATTTTAAACATTACCATCTTGGTTTTTATTCTGCCAAATTTCAGACTTCTGTCTTAAATAATAAAAATGCTGTGTCGTCCCAAAACTTAAGATTAAAATCTCTAAAATACAGGGGTTGCGTTTCTTTTTTGACAGAGTTTAGTTAGTGCTTTAAGTGAGTCTAAACTTTTGATGGGTAGTATATTATGTATCAATGAAGGTTTAGGCGAAACGAACAGAGATCTCAGAGATATACTTGTGAAAGAAATTTTGATAAAATCACGTTGTTGTTATTTGCAGATGATGTAATATGTGTTGATTATTGTGTAATTGTGCTCCACGAAAATTCTAGATGCTTTAGAAACGTACCGTCATATACGGGGATTTAAAATAAATTTAAATAAGACGAAAGTAAGGGTGTTTAGAAATAAAGGCTATCTACGAATTGAAGTTGTATCTCATAATCAATAGCTTTTATTATCATTATGCTTCCCGTGAGGGACGGTGGGGTAGCCTAGTGGTTAAGGCGTTCGCTCGTCAAGCCGAAGACCCGGGTTCGATTCCCCACATGGATGCAATGTGTTAAGCCCATTTCTTGTGTCCCCCGCCCTGATATTGCTGGAATATTGCTAAAGGCGGCGTAAAACCAAACTCACTCACTCAAAGACCCGTGAAGGTCCGGGTTAGAATATTGATCATCAGTAACCCATGCTTGTGGTAAGATGCGACTAACCAGAACGGGTGGTCAGGCTCGCTGACTTGGCTGACACATGTCATCGGTTCCCAATTGCGCAGATCGATGCTCATGCTGTTGATTACTGGATTGTCTGGTCCAGACTCGATTATTTACAGACCGCCGCCATACAGCTGGAAAATTGCTGACTGCGACGTAAAACTCAACTCATTCACTCACTCACTCATAAACCTGTATCATCAGGTTCAATAGGTTGGGATGGGAAATGGTAGGGACGGACTATGTGCAATTGGCGATACACCATTTTACACGAACCAATCAGAATTTGGCCTCCGAGTCACCGAGTGCAGAAAACGTTGATTGCGACGTAGCGTCAATTAGATTTTAAGATTAATACCTGTTGTCCATGATGGATTTGGGGTCCTGGTGTAGGGCAGCGTTGTAACGTGACAAATGAACTTATCTGCTTATTGTCACCTGTTGATCACTGGATTGTCTGGTCCAGACTCAATTATTTACAGACCGCCGCCATACAGTTGTAATATTGCTGAGTGCGGCGTAACGCTAAACTCACTCACTCACTCCAATTTCAAACTGATGCTAAAATACTTGATCAAACTATTTTCGGAAGCTTGGGATGCAACCATAGAACAGATATTAAAATGATGTACAGTACTTGCTGTAAGAGCTACTGCTGTGTTGGCAAATGAACATCTACAAATACAGTTCTGGGAGAGCATGATTAAGTGAAACAAGATACATATCTGTCTATTATTATACACACAAGACTTTCGATGAAAATGAAATAAAGTTAACTGGGGAACACATATGAGACTATTAATATTTCAAACGTGATTTTCTCACGCATTGATATAACCAAGATTGCGGAATTCATCTTACAAAAGTCATATTTATCTATTGTACAAAATGCTATCTTTCTGAAACTGTATATAAATTGTTTTTTGCATCTTTGTCCTTTAACCAAATAACTGACAAACCCACCCTTAAAACAAAAACAAAAAAGAAACAAAAAACAACAAACAACAAACAACCCCCAAAAGCCCCCAAACCCAAAAAAGATTCCCCCCAAAAAAAAAACCCCAAAAACAACAACAACAAAAAACCAAAACACAATCCCAGTTCCTCACTGAATCGCTATCTACCCAATAGAAGTTTAATGTATACAAACGTTCACTAGCTGAAACATATTTATTACAAATGCTAGACATGAACACATTGAAAATTGAGATAATCTATAATAGTATAAACCTTCATGTCGAGGACCGAACACCACGGAAGGTCAGTATGCCACACACGACATACATCATTCCTGCCTGGTGCAATCACATCTCATGATGAACGAGATTTGTATTGTGTACATATCCCACATGTGGTCAAAGTCATTGTCTAATGATTGACATATACCCTTGACACAAACTTGGGCTGATAAGATACCCAGGCTAATTTTGTTGCTTGCAGTGTACTTGATTTTTACAGTCTCATTTATCAAGGTAAACATGAACCCGAGCTAGCAAGAGTCAGTGACACACTGATTGTCAGAGACAGATTGATTGCCGGACAACTAATGGGGTTAACAGTGGCTGAGATTCAGTCAATTTGCTGAAGATAACACAAACTTAACAATGTCAAAACTTAAAGGAGCGGTTTATATATAAGAGAGAGATTTGTGAAGCTATAGTACTACTGTATGACCAGTCAAGCCAGTGGGGAATGGTTAGAGCACTATTCCACGTAATGCTCTATGGTGTTACTCCAGGTTTATGATCCTAAACTAAGCTGCTTCTGAAACTGTTGAATTACGATACGAACCCAATGACGTCAGTTCAAAGGCCATGAAGAAACTGGACAGAACCCTCGTCACTTGGGATTCCGTTTTGGGTGATACGCCGAAACCGAGGTCTAGGGTAGGCAGAGTAAAGTCTCTTAGTGTGTGAAGGATTGTCCGATAACAATCATTTTACTGCTGTATTAAACTCACTGGACTATCCTCCGTATTCGTCAAACCTAGCTCAGACAGAGTTTCACCAGATTTTCATTCCCAAACTTGAAGAGGGTAGGGACCATCATAATAAATTATGGGTATTGACTATTTTGTTCTGGGGAGGTGTGGGTTCATCAATTCAGTACACTTGTACTTAGGGATGAGTGGGTAGGTCACTGATGTTGTACATGGCATGCAGGGGTCAAATACTTTATCCATAAATATGAACGGTCCCTTATTCATTTTAAAGTTTTGTCAAGGATGATATATTTACAACTGATTGTGTTTCTTTTCACCAACATATATATGTGAGTAACCCCGCCAGGGACAGAACAAAGTGAACATCTTTCATTTGGGAAAATACCATTCACATATGATTTCATTTATTGCGTTACTTCTGTTTGTACATTAAAGAGTAACGTTTTCATTCAAAAAGACGTGTTAAGCATAACCCTGGACAACTTTAGTTTGAGAACCTTTTATTATATAACAGCAAAGACTACATCATGCCAAAAAACGAAGTTAATGTCACGTCAGCTCCAAATTACGTGGTTACAAATAGATGATCTTGTTTATGATTTTGATCCAAAGGGTATACCGACCGGCGTCATATAGCTGGAATATTGCTGTGTTTGGCTTTAAACAATCAAAACCAAATGGTGAGACACGTGGCTGTGTTTACTGAACTCTTGCCATAAAACCGTTTATAATTTCTAGGACGTCAAATAGGCCGAATCATGTCAGAGGGATTGTCACAATTTCCTATATTAACAATGGTTCAGATTCAGAAGCATAGTGATACTAAAATACGTGAATTCAGACGAGATGGGTGAGCTTACTGTTACGCCGCAGTCAGCAATATTCCAGCTATATGGTTGCGGTCTGGTCCAGACAATCCAGTGATCAACAGCATAAGCATCAATCTACGCAAGTGGGATACGATGACATGTGTCAACCAAGTCAGCGAGCCTGACCACCCGATCCCGTTAATCGCCTCTTACGAAAAGCATGGGTTACTGAAGATCAATATTCTAACCCGCATCTTCACGGGTCGTGAATACAGAAGGTGAGTGAGTCATGATACACACCAACACGGAATTCAGAAGCTACGTGTACCCAAACCAACATATGGATTCAGAAGTTACGTGAGTCATAATACAACATGATATAGATGTAATGTTTGTCAGATGCATCTGCGCTCTCAATTTAATTTAATTATCTGTTTTAAGTGTTTGATCGAACCCGATTCACAGCTATTTAACTTTTCGGGTAAACGCCATTTACATGCGTACGGTCCGTAAAGCACATGAACCATCAACCAAGTCAGAGCGTGATCATCTAAGGCATTAAGTCGCTTCTTACAGCAGACATAGGTAGATAGGGACCTATATGTTGACCAGATAAACTGAAAGGTAGTCTAAGCTAAGACATGACAATGAAGTGCGTACAGGAAAACCGACGCAGGAACCGCCCAACCAGTCATAACAGTCTTTGTCATTAAAAGTCGAATCTCGTGTTCAGTTTTTAAAATACTTCCTTGGATATTGTTCATAGTCAAAGAGTATAAAATCATATTCATATTTCTCAGCGATGGTATGAAGGAGGGCGTTAGGTATATTACTGTACGCTTCTGTCAATGCCTTGTTTCTTTGTTCATGCCATCTCGACAGACTGTCTGAACGAGACTGACTGTTGAAATGGTTTACGAAGAATTCAGTTACTATATCCCTTGCTGCCAGGACCGACTTTCCATGCAGTTTTGGTGTCAGAATATTTCTTGGAAATGAAACCGACAGAGAAAAGTACCCGTTATACTGAAAGACGATCCACAGACGTTCGGCCAGGTCTGTAGGTGGCAAGCACAATGTGCTCAATTTCCCCTGTTCATAAAGTTTAAAGTTGTAATGAATTAAGAGTACAAGTTCGTCCTTGACATGAGCCGTGTGGCTACTCTTGTTGACCATCAGATGTCCAAGTCCCGTCTTATCCAGGATGTACGCTGCATCTCTGGAGAACGTCTCCATTCTTCCGATATACTGCGGTTGAAAGGAACAGGGGTCGCAAAGATGGCTCAAAGGCTCCCAGTGGGCATTAGGTTTCAATAAAGCCAATCGAAGGAACTGTTCAAATGTTATTTCCTTAGGACATTCACTATTGCTCAGATGCACCTCTCTAGAAACAGATCTTCTAAGCCAATTCCAGAAGTCAGGTAGGAATATCTTGTCTAAGTACGCGGACCACAGTCTTGCATATGGGTCTCGGACAAATAGGACCTTTGTTAAGTCAGAGTTCATTTCGACAATCGCTCTTTCTCTAAACGAATGTTTGAATTTTACACCCTTTGCACCATAATGGACAAAATATCTATCTAAGTCAAATGGCGTCAGCGCATTTTGGTGACTGGAATTACCATTTAGAAATATCATAATTCGTTTCCAGAATGTGCATCCGACTTTTGGTGTTAGGCAAACAGCAAGCCGACTTGGCAGGTGACTTAACAATGGCGCCACTTTTCCTCGAGGAGACCTGGGACATCCGCTTTCATACAGATTCTTTCTCCTCTCGAATTCCGCCTCGATAGCAGAAATATTTGTCTGCAATAAACACATTTCCAAATTAATAATTAATAATTAATGCATGAGTCGAAAAACGAATTTTGTTAAAATATTTTTATAAGGAATGTTTTGCAGTTTCCCTCTAAATTGATGTGTGAGAAAGGGAAACTTTATGAGTCGGGCTCTGTAGTTTTTTATTGTAGATAAAAAACGTTTGGTAATTTTCTGTCATGCTTAGTGTTGGTCCATAAACTTAGGTCTCATAAATAGAATTATTGTCTTAAATTGAAACGTAATTTGTAGATTTAGTTTTTTATGATAACTTGCGGTGAAGAAGTATGCCTACCCAGATACAGTATAGAGTGTAACATACATACTGCCACCTGTTCTGTCGCCATCTTGTCACGTGGTCGCATCATGGGGGGTGGCAGTCCGACGTTTCGAGCAGCCCAAAGTGATCTGGTTACTACTGGCATGACTAAAATACAACACCAAAGTCACATTTGTATGTCTCCCATGCCTTCCCGTCATATCAAGAGACTATGCATTGTTCCAGTTATATGGCTGTGGTAACGTGATCGTGTCAGGACCAGACAATACAAGGATCCTTGGTCTACCCAGCTGAGACACCACGACAGATATGAACTTAGAGAGTCCGAACTTGGTCCAACATGATGTTGGGTATTTGCGGAGTTACTAGTGCTCTAGAACATCATGGTCGGTCATTTCTGTGCATATATCTTCAGATAATAACTATGAACATCAGCATGAATTTCTGACACTCGATCCCATTAGTTGTAATTTACGACATGCATAGGCTGCTGAAGAACAATTAAATCCTGCATCTTCAGAGGATAGAGGAAAACAGTAGCAATTCAATAGGGCTGTATACTCGGTCATCTTTTCCACATCAGATATGTCGGGAAGACTATAACGGACAAAGCATTCAACCTTGTACGTTGAAATTGCCTTTCAGAGAGGACTTTGTAGCTTACTTCACACTATTATATGGTCAACGTACATTCCCGGATATGTAGAGAAAATTGGCTCTACAAAGTGAAAATATTACTCTTTTGTACGTTCACATTATGTTGTCCTTTGGAAAATATTATATAGGTAAATACAAGGATACTAGTACTAGGATTGTGTTTGCCTTTCTTATTGGGCTGGTGTTGCCCCAGAACATCTGGAAGAACCCACCAGTGTCTATTTGCTCTTTTCCAGCAGTGTGTGTACCTCTCTCCTGTGTATGTTTACACATGACAAGAATGTGACTCGGGAAAATTTATTGAAAATATCATATTATGGGATGAATCAATATACTCAAAAACGTAAATCCGGTTTATTTGCAGAATTGATAAAGTTTCATAAAATATCATAAAGCGTGTAAGAAAAATTCAAAAAGTATTCAAGCATTCTATCGCTTCTAGTAATGGTTTGAACCTGCGCGGCTGTGATATAAAATGAAAAAGGGTAAGTTGATAAACCCAAAATTGTATTTCAATACATCTAACAAAAAAATAAATACATATATTTTCGATTTTCCTCGAGTTTACGAAAGGGCTTCTCTACCATTATGAACGTCCAGAAAGGAAGGCAAAAACGTCAATTTCCAATGTCTTGTTGAAATCCCAGGTAAAATGGGAATAAGGGAAATTCTGTTTCCAAGTACAATCCAGTCCCATCATCCATTGAGCGTCCCATACCAAGGCCCTACCACTAACCTGATCAGCAGAGGTCTCACAAAAGTATGTAAGTGTGACATTCTCCTAGAAACATCGTACACGCCAACGGACGGAGTCTTATTCAGTCCATCCCAAACCCTAGGGGATGTATGAGCTCAGATGCAACTATGGAGACAAATATGTCACAAAGACTTCACGCCTAAAAGCTTCCAGACTAAAAGAACTCAAGACCCCAGCTATGACACCTGACAGGAAATCTGTCCTTCAGGAACGCTTCCACAAATCCTGACCACCACATTTCCAGGGAAGAAATCAACATTATCCAAACCAACATCGAACGCAGGGAAAAGAGGACATTTCAAAGAACTGTTGAAATTCAAACAAACAGATCAGCCATTATTTTCAGCACCAAGACATGTACCTCCCCAGTGCTCTCCCACACGTGAATGCCGTATTATCCTGTGATTGCCTTTTTGTCTGTGGTATCGTAGTAAGGACCTTTTATTACACTCAGACAGTTCACTACACTGCACTGAATTGGCTTCTCTGTTAATCTCTGTGTCTTGTCACTGTCTTCGTTCATAAGCAGATCTATAAAGACATTCATGTGCACACAATACATTTACTCAGAATTCATTTGTGGGAGGGACAAGTGTGAGGGAGTGAGTCCCGACACAGTTGCTTCCCTTTGCTGCCACTTATTTGGCAGCAGCAGACACAGCAGACGGCTCCTTGTTTGTTCACTAAAATGGAAAACATCTGCAGGAGATGAGACACCATTGGTCACAACTTGTTGACAGCATTTGTAGGCCTGTCTGTGTATGTTAATCAGCCAGATTCTGTGACAACTTGTCCTTCTACTAGACTCCGTGAGTGAGTGAGTTTAGTTTTACGCCGCTTTTAGCAATATTCCAACACTATCACGGCAGGGGACACCAGAAATGGACTTCACTCATTGTGCCCATGTGGGGAATCGAACCTGTGTCTTCGGCTCGATGAGCGAACGCTTTAACCACTAGGCTACCCCACCGTCCCGCGGGAGGGACAAGGAGTAGCTCTGAAACGTCATTACAAAAAATAAAGATGTTTAGCCATGAAATATTATCATGTAGTGACCGTATTTCCAACTTCTTGATCCCATTGAAACACCTTTTAAAGCAAATATACTAGTGATAATAAATAGTGAGTTTGAATATTTGTCTGTAGAGAAGTCTGAGCACACGGTAGTTGTCTTTCGTTTGTGAACTATGATGAGGAAATGAGACATCTCTATTGCCTTTCGGCCCTTGAAGATCACGGGTAGAATTGGTCTTCAGCAACTCACGCTTGCCACAAAAGGCGACTATGCTTGTCGTAAGAGGCGACTAACGGGATCGGGTGGTCAGGCTCGCTGACTTGGTTGACATGTGTCATCGGTTCCCAATTGCGCAGATCGATGCTCATGCTGTTGATCACTCAATTGTCTGGTCCAGACTCGATTATTTACAGACAGCCGCCATATAGCTGGAATATTGCTGAGTGCGGCGTTAAACTAAACTCACTCACTCACTCTGTTGCCTTTCACTTTTATTTTTCCATTTTACTTACCAGCTTCCAACAGGGCCAGGAACACTAACACCATAACGACTGTTCTGAATACAACACACACTCGGCAGCCAACATGTCCCCGCGGGGATGACGTGTGCTGAAAAACAACGTTGGAACAATGGCTGGCATTGTGAAACAGCATTTGAACTTAGCCAGACTCGGTGAAACATTAGAACAATGGTTGACAGTGTGAAACAGCATTTGAACTTAGCCCGACTCTGTGAAACATTGGAACAATGGTTGACAGTGTGAAACAGCATTTGAACTTAGCCAGACTCTGTGAAACATTGGAACAATGGTTGACAGTGTGAACAGCAGTTGAACTTAGCCAGACTCTGTGAAACATTGGCACAATGGTTGTCAGTGTAAAACAACATTGGAACTTTGCCGGACTGTGTGAAACATTGGCACAATGGTTGGCAGTGTGAAACAAGAATGGGAAAATGTCTGCCAGTGTGCAACAATGTAACAATGGTGTGAAACAACATATTAGCAATGCCTGGGTGTGGCATTTAAACAATGTCTGTGTGAAACCTAGTCCTTACATATAAATACAGTCTGCCTTATTCGGAGATGAAGCATCACAAATAATCTGATGTCAAATTTGTCACATCCATTACATTGCAGTTATGATAGGAGACGTGAACAGATGTATAATCATCAAATTGTGTCGAGGCGAATGCTGGCATCTGTAGACATGGAGTATATAACGTCAAGACCAGTGAATAACCAGTCTCGGATACCCGTCGAAACTGATAAATAGGTGAAAATTATATACTATCCCAAAAAAGAAACGCATAGGCGTTTTGTATTTGTAAAATCTAAAAATTACATATTGTGTTAAAACAATCGTCAAAATATGTAACAAAAGTGTTGATAACATGATTTTACACTATTGCACAAGTAAAAAATGGACTTGATGAGATTTCTTACAAGGATTAAAAACGCATCGCCACAACACAACAAAAATCACCTTCCAGTTGAAATTATGCAGCAAAGAGCATACACTGTCTGGCTATAAAAATCCAGATTACTTTCGGAAATCGGCATTCGTTTTGAAGGAGTTTCAAGGTCAAATCACTACGCCACGTCTTGACGCTGCGACATCGAACATCGCCATTGAAAGAATGCACGCTGGAGATTACCAATCTTCTGTTGCCAGGCGTCTGAATGTTAGTCTGAGCACGATATCACGGCTTGCAGCTCGTTACAACCAAACAGGTATAACAAATGACCGTCCCCGTACAGGCAGACCTCGAGTCACCATTGCAGCCCAAGATCGGTACATCCGGGTACTACAATTGCGTGATCGTACTGCCACGGGTGAGAGCACAGCAGCCAGGGTGTCTGGACTTCGGAGGATATCCGGTCAAACTGTACGGAACAGGTTGAGAGAAATTGGACTGAGAGCCAGGAGACCCGACGTCGGGACCGTGCTACGTCGTCACCATGGCGTTCAACGTCTCCGTTGTCTAAAATTATCCACTTGGTTGTAAAGACATTGGCTTCGTCTGAACTGATGTAAAAATCCATGCACTAAAGTCTATTTGTGGACGATTGTTATACATGTTTGAAAATACAACATTTTCGCAACAGATTTCTGGGCTATGCGTTTCTTTTTTGGGATAGTATATAAATGAATCACTCAAAATCAGTGATTACACAAGCTGTAGGCATGAGTAAACGAGTCGTGCACCATAGCAACACAGGTAACACAGAAAATACAGGAGTGATGTGAAAAGCGGCCGGTTTCCAAGTCACGGTCTACTACACTTTGGGAGACATGTCCGTTATAACTACATACAACTGTAAAATGTTTGCACTTGTGACGTTTCTGCTTGTCCCCTGTTGATGGCAAGAGGTGGGTATCTAAATGGGCAGCAAGTATACAGATTCTCACTGGTATGTTTCTATGTGTATAGTAGATAGGAATTTCTACACATGGACAAGAAGTCCAAAACGTTGGCTTCAGGTATCGAGTTCATTAACGAACTCATATCCAATTTCCTTCTGCTAAGTACCCGCCTGAACTGGACGTAAAATAGATCAGTGAAAAATCCTCGTCTATTTCATGTTTGGATCTATGCATGAGTGACAAATGGTATCCACAAGAATTTATGATAAAAGGGATGATTCCAATAGCCATACTAACAGCTCCAGCAGTTGGTGCCTGTATTTCACAACGTTTGAAGTACAATCGTGTATACGCTTTCTCCAAAGAGTTACACGAACGTCGTGCAACTATTGCTCAAAGATGGTTTGATTTGATAAAATTTACAAATTTCAAGGCCTCAGGACGTGAAGCAGGCCTAAGGCGTTTGGCAAACGGGTTTGGTGATGACATTATCTGGCGACGTTTGGATTGGATCAACACTGCCTATATGTTTTGAAAGAATACAAAGTAACACAGCGTTATAAATATGGTTCATATTTAACTCATCTACAGTTCAGATTGGAATAATGGATACAAATCCTTAGATGAGATCAACTGGAACACTCACCTGAACACGGTCGTCCATAGCCAGCCACTCAACAGGTGTGTCTGAATCAATATGAGAATCTGTCTGTTTGCTTGTCTCTATTAGCGTGTGTACCTCTCTCCTGTAACAGATGGCATGGCTTGGTCACTTGAGTTATACTCTTAAAAAAATCAATCTTGACATGCTGTTTTGGAGTTTATTTACTGAGTACATATAACTGATTTAAACATGACATTATTGCTCAATTACAGTAAAATCATCTCTTTACAAATTTCTAAAATATGATTTCCAGAAAGTGTTTGGTAAAAACACAATGGGCTATTAAAGCGTCCTGCCACCGTGATGGATTGCGGCCCACACCATGACACAATCGCCGCCAAATGGGACAACCTGTTGCACACAGTCGGGGGCGTAACGTTCACCCCGACGTCTGTAGATACGTGTGCGTCCATCATGAGCATGAGCAGAAAACTGCTCATAAGTGAACAGTACGTTTCTCCACTTTGCACGTGCCCATCTACCCACTTTTGACACCATTTAGACGGACCGTCAGTTGACGTGGGGTCAGTAAATGACGTCGAATGGGTCTTCGTGCAAAAAGTCCGGCCTCCCTCAATCTGTTGAGTACTGTTTGATCTGAAATTCTGCGTAGCCCAGGGATCTGCGTAGTTGTAGACGTCGATGTCGTAGTGCGGTCTCGTAGGTGTCGCAGTCGGATGTATCGATCTTGTGCTGCAGTTGTCACCCTTGGCCTCCCCTGACCTTGGTCTGTCGTCAACTCTGTTGGTGTGGTTGTACCGGGTCCACAATGCGCAGATTGTCTGTCGAGATAAGCCAAAGTGACTGGCCACATCTTGCCGAGTGCTGCAGCTTGTAATGTGCCAATGGCGTGGTTACGTTGAGCTGTATTCAGTCTTTGCATTCTGTAATTGCGCCTACTGGCATTATAAGGTCTGTATTGTCGTAACTGGTGATTGGGCGTTAGTAAACCCTCTACTGTTACAGTTACCTACTAAGTATTGCCGTTCCACGTGGTCAGGGGAGATTATAGCTCAGGCACTCCACTCGCTTGGTCCGTTGCAGGATCAGGGCCCTGTTCCTGAAAGCGATCGTACTTTAACACAGACTTACGACTGTCGTAGCGCTACGATCGCTTTGAGGAACGGGGTCCTGGAGTCTAGGGCCTAGATTTTCGAAGCTCTCTTAGCGCTAAGATAGTCGTAAATTGATGTTAATGTATGGCACTTACGACGATCTTAGCGCTAAGAGAGCTTCGAAAATCTAGGCCCAGGTTCCACTCAACACAAGCGTTTATAACTTTCTGGAAAGATGCATATCAGTTAGTTAAGATCATTTCTTCCTACTGTAATAGGTGAATTATAGTCCTCAAACATTATGGAGCAGCTCTCCCGTTACCTCTGACATAATCCATATCTCAGGCAGCATCCTGTCCATCATGTCAAAGCTTATCCTCTCAGTCTTTGCAACCTGGCACGTGCAGACAAATGAGACATTTCCTTGTACCTGGTGTTAATTTCTACACGTTATATTTCATACTGTAATAGAGGCCAACAACCTATCAACGACCAGTCATTTGTCAGTGGTATAAACACTTCATACTATACAATGGTTTAGTGAGAACTGAGTGACGTGGATTGGCTTCCGAGAATGTAGAACGAGTTACTACTCGTACTGAGCTCCTAGTGCCAAACATGTCTTTTTAAATGGTTCGAGCCTGACCTGATCTTTGATCACATTCCTTTGATTCGTTAACAACTGTATCTGACCTTGCACGCATGTGTGTCATAATTGGATTGATTTGTTACGCATGTGTTTCGTAATCTTCCTCTGACGACCTTGCCTTGTCCTTGTCTCACGAAAGCTGTGGCAAAGAGCTCGTCTCCATGTTTATCTATTTCTTATTCCCGACTTTCTTTCGCCTCTCCTTATCGATCTCCCTGTAACACTCGCTATTCTGTCTCCATTCCGTGTTTAACCGTTCTCAGTTTCATCACATTTTATTTAATACTTTTGAATATTTTGAGAAAAGTGGTTTTAGACCTATGTCATGTTTCTTTTTTTGAAGGGTATATATTGTTATGAGAGTGTGTTTTGTGAAGATGTCACACTGATTAACATTTCATTATTATGGGTCACAAAAGTTTAAAGCGCTGAGGGTGAGTTGAACACGCATCTTGGCGAGGCTACGTTATTCATCCTGTTGTAAATGGGCTGAGGAGGTGCTGCCCCTTTGTTGATGTTTGGTGATATACTGCTTCCGAAAGGATCGAGACGCGATTCGATCTTTGTCTTCTGTCGTCGGTTTGGCTGGATTTCTCCAGAACTGTATATTGTTGGTTTCTGCGATATTCGAGGAGGACTGCATCCGTCTGCTTACATCGTCTAACCTCGTCAACTCAATCTTCAATTAGAACATCGACAAGAAACAAGACTGCGGTAATTATATACATTTAGTTAATAGTTTAGATTTGTGATTCAATAGTTTAGATTTGTGACTCCATAATATTGCATTGGAAATCTGTATTGTCATTCATTGTGACCCTAATAAATATATTATTAAACATTTTAGACTTGTCTGTGTTCTATTTTGCTGGTTCAAAGGGGACTCACAAACCTTTCTAAACCGTAACAATATATCCTCTCTGCTCATTCATCACAAGCTGATTGGATATGTATGGAGTGTATCTGTTTTTTGAGTGTTTAGTTCCGGACCTTTCTCTTACGTACACCTATACAACATATAAACGAAAAGCAAGATTTATGGATGTCAACTTCTTTATTGTGAATAACACGACGTTTCGGAGTGTATGCTTACTCCTTCATCTGGTGAATCACATATAAACGGTTACATTTGGTTTTAGTACTGTAGTACTTCGCTGGTCTTAGGAAGGGGTATGTAAATAGAAGCAAAAAATACCTCGTTATCATTAATCAACACAATTCCAACAAGCAAAGTCCGCTGTACAATTCCGACTATATCCTGGTCATATGAATCACTGCAATCTAGTGATGGTACTACTGTGTGGCATCCATCATAGACACATGCAAATCCAGTGCTACTGGTCACACGACTAATTGCATAGGACATGAATTTGGAAACCTTCTTCATATGTCCGGCACTAAAACTTTTGAAACCTTTACACAAGACTTAAATGTAGAAACCCTGATCAAACCAAATCTTTGGAACAACATATTTTAATTTGAAAGAACTGATGAGTCTCATCAAATGTATTTCAAGATTTGATTACACTCAGGTGTGGCTGCACGTGTGTAGTCAGACATCAGGAGGTGACAAACGGGATCGGTTTGTCATGTTCGCTGACTTGTGTGATGCATGTTAACATGACCCAGTAGCGTTGATCGATAAATAAGTTTAGTTATCTCCCGTATATATCTACAAGTGATACATCCCTTTTGATACTCATTAATGACTATTGGAATTATTGGTTTAATTCTGTTAGCGATTAATGCTGATGCAACTTTAAATGAGGTATTTAGTAGAGTAATAGGACGCCAAGATTTGAGAAACTGTATAAGCTTATTGGCTTTTTGTAAACATGTAGTTCATAGCATAGTTCAAGGAGTTAATTAAATATGTGTTTAGATCATTCCAAAAGAATTTTAAAAATTCAGTAGTGAACTCATCACCCACGTGGGTGGTCATCACCCACTTCTCGAAGGAGCTGTCCAACGCTTACCGTATGTTGCAGCAGACACGCCGATGGCACTGGAAGTCCGTGATGTCAATGGGTTGCTGCTTGTGCTAGTGTTACTCATTACAGTGTATTACACAGTTACCATCATTGCTGTTTCTTCGTAGGAACCCGTGAAGTTCCGGGTTAGAATTAGTCTTCAGCAACCAATGCTTGTCGTAAGAGGCGACTAACGGGATCATAGCCCAGATTCCAGATTGTGTTCCAAATGTTCCAATTCTATGCACTCCGGGATCAGATGGTCAGGCTCGCTGACTTGGTGGATGCATGTCATCGTACCCAAGTAGATTCATGCTCATCGTATCAACCACTGGCTTGGCTTGTCCAGACGTGATTATTTCCAAACCACCGCCATATAGCTGAAATACTTTGATTGGCGGCAGAACAGTCTACCAAAGGAACTTGGAAAAAAAGGGAATAACATACTTGAGAAATATAGTAAATGTGGACGGCAATATACTGTAGATCAATTTCCGTATATAATGCTTCAAGCTTTGAAACATATAGCTCAGGCCTACCATACAAACGGTGAACAAATCATCAAAACTGAACTCATATACACCAAAACAGAACAAAATTCATCAAAACTGCAAAACAATATCCTCTAAAACCGAAACAATACATCTGTAATGGAAGACTAATCGTTTGAAATGGAAACAAAACTTGCGTATCAGCTACAAGAGAGCGCGAGAACGGTTGCCGAGCGTACAAACGACATTCATAGCATCCCAAAACGGCAGTCATAGCATCCCGAAACGGCATACAAATCGTCAAAGATGGCGGCGAGGGGAGACGAATAGGCATTGGTACATAATGTTTTTCGTCACTTTGAGTCTAATCTTGAATATTTGATATCGGGATGTTAATCCAGAACCATTCGATAAGTATATCTGTTATCAGATATATTTTACAGGGGTTTCATCCAGTGTAAATGAATCAGTTACAGATATCATTGCTCTCCACAGTACACCTCTATTGAATTTCAGCAGAAACCATAGTGAACTGTGACTGCCTGGTCTATGTGAAGGCTTTGTTGGGTCTTGAATCAATGAGCAGTGCGTTTTCTAACATGATTAGGCTTCATGCTTGTAAGCTTTTCGGATGGTTCATTTGGTGCTATAAAACACACAGAAGGTAAATGTATGCTTTGCATGGCGATGGCGCTCAGAAAAGGCAGGATGTAAGAATTGGTGATACCGCTTCTACTGTTGGTAGTTGTTAATAAGTTCGTTTTCGATGCTATGCTAGTTTTCGATACTCCGATTACGTGTGCCGATGATATAGATATTTCGACTTTGATAAGCTGATCAGAAAGTTCACTTGATGCGTCCTTTAAAGGTGTCCTCAGATCAGAGAGGTATCGAATCGCTGTGTGTTGATCAATTTTAACAATACTTTGTTGGATTTAGGGACTTATTTAACGAATCCTTCTAGAGCATTATAGTTACATCATGGCATTCCAGCTGAATGTTGACAGAAAGAGTAGTCAATGTCTTAGACGTTTGCCCCTTTGCTGAAACTCACGAGCACTGGCGCTGGCAAACATAGAAAGAGTTAGTGAGTGAGTTTAGTTTTCGGCCACTTTTAGCAATATTCCAGCGATATCCAGCAATATTCCAGCGATGCCATGTGGGAATCGAACCCGGTTCTTCGGCGTGACGAGCGGAGGCTTAAACCACTAGGCTACTCCACCACCCCCATGGAAAGACAATGGAGACGAACCGGTATTCGAACCATAAGGTTTCCAGCGTGATCAAGGGACGCAACTCTTCACAACAAACACCTCAGACCACTCGATCACCCACTTAGTTTGACACATTCGTGATATAATTATATCAGAATTGTTTCAGACCTACAAACAAACCTAAAAAGAACAACTTCTTAACTGAACATTTAATCGACCTGCACCATCAGCGCAGTCGCCAACAACCGCATGAAATGATCGAGTCACGAGTACAGATGTTTGACTTTACGAAGTTCAATGACACACACAATCAACTCCTCATTCACGTCATATGAAGGGAGAGGTTAGGCTAGGTCTTCCCTTATCTGCATGCGAGACCCGAGGGAACCCACCATATGGTCGCCCCTCTGTGCTCCTATCTCAGATAGCACAATAGCCACCGGCGGAAATATCTGCCCTTTCGTAAAAAGATCCTGCGACATGGTAGGTGTGTGTAAAATATGAAGGTATAGTTATGTCGTATAAAAGATAAACTAATCCACTCGATGATTCGATTCGATTTATAAAACAGACATTTTAAGATTTTAACATTTTTTTACAAAATGGTCTCATGTCCTTTGGCGAAATAGTTAATCGTCCCACGTTGGATGAGGAATTCCGCTCCCTCCGCTGTGTCACGAAGGTCCTTTGGGTTGAAGTTTTCATTACGATTTGTGCATGATGGTAAATGTACACCTTCAGTGCCAGGAAAACACCAAGCTCGGTCATCTAAACATAACAGTGACACAAATCATGAACAAGGCCAAAGTTTTCAGTCTACCAATATATGGATGTGATATTATTTGTACCTTGACAGCATTATTTTAACCATTCCACTGAGGAATATGATGGGGGTTAATCCCAGTAGATGATGTCGCACCTGTAGATGGTTGTAACAGCATTATGTCTTAGTTGGACGCTGTTCATATAGGAACTACTTATACATTAGTGTGGTCCAACAGCTCACTCCATCCACGAGCAATCAATGTAGAGTATGTCTATATGAGTGAAATAATCTTGAACGCGTTGTTTAACGAGATTTTACCCCACTTCACCTGTTTATTACATCACCCCTACATTTCCAGTTCACGTAGATGCATGCATGCCTACCTCCCTGCCTGTCTGTGTTCTGTGTGTCTGTGTGCGTGCGTATCTGTGAGCCCGAGTATGTATATGTGTATGAGTGTGTGTGTGGTGCGTGTGCGTGTGCGTGTGCGTGTGCGTGTGCGTGTGCGTGTATGTATTAGTGCCCTTAGCGTTAATCTTTATACCTATTTTTTCAGATGCTGAAACTCGGTCTACTATTAGCATGTTTGATGCCCATAAGTCTTTGTCAGAACAAGTAAGCGACCAAGAACTAGATCGCTATGTCTTTTGACTATTTATTTTTCAAATGTCAACTCACAACTACAAATTAAATGTGTTTAAGTAGTTAGAAATAATTTCTTTAAAGGAAATATACCATCTGATTGGACAGGAATTCAGAGCATAACTGTCTCATTGCTTTTTGTTACATCTCGCGTCCGCGGTTCGATAATCAGGATAAATGATTTTACGGAATGTGTGTCTTTATTCGTCCCCCCAAAAACAAACAGATCACCTTTTTATTCACAGATTCATTCGGTAGACATATGGTTGTTCGTGTATTATGGAATGAAATTACAATAATAAGATTGGTTATATAGAAGAAATGCGGATATAAAAACTGATGACTGACGTTGTGTTGGTCTTTACAGAGACCTGGACATGTTTGGGTTGATCAATATGCTGTATTTAAAAGCTGACAAGAACCTCGATGGCACCATTACACAGACCGAGCTTGATGACATATTCAAGGGGTTCGATGCTAATGGTAAGTACATGCCCAGCTGGACCCATTGGAAGCAGCGTCAGTTGTTTCACCCTTTAATGATAGCCTAGTGGTTAAAGCGTTCGCTCTTCACGCCAAAGACCAGGGTTCGATTCCCAACATGGGTGCAATGTGTGAAGCCGATTTCCCTGTATACCCCGCCTTGATATTGCTGGAATATTGCTTAAAGCAGCTTAAAACTAAACTCACTCACTCATTCTATTTAATGACGCTGCACTTGACTGGATCTACGCTACAAACACGTACCGAAACGTCTCATTGACAGAACGAAACAACTTGAAATCTATGAGTAATCTCTGTCCTCCTAATCACTGTTACCGCAGGTTCTTAAATGCCACATTTGAGGTCGCTCATGAATCTTTATCTGCATGTTTCAAACATCTTCAGTGTTTTACGCAAAGTGACAGTCCCGTTAAAACATCTACTCGTTCTTTATTCAGTAGGAAATGTTGCCGTGTACAAGGACATGTTTAAGTATGACGGGTGGCCCAGTTGTGTTGCAGAATTGTGTGACTATGTAGAGATGCGCCCCTTTGACACGAAAGGAAGCTGTGATTGTGCTACAATCCATAGGTTTGTGAGCACCCATTCTGGTGGGTGTCACCAAATGGGTAAACATCTAACAGTGCCCCACATCAACGTCACACGCCGTGACAAACCTTCAATTCTGTTTAAAGCGGCGTAAAAACTCACTCCTTCACTCACACACTGGAATACCTTAGGTTTTAAGAACCATTGCCCTTATCTGACATTGGTTTCCTTGATACTAATTTGACTTTGACCTTTGAGGTGACGGCAAAGTAACGCCTGCTGAATTTGTACCCACGTGGATGGTCATCACCCACTTCTCGAAGGAGCTGGCCAACGCTTACTTCCTCCTTGCTGACCTTAACGCTGACGGTGTCATCAACCACAAGGACCTCACCATACTCTATAGCAGATTCGACATCGATGGTGCGTTCATCAATTCCTTGCCTTAATCTAGTGGTGGATTTTGTTGTTTGTCGTTTAACGCCACACGCAGCAGTATTCCAGCTTCATGACAATCCAGTCATCAGCATCTGTGTCTGCAGCTAGGATACGACGACATCAGCTGAACCAGACCACACCGTCGTAGAGGAAGCCTTCGGCGACGAATGAAAGTCAATCAGTGTCGCTATCATTGTCACTTGGTTGTAATTTGTATTTATTCTCGAGATGAAAATAACATGGTACATTTTGACTTAACGGGTTTTCATATAAAGGATATGAAGGACTCGAAAAGCAATGCATAAAACAATATCTTGTTTTAAGGTGACAACATATTTTCCATTCAAACAGGAAATGGCAAGGTTTCTGGTGAAGAATTTAATCACAAGTGGCAAGACGTAAGTGTTATATACCGAAAGTATCGCCATTAGAATAAGCACATAAACATATTGAAATGTAACAGGCGAATGCTTGAGTGAGTGTGATGGAAAATATCAAACGACCTTGATCATTAAGAATGCGTTTGCTTCAAAAGATGGGGTATGGAAAATTAATAACTGTTCTTTAGTTGTCACTTGTCTTGAAAGCGGTAAGCGGGGTGTTGTTTGTTTGTTTGTTTGTTTGGTGTTTAACTCAACAATATTCACGCTGTATGACGGCGGGTTGTAAATGTCGATCGCGAGTCTGGGTAATACGATGCCATGCATCAACCAAGGAAGTCTGACTACCCGATCCCGTTAGTCGCCTCTTACGACAAGACCAATTCTAACCTGGATCTTCATGGGTGGTATACGACATGTAGAATACATTTTATCATACTAACCTTGTTTTTTATCATATCAACCTTGCATTGTAGCATATTAATTGTGATAATAATTCTCAGATTTACAAGGAGTCCGCCTTCGCCGTTCTGTTCACACGCGCTGACGCCGACAAGAACGAACACTTGTCTAAAGCTGAATTTACCAATCTCTTTGAGCCCTTCGACTCTGACAGTAAGTATTTACAGTTCGTCTACTGTCAGATTGCAGGTATTTGTTTGTTGTTTAACGCCGCATTCAGCAATATTCCAGCTATATGGCTGCGGTCTGTAAATAATCGAGTCTGGACCAGACAATCCAGTGATCAACATCATGGGCATCGATCTACGCAGTTGGGATACGATGACATGTGTCAACCAAGTCAGCGAGCCTGACCACCCGATCCCATTAGTCCTCTCTTACGACAAGCATGGGTTGCTGAAGACCCGGATCTTCACGGGTAGACCGCAGGTAGAGTTAAGGAGGCGAAGCGGAGACCAGGTTTCGATTCTCCCCACACGTCGTTTGGCTAGAACAACACTGAAATGCTTTAAATCATACTCACTGATGCACCGCTATATCCTATCGTAGTCACTGAGTATCAAGATGTGCACACAGATGTTATCGTGAAAGCATCTGCCTGTTTTGTTCCTAGAATTGACCCCGGCGAAATGAAATCTCCAAGAGCGCCAAAGTATGTCTGGATCTTTGAAATTGTATATATAACTGATTATACACTACTCAAAAGACCAACTGATTCCTACAAAGAACCATATTTGATATCCCATGCCACCAACTGTGGTAATATGAAAAAGTCGCTGATCCTTAACTTCTTTCGAGTACAATACAAAGAAGATAAGTTAAGACCTAAATTTATAGCAATGCACTAGACTTTGACTACGAGAGTGATATCATGCGTTTTTAGCAACAGTGTACTATTTAATTACCTATATTCTTCTTCTTATGTATTAAAGCGTATCGCTACGGTGGGGTAGCCCCCTGGTTAAAGCGTACGCTCGTCACGACAAAGACCCGGGTTCCATTTTCTACATGGGTACAGTGGTGTGAATCCCATTTCTGGTGTCCCCGCCGTGATATCGCTGGAATATTGCCAAAAGCGGCGTAAAACTAAACTCACTCACTCTCACTCACTCACTATGAAATCCTATCGTATGTTCAGGGTATTACATGCCAAGTGTTATGTTCAGAGGACAATGCTGTGACGAGGTCAGAGTTCGAGGCCGGGTGGACCAAGGAGAACTTCGGAAACAAGGCCCAGGCAGACACACTGTTCCGTAATCTTGACAGTAACCATGACAACAAGATCACCAGCGTCGACACCAACCGTCTCTATATGACGTATAACGCGAACCGTGAGTCATTTGATCCCCCACTGTTAACCATAGAATGAGTAAATGCAGCACCGCTTAGAAGAAAACGTGTCCTCTGGCTAGAAGTTTGATTATCGTCAAAGTATATGTGGACAGACAGTTGTCTGAAATTGACGTACGTTGTGTTCTCTGGCTAGAAGTGTGATTATCGTCAAAGTATATGTGGACAGACAGTAATCTCAAATTGACGTACGTTGTGTTCTCTGGCTAGAAGTGTGATTATCGTCAAAGTATATGTGGACAGACAGTAATCTCAAATTGACGTACGTTGTGTCCTCTGGCTAGAAGTTTGATTATCGTCAAAGTATATGTGGACAGACAGTAATCTCAAATTGACGTACGTTGTGTCCTCTGGCTAGAAGTGTGATTATCGTCAAAGTATATGTGGACAGACAGTAATCTCAAATTGACGTACGTTGTGTCCTGGCTAGAAGTGTGATTATCGTCAAAGTATATGTGGACAGACAGTAATCTCAAATTGACGTACGTTGTGTCCTCTTGGCTAGAAGTTTGATTATCGTCAAAGTATATGTGGACAGACAGTAATCTCAAATTGACGTACGTTGTGTCCTCTGGCTAGAAGTGTGTATGATTATCGTCGTTGTGTCCTATGCTAGAAGTGTGATTAGTCAAAGTATATGTGGACAGATTGACTCAAATTGACGTACGTTGTGTCCTCTGGCTAGAATGTTGATTATCGTCAAAGTATATGTGGACAGACAGTAATCTCAAATTGACGTACGTTGTGTCCTCTGGCTAGAAGTTTGATTATCGTCAAAGTATATGTGGACAGACAGTAATCTCAAATTGACGTACGTTGTGTCCTCTGGCTAGAAGTGTGATTATCGTCAAAGTATATGTGGACAGACAGTAGTCTGAAATTGACGTACGTTGTGTCCTCTGGCTAGAAGTGTGATTATCGTCAAAGTATATGTGGACAGACAGTAGTCTGAAATTGACGTACGTTGTGTCCTCTGGCTAGAAGTTTGATTATCGTCAAAGTATATGTGGACAGACAGTAATCTCAAATTGACGTACGTTGTGTCCTCTGGCTAGAAGTTTGATTATCGTCAAAGTATATGTGGACAGACAGTAATCTCAAATTGACGTACGTTGTGTCCTCTGGCTAGAATGTTGATTATCGTCAAAGTATATGTGGACAGACAGTAATCTCAAATTGACGTATCTGAAATTGTGTCCTCTGGCTAGAAAGTGTGATTATCGTCAAAGTATATGTTCTTAGACAGTCCCTGGCAAATTGACGTACGGTTGTGTCCTCTGGCTAGAAGTGTTCTCCCGGATTATCGTCACAGTGATATGTGGACAGGACAGTACATTAAAATTGACCTACGTTGTGGACTGTTGCTAAAAGTCGTGATTATCGTCAAAGTTGTTAGTTGTCGCCGTTGTTCGTTGAGTTTCTGTTCTTGTTAGTTACCGTTGTTCCTGTTACTTCTATAACTGTATAATCTTCTAAACTAAACGTTAGTCTACCACGACTTCAGTTAATACTGTGATTGGTTAAAACCATTCTCTTTTGCCCAACATATTTGTTCTAAAAAAATGTGATATCGTTGAAAAAATTATTTAGCCTAGTCACGATCCCTCTTAGCCATTACACTCTTTGATCTGAAGTAGTCTATGGAAGAATAGTTACTTACTTTACCGTATTTATGCCAGTGGTACACCCTCATGTCCTGTTCCTTCCTTTCGGAAATATCCCCCCAAACCCAGCTTTTTGTCAACAGCCTCGCGAACATCCCAGCGAATCCGATTCAATTTGAATCCATTACACTTTGAATCCACTAGGTCACAACACACTTTTCAAAATGTTGAAAATAATGTCCGTAGAATCGAGTTTGAGCGCAAAGTACACAAATGAGTGTGTAAGAGCTACCATAGTGACTCTTCTGTCGCACGCAGAAGTAGAGGTGCGTGAAATCGTCAAGTTGACAGGGCACAAAATTCAACAGTATCTAAATTCGTACAACAGGGACTTCTCATCACAGCAAAGCGCCTGTACTCTTAAATTTTGTAAGGTACCAATAATTAGATATCAAAGACTCTATCTCAGTCATACAATCATGTTAACCTTGCACAAACTGTCAGAAGCTTTCCTGTCGCACCTTTCCAAATTTCCAAAATGCAACGTCAATGTAAACAATCACTTCCTAGAATAGGTCAAGGCCATCAGGTTGCTGCCATTATTTGTGTTGGGAAAGGGTCTATGGTGGGATTTTAAAATGTGAACCAAACTTTTAACATCATTTGATATGTTTTCCAAGTTACCAGTTAATGTTTAGTGATTAATGATGTAAAAAAACAACAACGTTATTTGTTATTACAGAACTTGGTGTTTATAAGTCACTGACGGTTTTACCACCAATCACCTCTTATTGGGCGATACCACTTCAGACTGGACTGCGAGGCCGCTTCACGTATTGGCGCGTCACCAAAGGAGTTCCAACTGAAATTATTCATAAACCTGTCATGGTAGAATGAAAATAATTCCGTTATACTGTCTCTAATTTCAAAACACAGCAGGTTTATCTCCTAATTATTCAAGCTACTATAGACAATACAAATTTCCATTTTCTGTTCCAGACGACGACCACTTGGATCTCATTGAACTGTCAAAGGTATTCCTGGAATGCTTTCAAACCCGCTTTTAACCACATACGCATAGCTTAGTTTGAGTGAATGATTAAAATGTATAGCTTTACCTTTAGAAGATGAAATTTCATTGGTACGGTACTTTTGTTACGGCTGCTGATGTGACTAGAAGTATCAAACAACCTTAGTGTTCAACAACATACATACCGATAACGTGATAGCAATATTGTGAATGTCACAAAGGTGTCGCACAATTGACCACTTGTGACATCAATCTATTTAATCCAGCGTTCGATATTAACGTCGGTCCTTAGGCGGGAAGCCGACTGAAAACCACGCGGACTCACACCTTTGTTTTCTGCAGTCCTTATGGCCGACAGCTTCTTCCTCCCCAATACCTAAGAGTATTATTTCCATGTTAAGATAGGGTGTACACATTCTGATCAGGACCCACAATGTTTTATGGTTCTGGGTCCTTAGGGCCTGCAGCTTTCCAGGGTTCAGGACAAACACTGATTTGATCAAATAATAAAGAAAGCCACCAATAGCTGGATATTGTCGATTGCGGCATATAGATGAAGACATTATATTCTCTGTGTTTTTTCTTTCCAGATCAGTCTTCTCGTCGGTCACATTTAGAGTCTTCAGTAAGTACAGAAGAGTGCTGAGTGCCCTGAATATAGCATACACGGACTTTCACTATGTTGATAATGGTAAATTCGCCTTAATAAAGTGCCAGCGGTGGGCAGATGGGATGTACTCGTCTTGTCCAGGATGTTGGTTGAGAATACTCAGTGTCCTTCAGAAAGTGGTCAAATGTAACGTGTTAGTTTTGAGATTACACGTTCTTATATATTAGTTGCTTAGTGAACCACAGATTCCTTTACCTTTTTGGGTCCCATGCTGGTAGCCGCGTTGGCTGAGTGGGTTAGATCGCTGACTTGGTGTGTTAGCGATTTGGTGCCTCGATCACTCGTGCGGCATTGGACTCAAACCCCCAACAATAATACAAGAATGTTACAAGAAATTGTAAGATCATATGGTAATCTGTACGTTGCTCCGCAATATTTCAGAAATATGGCGATGGGCTGTAAATAACCGAATCTGATTCAGATAACCCAGTGATTCACATCATGGACATCGACCTACACAATTTGGACACCATGACATGCACCAATCATCGGTCGCCTGTTACGAGGCTGCGGAAGATCAATTCTAACTCTTCGCTGGGCATACACTAGGTGGAATACTGTGGACATGGATATATTCTGAAATGCTCATATAGTAACAGTTGTACACATAAATTAACACGCACATTATTTATTCTTTTCAGATGCAACCCTAAGAGAACGAATTCTTAAAGTATATCCGGAACGAATAAGTAAAGAATAACACCCTTGTTAACTTGTTCTTATTTGAGTTCAGCACCCCCCCCCCACCCCCACCCCCCACAAATAAATAAAAAAAAAAAAAAATAGGAGAATAGAAATGAAAGAAAAAAGGATCAATACCCAACATTTATGTGCCTGGGATCATCATCAACTGATTATATCATTTGTAATAGGGTGTGGAGGGTGGGTGAACGGTGTCACCATGTCATCGAAGCCCGCAATTCGCTGTGGAGAGTAACGTCCCTTGGACCCACAATACATTCAATCACTCTGCCTGATCTCGTGACCACAACAGGAAGAGACTACAACAGGAAAGTCTACAATACTGACTGACTGAGTTTAGTTTTACGGCTTTTGCAATATTCCAGCAAATGGGACACCAGTGGGAGTACCCATGTGGGGATTATAACCTGGTCTTCGGCGTGACGAGCCAACGCTTTAACCAACTACCCACGCCCCTTCTCAGGAAGGGAATATAACAGGAAATGGTAAACGTCGGAGATCATGGATATTGTCCAAATCAAACCCAACTCATGAACAGTTAATCTTTTTTCACACTATTGAGATTAGCTCATAATATTCAGAAACATAGACAAATAAGGCCACTTAAAAGATATTCTTATCACTTTTTAAAAAAAATATGGGTCGGGCGGGCGGATTTTATTTGTACATTACATTTTATTTTATGTACAAAACCTCTTGATTTCTGTGGAAAATTTCACCTTTTCTCCTATAGAAAATAAAAACTTAAAAGTGTGGAAGATTCGTGCACATTTTGAGAGTCAAAGCTGCATTTTCTCTTGTGTTAAAAATATCTTAGGGTCGGGTAGAATGTTTGGGTCGGGCGGTAATGAGAAACCAAAACATTTTTTATATATGGCCTAACTATAAAACAACAGATTACTGTCAACACAAGATGCCTACTACCCGAGGCAAATATACTATCCCCAAAAAGAAACGCATAGGCGTTTTGTATTTTTAAAAATCTATCAACTACCTATTGTGTTCAAACAATCGTCAAAATATGTAACACAAGTGTTGATAACATGATTTTACACAAATGCACAATTGCAATAATCGACTGTACCCGAAAATGCTGATTTTGATGAGATTTCTTACAAGGATTAAAAAGGCATCACCACAACACAACAGAAATCATCTTCCAGTTGAAATTATGCAGCAAAGAGCATGCATTGTCTGGCTATAAAAATTCAGATTACTTTCGGAAATCGGCATTCGTTTTGATGGAGTTTCAAGGTCAAATCACTACGCCACGTCTTTACGCTGCGACACCGAACATCGCCATTGAAAGAATGCACACTGGAGATCACCAATCTTCTGTTGCCAGGCGTCTGAATGTTAGTCTGAGCACGATACCACGGTTTACAGCTCCTTACATCCAAACAGGCATAACAAATGACCGTCCCCGTCCCCGTACCTGTACGGAACAGGTTGAGAGAGATTGGACTGAGAGCCGGGAGATCCGACGTCGGCCCCGTGCTACGTCGTCACCATCGCGCTCAGCGTCTCCGTTATATAACATTATCTACTTGGTTGTATAGACATTTCCTTCTTCTAAACTGACGCAAATATTCATGTACTAGTCTATTTGTGTACGAGTTATACATGTTTGAAAATACAACATGTTCTCAACAGATTTCTGGGTTATGCGTTTCTTTTTTGGAATAGTATACATTCAATAGACGTTAATAAACAGTCTGCCTGTCAGTCTGTCTGCAATACCAGTCAGGGGAATATTGATTTAAGACTGGCACAGCACGTATAACCTTGCGTGGATGTACCATATACTATCTGATATTTGTCTTTGACAGTTCTCTTAGAGGGTCATGTTATGATGAATCGATTTTGTCAAATGTTTGGTTTGGTTGTTGTCACGGTGGGAGTAAAACCCAGAGTTTGGCAGGTTTACACGTCTTCTAAAAGTATGGTTGACAAACCTACAAATAGACAGACAGACAGTCAGACAGACAGACAGATAATTTATTTGTATAAGTGGCCCTGATTGAATTGAACAGTGAATTTATGCGCAACCTATAAATACGTGAGCAATAGGAACATCAATAGATCCATAAACACCCATTAAGAATTTACATTTTTCTCTCAACTTAAGTAGGCCCATGTGGTACAACACAAGGGCTACCTTAAACAATAAATCAATATTTGCTGTGCGAAGTAGCGTACAGAATTTGTCTCGACGGTTGGTTGTATAAAAAATAAGGCAAATATTTGTCTCTTATTTCTAAATATTTCGGGCATATGAGTAATACATGGTACTCATCTGCATTGTAAAACTTACAAATAGTGCTTCACACAATCTCCAAAAGCTCTGGGTCGCGTGTTCACATGGAGCGAAGGCGCCAATCCCATTGGGGTATGGATTTCTTAGTAGCACAATGTGCAATTACGTATTCTTAACTGATTTTAAACAAAGACCAATGACCGCGATGATCGAGTCCTAATTCGTCTGGCAAGAAGCAATCCCTGCTCCAACCTGCGCCATCAATAGATAGCGAGAGTGGAACTCTAACAGTGGCACTACTGATGCTGCTGGTCTGACGGAACGTCGTCCAATCAGACGTCGCTTTCTCACAGACACAGACAGGACCGACTGGCGTGGTGCAGGCCCCGAGGACACTTGAGGACATGGCGTAGAGGTCAGATCATTGGTCTGGTGAAAGACTGGCGTGGTGCCGGCCCCCGAGGACACTTGAGGACATGGCGTAGAGGGACATGATCATTGGGGTGAAAGTGGTGCAGGCCCCCGAGGACAGAGGACATCAGATCATTGGTCTGGTGAAAGACTGGCGTGGTGCAGGCCCCCGAGGACACTTGAGGACATGGCGTAGAGGTCAGATCATTGGTCTGGTGAAAGACTGGCGTGGTGCAGGCCCCCGAGGACACTTGAGGACATGGCGTAGAGGTCAGATCATTGGTCTGGTGAAAGACTGGCGTGGTGCAGGCCCCCGAGGACACTTGAGGACATGGCGTAGAGGTCAGATCATTGGTCTGGTGAAAGACTGGCGTGGTGCAGGCCCCCGAGGACACTTGAGGAGATGGCGTAGAGGTCAGATCATTGGTCTGGTGAAAGACTGGCGTGGTGCAGGCCCCGAGGACACTTGAGGACATGGCGTAGAGGTCAGATCATTGGTCTGGTGAAAGACTGGCGTGGTGCAGGCCCCGAGGACACTTGAGGACATGGCGTAGAGGTCAGATCATTGGTCTGGTGAAAGAGTGGCGTGGTGCTTCCCGTGGACAGAGGACATGACGTAGAGGTCAGATCATTGGTCAGGTGAAAGAGTGGCGTGGTGCAGGCCCCGAGGACACTTGAGGACATGGCGTAGAGGTCAGATCATTGGTCTGGTGAAAGTTGTTATTTTAAATTGTATTCGTTACCGACGGTCGTTGTCAGGTATGGAGACGTCGTAACGAAGCATATCCCCAGGATATGATCCATGAAGGTGACCCCTTAGGTGGTGGTGGCTCAGTGATGGTGTGGGGTTGATTGCAAGTTACACTTGGAGGAGATGGCACAATTTTGAGATGATTTCACGCTTGATTTGGTACCTTTTACCTTTAATGGATCTGGATCGGTGAGGAGACTGGCGTGGCGTGTCACACCATTGGGTGGCGACGAAAATAGTGTTCAGTTTTTCCGCGCCTTTCTAGCTTGTTTTGAGGTCAGATCATTGGTCTGGTGAAAGACTGGCGTGGTGCAGGCCCTCGTGCCAGATGCAGGAGGACACATGGTGTAGAGGTACACAGATCAATGGTCTGGTGAAAGACTGGCAGGGCTATGGTGCAGGCCCCTGAGGACACTTGAGGACATGGCGTAGAGGTCAGATCATTGGTCTGGTGAAAGACTGGCGTGGTGCAGGCCCCGAGGACACTTGAGGACATGGCGTAGAGGTCAGATCATTGGTCAGGTGAAAGAGTGGCGTGGTGCAGGCCCATAAGAAAATGTTGCTGAGGACACTTGAGGACATGACGTAGAGGTCAGATCATTGGTCACTTTGGCGACGAAAATATCAGGTGAAAGAGTGGCGTGGTGCAGGCCCTCGAGGACACTTGAGGACATGGCGTAGAGGTCAGATCATTGGTCTGGTGAAAGTTGTTATTTTAAATTGATCTCATTGCAGTACTTGGGACATTTAATGTCAACGCTATAAAGAGGAAGGACTAGATACCGCCATCGTGCCACCTATTGGTAACCACCCTCTTGTTAATCAACCGGTATTCATGGATGACAACCTGGACCTCACCCTTCTCCAGAAGGTATCGCCCATTTGCAGAACAACGCCACTGAAACATAACCATGGCCCGCAAGGAGTCTCGATATGAACCCCATAGAACATGTTTGGGACTGTCTCAGAAGATAGGTTCGAGCTAGAGATCCCCCTGTTCCAAATCTGCTGGAATTTACGCACTATTCCTTGGAGAATAGCGGAATATTCTCATGCTGAGAATTCGACGCTTGATCGCCAGTATCAGGATGAGACTGTAAGATATTGTCAGTGCGAGGGTTGGCTATACCAGGTATCAGATATAGACGCCAGTGGTAGTTCATACAATCACAACAATCACTGTTTGAAGACTGTGACAATCAGACTGGTGGTGTGTCATGTGACCATACTTTTCAGGTGAGGTGAGGTGAAATTGGGTTTAGCATTGTTGATATTCATGTGTTTGTGTAGTCCTGAAGCTGCTAGCCCACTGAGATACCATGCCGCAGTGTTACCCGACTCAGACACACTATTTCCGAATTTGTTTTGTTGCCAGCAGACACCAACAAGTACCATATTTTAACGTCTTTGGTATGACGCGGTCGGGATGGAACCCGCGACCTTCCGTTCTCCGGGCGGACGCTCTAACCACTACACCACGGAGGCGGTTATACTTTTCAGCATTGTTGATATTCATGTGTTTGTGTATTCCTCTCAGTAAATTGTTGACAAATGTTTAATTTGTTATTGTTTCAGAGTATGTCACTGTGACCATCTTAATACGCGGAATTTAGTTTTCTCATTCATATACAACTTTTTATGTATATAGAATGTGGATGGTGTTTGATTTGGTGCTTGCTTTTTGCATATGTGTATATACAAACAAGGTGTTATATGATACTTACAAAAATTAAACACAGATAAAAGTGTAATCCGCTAGCAAGTTAAGGCAGAAGCCTGGTTATTGTATGGGGACAGGTTCCCCCATGTCTTACGTCTTCTGCCGAATCTTCTTTATACGTGGTTACGGAAAGAGGCGAGATTTGTCTATTGTAGGGGAGCAGTGTGGAGCGTGGTCGGAAGTAATCCAGACATGGTGTGTGGAGTTTTTGTTCGTCTGTCGGCGTTGCACGTGTGTTCAAGGACGCCTTGTAGTACGTGAACAAACACGAGGAAGGCCACAACAAATTTAGTGTTTGATCATCGGGCACCTGCCCATGTATTGCCCATGTCAAGTGTGTTTTGAAGCTGGCACTAAAATGTTTTCGAAGATCGTATGTTGCGGCGCTTGAAGTAATAGGATGCAGTGGCTAAATATCATTTAGCGTTGCTTTTCTTAACTGTGCCTTACTACGAAAGCCCAACGGTGCCAGCTAGTGGTTATTATTTTAATTAAAGGTAAATAGTTTTGATAGTTCGAGGATTTTCTGGTTACTTCTATAATTTGTTTCGTTTTGTCACGCTCATTCAAAAACTCGATTTATAATATACTACCCATCAAAAGTTTAGACTCATTAGTGTTAATGTAGTCACTTACTTCAGTCAACTGTTCTAAATTAGATTTTGCTAAATATTCCATAATGTTTAAAGGTACTGTTTACGCATAAACTGTTGTATTGCAAAACAAATTCGAAAAGTTGAATAAATTATTTTCATGAAAGTAAATCATGAAACTCAGTGAATATTGGCGATTTCTTAACAAAACTTCACCCCAAAAATGCAGCTGTTCACATGCACGATATTTGCACATGCTTTTCAGAAAATTGAAGCATGATCCGCGTCCAATTCATCTGCATATGCGTATGGTTTGCAGATGGTGAGCATAATGTTACACCGCTTTAAATCATATGCATGCAAGATAGGTTTCACATATTCACCCATGTGGGTCATGACGTAAAACTCGAATCCTTTTGACGCAATTGGGATACGATGACCTGTCAGCAAGCCTGACCACCCGATCCTGTTAGTCGTCTCTTACGACAAGCATGTGCTACAGAAGATCAATTCTAACCCGGATCTTCACGGGTAGACATACTGAATGACAAAAACTGGACTTCTGTCGAAGCCTGGTACTCTCATTGTGAGAATTGCTCACCTAAATTTGCAAAACATTTCTGAACAGTTAAACACCATGTATGTTTTGAAATTCACTATATTTGATATCTGTTTTTGCATGTGATCAAATTTTACATGTGCACCAAACATTTCAGACAACAGATCGTTTGGGAACATACTTCCGAATTTCCATTTCATGTGAACAGCTGCATTTTTGGTGTGAAGTTTTGTTAAGAAATCGCCAATTTTCACTGAGATTCATGATTTACTTTCATGAAAATAATTTATTCAACGTTTCGATGCTTGGTCCGTTTGTAAGTAGTTATATTAATCTCCACATACACAGAGTCGACTTGCAGAGACAAGTCGGTTGTTAACTTAAAAAATGAAACACTTAGGAACAGGGAATTGCGTTTGATGTGAAGCAATATGGAAGTATCCTCTGTAAACCATGTTTGAAGGATCTCTGAAGTCTACATGTTTGTGCCTACATCTATACAGAAACAAGACATGGTGGTTTCCACTGTGCTCCCTCGAGTGGTACATTCGCCGTTTTATCCCCCAGGAATGAAGAACAATTCTTTTGAGGAAGGGACCTTGCGTTTTTGTATAGTTCATTCACAGGAATCTCACTTAGTGTGCCCTCGTTATGCTGATTATACAGCATCTCCTCATACAAACATACAATGTAGCGCTATAATTGTCTTCAATTCTTAAATGTCACCCCCTACCGTCTTCTCGCAGTACACTTATGGTACCATTTTATCAAAACGTTTATTTGAATTTATTAAAGGTGATACTTCTCAAGAAATATGATTCGGTTTTTGTTCCCAGATCATACCTGTCGCCCGGATGGCTTCATATGCTCTGTTAACAACAATTGTAAGAGCTGGCGGTTGCATTGTATTGTATTGTTTGTTGTTTAACGCCGCACACAGCAAATATTCAAGCTATATGGGGACAGTCTGCAACTAGTTGAGTATGGACCAGGGCCCCTTCCTCAAAGCGACCGTAGCTCTAACATGATCGTAACTCCCATGCTTTAACATAGACTTACAACTGTCGTAGCACTGCGATCGCTTTGGGGAACGGGGCCCAGCGCCTCCTTATTGCGATAGTGCCTCAATATCGATCACTCACATACTGCAAAAATCTCTGTTGGATTAAGATAACCCCAATGCCTTATCTCCCCCGCCACCAACCCCTCCTCTCCCCCAACCCCCACAGCACAGCAAGACCTGGTGACAGAGCTATGGGCTTCGGCGATTGTTTGCCCTTGTCTCGTGTGACGTTGTATAGATGTTGTTAGACAGTAACACATCAGTCTGAGCGAACCTGTCCACAACACGAACAGGCTATAGACATAGGCTATCAAGAGAACACGATAGCACTATGATCACATGATTCTCACATGATCACATGATTCTCACATGATCACATGAAATAACTAAGCATTTCCTTTGTTGCCATCTTTAACTGCCTTCTTTGCTTTTGCTAAACTATTGACCATTCTATAAATTTGAATGAATGATTCGCTCAGAATCACCAGATGTTAACGACAAAGTGACCGGTAGTACCCGCCCTTCACTGTAAAGTAAGTGTTGCCTAGCTCCAGACTTCATATCGCCTTCCATACGTAGGCCACCTGTCACAATCGAGCTTGACCAGACAATCCAGTGATGGACCATACAATCCGGTGACACCATAGCGCAATAACATATATTCTTGAAACATGAAAACCCGATATGTCAATTTGGAATAATGTCTGTTGCATATACTGTGTGTTTTTCAACACATATCCATGACCATTATCAATTTCTAATGCTGAATATTTCAATTACAAGAAATACAAATCCCATTCCCCACAAATGTTTCTTTGTATCTTAAGGATATTTGCTGAAAGGGAAGGTCTATGGGTTAGACTGAAAGTACACACAGAGAAGGCAGAATCAATTGGTTGTCAGATTACCTTCAGTGGACTTTGAACCCATGAAACAAATACATTGAGAGAAAGCCAGATAATATTGGGGCGACCTCTTCAAATGTTTATTAATTGCACCTCTCTTCAAATGAGTAAAGAGAAGTCATATTAGCATGAGTATTAAGCATACTGAATTATTCTTTATATATGTTTTAAATTAATATGAAAAACCAGATTAGTCTTGAATCAGTCTTGAATATCGGCAAAATATTCCGTTGAACTTTAAGCGTTACGAATGAAAATGTTATAATGGATTGCTTAAAGTTAGCCATATTCGCGAAAAGGAAAATTCTGGGTTAAAAAACTCGTTTAAGGGTCAGTAAATATTATCATACAACGACCTCATGAGGCGAGACTGAATGTTGACGTGTTGGGGAGTACGGAAGAAAATACATTCCACAATTCGAAGTTTGCCTCACATCTAAAACGTCGTTACCCCACGTCGTTGATCGTTATTCATATTATCGATCAGTGGATTATCTGGTTCCGATTGCTATATTTAAAGGCGGTGTACATGTACCTGGAGTATTCAGTGCGATGTGAAACACAAATAACCAAACAAACTAAAGCTGACTGTAGGATCGGGGTAAGAGGTAACTTTGCATTACAGGAATATTTCGTGAAGCCACTTTTGGTCTATTGAAAAGGAAGTTTTCAATTTTCATATCATTCGAATAACATGTGAACCGCATCACCTAAAGTAAAGTATATTATAATATCATAAATAACAATATGTTCATTTAAGAACATGTTATCTCCAGCATCACATTTTATTTCCCGGGCAAAATGATTGGTACAACAAATATTGTCACTTCATGAAACCAATATGGCTGAACGGCAAGTATCCGGAGTTTTGACAAGGCTGGGTTTCCATCCATAAGGGCTATCAGCAAACGCCAGGTGTTATCAGAACTGTGGCAAGGGGCTACTGAGAGACATTTTAGCTGCGTCTGTGTACAAGGTAAGTATGCCTGAAATGTTCTACCGTATATTTTTATCTACTTATGATCTGATTTTGTACTGACAAAAAAAAATGGACCAATATTCAGGCCAGGCTTTCTTTACATTTCGTTTGAACCATGGTGATACACCTTGTGTTTATCGTCTTGCGTTAGGACAATACTATACCAGTGGAATGGCCTACGCAGTCAGAGATATTTTCATATCTTAGCTGATTTAGTTTTCGAAAATTGCGAGCTCATTTGTTAGTAAAACCGCGTATAACCATTTCCTTCATTACATGCATGGTTGTCCATTGTCCGATTCCGACCTTGTCATCCGCCTGCGTTTATAACTGTCCTTCAAACAGTGATAATAAAAGATGTTCGCGAATATGCGAGTGAATCGTTAAGAACATCCAATTAGCGAAGCATTTAACTTGTTTCAAATTCGAACCCAGAGTACCTATATAGGAATTAGGATTAAACTAGCGCTTTCGAATGGTTCTGCTGGGCGCCACAGGTTTAACTGCATCGATTAAGTGTATTTGAAAAGGCGTACAACACTATGATACATTTTCCAATCGTCCAAAAAGCCACACGTCTGGGTAGAGCATCACACAAACATTTTCCTTTTGCTTTGATAACTACAGAAATTGTGCATTATGAAGCGGTATCTGTGCATGTACGTACGAATAGTTTAATTTGGTCTCTCTTGTTGTTGTTAGTCACGATATGGCTGAAATATTGCCGATGTGACGTTGAATATTAACTCACTCACTCACTCTTGTTGTTGATGCTGTCCGTGAAACAGCGTAAAACGTTTCACTGTTTGCGTTTCGCAACATCCCCGACGCTGCTCTCAAAGCGTTTAGAATTTACTTTGTGTGACTTGGCAAGTCGTAGTACTCTGCCCCGGACGTTTACGTAACCAGGATGTTCCCCATCGAGCTTTTTGATTTGAAGTTCCTTGGGGAGACTTGGCATGGCGGTATACTCTGCCTCAGGATTTCACGTATCCCCACGGCGTTGCTCTCAGAATTTCTTTAGAATTTCTTCAGGGTGACTTGGCAGGGCGGTATACTCTGCCCCCGGACCTTCACGTGCCCCCGACGTTCCTCACCGAGCGTTTAGAATTTCCATGGGGTGACCTAGCAAAGCGGTATACCACCCATGTCCATCGTGGATCTAATTATTGTCCACATGATATTCTTCCATATAGAACCTTATTGAATTATCAAAGGAATCTTTGCTTTTTCCAATGTAGGATAACCATGCATATTGAATCCTATCGTGTTATTACGCCCATAAAGACGTGTAAATGAGGTTGAAACAAAACGTATTGCCTGGTCCAGCGCGTTCTCCAGACATTAAACATCTCTAGGATCATCTTGATCGTCAGCTGAGTTTGCGTGTACCACCTCCAGCGAAACGGTTTGTATTGTGGACAGGATAAATACTGAAGGCTTATAAAACTAATCGGTTTATTCTTTTACAGCTAGATCCTCGTCATCATGAAGTTCCTAGTTGCAGCACTGGCGTCGTTCCTCGTTCTCGGGTAGGTGCATGAAACAGTTGCAGTTGTATACACCATCGCTCAGCCAGAGTACTTGTGTATCTCCAGTCAAATTGATTGTGATACATAGTGTGGTTCAGTTGTACCGTTTTGTGGTACAGTGCATATACCGTTTGAGGCTTATTCCTGGTATCCTCGGGATATTGCTGGAACATTGCTGAAGGCGGGTACCGCCATAATCATTCACGATTTTTAACATAGGTTTGCGATCGCCCTACAGTTGTGATCGTTTTGTGCCATGGTTTACTTATGACAGTGCTTTGACGACTATTCGTGTGCGTTGTCATACGAATGACAGTCATAATAAGGTATGGTGATGATTGAGTCCTTCGTGTTTATCACACTAGATCGGAGATATATTACGCTGGATAAGTGATAACTAGTCAACAGTCCGAAATACATGTACTTCGTCTAATACATATCGCTATAGATATGTAGAAACGATATTCATAAATTGTAGCTCAACTAGCTCCATAACTCCAGTTTGGAGGATCATGCCCTTGGCATGACATGTTATCTATAGTATGAAAGAATCAAATAGTCCTTAGCTGTTTTGAGTAGAATCCAGATTATATATTACGTACGAGAGATATTTGGATTTTTAGTTCAAACAGCGTCATTTCAGCGGTAAAGGGTAGACTAGTGGATCTGTCTTGACACTGATACCAGTACTGGGATCTGTTCTTCAGTTTGGTGTCCTGCAACTCTGAGCCCCAGAAGGAGGTGATGTTGTTCAACAATGTCGACAAGGACAAGAACGGCAAACTGTCCAACGCTGAGTTGGAGGCCATCTTCCTCTTCTTTGACGCCAACAGTAAGTCACACAAACTGTGGGGGATGTGAGTGTGTATGTGTGTGTGCACGCGCATGAGTGCGTGAGAACGTGTATGTGTGCGTGTGTGTGAACGTGTATGTGTGTGTGCGTGCGTGTATGTGTGTGAGAGAGAACGTGTCTGTGCTTGCGGGCGTGTATATATGTGAACTAATCCAGATTAATGGCGGTTCTTCGGTGTTAACATGCTGAAATTAAACATGTACACCTCATGTAGACACGGTGTACAGACTGCGATAGGGTACATCATAAGTATCACGATAAGACAAATTACATTTCTGGGTGACGATTTTCTTTCGGTGAACGGAACGAAAATGTTCAAATCTAGTTTGCCTAGACATACTTTAGACACATTCCCAAATTTCGTATTTTTGTGTCAGAAATGATATCCAATACAAGTGAACATATACTGGGCAAAATAAGTTAAGCATATTGATATTTTTATGATTGATATTCTATCAGTGTGACAATGAATAAATAGATCATTATTCATAATTTCAAAATTTGCATATATCCCTAACTATTTTTGTCCAGTATATATGTCTTGTTTTTTGTACCTGTTTGTGACGGCAGGATGTGTCAACCTTTCAGTGTCCACCTGGTGCCTTTACAAATGTATCGTCATATATACATGATTAGGATGTTGCCGAATTTGCACCACACAATTTTAATATTAATTCCTAAATACATGTCATTGATATGTTCGAAACCGTACAGTGGATTGTTTTCAGGGAGCTATATGTCGTGTTTGCGGATTGTAATTTAAGTCATCACCCGCCTTAATTACAAGCGTATTGGACTTGCATATAACCCATGAAAGTGTTGCGGTGGATCGACTCTCACTCTCGAGATATCGTTTTACTGTTATGAGAACTATTACATGGCACAATAGCAGTATTGAGAAGAACACCATCCCAGATGCAAAAGGCCATACCCAAGGCACCATCCGGCTTAGAAATGGCCTTCAGCAACCAGTGGCATCAGGTGTCTGAAAGGACCAGTAGTTCAGACGTGTCGTCGTGTCCGAAACTGCGTAGCTCGATGGCCATTATGTCGATCACCGGATTGTGTAGACTAACCTCGATCATTTAAACACCGCCTTATAATAGCTGTAATATTGATATTGTTCAGTGCGGCCTTTAAACAAACAAGCAAGCAAACAAATAAACATACAGCGCATCTGGTGGGATCGACAATTTGAGAAACAGTCATGCCTCTTTTCCCCCCTACACCCACACACTCACACACATATATGCTGTGTACTGGATGATATATAGGTGATTTCACTGGGTATGTATATATCACATTCCCAACTCCTCACTGTTGAGACAAATTCTTCCTGCGAAACATTTCGTTATGCAGCAAACCTGACAAGCGCGGTCGATGTCCTCTGTTGCAGATGACAAGGAGATAACACAGAAGGAATTCGAAGATGAGTGGGTTGTGAAGTACGCACTGGGACCATCGGCGGAGGCTGTCGCCCTCTTCAAGGCTGCAGATGCAAATGATGATGACAAGATCACCAAAGCCGATCTACCCTTCATCTTCCAGTATTTCGACATGGACAGTGAGTATATTCAATATTATAGCTAAAATACATGGAATTATCATGAAACGGCCCTCCCATTATCAGAAATTGAAAATGATATTGGACCGCTCAACCTTAAGGACGGGCCACTATCAGTTCTGTTGTCAAGTGACGTCATAGTGGGTGCGTGGGCTTACGGTTCATTCGACAATAATTGGCTTTCGAGTGGCAGATATTCTGGGTCAAACAAGTCAAAGCAACCCGAATTCCCGCTTTAAATAGCGGTAATATTGGCTTTCTTGTTGGTGCTAACCTTAACAATTGCACTATTAAGACTGTTGATGGACCAAAACCGAACACTGACATAGTTTGACATGTTGCAGGCTATGGTCTTGTCAAAGGCCAAGGTCGAATATCGTCACTTTCTGTTGTTACGTCACTTGAATTGTTCAATGACGTAATTGCATTCGGGCAGTCAACCCCGTCAGAAGTTGATTTGGGTAAATTTACAGTCAAATGCCTTCATTGTTTCCCTTTTCTTTTCAACACAAATTCCATGTATTTTAGCAATAATAAGGGTAATGCTATTTTTGAGGACATTATCATTTGCAGAAGCCCTCGGTCTTTTTCATATGCCCTCCTTCGTCGGGCAGTTAATGGAAGACCTCAGGCTTCTGCAAATGATAATACCCTCAAAAATAGCATTACCCTTATAGGTGTGGTCAAGGTGTTGATGTTAATGACAAGGATAGCTGAAACTTATGCAGTGGTGACTAGAGTTTACAGCCACATAACCGTCTCCTCTGTTATATCGTACCCCTGAAGGCCCGGGTTAAAATAACCTTCAGTAACCCATGCTTGTCGTAAGAGGCGACTAACGGGATCGGGTGGTCAGGCTCACTGGCTTGGTTAACAGATGTCATCGGTAAAATAAAAGAATGTTATATCGTATATATGTTTCTGTGTGTCCTGTGAGTTCTGATTGGTTTTTATCTCTTTGTGATTCAGCACGATGTTTGTTCAAATAGGTCTCCATGATTTTCAGATGTTGTGTTAGGGCTTGGCCTCTTCTACCTCCAGGGTAGCTTCCGGTGACTCTTATCAATGGTCGTTTTCCAAGTTGGAGCAATAAGTATACCAATAAATTTAAACGGAGAGGAATTCACTGTGAAAGCAACAAATAACAAAGACAGGTTATACAAAAACAGTTACATTCACAGTTTTAACAGTCATCAGAAAGTAATGTATTTGAGGTACCTAGTCAAGTGGCAGTACAAGATTCAAAGTCCAACGTAGCTCCAGTCTGGACAGTCAGGCTGTAAGAAAGGGTCTTCACACTCCCGACAAACATTATGGAATGTGAGATGAAAGAGGCCCTACTTGCCCCTTATATGGTCATAAAACACAAGAAATTTCTCTATTCCTTTTGGATTATGCCTGTTTTTCGAGAAGATTCCTGACCATCCTTGATCCCAGAAGGGTCTAGCTCTACTGTTTCTTACCACAACCCGCAACAGATTTGTTCATTTCCGACAACCAATTGCTGAAAAACACAACGTTATGAGAGTTTTTTTCCGTTTCATCTTTATGATTATGTTCTTGTCAGTCAATGTTGTAGCCATGCTGTAGTGTCTTACAAACAAACCATGTTACTTTATGATTATGTTCTTGCCAGTCAATGTTGTAGCCATGCTGTAGTGTCTTACAAACAAACCATGTTACTTTATGATTATGTTCTTGCCAGTCAATGTTGTAGCCATGCTGTAGTGTCTTACAAACAAACCATGTTACTTTATGATTATGTTCTTGCCAGTCAATGTTGTAGCCATGCTGTAGTGTCTTACAAACAAACCATGTTATTTCCAGGTGACGGTAGTGTGGACATGAATGAGTTCCTAACACAGTGGGGCGACCTCACGCTGATTCCGGTGGTGGGCAAATAGACACTCGAGTTGTCTCCCTTCTGAGGGCGGTCGCCTTATTGCATGTGACAATAAATGTTGTTTTTACCTTGTGTGTTGTCATTTTGACTTCCAACCCTCCCTTTTCCTTACTCAGACATGGTTGGTGAGTTAAGTTTAAGTTCCATGTTAAGTTAAGGATGACATTAGCGTAGATATTATTATGATTATGATTATTATTATAGGATATTTATATAGTGCACATATCCACGCACTAGTGCATGCTTAAGGCGCTGGTATTTTTCCCCTCGATCATTGGACATACTGTGTTCGTATATGCGTTTGAGACTGTGATCGAGTGAGTGAGTGTATGGGCGAGTGAGTGAGTTTCCACAGAGTCAATTCCGAAGATACGTCATGAGAATCTATATTTATACCAGACATAAAGCATTCATAGTACAAATAATTATGGCCATGATAGTTCCACCAATATTGGTTTTCAAAGTTGATGTGTGCACCTGATCCGATCCTAACCCCTCTTCAGTGTGGATAGAGGTAATGATATTATACAGAACAGGTATGCACGTATGATATTCTGAGAGATCTTGCTCTCTTCATTTCTCTTTAAATCGTTGTCCCATTCTCTTAACACCTGGTTACAATTTCCTGCCAAGCTAATGTATTTGGAAATGCACCAACATTCAGACTGAGTATAACCTTTGATGTATGTCTCTGGTGGTAGTTGGTGCTACACATGATTACTTAATGGCTAGTATTGCCATAAGTCTGTTGGGAACATTAACACAGAATGGATCTTAATTGCAGAGCTTTTATCAGAATTATTACCTACCTTTATCTATATAACTATTGAATGGACGACACCTACTCTATGTTAAAATTTGATGTATGTGTCAGTTGAACATAAATGTCGCACAATGTAAGCCTTATAGTGATGAGCAGATACTGACGAGTCTGTTGGAGGCCTCTTACCAAGCTCCTGTATACGGCGGGCAAGGTAATGCTGTGTACATTCAGTTATGTCACGTTGGTTACTGAATAAAGCTTTATACAATTAATTTACGTAAATGCTTGTAGATACACTCATTCATTATCTTGACACACAAAGCATGGGGGTATCAAAGTTATAAGGCCAATGCTCACAACGAATAAACTCATTTTCATGCTGGATTTGCCATCGTACATTTCCGCAATATTGGACATATGAGTCAGAACTGTCGCCTGTAGCACGTATTGTAACTCACTTTATTGTGAGACTGGAGAGATTTCCTTAATACGGGGATTTACTTTTAGAGGCGGTATAGGCGAGGCTCCATTTTTGCACAGAAACGAACTGAATAAAGTAAATTCTGTAAGGTTTATACTCTTGAATGCCAATGAACCTTATACACCAAGTGTCTTATCGGCCAGTACGACACTGGGTGTCCTCTTCGAGGACAGAGAAGTCAGAATTTGCTTTACGTAATTCACTCATACAATTACAAAACTATTGAAAAGACCTACAGACATGGTTATGACGTGCCCAAAAGCTATCTTAATAGGAAACACATCACATCTTTCTGCACGTCATATCCTGCACAAATAGCTATGAAACAGTAAGATTACGTAACCTAACCTTGACACCAAGGTCACGTAACCTGACAACTTGACCGTCGTGCCAAATACGATCGAAGGCAAAATGGATAAGATACGTGCAATATTTGTTTTTTGGGTTGTGGCTCTCGTGTTAGCATATGTGTTATATAAAACACCCACAGAGTAGAACCTGCCACAACACCAAACACCCGGTGTCCACATCGAGGGCATACATTCTGTATATTCCAAGTTATTTACAAAAATACATACTTTGTTAAAATATTCGAGTCAGGAATTGTATCGCTAACAATTCCACCTACAAGAATGCATGACTCAAAGAGAGAAGTGTATGTACTCGATTATAAGAAAATAAAAACCCCAACAATTTAAATTGGTTTGAAGACACTTTAAAAATTAAAGTGGAGCAGACAACATGTTGAAAGAGATTACTAGGTCGCCAGGTAAGTGTAAGGTGTGATCAGCTCAGATAGCGAGCAAGGGAAATCCACATATGCCCGAAAGTTAGAAAATATTAAAATAAGATTCGAACGAAAACCCCATGGAATAACATTAACAATTCAAATTCAAATATTAGTGCATATGGTGTAGTATAGGATCGCCTTGACAAAATGTTCACATTTCACTTCAATCCGTTTGTGATATATTGTTGTACTGAAGGTCGAATTAAATATGTATTTGGTATGCATTGATTTCGAATATTCTTTAAGGATGGACATACATGTATGTGAGTGAAAGGGGACAGATTTCGATATTGTTTAAGTTACAAGATGTTCATATTCTTGCAGACTTTTATGATGTATCCTGCTATCAATATTTAGCCTTGTACGTCCAAGTCGAGCCCGAGCAAAGTCGGTGGAATATGTACACAATTTATTACATATTTCGCTGCAATTCTACCAGCGTGTAAAGTATGTAAGTACAATGAACAAGGCTTTCCTGCGAATAGAACTTAGATTTTCGTATTTTTTCACCTCTGCTTACCAGTACAAAGTAATGACTGCTAATGGTTGGATGTCTGGCGCTGTCTGAGTTCACTTCGGAGCTAAAAGTAAGCTATAGTAAAAACATGAGTCTTTAACTGGCTTTTGAAAGATGCAAGTTCAGTCAATGATCGAAGTTCTTGTGGTAGATTTTTCCAGAGTTTTGGACCATTTGAAGTGAATGCTCAGTCATCAAAAGACTTTGTTCTGGTACATTGAATTTGCAGAAGAGATTGGTCACTGGAGCGAAGAGATCGGGTTGGCACATAGGGTTTTACAATTTGTGAAAGATACCTTGGAGCCAGTCCATGGATGCATTTGAAAACAAGAAGCAATACTTTGTATTGGAATTCTGAATTTGATTGGGAGCCAATAGAGATTTTGCATGACAGGGGTAGTGTGTTCAATCTTCTTTGTTGTGCTGATTAATCTTGCGGCTGAATTCTGGACTTTCTGTAGCTTGTGTAGCACATGATTTGGAAGACCACGGACCAACGAGTTGCAGTAATCAATGCTTGATGTTACATAGGTCTGAGGGCAGTGGGGTAGCCTAATGGTTAAAGCGGTGGCTCGTCACGCCGAAGACCCGGGTTCGAATCCCCACATGGGCACAATGTGTGAAGCCCATTTCTGGTGTCCCCCGCCGTGATGTTGCTGGAATATTGCTAAAAGCGGCGTAAAACCAAACTCAGTCAGTCAGTCAGTACATAGGTCTGCACCAGAGCACTCGTTGTTTTCTCATCAAGGTACCTGCGGATCAGGCCGATATTCCAAATGTGGAAATAAGCGCTGCGACAAACACTGTTGACATGTGGTTCCATGCAGAGAGATGAGTCAAATACTGCACCAAGATTCCGGACTTGAGAACTTGGTGTGATTGCACAGTGTCCAATAGAGAAAGTGGGTACATGTGGCATTCGGATCCATGAACAAGCTGAGGAATGTAACTTATTATAGTTATGAGGGATGTAACTTACTTATAACAGCTGACGTGACAGCTGCTCGCTATATTGATTAAGTCATAAGACCACACGCTGTACCACATTTGGACGTTACAGAAAACACGTCTTCCAGCAAGACAACGGTCGTGCCCACACTGCCAGAGTAACATTGGACTTCCTAAGACAACATGGCATCCAAACCCTACAATAATCAGTCCGGGTTTAAAAGAACACCTTTGGGACGAGATTCAAAGAAGACTGAATGGCCTCCAACCAAGGCCGACAACTGCGACTGGACTCGACCAGGCATTTCGCAGAGTATGGACACAGAGTATTCCCGAAAATGTGTTAACCATAATTGTCAAGTTTGAACTCAATCCTCCGTTTTGATTGTTAATTAAAGTGATTTAAAGTGTGTACTTCAAGAAACCGCTATCGGTGCGACATTTCTTTTGTGGTTCGGTATATATGTCGTACACTTTCCCAGTAGACTATGCAATTCTCCAAAGCAGTGTTACCTTCAAATGTCTAAGGTATTTATTAACCGGTATTCCGGTACACTATAACACTACAGTTTGCTTGTATTGTGAGAGCGAGCAACCAATGCTGTATTGGTGACGATACGATGTCTTTCACAGGATAGTTAAACCAAGACCACCTGCATGACGGACAAGCACCCTAACCATATACCTACCTGCAAGGGCTGTAACGATGCATCGAACTATCGATGGATTGCAATTATTGAGTCTCCGATAACAATTAAGCGATGGTAGTAACGAAAAACTATCGATGCATCAATAGTATGTGTGACTATCGATAGTTTAGTAATTGATGGTTGTTCGTTTTAATTATTAATTAACTATTTATTTACTATTAAAATTATTTGTTTTGTATTTCTTGAAGGTTTGGGTGAAGACTTGCGGCTTCATTGAGTTTTAACTGTTTACTTGATCTGGGTTTCCAGTTTCTTGTCATTTATTAAAAGAGATTGAAACTACACTAAACGCCAAAAGAAACGTGACCCTCCTTCCTTAATGACGGGGGTACCTATCTTCAGCTGGCGTTGTGATGCGTGGACTTCTTGGTCTGTCTATGGTGACCCCAGTCTGTCTGAAGCCCTAAATATGTCTTATAACCGTGATACGGCGGCATCCGAGGGCGTTGGCAACAGCATTGTATGTCGACCCCATCTGCACCATCCCAAGGGTTCTTTCTCTCTCTTCAGTTGTTAATCGTGGCATATTTCTCGTACTTGTGTATCATATTATGTATTCTATGCTCTCTTCATACCCTATAGAATCTTTCAACATGTGAAATGGATGCAAATACTGCTCGAAATTTGCTGCGTTTTGGCGATTGATTTCTATGTGTAAACAGGAAATGGAAAAATGTTACTTTTAGATAATTTTAGATGATTTTAGATGTTCCTAAACATTTTTCACTATATCAAAGACACGTTTTACTTGTTTTCACTAATGAAAATCAGCAGAAAATGTTTTAAAAGACTAATATCATAGGAATGGTGATTTTACAATTTTACACACTCTACAACAGTTGTTTCTTGTTTTAATAGTTGAAAAATGGTGACTTTCAACGGTTTATCATTGTCCCAAACCAGAATTTTATTTCAACCTTTCTTTTGGACATCAAAATCAGTGTTATTGGTTTATTTCGGCATGGACGAATATAGGACAATTTAACTCTTCTGAAAAAAGATGCATTTCACCTAAATATGAATGCATTTGAGAATTCTTTTCGTGATTTGCATAAAGCTGTGTTGTTTCTGGCAAACTAATACCTTCTAACATATCTTTGGTAGTTTTTCAGTAATTCATAACGGTAGGAGTGTAATGTTTCTTATGGCGTTTAGTGTCCTTCAACTTGTTTTTATTCATGTAAGCTATACATTCATTTGGAAAATGACTTCAAATGAGACAATTCAAGGGGAAAAAAAGCTAGTGCAATAGTTTTGCAATAATTAGTCACAATAGACTATCACTATCGCAATAGTTGTTTCCCCCTCAACAGTCACCCATACCACCTGCCGAGTAGTGTTGAGACCAGACTGCGTTCGCCCGTCGAGCCGGAGAACGGGTTTGATTTCGGGTGCCGTTGATCTTTCTGAAATAGCAATGGTCATAATAATGTTAGAGTGAGTGAGTGAGTTTGGTTTTACGCCGCTTTTAGCAATATTCCAGCAACATCACGGCGGGGGACACCAGAAATGGGCTTCACACATTGCACCCATGTGGGGAATCGAACCCGAGTCTTCGGCGTGACGAGCGAACGCTTTAACCACTAGGCTACCCCACCGCCCCTAATAATGTTAGAAGCTTTGTAAAACTCTGTTGTCTCACATTCGGTATCTGCGTGTTTGATCGGTGGAATAAATGCAATGTCTAGATATAGTGCACGTAGCACTCATATTTTGGTGTTTCGTTTGTCTTTTCTTGTCCTGACAGTTGGGACTGGGCCTAGACTAGAAAAACCGCTTTGGAATAATTTGATTTCAGCATGACAACCTTTCTAAAGTGCAACTCCTACTGATATATGTATGAATTAATTACATGACTCAATTTAGATCTTGATTATACATTAGTTTCCATATATGACTGACTGACTGAGTTTAGTTTTACGCCGCTTTTAGCAATATTCCAGCAATATCACGGCGGGGGACACCAGAAATGGGCTTAACACATTGTGCCCATGTCGGGAATCGAACCCGGGTCTTCGGCGTGACGAGCCAACACTTTAACCACTATGCTACCCCACCGCCCCCCATATATGAAATCTTTCGTTATGCATGCGTGTAACCTAACGCCACCAAATGCTTTCCTACCGTGACTTCACCATGTCACATCGTGCCTTGGTCTAGGTGTACGGAATACAATAACTGCCAAACTTCGAAGTTTAAAGAGAACCTATTGCACTTCTAAACTTTTTATAAAAATATTTTAATCAGCATAATTATTACACGGATGATCTCCATACAACCGGGGCTATCGGGCCAGGTGTTATCTGAACAGTTGGCTACTGAGAGACAGTTTACCTGCGTCTGTGTACAAGGTAAGTATACGTGGGGTGTTCCACGGTATATTGCATTACGTAGTCTTGTACTGAACAGGGCAGGAAGAGTTTCCTATGTGGATTCAAAGCTTTGTGCTCAGCTTTGTTCTGAAACGTATTTTTTTGCCACACGACATATGAAACAGCTAATTCTAGGGTCACACCATGCCTTCAATCCTGAGGGGATTAACGCGGTTGTCGAGTTAGATCCTCAAGCGGGAGGGATCCGTGAATGTGAACACGACAGCACCAGTTGCATTGAGACGTGTTACCTTGTCCAGGCCATCCATGGACTGGTTGTTTTCGAATCAGTTTAAGGAGTGAGGGGAGTACTCGTGTTAAACCGCGAGATGGTTTCTCATTAGTCTGGCGTCAGTGCGACATGAGCCCAGACTCGTATAAACACCCACTTTACTACATTCCTACTTCTATATATTCAAATTTCACCACACAGAGCTTATACTTTCACCCAATTTTAACACACCAGCATCTGATATTCAAACCTAATTTCACCACGGAGATACTGTAAACATGATTTAGTTCCGAGTAGTAAATGTTCCGGTTCGGAATAAATGCCGTGAAATTGAGAATGAATGACACGAATAAAAATTCCGCACACACGGGAAATATTCCATCGAAAAGGAACAAATACCGTAGGCCTAACCTATTCCAGTCATCATTGAATGCAAAATGGACTCATCCAACTTGTCAACATCCGGGATGTCTACTAACTTCAACTTGGTTACATGCTGACTGTAACTTGGCTACTGACTAACTGTAACTTGGTTACATGTTGACTGTAACCTGGCTACTGACTGTAACTTGGTTACATGTCGACTGTAACCTGGCTACTAACTGTAACTTGGTTACATGCTGACTGTAACTTGGCTACTGAATGTAACTTGGTTACATGTTGACTGTAACTTGGTTACATGTCGACTGTAACCTGGCTACTGACTGTAACTTGGTTACATGTCGACTGTAACCTGGCTACTGACTAACTGTAACTTGGCTACATGCTGACTGTAACTTGGCTACTGACTAACTGTAACTTGGTTACATGTTGACTGTAACTTGGTTACATGTCGACTGTAACCTGGCTACTGACTGTAACTTGTTACATGTTGACTGTAATATGGCTACTGACTAACTGTAACTAGGTTACATGTTCACTAACCTGGCTACTGACTGACTGTAACTTGGTTACATAGTGACTGTAACCTGGCTACCGACTAACTGTAACTTGGTTACATGTTGACTGTAATCCGGCTACTGACTGTTAATTGTTACATGTTGACTGTAACCTGGCTACTGACTGACTGTTAATTGGTTACATGTTGACTGTAACCTGGCTACTGACTAACTTGGTAACATGTTGACTGTAACCTGGCTACTGACTAACTCTAACTTGGTTACATATTGAATGTAACCTGGCTACTGACCAACTGTAACTTGGTAACAATATGACTGTAACCTGGCTACTGACTGACTGTAACTTGGTTACATGTTGACTGTAACCTGGCTACTGACTGTAACCTGATTAATGAAGGTAACTTGGTTACATAATAACTGAACTCCTTTTAACACAAGATTCATTTAGAATCATCAGTTCGCATTCTGGGGAATCTACAATGTATTTTCATAAAAAAAATTAAGTAACTTTCACACATGATAATTGCTTCTTGATAGCCACATGATTTGTTCCAAATGGAACAAATACCGTAGGAAAATCTTTTTTTCCTTTCCGTTCCCCCCACGCCCCAATTTTTAAGACCATCCCAACAAACAAAACCCTCTTTTAGACACTTTATGATGTGTGTGGAAGTTCCTCTTTACCCGGAATAAATTATGTGTGTGCGGAACGAAATAATTGTTCCGCATGCACTATTACAGGAACAAATGTTGGAATGAAAAGTTCCGCCGGAACTTTTACTATGGGGGAACCAAATCTTTTTTACAATACACCTTATACATGCCTCATTTTACCGCACCCATCTTATATTAAACCCCAGTTTACCTCACCTTACACCTTTTACTCCTTTTCACCCCACATCTTATATTAAACACCAGTTTACCTCACCTTACACCTTTTACTCCTTTTCACCCCACATCTTATATTAAACCCCAGTTTACCTCACCTTACACTTTTTACTCCTTGTCACCCCACATCTTATATTAAACCCCAGTTTACCTCACCTTACACCTTTTACTCCTTTTCACCCCACATCTTATATTAAACACCAGTTTACCTCACCTTACACCTTTTACTCCTTTTCACCCCACATCTTATATTAAACCCCAAGTTTACCTCACCTTACACCTTTTACTCCTTTTCACCCCACATCTTATATCAAACACCAGTTTACCTCACCTTACACCTTTTACTCCTTTTCATATGCAATACATATGAAATCATTACTGTCAGTCAATCAACTGAATACACAATTCATTTTTTCGCAGCATACCATCATGAAGTTCCTAATCACAGCTGTGGCGTCGGCCGTCCTTCTCGGGTAGGTTTTATAAAATAGGATGTTTAATGTTATAATGGTATTTAGTAGGGGTGACTATTGAGGGGGAAACAACTATTTTGATAGAGATAGTCTATTGCGACTAACTATTGCAATACTATTGCAGTAGTTGTTTTCTCCTTGAATTGTCTCATTTGAAGTCATTTCCCAAATGAACGTATAGTTTATATGAAATAATAACAAGTTAAAGTACTTTCAGTCTCTTTTAATATATGACAAGAAACTTGAAACCCAGATCATGTTAACAGTTAAAACATAAACTCAATGAAGTTGCAAGTCTTCACCCAAACAATAAAAAAAATACAAAACACAATAGTTAATTAAAACAAACAACCATCAATTACGAAACTATCGATAGTCATACATACTATCGATGCATCGATAGTTTTTCGTTTCTACCATCGCTTAATTGTTATCGGAGACTCAACAATTGCAATCCATCGATAGTTCGATGCATCGTTACAGCCCTAGTATTTAGATGTCAAACAGCTTCATGCTCACAGTAAAATGATGGACCTGTCGTTTTTGGTCTGCCTTTAAACATGACTGATCCTGGTATTGATTCCCAATACATCTGAAAATATGTGGGACTCTTTTCAGATGTTGAAGACTTAAACCTTGAATTGATTTGGGGAGATACACAATTGTCCCATACACTTAAGACTGCATAAGTATTGTAAAACAGAGAAATATTGCAACGAAGTTGAATTTTATGCATGATTGCTTTTTTGTATCGCAGAGCTTGTGCAGAAACCTGGAAAAAAAAAGGAACACATGTGCTTTCATGTGATCTCTTATTTTTTCCCGTGTATATCAAGTCTCAAACTGTAACATTTTTGACTGAAAGCCTTGATGTACATAATGCATGTCTAAGAGAACTAAAAGGAACTGAACCGATTACTTCAGTGACCTGCGTAATTCACTGACCAAACATTGCCAGAATTGTGGGTTAAAGGCCTTCATCGCAATATGCTGTCTCTCTCTGTGTGTGATGCTGGGACTGGGCTCTGTTCTTCAGTTTGGTGTCCTGCAACTCTGAGCCCCAGAAGGAGGTGATGTTTTTCAAAGCCGTCGACAAGGACAAAGACCAAAAACTAACAAGCACTGAGTTGGAAAATGTCTTTCTCCTCTTTGATGGCAATAGTAAGTCCACCTTGCAGACTATCACACACATCCTGATGTGACTCACTATCACCTTGCTGACTATCACACACATCGTGATGTGACTCACTATCACCTTGCAGACTATCACACACATCGTGATGTGACTCACTATCACCTTGCAGACTATAACACACATCGTGTTATGACTGACTATCACCTTGCTGACTAACACACACATCGTGATGTGACTCGATATCACCTTGCTGACTAACACACACATCGTGTTATGACTGACTATCACCTTGCTGACTAACACACACATCGTGATGTGACTACTATCACCTTGCTGACTATCACACACATCGTGATGTGACTCAGTAGCACCTTGCTGACTAACACACACATCGTGATGTGACTCACTATCACCTTGCAGACTATCACAAACATCCTGATGTGACTCACTATCACCTTGCTGATTAACACACATATTGTGATGTGACTCACTATCACCTTTCTGACTATCACACACATCGTGATGTGACTCACTATCACCTTGCAGACTATCACACACATCGTGATGTGACTCACTATCACCTTGCTGACTATCACACACATCGTGATGTGACTCACTATCACCTTGCTGACTAACATACACATCGTGTTATGACTCACTATCACCTTGCTGACTATCACACAAATCATGGTGTGACTCACTATCACCTTGCTGACTAACACACACATTGTGATGTGACTCACAATCACCTTGCTGACTATCACACACATCGTGATGTGACTCACTATCACCTTGCTGATAACACACACATCGTGATGTGACTCACTATCACCTTTCAGACTATCACGCACATCGTGTTGCGACTCACTATCACCTTGCAGACTAACACACACATCGTGTTATGACTCACTATCACCTTGCTGACTAACACACATCGTGTTATGACTGACTATTACCTTGCTGACTGACACACACATCGTGATGTGACTATCACCTTGCTGACTATCACACACATCGTGTTATGACTGACTATCATCTTGCTGACTAACACACACATCCTGTTGTGACTCACTATCACCTTGCTGACTATCACACACATCGTGATGTGACTCACTATCACCTTGCAGACTATCACACATATTGTGATGTGACTCACTATCACCTTGCTGATTAACACACACATCGTGATGTGACTCACTATCACCTTTCTGACTAACACACACATCGTGATGTGACTCACTATCACCTTGCTGATTAACACACACATCGTGATGTGACTCACTTTCACCTTGCAGACTATCACACACATCATGTTGTGACTCACTATCACCTTGCTGACTTTCACACACATCCTATTGTGACTCACTATCACCTTGCTGACGATCACACACATCGTGATGTGACTCACTATCACATTGCTGATTAACACATACATCGTGATGTGACTCACTATCACCTTGCAGACTATCACACACATCGTGATGTGACTCCCTATCACCTTGCAGACTATCACACACATCGTGTTGTGACTCACTATCACCTTGCTGACTATCACACACATCGTGTTGTGACTCACTATCACCTTGCTGACTATCACACACATCGTGTTGTGACTCACTATAATCTTGCTGACTATCACACACATCGTGATGTGACTCACTATCACCTTGCTGACTATCACACACATCGTGTTATGACTGACTATCACCTTGCTGACTAACACACACATCGTGATGTGACTCACTATCACCTTTCTGACTAACACACACATCGTGTTATGACTCACTATCACCTTGCTGAATAATACACACATCGTGTTGTGACTCACTATCACCTTGCAGACTATCACACACATCGTGTTGTGACTCACTATCATCTTGCTGACTATCACACACATCGTGTTGTGACTCACTATCACCTTGCTGACTATCACACACATCGTGATGTGACTCACTATCACCTTGCAGACTATCACACACATCGTGATGTGACTCACTATCACCTTGCTGATAACACACACATCGTGATGTGACTCACTATCACCTTGCAGACTATCACACACATCGTGTGGCGACTCACTCATCACCTTGTTGACTATCACACACATCGTGTTGTGACTCACTATAGTCTTACTGACTATCACACACATCGTGATGTGACTCCACTATCACCTTGCTGACTATCACATCATCGTGTTATGACTGACTATCACCTTGCTTGACTAACGCACACACATCGTGATGTGACTCACTATCACCTTACAGACTATCACACATCGTGATGTGACTCCACTATCATCTTGCTGACTAGCACACACATCGTGATGTGACTCACTATCACCTTGCTGACTAACACACACATCATCTCATGTGACTCACTATCACCTTGTTGACTATCACACACATCGTGATGTGACTCCAGTAGCACCTTGCTGACTATCACACACATCGTGTTGTGTCTTACTATCACCTTGCAGACTATCACACACATCGTGATGTGACTCACTATCACCTTACAGACTATCACACACATCGTGATGTGACTCACTATCATCTTGCTGACTTACACACACGTCGTGATGTGACTCACTATCACCTTGCTGACTATCACACACATCCTGATGTGACTCAGTAGCACCTTGCAGACAATCACACACATCCTGATGTGACTCATTTTCACCTTGCAGACAATCACACACATCCTGATGTGACTCCCTATCACCTTGCTGACTATCACACACATCGTGATGTGACTCACTATCACCTTGCTGACTAACACACACATCCTGATGTGACTCACTATCACCTTGCAGACTATCACACACATTGTGATGTGACTCACTATCACCTTGCAGACTAACACACACATTGTGATGTGACTCACTTTCACCCTGCAGACTAACACACACATCGTGTTGTGACTCACTATCACCTTGGAGACTAACACACACATTGTGTTGTGACTCACTATCACCTTGCAGACTAACACATACATCCTGATGTGACTCACTACCACCTTACAGACAATCACACACATCCTGATGTGACTCACCATCATCTTGCAGACTATCACACACATCCTGATGTGCCTCACTATCACCTTGCAGACTAACACACACATCCTGATGTGACTCACTATCACCTTACAGACTATCACACACATCGTGTTGTGACTCATTATCACCTTGCTGACTATCACACAAATCATGGTGTGACTCACTATCACCTTTCTGACTAACACACACATCGTGTTGTGACTCACTATCACCTTGCTGACTATCACACACATCGTGTTGTGACTCACTATCACCTTGCTGACTAACACACACATCGTGATGTGACTCACTATCACCTTTCTGACTAACACACACATCGTGTTATGACTCACTATCACCTTGCTGAATAATACACACATCGTGTTGTGACTCACTATCACCTTGCAGACTATCACACACATCGTGTTGTGACTCACTATCATCTTGCTGACTATCACACACATCGTGTTGTGACTCACTATCACCTTGCTGACTATCACACACATCGTGATGTGACTCCCTATCACCTTGCAGACTATCACACACATCGTGATGTGACTCACTATCACCTTGCTGATAACACACACATCGTGATGTGACTCACTATCACCTTGCAGACTATCACACACATCGTGTGGCGACTCACTATCACCTTGCTGACTATCACACACATCGTGTTGTGACTCACTATAGTCTTACTGACTATCACACACATCGTGATGTGACTCACTATCACCTTGCTGACTATCACACACATCGTGTTATGACTGACTATCACCTTGCTGACTAACGCACACATCGTGATGTGACTCACTATCACCTTACAGACTATCACACACATCGTGATGTGACTCACTATCATCTTGCTGACTAGCACACACGTCGTGATGTGACTCACTATCACCTTGCTGACTAACACACACATCCTGATGTGACTCACTATCACCTTGCTGACTATCACACACATCGTGATGTGACTCAGTAACACCTTGCTGACTATCACACACATCGTGTTGTGTCTTACTATCACCTTGCAGACTATCACACACATCGTGATGTGACTCACTATCATCTTGCTGACTTACACACACGTCGTGATGTGACTCACTATCACCTTGCTGACTATCACACACATCCTGATGTGACTCAGTAGCACCTTGCTGACAATCACACACATCCTGATGTGACTCATTTTCACCTTGCAGACAATCACACACATCCTGATGTGACTCACTATCACCTTGCTGACTATCACACACATCGTGATGTGACCTCACTATCACCTGTGACTCACTATCACCTTGTTGACTAACACACACATCCTGATGTGACTCACTATCACCTTGCAGACTATCACACACATTGTGATGTGACTCACTATCACCTTGCAGACTAACACACACATTGTGATGTGACTCACTTTCACCCTGCAGACTAACACACACATCGTGTTGTGACTCACTATCACCTTTGCAGACTAACACACACATTGTGTTGTGACTCACTATCACCTTGCAGACTAACACATACATCCTGATGTGACTCACTACCACCTTACAGACAATCACACACATCCTGATGTGACTCACCATCATCTTGCAGACTATCACACACATCCTGATGTGCCTCACTATCACCTTGCAGACTAACACACACATCCTGATGTGACTCACTATCACCTTACAGACTATCACACACATCGTGTTGTGACTCACTATCACCTTGCTGACTATCACACACATCATGGTGTGACTCACTATCACCTTTCTGACTAACACACACGTCGTGTTGTGACTCACTATCACCTTGCTGACTATCACACACATCGTGTTGTGACTCAGTATCACGTTGCAGACTAACACACACATCGTGATGTGACTCAGTAGCACGATGCATGCTAACAACACTTCTTGATGCTACTAACAAGGACCTTGGAGACTTACAAACACCATGGTCCTCCCATCTGTTGTAGAGGACATTCTATCTCACATACGAGTGGTGTATGTTGTTGTAGATGACACGCAGATCTTAAAGTCGGAGTTTGAGTCTGAATGGGTTACCAAGTTTGCTTTAGGACCGAAAGCGGAGGCTGACGCGCTATTCGATGCCGCCGATGCAAATGACGATGGCAAAATCACCAAGGCGGATCTTCCTTACATCTTCCAGTATTTCGACATGGACAGTGAGTTATTTTTATATAATCAATTATCAGACATTAACATGCACTCTGACATGCAGTTAAGATAGGTCAGTCCAACAGAATACCCAGTCCTTAGTCTGTTTAATTTGACGGGAAAATTATATGAAAGGATCACTGGAATATCCTGGAAAAACAAGCACCTTCTGTGAGTGTATGTTGAGATGACAGCACCGTATGTGTATGACAGCACCGATGTGTGTGTATGTTGAGGTGGCGGCATCCTATGTGTGTGTATGTTGGGATGACGGCATCTTATGTGTGTGTATGTTGAGATGGCGGCACCTTATGTGTGTGTATGTTGAGATGACAGCATCTTATGTGTGTGTATGTTGAGATGACAGCACCTTATGTGTGTGTATGTTGAGATGACAGCATCTTATGTGTGTGTATGTTGAGGTGGCGGCATCCTATGTGTGTGTATGTTGAGATGACAGCACCTTATGTGTGTGTATGTTGAGATGGCGGCACCTTATGTGTGTGTATGTTGGGATGGCGGCATCTTATGTGTGTGTATGTTGAGATGGCGGCACCTTATGTGTGTATGTTGAGATGACAGCATCTTATGTGTGTGTATGTTGAGATGACAGCACCTTATGTGTGTGTATGTTGAGATGGCGGCACCTTATGTGTGTGTATGTTGAGATGGCGGCATCTTATGTGTGTGTATGTTGAGATGGCGGCACCTTATGTGTGTGTATGTTGAGATGACAACACCTTATGTGTGTGTATGTTGAGATGACAGCACCTTATGTGTGTGTATGTTGAGATGACAGCACCTTATGTGTGTGTATGTTGAGATGACAGCACCTTATGTGTGTGTATGTTGAGATGACAGCACCTTATGTGTGTGTATGTTGAGATGACAGCACCTTATGTGTGTGTATGTTGAGATGACAGCACCTTATGTGTGTGTATGTTGAGATGACAGCACCTTATGTGTGTGTATGTTGAGATGACAGCACCTTATGTGTGTGTATGTTGAGATGACAGCACCTTATGTGTGTGTATGTTGAGATGACAGCACCTTATGTGTGTGTATGTTGAGATGACAGCACCTTATGTGTGTGTATGTGTATGTTGATGGCAGCACCTTATGTGTGTGTATGTTGAGATGACAGCACCTTATGTGTGTGTATGTTGAGATGACAACACCTTATGTGTGTATGTTGAGATGACAGCACCTTATGTGTGTGTATGTTGAGATGACAGCACCTTATGTGTGTGTATGTTGAGGTGGCGGCACCCTATGTGTGTGTATGTTGAGGATGGCAGCACCTTATGTGTGTGTATGTTGAGATGACAACACCTTATGTGTGTGTATGTTGAGATGACAACACCTTATGTGTGTGTATGTTGAGATGACAAGCACCTTATGTGTGTGTATGTTGAGATGGCGGCACCTTATGTGTGTGTGTATGTTGAGATGACAACACCTTATGTGTGTGTATGTTGAGATGACAACACCTTATGTGTGTGTATGTTGAGATGACAGAACCTTATGTGTGTGTATGTTGAGATGACAGCACCTTATGTTTGTGTATGTTGAGATGACAGCACCTTATGTTATGTTGTGTGTGTATGTTGAGATGACAGCACCTTATGTGTGTGTATGTTGAGATGACAGCACCTTATGTGTGTGTGTATGTTGAGATGACAGCACCTTATGTGTGTATGTTGAGATGACAGCACCTTATGTGTGTGTATGTTGAGATGACAGCACCTTATGTGTGTGTATGTTGAGATGACAGCACCTTATGTGTGTATGTTTGAGATGGCAGCACCCTATGTGTGTGTATGTTGAGATGGCAGCACCTTATGTGTGTGTGTATGTTGAGATGGCAGCACCTTATGTGTGTGTATGTTGAGATGGCAGCATCTTATGTGTGTGTGTGTATGTTGAGATGATGGCAGACAACACCTTATGTGTGTGTATGTTGAGATGACAGCACCTTATGTGTGTGTATGTTGAGATGACAGCACCTTATGTGTGTGTATGTTGAGATGACAGCACCTTATGTGTGTGTATGTTGAGATGGCAGCACCTTATGTGTGTATGTTGAGATGACAGCACCTTATGTGTGTGTATGTTGAGATGACAGCAGCACCTGACAGCATATATGTGTGTATGTTGAGATGACAGCACCTTATGTGTGTGTATGTTGAGATGACAGCACCTTATGTGTGTGTATGTTGAGATGACAGCACCTTATGTGTGTGTATGTTGAGATGACAGCACCTTATGTGTGTGTGTATGTTGAGATGACAGCACCTTATGTTTGTGTATGTTGAGATGACAGCACCTTATGTGTGTGTATGTTGAGATGACAGCACCTTATGTGTGTGTATGTTGAGATGACAGCACCTTATGTGTGTGTATGTTGAGATGACAGCAGCACCTTATGTGTGTGTATGTTGAGATGACAGCACCTTATGTGTGTGTGTGTATGTTGAGATATGTTGAGATGACACCTATATGTGTGTGTATGTTGAGATGACACACACCTTATGTGTGTGTATGTTGAGATGACAGCACCTTATGTGTGTGTATGTTGAGATGACAGCACCTTATGTGTGTGTGTATGTTGAGATGACAACACCTTATGTGTGTGTATGTTGAGATGACAACATATATGTGTGTGTATGTTGAGATGTATGTTGAGATGACCTTATGTGTGTGTATGTTGAGATGACAGCACCTTATGTTGTGTGTGTATGTTGAGATGACAGCACCTTATGTGTGTGTGTATGTTGAGATGACAACACCTTATGTATGTGATATGTTGAGATGACAGACACCTTATGTGTGTGTATGTTGAGATGACAGCACCTTATATGTGTGTGTATGTTGAGATGACAGCACCTTATGTGTGTGTATGTTGAGATGAGATGACAGCACCTTATGTGTGTGTATGTTGAGATGACAACACTTTATGTGTGTGTATGTTGAGATGACAGCACCTTATATGTGTGTGTATGTTGAGATGACAGCACCTTATGTGTGTGTATGTTGAGATGACAGCACCTTATGTGTGTGTATGTTGAGATGACAGCACCTTATGTGTGTGTATGTTGAGATGACAACACCTTATGTGTGTGTGTATGTTGAGATGACAGCACCTTATGTGTGTGTATGTTGTGTGTATGTTGAGATGACAGAACCTTATGTGTGTGTATGTTGAGATGACAGCACCCTTATGTGTGTGTATGTTGAGATGACAGCACCTTATGTGTGTGTGTATGTTGAGATGACAGCACCTTATGTTTGTGTATGTTGAGATGACAGCACCTTATGTGTGTGTATGTTGAGATGACAGCACCTTATGTGTGTGTATGTTGAGATGACAGCACCTTATGTGTGTGTATGTTGAGATGACAGCACCTTATGTGTGTGTATGTTGAGATGACAGCACCTTATGTGTGTGTGTGTATGTTGAGATGACCATGCACCTTATGTGTGTATGTTGAGATGACAGCACCTTATGTGTGTGTATGTTGAGATGACAGCACCTTTATGTGTGTGTATGTTGAGATGACAGCACCTTATGTGTGTATGTGTGTATGTTGAGATGACAGGCACCTTATGTGTGTGTATGTTGAGATGACAGCACCTTATGTTGTGTGTATGTTGAGATGACAACACCTTATGTTGTTGTGTGTATGTTGAGATGACAACACCTTATGTGTGTGTATGTTGAGATGACAGCACCTTATGTGTGTGTATGTTGAGATGGCAGCACCTTATATGTGTGTATGTTGAGATGACAGCACCTTAATATGTGTTTATGTGTGTGTATGTTGAGATGACAGCACCTTATGTGTGTGTATGTTGAGATGACAGCACCTTATGTGTGTGTATGTTGAGATGACAGCACCTTATGTGTGTGTATGTTGAGATGACAGCACCTTATGTGTGTGTATGTTGAGATGACAGCACCTTATGTGATGTGTGTATGTTGAGATGACAGCACCTTATGTGTGTGTATGTTGAGATGACAGCACCTTATGTGTGTGTATGTTGAGATGACAGCACCTGTATGTTGATGTGTGTGTATGTTGAGATGACAGCACCTTATGTGTGTGTATGTTGAGATGTATGTTGAGATGACAGAACCTTCTTATGTGTGTATGTTGAGATATATGTTGTGTGTATGTTGAGATGACAGCACCTTATGTGTGTTATGAGATGCACCTTATGTGTGTATGTTGAGGATGACAGCACCTTATGTGTGTGTATGTTGAGATGACAGCACCTTATGTGTGTGTATGTTGAGATGACAGCACCTTATGTGTGTGTATGTTGAGATGACAGCACCTTATGTGTGTGTATGTTGAGATGACAGCACCTCTTATGTGTGTGTATGTTGAGATGGATGACAGCACCTTATGTGTGTGTATGTTGAGATGACAGCACCTTATATGTGTGTGTGTATGTTGAGATGACAGCACCTTATGTGTGTGTATGTTGAGATGACAGCACCTTATGTGTGTGTATGTTGAGATGACAGCACCACCTTATGTTGAGATGTGTGTATGTTGAGATGACAGCACCTTATGTGTGTGTATGTTGAGATGACAGCACCTTATGTGTGTGTATGTTGAGATGAGCAGCACCTTGTGTGTGTGTGTATGTTGAGATGGCAGCACCTTATGTGTGTGTATGTTGAGATGCACAGCACCTTATGTGTATGTGTGTATGTTGAGATGACAGCAGCACCTTATGTGTGTGTATGTTGAGATGACAGCACCTTTATGTGTGTGTATGTTGATGATGACAGCACCTTATGTGTGTGTATGTTGAGATGACAGCACCTTATGTGTGTATGTTGTGTATGTGTGTATGTTGAGATGGCAGCACCTTATGTGTGTGTATGTTGAGATGACAGCACCTTATGTGTGTGTATGTTGTGACAGCACCTTATGGTGTGATGTTGAGATGACACCTTTGTGTGTTGAGATGGCGGCATCTTATGTGTGTATGTTGAGATGACAGCACCTTATGTTATGTATGTATGTTGAGATGACAGCACCTTATGTGTGTGTATGTTGATCTGTGTGATGACAGCACCTTACCTGTGTGTGTGTATGTTGAGATGACAGCACCTTATGTGTGTGTATGTTGAGATGACAACACCTATATGTGTGTGTATGTTGAGATCCCAGCACCTTATGTGTGTGTATGTTGAGATGACAGCCACCTTATGTGTGTGTATGTTGAGATGACAGCACCTTATGTGTGTGTATGTTGAGATGACAGCACCTTATGTGTGTGTATGTTGAGATGACAGCACCTTATGTGTGTGTGTATGTTGAGATGACAGCACCTTATGTGTGTGTGTATGTTGAGATGACAGCACCTTATGTGTGTGTGTGTGTATGTTGAGATGACAGCACCTTATGTGTATGTTGAGATGCACCTTATGTGTGTGTGTATGTTGAGATGACAGCACCTTATGTGTGTGTGTATGTTGAGATGACAGCACCTTTATGTGTGTGTATGTTGAGTGTGTATGTGTGTATGTTGAGATGACAGCACCTTATGTGTGTGTATGTTGAGATGACAGCACCTTATGTGTGTGTATGTTGAGATGGCAGCACCTTATGTGTGTGTATGTTGAGATGACAGCACCTTATGTGTGTGTATGTTGAGATGACAGCACCTTATGTGTGTGTATGTTGAGATGACAGCACCTTATGTGTGTGTATGTTGAGATGACAGCACCTTATGTTGTGATGACAGCACCTTATGTGTGTGTATGTTGAGATGACAGCACCTTATGTGTGTGTATGTTGAGATGACAGCACCTTATGTGTGTGTATGTTGAGATGACAGCACCTTATGTGTGTGTGTATGTTGAGATGACAGCACCTTATGTGTGTGTATGTTGAGATGACAGCACCTTATGTGTGTGTATGTTGAGATGACAGCACCTTATGTGTGTGTATGTTGAGATGACAGCACCTTATGTGTGTGTATGTTGAGATGACAGCACCTTATGTGTGTGTATGTTGAGATGACAGAACCTTATGTGTGTGTATGTTGAGATGACAGCACCTTATGTGTGTGTATGTTGAGATGACAGCACCTTATGTGTGTGTATGTTGAGATGACAGCACCTTATGTGTGTGTATGTTGAGATGACAGCACCTTATGTGTGTGTGTATGTTGAGATGACAGCACCTTATGTGTGTGTATGTTGAGATGACAGCACCTTATGTGTGTGTATGTTGAGAAGACAGAACCTTATGTGTGTGTATGTTGAGATGACAGCACCTTATGTGTGTGTATGTTGAGATGACAGCACCTTATGTGTGTGTATGTTGAGATGACAGCACCTTATGTGTGTGTATGTTGAGATGACAGCACCTTATGTGTGTGTATGTTGAGATGACAGCACCTTTATGTGTGTGTATGTTGAGATGACAGCACCTTATATGTGTGTATGTTGAGATATGTTGAGATGACAGCACCTTTATGTGTGTGTATGTTGAGATGACAGCATGTGTGTGTATTATTATGTGTGTATGTTGAGATGACAGCAACTTATGTGTTTATGGTGAGATCCTAGCACCTTATGTGTGTGTATGTTGAAATGACAGCACCTTATGTGTGTGTATGTTGAGATCCTAGCCCCTTATGTGTGTGTATGTTGCGATTCCAGGACCTTATGTGTGTGTATGTTGAGATGACAGCACCTTATGTGTGTATATTTTGAGATTCCTACCCCGTATGTGTGTGGTGGGTGTGATTTTACTAATTACTCAAATTTTTCTAACATGAGACTTCATGGAAACCAAATCAAGCAATGTTTTCAGGTGATGGTTCCGTTGACATGAATGAGTTCCTAACACAGTGGGGTGACCTCACGCTAATCCCAGTCCAAGTTGGCAAGTAGGAGCGGTGTCCTTTGATAAGACATGGCATTTGAACTGTATATTTAATAAAAACTGTTGAGTCTAATCAAACTCTGTACACTATTTATTTTATCGTTGAAAACGATCCAGCTCAGTGTACCTGGACATGTGCAGGATAACCATCCAAACACCTGTTAAGACATTATTTCGAACTCACGGTACTTTAATGCTGATATGTCTTTATGAAAAGGCCTTCTGTGGTGATGATATAGGTTCTACCAAGAATGGAATGACGATGAGAGAGGAAAATAGAGACATTTTGTCAGTGGTCAGGTCAGCAATATTCCTGCAATATCACAACTGACAATATACTCAAATCTGGACTGGACAATCCAGTGATCGATGTATCAATGTGAGTAACTATCCACGTCGTTGGGGTGGGTACAAGGATACCCCTGAAGCACATCAATCCGTTTGACCACCCGATCCACTTAACCAGCACTTTAACGCAGAGTGCTGGGAATCAGTTCTACGTCAGAATCCCCAAGGGGTACCATGTCTCTCTGCAATCACGGGTATGATATGTATCCTAACACTAAGGGAGCGGTGGGTAGCCTAGTGGTTAAAGCGTTCGCTCGTCACGCCGAAAACCCGGGTTCGATTCCTCACATGGGTACAATTTGTAAAGGCCACACATGATGTCCCCGGGGCGGTGGGGTAGCCTAGTGGTTAAAGCGTTCGCTCGTCACGCCGAAGACCCGGGTTCGAATCCCCACATGGGTACAATTTGTGAAGCCCATTTCTGGTGTCCCCCGCCGTGATGTTGCTGGAATATTGCTAAAAGCGGCGTAAAACTATTACTCGCTACACTAAGGTATATACATGTACATCCGACAAGGCATTAGACAAGGTGGTTCGTGTTTCAATCTTCATAAAATGGCTGACAATGACATTATGCTAATCATGGTATAAGTATGAATATAGATACTGATTTAAAGAAGCCGGGATCTAGCTATTTGTGGAGCTGATCACGTGACACTGATAACAGGTTGACATTGCCGCCAGTATGGTAAGTGGAGTTTTTCTTTGTAGAATTGTAGAAACCAAGCTTGAATAAAACAGTTAAGTCACATCTAGTTATAAATACATTTACGAAGAGAAGACATGGAATTGTACGTCTTAATACAGCTAAGTAAAATGTCCTCTCAGTTTAGAAAAAGTAACTCATATGTATACAAGAAACACAATCAATATCATCTTGTCAAATCTAAGCAAGTTTTAATATGTACCCAACCTGACCACGACCAGCCTCTTATACCTTGCGAGATACACACGGTGAACAACATAGGATTTGCAAAGTTTCTCGACAAACAGTTCACGGATAGAGTGAGTGAGTTTAGTTTTACTCCGCTTTTAGCAATATTCCAGCAATATCACGGCGGGGACACCAGAAATGGGCTTCACACATAGTACCCATGTGGGGAATCGAACCCGAGTCTTCGGCGTGACGAGCCAACGCTTTAACCACTAGGCTACCCCACCGCCCCAGTTCACGAATAGAAACATCGGCGGAAACTTTCGAATGTGAAGAAGGAACCAAAATAATCTACAGCGTTTCCATAGAATAGTTAAAATGATATGCAGTAAAACCTGGTAAATCCGGACAGGACACTAATTATAGAGGTGTTCAGATTAGCGGGGTCCCAACTAACGAAATGTTGGTGTATTTCACATGTGGATATGCCTATCTCAGTGTGTAGATAGCGTGTTATTAGCAGTTCTTGTGGGATTGTTGAACAGACAGGTGTCTTGGGTCACATCCTGTCTAAGGGAGACAGAAACACGATTAGTAAATTCACAGATTGGACAGGTTGATTCCTGTATTCTGGTTGTAAATATTCTTCTTATCTGACACGGACTCTGAACATTGCTTCATTGTATGAAGGAAAAAGGCCTAGATAACAGCAGTCAGGTTTGTTTCACTGACACACAGACTACCTCTCACAAACACAGTTACAGACACACACAGACTACCTCTCACAAACACAGTTACAGACACACACAGACGCACGCTCACACAGACTCTTTTTCTCATGCATACATATTATTCACTATCGCGAGTGCGCACACACGTCACAGCATTCAAGAACCTTGCCCCAGTGAGAGTGCTACTACATCTACATTGATTATATTTGGGGCCGTGACTTAGCTTACCCGTGAAGATCCGGGTTAGAATTGATTTTCAGTAACCCATGCTTGTCGTAAGTGGCGACTAACGGCATCGAGTGGTCAGGCTCGCTGACTTGGTTGACACATGTCATCGGTTCCCAATTGTGTAGATCAATGCTCTGCTCTGCAGTTGACCACTGGATTGTCTGGTTCAGACAGGAGTATTTACAGACCGCCGCCATATAGCTGGGATAGTGCTGACTGCGGCGTAAAACTAAACTCACTCTCTCGGGGGTAGCTTTGTGGTCAAGCTTACAATGTGCTTACAAAGTCACTAAACAAGATGTGGTTGTCTCCCTTGTTGACGGGGCTGCCTCCGAGCCCCGAGGTGAAAGTGTCTAGTCAAGTCAATGGTTCGATACCCGCTAGAATCATACCAAAAGTTAAAAGATGGTACTTATTGTTTCCCTGTCTGTCACTCGGCAATACGCGCATACAACAAGGACGATGTGGGGCATCCAAGTTAAACTGCGGTATGGTATCTATCTGGGCTAGCACTTTCCCAATGGCGTCACTACACAAGTGAAATAATATTGAACCCACTGAACCTGTCCCCGCATCTTATTTACGATACTAACAGATGATATCATACTTTCAGACTAGCCTGTCCAGGATATCGTGTTTAGTTGTCGTCTCTGCTGTGGCACTGGGGTGAGCAGATTTCCTGCATATTCAATTATTGTTATATTTTCACCATTGTGTACACAGGGTATCCTGTACTGTATCGGTTGTCCATGCCTTTAGTTCCACTGTGTTTGGATCTATTGAAAACCGCCTTCAGTAACCCAGTGACCCTTCACTGCTTGACTCCACCCTGGTCTAGTGGGCCGAGCGTGTTCTCGGAGAGCGACAAGTCGGCATCCCGTTATAAAGATGGTACACGATATTACCTTGCCTCGGGTGGCAATCCCTTGTTGTTCTGGGTCAGTAAACCGCATTAGAGCAGCTTATCCATGCATTTTCACCGCGCCCAGCGTCACTTTGTTCGAACCCTAACTTTTCCTGATATTGAATCAATGTGTTATTCGTTTAATGCTATTCCAGATATATGGCAGCGAACTGTAAATATTCGAGTCTGTCTTGTAGTGTTGGGAATTGGTTAAAATCTCATAATTGATGATTGGTTCATTACCACCGATCAATCATCGAAAATAATTGGTTAGCCACATTTATGAAATTTGTTTATGCACAAATAAATAAGGAAAAAAACATGTAGTTATTTTGGGGTTTGGGCAAAATTTCACATCTTTAAAGGATGACTAGTATTTTGGGAACAGAAATTTCTTAGTGTCTTTAAGATAAATTCAATCATGGCTTGGAACGATCTTCTAATGCTTATGAAATGTAACAGACAAAACCAACCTTGTGAAAAATATTGTTGATAAAAACAAGTGTTCCAGAATTGTTTGTGTTCGATTATGAGAAAACATGATCGTTGCTTGGTCGTTTAGTCACTGCGACCAATCTTCGATTATTTCAATTAATCGGATCACCACTACTGTCTTGACAATCCATTGATTGACACCACCTATCTACGCATTTTTAAAAGCAATAGATAGCAAAGGCAGTCAAGAGACCCACCCATGGAGTCAACTGACCATTGCCGCTGGTTCAAAACACGTGGCCACAGTTGGACATAGCCTCCGTTGACTTCTCACCTGCTGGTTACAGGCTTACACTCGACTCGTTGCTCACAACAACAGCAATTGAGCGTGACGGAGGAACATTGTGTAGACTCCCGTCTAGGTCTTTATAAAACATACAGTGTCCATTGCTGTTTCGTTTACTGTATATAACTGGCTGTGTTAATGCTGAACTGACCTATGTATGTTGCCCCTACCCTGGCAGGGTGATGGGCCACCCCGGGCGTCCCCCCCCCTCATGGACCCCACCCAGGCCAGACAGTTGTTTCATCTCGCCGAGATGAACAGGACAGCGGATGGGTTTCTCACCAAGGCGGAGGTTGCCGACATATTTAGTGCATTTGATGTGAACGGTGAGCACTGACCAATATAAGTATGTTTTAATGCTGCCCGATGAAAACTACCAGATATCTTGGTGATAATTAAGCCTACTTCCGGTAGGTCAGTGATATTAAGTCTATATGCAGCTATCTATGTCTGTAGGCCGCCTCCGTGGTGTAGTGGTTAGAGCGTCCGCCCGGAGAACGGAAGGTCGCGGGTTTGATCCCCGACCGCGTCATACCAAAAGACGTTAAAATATGGTACTTGTTGGTCCCTGCCTGGCGCTCGGCATTCATGGGTACAACAAGGACTGGTCGGCTCGGAGTCAGTATACTGTGTCTGAGTGGGGTATTCATGCTTCACTGCGGCATGGTATCTCAGTGAGCTAGCACTATAAAACCAGCTTCAGTCTGGGCTAGTACAAGCAGCCGCACATACACATACACACGCATGCACGTCGTCATATGAGCGAAATATTCTCAAGCACGACGTTCAACCCAATTTCACCTCACCTCACCTATAGGCAGTATATATCCGGGTAGGTCAGTAATATGAATTCTATATGCGGTATATAAGTCTACTTAGAATATATACCCGGGTAGATCAGTGATATCAAGTCTGTATACGGTATATAAGTCTATATGCAGTATATATCCGGGTAGATCAGTGATATCAAGTCTGTATGCGGTATCTAAGTCTATGTACAGTATATATCCGGGTAGATAAGTAATATCAATTCTATATGCGGTATCTGAGTCTATAAAGAATATATTCCCGGGTAAATCAGTGATATCAAGTCTGTATACGGTATATAAGTCTATATGCAAGTCTGTATGCGGTATATACGTCTATATACAGTATATATCAGGGTAGATCAGTGATATCAAGTCTGTATACGGTATTTACGTCTATATGCAGTATATATCCGGGTAGATCAGTGATATCAAGTCTGTATGCGGTATCTAAGTCTATGTACAGTATATATCCGGGTAGATAAGTAATATCAATTCTATATGCGGTATCTGAGTCTATAAAGAATATATTCCCGGGTAAATCAGTGATATCAAGTCTGTATACGGTATATACGTGTATATACAGTATATATCCGGGTAGGTCAGTGGTATCAAGTCTGTATACGGTATCTAAGTCTATATACAGTATATATCCGGGTAGATCAGCGGTATCTGGTTTGTATACGGTATCTTAGTCTATGTACAATATATATCCGGGTAGGTCAGCGGTATCAAGTCTGTATGCGGTATCTAAGTCTATGTACAGTATATATCCTGGTAGATCAATGATTTCAAGTCTGTATGCGGTATCTAAGTCTATGTACAGTATATATCCTGGTAGATCAGCGGTATCAAGTCTGTATGCGGTATCTAAGTCTATGTGCAGCATATATCCGGGTAGGTCAGTGATAATCTTGAAGTCCTTTTCAGGTAGATCACCGTTATAGCGTCTATATGCGAGTACAGTCGAGCACAGTTGTATCTAAGACAGATCAATCATGTATTGGCACATCGTCAGGTAGTTCTGTTATATGATGTATATATCCCAGTGGTTCGCTGATATCGTGTATATAGCCTCGTAGATCAAGTGTATCAAGTCCGTATCTAGGTAGATTAGTGATATATCGCTACATAGTCCTGTAAATAAGACACATTACATTTACTGGCTCATGGACGTATGGTGGTCGATGTGAAGTTTCTTCCCATAGCTGTGCACAGATCAGCTGCTCGTGTGTTTGAATCCCATTATGAACCTCGGTATGTCAGCACAGTACTTGGAATCGTTTTATATATTTGTCAAATGTACACTTAAATCCACACTTCTTAATATTGTTGAAAGTGGAGTTAAATCCTACTCAGTCCCTCACAGCAGCTTTGATCTAAGTTCTATTTACATGTCTCTCGTGTCTCATGGGACGTTATTGTATCTGTAGGAGACGGGACAATCGTGGAGTCTGAGTTCACAGCTCACTGGCAGAGTCGCAATCTCGGCAGCGTCCTATCCGCCGTCTACCTCTTCCACCGCGCCGACACCGACCAGAACGGCATCATCACTCGAACACCTGACATGGACCGGGTTTTCAGCTACTTCGACCTCGACGGTAGACATTTTGATTCACCAAGAACACCGGCTGTATGATGAACTTTTGCAATGTTTCATTTTCAGACTGCAAACTGTCCACTGGTTTGGCGTAATACGAGTGTTATTTGGGATGGGATTGTGACGATGTGTCGATTGTCCCATTACTAGGGGTGGGTATTGCCGAGAAATTTCATATTGCGATATATTGCGATTCGAAAGCATATATTGCTATACGTATTGCAATATATTGCTAGAATATTTGTTTCATAAAAAAATACTTATAATCGAGTTAATGCTTGATTTATAAAGCAAATTCACAACAAAATCACTATGCTTGATTAAGCTTTAATAAAAACTTTGAATCATGTTTAAATGAAGGAAACAAGGAAAAGAACAATTTAACATCAACACAGTGGTTACTAGTTTAAACTAGTTTCTCCACCCTCAAAAAAGCCCTGAGATTTTAGACAGCAACTTGACCTGGTCAGGACATATCAGGGATCACTGGTCAATAATGAGTAAATATATATATAACATTCAGATCCAAAACATTGCGAAACACTTGAACAAATATTAAGAACACAACTTCAAACCGAACTTAACTTGATTTCCGGTGTGAAAAACGGAAATATCCGAAGATTTCCGAGTGTTACGAAGTTTTCCGAATGCATGTCGAAAAACCGGTTTTCGATCCGGGTATCGCAATACGTATCGATTTCATGTCTGAACCGGTAAATACCGGTAAACCGGATATATTGCGCAGCCCTACCCATTACACATCCAGTGTTGTTCAGACACCACTATTTGCAACCCGCTATATAGGTCCGCACTCAGGGGGCACAGAACCCTTTCTTTCTGAGGCGACGCATGCAATGAGCTGTGCAGATACCCTCACGAAAGGCGTTCCTTATTTATATAATAGACACTCACATCCATATCATTCAAGGAGCAATGGTGTTCGCTCGTCACGTCAAGGATCCGGGTTCGATTCTCCACATGGGTACAATGTGTGAAGTCTATTTCTGGTATCCCCCGCCGTGATATTGCTAAAGCGACGTAAGATTAAACGCACTCACTCACTTATCATTCAAGAGGATGCCAGTTGGATACTTGGTGTAAAAGTGGCCAAGGGATTTTCTCTCATTGACAGGAATAAGTGAAGCGTTATAAAATACCTTCCAGACACCCACATGTGAATGAGTGAGTTCTAATGTTAGTAGATCCCTTCGACTATAGTTTATAAAATGCTCAATGTAAACGTGGATGAGTGAGTGAGTGAGTTCTAATGTTAGGAGATCTCGACTATAGTAAAATGCTCAATGTAAACGTGGATGAGTGAGTGAGTAGTTCTAATTATAGTAGATCCCTTCGACTATAGTTTGTAAAATGCTCAATGTAAACGTGGATGAGTGAGTGAGTGAGTTCTAATGTTAGTAGATCCCTTCGACTATAGTTTATAAAATGCTCAATGTAAACGTGGATGAGTGAGTGAGTGAGTTCTAATTATAGTAGATCCCTTCGACTATAGTTTATAAAATGCTCAATGTAAACGTGGATGAGTGAGTGAGTGAGTTCTAATTATAGTAGATCCCTTCGACTATAGTTTATAAAATGTTTATAAAATGCTCAATGTAAACGTGGATGAGTGAGTGAGTGAGTTCTAATTATAGTAGATCCCTTCGACTATAGTTTATAAAATGCTCCCTCAATGTAAACGTGGATGAGTGAGTGAGTGAGTTCTAATTATAGTAGATCCCTTCGACTATAGTTTATAAAATGCGATGGATGAGTGAGTGAGTGAGTTCAATGTAAACGTGGATGAGTGAGTGAGTGAGTTCTAATTATAGTAGATCCCTTCGACTATAGTTTGTTTATAAAATGCCCAATGTAAACGTGGATGAGTGAGTGAGTGAGTTCTAATTATAGTAGATCCCTTCGACTATAGTTTATAAAATGCTCAATGTAAACGTGGATGAGTGAGTGAGTGAGTTCTAATTATAGTAGATCCCTTCGACTATAGTTTATAAAATGCTCAATGTAAACGTGGATGAGTGAGTGAGTGAGTTCTAATTATAGTAGATCCCTTCGACTATAGTTTATAAAATGCTCAATGTAAACGTGGATGAGTGAGTGAGTGAGTTCTAATTATAGTAGATCCCTTCGACTATAGTTTATAAAATGCTCAATGTAAACGTGGATGAGTGAGTGAGTGAGTTCTAATTATAGTAGATCCTTCGACTATAGTTTATAAAATGCTCAATGTAAACGTGGATGAGTGAGTGAGTGAGTTCTAATTATAGTAGATCCCTTCGACTATAGTTTATAAAATGCTCAATGTAAACGTGGATGAGTGAGTGAGTGAGTTCTAATTATAGTAGATCCCTTCTATAGTTTGACAATGTAAACGTGGATGAGTGAGTGAGTATAGTTTATAAAATGCTCAATGTAAACGTGGATGAGGTTGACGGAGGGTTAGTGGACACATACAGGAATATAAGAAGCGTCATAAAATACCTTTCGGTGCTCAAATCTGTTCGGTGAGTGAGTGAGTGAGTGAGCGAGGGTTGATGTTTCCAGCATCCGGGATCACATAAAAGGAATAACGGTCTACACATCAATAGTTTACTGTTATTGTTCTACATTATTGCTTGTTTATCTCCAGATAACGGAAAGGTTAGCGAACCCGAGTTTGTCGTCGTTTGGGCGAGTCTGACGTCATAAATGGAACACATGCTGAGGAGAGAGATGCTCTCATCATTCTGTGGAACATGAGAAAATAAGAAATAAAGTGTTTTCTAAACCTGAAGTTTTTCCTTTGTTGTAAAATATTCATTTCTGAAAATTAAGAAAAGGTCGTTATGAAAAAGTCTCTGTACAGAATGAAATTCTTCAAAGGCATTTAGAAGTTGGTGTAGTAATACAAGACAAATCTTATGGATAACAACTTCTTGATTTATTTTACACAACGTGTCACAGGCCTTTGCAGACAAAATTAGAATTGCACGAATCGTTTTTCCATTACTCATAAACACCTATTTCCTCCCTTTCAAAGAATTTGCGGGGTGGTGGGGTATCCTAGTGATTAAAAAACGGCGTAAAACCAAACTCACTCACTCTTTTACACTTTCGCAACCCCGTACAATAAGCGTGGTACTATTCAGAATCTCACTTTCGATATTGTGACAACACATTTTCTTAATTTAGGGGTTTAATTTACAGAACAATTAACAACCGAATGGCAATATGCGCAACACATATATCCAGAAACTATATATCGATCCCAAGGACATTTTACAAAACGGTTACAAACAGATCATGGCTGCCACGAAAATAATGGTCTTAGTAAAACTTTGTAAAACCTGAGAGACTCGGAAGTTAATTACATGCATGTAGCTCACATACGGGATACAGACTCGTCACAGGGATGCAGGTGATGAGGACGAGGGGACACAGGTAAGTGAATCACAGTGGGGTATAACTACATTATCAAACACGCCAGGTGCAAAGTAGCCTTTGAAAAAAAACCCTTGTGACCTGTCACTGCTTTAAATAAAGGTATCTCACCCACCTGCTGTTTTAACAAACCATGTTGGGATGCTTCAGTTACCTGAGGACTCCTATACAACAGGTGTAATAGACTGTAATATTCTTACAGGTGAGGCACGTCAAATATCTGGTATACTGATGTAATCATGACACTGGCTCGTTATCCATTGGTCTTCAAAGGCACGAGGACTGGTGTTTTTGTGTGCGTTAAGGAGAATAGAGGGAAGTTTGAAAGTTGAGATTTTTTCGTAGAGAGCCTTTTTGTCTCTTTCCATCCTTTTGTATAGGTCTAAATATGAGTTTCTAAACCAGTGGTAGGGATTTGGCTATTTGATCTCAAGCTGAAACAGAAGTTGCCCGATTTCCCTTGTTTCGATTTGCAATTGAATCCAAAATCGATCTAGAGCAACTGACAAGCGACTGCTTACAAAAGATAGTAATTCATTCTGACCAACCAAACATTGCTAAAAAAAATGTCATAAACTCCTAAATAATCCGAACAGCAACAATAATACAGTTACGACAACTAAACAAATACACAAATGAAAGCATTCACAAATGGGTTTTACTTAAAATTTAAACTTTAGTATTTGGAAAGTGGGGTGACAATCTTTGGGTAGACATGTAAAGATGGTGAGGTGAGGGTCTCAGGGTAGAGCTATAAAGGTGGTGAGGGGATGATCTGAGGGTAGAGATGTACAGATTGGTGAGGTGATGGACTGAGGGTTGATACGTACATATGGTGAGGTGATGGACTGAGAGTAGAGATGTACAGATTGTGAGGTGATGATCTGAGGGTAGAGATGTACAGATTGGTGAGGTGTTGATCTGAGGGTAGAGATGTACATATGGTGAGGTGATGGACTGGGGGTAGAGATGTACACATGGTGATGTGATGGACTGAGGGTAGAGTTGTACAGATGGTGAGGTGATGGACTGAGGGTAGAGATGTACAGATGGTGAGGTGATGGACTGAGGGTAGAGATGTACAGATGGTGAGGTGATGGACTGGGGGTAGAGATGTACAGATGGTGGGGTGATGGGCTGAGGGTAACGATGTACAGATGGTGAGGTGATGGACTGAGGGTAGAGACGTACAGATGGTGAGGTGATGGACTGAGGGCAGAGACGTACAGATGGTGGGGTGATTGTCTGAGGGTAAAGATGCACAGATGGGTTAAGTGATGGTCTGACGGAAGAGATGTACAGATGTGAGGTGATGGAGTGAGGCTAGAGATGTACAGATGGAGAGGTGATGGACTGGGGGTAGAGACGTCCAGATGGTAAGGTGATGGACAGAGGGTAGAGATGTATATATGGTGAGGTGATGGACTGAGGGTAGAGACGTACAGATGTTGAGGTGATTCACTGGCGGTAGAGAAGGACAGATGGTGAGGTGATTGTCTGAGGGTAAAGATGCACAGATGGGTTAAGTGATGGTCTGACGGAAGAGATGTACAGATGTGAGGTGATGGACTGAAGCTAGAGATGCACAGATGGTGAGGTAATGGACTGGGGGTAGAGACGTACATATGGTGAGGTGATGGACTGAGGGTAGAGATGTACAGATGGGTTAAGTGATGGTCTGACGGAAGAGATGTACAGATGGTGAGGTGATTGACTGAGGGTAGAGATGTACAGATTGGTGAGGTGATGGACTGAGGGTTGATACGTGCATATGGTGAGGTGATGGACTGAGAGTAGAGATGTACAGATTGTGAGGTGATGATCTGAGATGTAGAGATGTACAGATGGGTAGAGATGTACAAGTGATGGTCTGGACTGAGGGAAGAGATGTACAGATGGTGAGGTGATGGACTGAGGGGTAGAGATGTACAGATGGTGAGGTGATGGTCTGAGGGTAGAGATGTACAGATGGTGAAGTGATGGACTGAGGGTAGAGATGTACATATGGTGAGGTGATGGACTGAGGGTAGAGATGTACAGATGGTGAGGTGATGTACTGAGGGTAGAGATGTACAGATGGCGAGGTGATGTACTGAGGGTAGAGATGTACAGATGCTGAGGTGATGGTCTGAGGGTAGAGATGTACAGATGGGTTAAGTGATGGTCTGAGGGTAGAGATGTACAGATGGTGAGGTGATGTACTGGGGGTTGAGATGTACATATGATGAGGTGATGGACTGAGGGTAGAGATGTACCGATGGGTTAGCTGATGGTCTGAGGGTAGAGATGTTTGAGGTGACGGTCGTAAGGTAGAGGTGTACTGGTGGGGGAGGTGATTATTTGAGAGTAGTAATGTGCAGATGGGTGAGGCGACGCTCTGAAGGTAGAGATGTGAGAGGCGATGGTCTGTCGATAGAGATGTAGAGATCGGACCAATCATGTTCTGACTGGTGAGATGTAAAAGTGGGTGAGGTGCTTTTTTGAAAGTAGAAAAAGGTAATGAGGTAACCGGAGCCTATTAAACAATATTTCCTCACATAATACCAACTAGCGAAAACATCTGGTCGTTCAGGAGTAGCGAACTCGTTATCAAAGTGTAGCCTTGTTCATTGTTATATGTCACAGATTGCACGAGGAAAACTGACACATGCGGATCTTAAGAATAATGCGTTTGATAAGGCTTTCCACGACCCCAATCACACATCTGTACAGGTAAGTGGCATAGGAGGAAAGAAAATGTCGCCATATGGTAAAAGGATACTTCCTTTGAATATCCTCACGAAATATCGGAAAACAGGTTTTGCAAAGAATAACTGTCGATAATGTACAAACAAAAAATAATGTTGACAGTAAATAGTTTACATTGAATTAAGTAATCATGAAGCGACCATTTGACTTTCACTGGTGCTTTGTGGTTAAGCGTTCGCTTGTCACGATGAAGACCTGGGTTCTTTTCCAGCCTGGTACAATGTGTTCAGCCCATTTTTTGGTGTCCTCCGCCGTGATAATGGCTGAAGGCGACGTAAAACTATATTCACTCACTCCAATTATTTTGTTTTGGGGAGGTTCTTTGATGTCAATTGTTATTTGTTCATTACAGAGATGTTGACCCTCTTCCTTCTTGGTGCCTGTATTTTTGTGGCAGGGTGAGTAGTTACCGAAATATGAAGTTTCCAGTTAAATTATTGACTTGTGGTGGGATGGGATGTTTCGGTGCTAGGGGCGGCTATACAGGATCGGGGGTAGTAGGGGGTGTTATACAGGTGCAAGGAATGGGGGTGGGGTATAGGGGGATAATACATGTTTTGTCTTTGGTTTGGATGTAGAGAAGGGAGAGGTGATGGCTTGGAGTGGTTGGGTGATGGGATCGGGACGGGTGATGAGGAACAAGAGATTGGGGAGGTGAACGATTGAAGTTGTGGGTAAGAGTGCATGATGATCTGAGAGGAAAAAAATGTAGAAACAGAAAAGCGTACAATGTTCACGGATGGAATGTACAGAACGATGAGTTGATGGTCGGTATATAGTTTAGGTCCAAGGCAAGGACTGATGGACGAGTCGGGTAATAATGTTGGAGATGTTAAGGACTTGAGTGTGTTAGTCTGAGAGCTGACATTTAATGGCTGCCAGCCCCAGTGATCCGCATTATCCTTGACGTAACTCCCATTCAGGGTTGTCGGGCACCCAGCTAGACCTCCCTTGTTGGACCTGAACAAGGCCAGACACCTCTTCCAGTTGGCTGAGAAGAACAACGGTGTTACAGATGGGGTTCTCACAAAGACAGAGGTCGTGCGTATCTTCACAGCTTTTGATGGCAACGGTAAATATCTGTCCAGTTTAACAATAAATACGTGCATTACCTAGTTTAGCAATACGTACATGTCTTTCCTAGATTAGCAATGCGTACATGTATTACCTAGTTTATCATTACGTAACGTATTATCTAGTTCAGCAATACCTACATGCGTTACCTAGTTTAGCAATACGTAAATGCATTACCTAGTTCCGCAATACGTACCGTATTACCTGGTGTAGCAATACGGACATGTCTTACCTAGTTAGCAATACGTACATGTATTACCCAGTTTAACAAGACGTAACGCATTACCTGGTGTAGCAATGCGTACACGTATTACCTAGTTTAGCAAGACGTAACGCATTACCTGGTGTAGCAATACGTACACGTATTACCTAGTTTAGCAATACGTACATGTATTACCTAGTTTAGCAATACGTACATGTATTACCTAGTTTAGCAATACGTACATGTATTACCTAGTTAAGCAATACGTACATGTATTACCTAGTTTAGCAATACGTACATGTATTACCTAGTTTAGCAATACGTACATGTATTACCTAGTTTAGCAATACGTACATGTATTACCTAGTTTAGCAATACGTACATGTATTAACTAGTTTAGCAATACGTACACGTATTACCCAGTTAAGCAATACGTACATGTATTACCTAGTTTAGCAATACGTATATGCATTACCTTGTCTAGCAGATGTATTTCAAAGTGTTGGCTGTCCGCATCCGTCGACTCCAGTGATGTAAGGGGATGCCTGTGTTACTGTAGCTTGATGTATGCAGGTGATGGGCGCGTCACGGAGACAGAGTTCACGGGCTACTGGCAGAAGGAAAACCTGGGCGACCTACAGGCTGCGGTCTACTTGTTCCATCGCGCCGACACCGACAACAACGGCGTCTTAACCGTCACCCCCGACCTCGACAGAGTCTTCAGCTACTTCGATACAGATAGTACGTAGTCCATTACTGTGTATAGACATGCCAGATATTTAAATCCTTGTGCACTTAGAGGAACCACACATATTCTGGTCTGGATTACTGTTAAAGACAGACTAAAGAAACAGCAAACCTTATTCCTAGAAAATGGAGAGTGTCTAATTGTTGTCCGACACACCACACATGTTTCCACTTCCAGGATCAAAGCGAACGCATTGTTTTATACATGTAAAACTTTAGGATACTTAAACTTTAAACCTTTTGAACCAGTCATTATCTTCGAATGTGGATATTACCTATACGTTTTGAATTATATGACACTTGGAAATGTTCATCGTTTAAATAGCTGTAATGACTATGACTGTCAGGCCTACCATACAAACGGTGAACAAATCATCACAACTGAACTCATATACACCAAAACAGAACAAAAATCACCAAAAAACCCCAACAATATCCTCTAAAACCGAAACAATACATCTGTAATGGAAGACTAATCATTTGAAATGGAAACAAAACTCGCGTATCAGCTACAAGAGCGCGCGAGAACGGCATTCATAGCATCCCAACACGGCAGTCATAGCATCCCGAAACGGCATACAAATCGTCAAAGATGGCGGCGAGAGGAGGCGAATAGGCTTTGGTACATAATTGTTTTTCGTCACTATGAGTCTAATCTTGAAAATTTGATATTGGGATGTAGCGCATAAACCCCCTATTGTAGTAAGCTTCAAATCTATGTCCATACTTCTCAGTGTCAGGCTTGCAATTCTGCACAGTGTGGTGCCTCGTTCGACCGAATAGGATTTCTGGTCAACATGCCGTGCTACAGTTTCTCTTCAGTTTTGAAAAATAAAGTATTCATAGCATCACATTCAACATTACTATATTTTACTGATTTAAAAAGTTTACAGAAACTTTGTTCATTCTCCTTGAATTGCCTGACACTGAGAAGTATGAAGCTTACTACAATAGGGGGTTTATGCATTACATCCCAATATCAAATTTTCAAGATTAGACTCATAGTGACGAAAAACAATTATGTACCAAAGCCTATTCGTCTCCTCTCGCCGCCATCTTTGACGATTTGTATGCCGTTTCGGGATGCTATGACTGCCGTGTTGGGATGCTATGAATGCCGTTTTGTACGCTCGGCGATCGTTCTCGCGCGCTCTTGTAGCTGATACGCGAGTTTTGTTTCCATTTCAAATGATTAGTCTTCCATTACAGATGTATTGTTTCGGTTTTAGAGGATATTGTTTTGCAGTTTTGGTGAATTTTGTTCTGTTTTGGTGTATATGAGTTCAGTTTTGATGATTTGTTCACCGTTTGTATGGTAGGCCTGACTGTGGTCAGACTGTTTACTGCTCCTTATCCTGCTTGCAGCAAACGCCAAGGTCACCGAGGCTGAATTTGCTGTCGTGTGGTCAAGTCTTACCAGCTAAACACCATTGTAGAAACAAATCTGAATCTGGAATAAACACGTCTTTCTCTAGACTTGTGCTGATTGATACGGTCTAGCTGATGAACAGACTAATCACAGTGTATTCTGGACACCTGGTGTTATTATACGATCTTGTGATCAATTCTTATGATTTCTCCCGACATTTTGCCTTCTATGCCCAATGGAAGTTGTTTCGGCGGACTGAAACCATTTATTCTCTCTGGCGATTTATTTGCTACTCAAAACAGTTAGGAAGCATCAATATGTTTTGGATTTTCTTTTCATGAAAGTGTGTTCTCAGCCTTAAATGAAACACAATATCCAGCAAAATATTCATGATCTTTAACTGAAGCTGGTTTAATATATTTACAAAGTGTTGTCTTAACACGTGGAGAATTCAAACAGGTTTTCTATCTGCCCCTACTGGACTAAGTGTTCTTGTTGTGAGAGGTGCAGAAAGCTGAGGTCTGTCATGATCACATCAGTGTCTGGTTTCGGAGAGTGATCCACTGTTTCTCATGTTGATCAATCAGCCATGTTGAGGATCGTTAGGATACAATGTGTACTCTGGCTTTGTGCCATGGAAGGGAATGGTCATGACTCTATTATTTACACGACCCTCTGTACAACGACAGGGATAATACTGTCCATGGGAGTGATATTTACCCACTTTCAAAACTTGCCTATACCAGAATTCACAAATGGTTTTAGTTTAGAAAGCCCATACAGGCGCCAGTATCATCGGATTGTCTGGTCGATGGTATGCTTTGCTACATTCGGCAACAAACACAAAGTCCGATTTTGTTCAAATTGTGTGCGGACAGAAGCAGATGCTGCAGGTGGAGTAGGATTTACTTAGTCATCAACACCCCCTATCATGAAAGAGTCTTTGTGATCCATTTATTAGAAACGCGAATTTTGGGGAATCAGCTCGCTTGGCAAGAGGTCTGCCCATACCAACCCACACACAACACAACACCTGAGTAAATATACAAGGAGTTTATTACACAGCAGTCACTGAACGAGTTTACATAATCAGTCAATAATACCATAGTTTACAATTAATTATTAGAACATGTTAACAATACAATCAGCTATCAAAGTAAATAAACATTACATGTAGATTCGTTATACACGACACATACTACATTAATCGCGATACATATTCCAATGTACACAACAATAGTTCAGTACACTACACATCACCCCAGTGGGGGTTCATACAATCTACATTCTGCAACGGTCCCAAACAGCATAGTATTCACAACGTAATACAATAATTAAAATATCCGACACACTCTATACATTCTATAATAGTCACAAAACAGTGTAGTGTCAATCAGTATTAAATAAACAATCCTAAACTGTAATACAGAAGATATGAGACACATACTAAGGGATGCCTCGTTCCACATAAACCTGAACGTACTGCCAGGGTTGTAACTTATAGTTAAGGTATTTACAATAGATTAAAGTTAACATAGAATAACAATGGTATATATGTCAAAGTAGAAGAAAGTAAAGTTTCTTACCTGAGTAAATAAACAAAGAGTTTATTACACAGCAGTCACTGAACGAGTTGTGACTGTGTGTCGTCCCTGTTTTATACCTATTCCAGTTATCATAGATAATCCCATTTACTGGTACACTGACGATAAAGTTGTTGTTGTGACCTTCAGTTACTGTATCTTAATCCTATTGCCTAACTCGACTGACGATACGGTGCCAACTGCGCACTTAAGCTACTCTATCTTGACCGGATTATATGATAATTTTCCCAAACGTATTGAAGACATCGGTGTTGATGGGTGAAGTTCACAGTGAATTTGATTAGCTTATTGCTATCTGCAGACCCGGACCAGATACTGGTTTCGGATGTTCGTTATCAATGTGACCCTTGGCAGCTTGAAGATTGTGAACCGTGGTCAGTTAATCTGTACATGTCCAGTTTTCAATAATATATACTGTTATAAACATTGGTAAAACTTTTTATCATACAATGGAAAGTGTTCTCGGCAGGATAAAGCCAACGGATATTTTCGGTATCCGTTGGGGTCATATACGGATATCGATGCAAATTAGAGAGGTCATATGCAAATTTCAGGGTCTACTTTCACAGTGTAAACAAACATGGCGTCAAGGGTCGGCGGTCGTGTCCGGATTGACGGCCGTGGTTACGGTACTGTCAGTGTTTTGATCCAAGAAAATTCATACCTTGTTATAATATATGTAGTAGATTACAAAGCGAAGATAGAATTTCATAGGCTTACGAAGATACCAACATCAGTTCCCCGACCGACTGTCAGTGTTAGCGAGAGAACGGCATAGGAATCCAGGTGCACAATGTCACGCAAACATTAAAGCGTAGTTTGCTGTTCAAAAGGTTAATTGAAGGTTTCTGAATTTTCTTAGACGTAAGCTAAGATTTGTTGACAACAATACGTGCTTTAGCATAAAAGCTTACTGGGAACTAGATGACCTAACGCAGTCAGCTGAGTGATCAGGAGAAAATTATGTCACCGGGCTTGTGACGTAACGTATTACTCCGCACATATTTGAGACGTCATAGACATTCCACGAAGTTTAGGGCCTGTTCGATTATTGCGAAACTGGTTTTGGTTTTTGAAACTGGTTTCTCCTGTTATAAACGAGTGTCTAGTTTCGGATACATGGTTTCAAAGAGAACTAGTTTCTAGTTTTATAAACGAGTGGATGGTTTCACCATCCGGTTTCAAAATGGATACCAAAAACATGTCTCAGCTACTGTATATGTGGAACGAATTGGATGACAGCATATGTTTTCCATTTTATCAGTGAATTCACAAATAATAAAGAGATGAAATGCTTTTAGAGGTAAATATTTGCGTATATGTAATTATACTGTTACAAGTAATTATATATATACAAGTTACATAATATAGTCATGTTCAGTAGACTGGGGTTTTAAATAATATTTTCCTAGTTCTCAGTTGATTTTTATCATTATTTTGGTTCCAAAAACAGCTGCTCTATTTTGCCACCAAGATCAGCTGAACTTGGCGCTTTCGTTTCCGCCATGTATGTTGTTAGAGAACGCGAAACTGAAACTGCGAAACCTGCCTCGGAGATGGTTTCGAAGTTTCAGAACCCAGCTTTAGGTTTCGACGTAATCGAGTGCATGGTTTTCCCGAAACCAAAAACGGTTTAGCATAATCGAATAGGCCCTTAGTTTCATGATTTTTTTAAATTATAAAGCAAAAATGACATTGTATGATAAATAGGTTATCACACTCGTGTGTTTTGGGATGGTTAATATCCTGCATTAGGAATAAACACTATGTATCTAGCTCGCCAAGGCTCGCTAACTACAATGATTATTCCTAATGCAGGATATTAACCATCCCAAAACACACTTGCGTGATAACCTATATGTCCAGTTTTACCGTGTTAATACATTCATACAATTCCCGCCTCTGGTTTAGCTTAACCAGCGACGCTTTGTATTGCATACTCAAGCGTCAAGAAGGCCATTAAACCCGATAAAAAAAATGACAATCAGATATTCACAGGACAAACTGATGTCTACCGTTGTTTGCTATAAGATAAAATTAAATTTCCTAAAATAGGTAAGCATGAAAGCTTGTATGTGAAATGTCATAAAGATCTACCGAGATAATGCCACAATAGAATACAGATGTTGGTTCGCAGAGAGAGAGAGAGAGAGAGAGAGAGAGAGAGAGAGAGAGAGAGAGAGAGAGAGAGAGAGAGAGAGAGAGAGAGAGAGAGAGAGAGAGAGAGAGAGAGAGAGAGAGAGAGAGAGAGAGAGAGAGAGAGAGAGAGAGAGAGAGAGAGAGAGAGAGAGAGAGAGAGAGAGAGAGAGAGAGAGAGAGAGAGAGAGAGAGAGAGAGACGGAGACAGAGAGAGAGAGAGAGAGAGGAGAGAGGATAAGTTGGATTTTCAATATATTATTCAGGTAACAGACAGACGTTTTTAAAGTGCTCTACACTCACTTTACACCAGCCCACACACTCACACCCATACTGTGGCCAATGGTTGTCAATAATTGACACAGGTATGAATTGACAAAGAACACACTGGGTCATTTAGTCTGTGTTAGTGCCTGCAGACATCTACCACCTACAGCTTATCAGCTGCGAACTATCTGCCATATGTGTTCTTCCATATTTTCACATCCGTAATGACTGCAGAAAAATGCACCAAACTTCACCAATGAACTAGAATTAAACCAGCAAGATGTCTGTAAGTACACACTCAGATTACATTTAATGTCGTCTGTCTTGTCTTAGTTAAAATCTATATTTGTAATGCAGAATCTGCCATTTGAGTGAGTTCACCTCGATTGCCTATCGTCCTTGTGGCTTACCTTACAGTGTCCCATGTCACAAGACTTCAGTAGCGAGTGAGTTCGACCATTATAAAATGTATATTAATGATCTGTAAATTAATACAGTAACTCAATAAGGACCATTCAATGGGCAGTAAAGTAACAAGAATACTACAGAATTCATATAATGACGTGGACACCCTCATTATAACGCTGAAGTCGTCGAAGCCGAATCTAAGTTTAAACGAAGCGTGAGGCTACATGAAACGAAACGATGCTGGCGTAATTAAATGTCGGAAAGAGAAAAAACAGATTAATGAAGTGTTAATGACTGTTTTTGCAAATATGTCTAATCGATGGCAACAATGTACATGGACAGACCTAGCTGGGCATTCTACCATTGATTACACCACAGCCACCACACATACTGACACACATACTGATACACATACTGACACACATATTGCCACACATACTGCCACACATACTGCCACACATACACACATATTACACATGCTGACACACACACATACTATTGCCACACATACTGACTACACATACTGCCACACACACATATTGCCACACATACTGACACACATACTGCCACACAACCCTTGTTGAGCGTAACACTGAATGATTAAGTTCAGTCCATATATGAAAATGTTTCCTCCAGTCAAACTGTTCCAACACCCTTGATAAGTTCCAGACCTGTCCCTTACTGATATGGCCACTGCAACTGACGATCATACGCAGATGGTGGCTTCTCCTATGTTGGGCGATGATCTGGTGTTTAATGGAGACTGGTGTTGTTCAGCACGGAGAATAGAACGCCCGCATGCTGTTTCCCAATACATTGTAGGAATGTCAACATGCTTGTATATTAGTAGTTTAGAAACAATACAAACAAATACACCAGGGCATCCACTGCTCAATGGTTCAATCAAAACCGTCTCAATTATAGTTGACATTGTTCCGGCCTTCTTTTAAACATACGACACAGTTCAACTGTCCAACCTGTAGGGTAATATATCACCCTGAAGAACAAATGGCTGCACTTTACCCATGTTGTGCTTGAGGGGTGTTCCATACATTCCCATGCACATATAACCCTCGTCCGAGGTAACATTCTCAAAATGTCATCTTTGGTGTCCGTTTACCCTGGTTCACAGAGAACTGAAATGTATTTTCTATAATGTTCCCGTTTGTAGATCCTCGTCCTGACCATTCTCTGTGTGGCTGTTATCTCAAGTTCAGCTTTGATCATCCCGAGAGTCAACAAGACCAATACCCCCGACCCGAGCACTCATCACACGGATCCGTGAGTTGACCACCCTCATCATCATAACCTGTTTCAGTCCGAAATTAACACTCTACATAAACTACGTCGCCACAGAGGATGACATCAGGAGAAACCCGCGCGAACTTTCACCCCCAAATCTAAGTGACAGGTACGCGTGGCCTGGAGCCAATAACATGTCATTCCTCTAAAACAATTCGGCTCCATTTCTTTCACCATCTAAAAACTTTAATTCTGTTTTGTAGTATTATATGATATTTGTATAGCGCCAATATCCAGCTCAGCACAGCTGCTCAAATGCGATTGTTTTTCCATCGATCATAGGATGTCAATCTCAACGGCAGATCGTACTTTCTATCTCAACTTCCTGGGGAGTATACAACTCTTGCAGCCATTTAGGCGCACGAAGTTAATGTGGCTTCGCCATCTTTACGTGATACCCATTCACAGATGGATGGACTGGGACACATAGTCACAGTACTTTGTCCAAGTTTACTACACGTTGCTGTACCCGCAACTAGGTGTTTGCGCGTATTCATGTGTCCACCATCTGGTCATATACCAACGGATTCGTGGGTTCTTTTAAGTGCACAGGGTTGTGTACTGTACACTAGGGGTTGTGACAACACTGAAAGTCTGCACTCAAAATTGACTCAGAGGTTTTTACACCCGTTCACAGGTGGGCGCGATCCCGACACCTCAAGCTCGCTGGATCACTAGCCCGGCTCCTTAGATCGCTCGCCCATCTTATAGTGTGATGCTATGCTTCAGTTCATACCCATAACATTATAATGAAAATGTACCTTTCGCCATTTGGAAGTTCCCGATTATATTCGTTTGAGATGCTGAAGACGACAGGCTCCGCTCACTCAACCCGACATGGACGTGCCTTCAGATCGTCACAAGAGAAATTAGTGGAGGAGGTGCACGTATCAGAAATAACATCTGATTTATAATGAAATTCTAATTTCACCAACCGCTTTATGTAATGCTCTTTGTAATGGGGTTGGGATAGGTGTACGGGAGGGGTGATGAAGTGGGCATTTTGTATTTTGTATGATAACTGGATATTTTTCAGCAACAGACTCCAAATAAGATATGCTCTTAATCAAAACCATGAACATAAATATCTAAACTTGGCAGACAAATTCTTTTACAAACAATTGCTTTTTTCACCACCCATTCCTCCCTCCCTCTTGTCTTGTTTACTATATGGCCAATGTGTGTGTGCGGTATTGTGTTTTTCAAAGGAAATGGGTTCATTGCCATATGTTTCGAGAAAGTCTGCCCATAATGTGACCCCATCGTGTGAAACGTTGTTTGTGTTTAAACTTGAAACTGTGCCTGTGCGTTCCTTACTGTTTAACTAAGGCCGATACACAATATGCCATCATCCACGTCGACCGGAAGTGTTAATCAACGTCAAGGTCATATGTTGTGATATCACTGAAATGTTGCATTATTCTTGAATCAGTCTCCTTTCTTTCTCAGTCGTATTGTAAATCTCGCAAATGTACCGAGACGAGAGCTGTCTCTGTGCTATTACAATACAATACCAGTGGTGACTTGGATAAGCAAACAAGCAAATTACAACAAAATTATTCATTATTTGAAACATAAAGAATATAGAAACAATACAGATTCTATTCTGCATTCGGAACACAGCAGGGATTATTGCATTCAACAGGCACCTGCGTCTATTTTGTTTTGTCCACGGTGTAAATTATTCCGTCGTATACAGGTGTGTTTTCCACTTTCAGGAACCACATGGACCAGGTGGCTGTAGACAGCAAACAAGCCAGGACTGTTTTCCGGGAACTCACACTGGGAAATACCTTTCTCAAAATGCAGGACCTAGAGAGATTCCTGAATAGTTCAGATACAAACGGTAACTAAATGACTTGACAAAACAGATTCTGTTTCTGGAGATCTATTTCTGGACACAGGTAAATGGCTGGTCTAATGCCTTGTAAATCTCCTCGTAGTGTTTTCTCCCTTAGCAAACATAAACTTGCTGCTGGATTCCTCTATCCAGTTGGGTGACCAGTGAATACGTATGGTCATTCTCCAAAGCAAACCTATAAGCCCCAGTGACTTTCTGACAGCAACTGAACTCCTTAACCGTAACATTATGTACGCATTCAGTGAACATTGTTGTGATAGAATATCAGGTTGTAGTATTCCAATGGGGAAACGTTCAGTTTCAAGGTGGTACTGTTCGTAGGCGCTCATCACTGGGGTAGTCTTATATCCTATTATTCGCATAGAATGAAACTAGGGCCGCCCTTCTCCAAGCATCCCCTTCGATATCTCTTGTTGTAACATGAAAATATAGGAACTTTAAAAGACACGTGAGGGTTTCATATTAACAAGAGTTACACAAATACAAGTATATTTTTATCAGGTGACGGCCAGGTGACAAGTGACGAGTTTCTCCAAACGTGGTTCCAACATAAGGTTGGTTCGCTTGTCAACGCAGTCCAATTCTTCTTCAACATCGACATAAACAAGGACAACAGGATCACCGATGATGTCGATCTCAAGTACATATTCGGCATATTTGATAGAAATGGTAAGTTGAAACACCAGGAATAAGAACTTCTGTGTACTCAATCGCAGAGACGCCATCCAGTATATATGTCGAGTTATCTGGATTTCGAGATAAAAGGAGTGGTACTAAAGACGACGATGTAGATACTGATAGGTCTGCTTTGTTTTAACCTCTTTGATGTCGGGATGTTGGAGCTTAGGGTTTAACAATGCGTTTTAACAATGGGTTTTAGCAATGGATTTTAACAATGGGGTTTCACATAGGGGTTTCACATAGGGGTTTCACATAGGGGCTGAATGTGACATTGTAGATGCTACTCCGGACTACTACTGGTTTCATACTCGTATATCAAAAGAATACCTAACTTGTTTAAGTGAGATTTAGAAGTTGGTGTGAGAGAGGAGAGTTCTATGGATATACAACTTCTTTAACATAATATGAGTTTCGATGTAGCTACTAACGACGTTATCAAGCAAATGACAGTAGCTACTAACACCGTTATCAAGCAAATGACAGTAGCTACACCGAAACGTCGCTCATATTATGTTAAAGAAGTTGTATATTCATAGAACTCTCCTCGTTGTTCAAAAGAATACCTATCCACAGTTTAATGTGGATATACCACACAGGATACAATCACAGTATTCTTCAAGTCCTTGTTTCATACCTTAATACAGAGCGTCTGGCAATGTGAAAACCATCATTAAACATATTTTGGTTTGACTCGACCGGGCATCGAACCCTCGACCTTCCGCTTAGCGAACAGACGGTCTATCCACTTATCACGGCGGCAGTCAAACAGCTCGGTACAAAACTACCTTCATGGGTTGCTTCTCCACGTTATTTTCGGATACTATGACATCACCACTCCTCGTTGTTTCTTTGATAATGTCCCATCTCCTCGTTTCTTTGATAATGTGCCATCTCCTCGTTGTTTCTTTGATACTGTGAAATCTCCTTGTTGTTTCTTTGATACCGTCCTATCTTCTCTTTCCTTTGCTACTGTGACATCCCCTCGTTGTTTCTTTGATACTGTGACATCCCCTCGTTGTTTCTTTGATACTGTGACATCTCCTCGTTGTTTCTTTGATACTGTGAGATCTCCTCGTTGTTTCTATGATACCGTCCTATCTTCTCGATCCTTTGATACTGTGACATCCCCTCGTTGTTGTTTGGACACTGTGACATCTTCTCGTTGTTTCTCCGGTACTATGATATTGTCTCGTTGTTGTTTTGATACCATGCTATCCCCTCGTTGTTTCTCCCATACTATGATATCGTCTCGTTTTTTATATTGTGCCATCTCCTCGTTGTTTCACTGATACTATGACATCTCCTCGTTGTTTCTTTGATACTGTGATATGATTTACTCAATACATTAGACCCGAATGCACTAGTATGACTTTCTATATATTCCTGGGATGTAAGGGATGTACAAGGCTTACGTTGAGGTCACTGGACGTGGAGGTGGGGAGGACTACAGGACGGATTAAGTCATATCCATGGAAACATGGACGTGTAAGGTCTGGTTTACCCCGCTGAACTTAACAACGTCTCCATCTAGGGACCATGTAGCATAATGTATTGAGGATAATGTAGCATAATGTATTGAGGACAATGTAGGATAATGTATTGAGTTTCACACCACATTCCAGTAACTAAGGTATGAATATAACATTATAGGTTTGACATTATAGTGGTGAGCAATTGACGTTTGACATTATAGTGGTGAGCAATTGACTTTTGATATTATAGTGGTGAGCAATTGACGTTTGTCATTATGGTGGTGAGCAATTAACGATTGACATTATAGCTGTGATCAATTTGCGTTTGACATTATAGTGGTGAGCAATTGACGTTTGACATTATAACGGTGAGCAGTTTGCGTTTCACATTATGGCGGTGAGCAATTAACGTTTGTCATTATAGCGGTGAGCAATTGACGTTTTTATTATAGTGGTGAGCAATTAACGTTTGACATTATAGTGGTGAGCAATTGACCTTTTATATTATAGTGGTGAGCAATTAACGTTTGTCATTATAGTGGTGAGCAATTGACGTTTGACATTATAGTGGTGAGCAATTGACCTTTTATATTATAGTGGTGAGCAATTGACGTTTGACATTATAGTGGTGAGCAATTGACGTTTGACATTATAGTGGTGAGCAATTGACCTTTGATATTATAGTGGTGAGCAATTGACGTTTGTCATCATAGTGGTGAGCAATTAACGTTTGACATTATAGTGGTGAGCAATTGGTGTTTGACATTATGGTGGTAAGCAGTTATTAATATATTACATATATGTAGCATGTATGTTGAAAGGTCCTGTTTGAAATTACTGACTGTTAACGATGACTTTATGTTTGTCAACAGACGACGGTGTCGTGGATGAGGCGGAGTTTGTCGTCCAGTGGGTGAAGTTGTCATCTCTGTGACGACGCGCGGAATACACACAGAGCACATATACCAAAAATAAACCCTTCTTAAGTTACTTTTGTTTGTTAGTCTATTGTCTGACGCCGGACCCGACAATAGTCCAGCTGCCATAAATAATCGAGTTCTGACCAGACAATCCTGTGATCGATATAATGATCAACAGTCCACGCTCTCCGGGAAATCGTTCAATATGGTCGCCTCTTGCGATCAGCATACGTCTGAGGACTTATTCTAACCTGGAAACCTGGTGATTTTGTAGTTCTACTTATCAATACAGCTGATTACAAGGTGGTCGTAGTCAGAGCATTTTCTGAAGGGGAGCTGTAAATGATTAGAAATAATAGATAACAAAGATAACACTCGAGCACCCATACAGTCATTCCTCCAAGCTCCATCCACCCATTTCTCCTCATTCATGGTTTATCCTCTTTTTGCCAACGCCCTGAAAAGGATTACCAGGTACTGTGTTCATACAAGCACAAGGTCATGTCAAAATTACTCACAGCAGCAAGTGAGTGAACTGAACTCAGGCTTAATACGTATCCATGATACTGATAACGGTGTTCACTATATCTATATCTATAGAAGCTAACTTGTCAGTAAACACAGTTCACTCAATTCTAACAATGTAATAATTACGACACTTGAAGTAACAAGTTAACACATAATTAGTGAGATGGTGCATATAAGCACTGGGAACACCAAACAGCTTCATTGCAAAATGGCAAATGCACTTGTGAATGTCGAGTTCATTGCTAACAGTGGTGGTGACAGTAGTGTAGTATTTCAAGGTTTTAAGTATAGAGTTAAGAGAACGCGAGGTGCCAGCATTCACTGGAGATTCTGTACTGCTACATGCCCAGCCACCATCAACACTTCGAACTACTACATCATAACTCAGAACAATGGACACAACCATCCTCCAAACCAGGCTAACATCATCGTGGACTAGTTCCTAGGGACAGTGAAGGACTTAATTGGTGACGAAGGCCATAGGTCGATTCCGACAACCTACTAAGAAGAATTGAATGGTACGTACCCGTACAAGCAAAATGCCAAACATATCTATGAACGTGACTTGTAGTTGTAATAATGTAGATGGTTACTGCTTTCCCCCCTAAATATCAGTTAATTACATTCTGTTTTTATGCAGCTGATATACATATATATTTTATTCATCTTTTTTAGGTTTATGATCAGCTGAAGCAGATGCAACATGAGCAGCACCTACGTTTTACAGCGTCCAGGCCAGCCTCTACAGGTCCAGAGCCAAGGAAGTCCCTCCACCGCCACAACAGCGATCAAACATCGACCTACGTTTTACAGCGTCCAGGCCAGCCTCTACAGGCCCAGAGCCAAAGAAGTCCCTCCGCTCCCACAACAGCGATCAAACATCGACCTTCCCCAGATCTGCACTTAGACATCTGCCTGCGACAACTTCCTTCTCCATTCTGACGACAACATGCTCATTCAATTCAATTCTTTTATTCGGTATAAAGGCCAACGGCCCATGTACAACATAATACAAAATAATCATTATAATGACAGATGGGAATTTCTCAGAAATAGAGCTTCCTTAATAAACCTTGCAACATTTAACAAAATATTTATCTTATCACATGTTAAAAGAATTTTAAACTTAAACATCGTGGGTGAATGACAATAATATCTTGGTATATATTTTGATCTGAGATAGTCATACAATGGACATTTTAGAAGGAAGTGATATTTATCTTCTACACAACCTAACGCACAAAATGTACATATTCTATTACCGCGGGGAATGCCACAGGGTCTGCCAATATTAACCATTAAAGGAAGCTCACACATTCGTAATACACATAAAAGTCTTCTGTATTCTCTTTCTAGGATAGCACACAAATAATATTCAGTTGACAAAAGAGATTTATATTCTATATAATTACATGATTTACTTGAATCACAAAATTTAGAGCCAATTTTGTTGATTGCAGTCTTTAAGTCTTTGTACAAAGGTATTAAGAAACATGTTTTTATCCCCCACTTCATGTGTGATCCACACTAAACCAAAGCTATAACTAAACAGTAAGTGTTTAACCTCTGATGCCCATGTTATACGATTACATTCATCTAATGATTTACATAATAAATAACATTGTTTTGGATATCTAACAGTTGGCATTGCTAACAATTTTAACCAAAATGTAATACATCGTTTATGATAATCAATAAACAGACCATGTATACCGCATTCACCCACAGCAGCATCATTTGAGACATAATACCCAACCCTTAAAACATATTTACAAAACTTAATGTGAAAACGTTCAACATATTCAATTTTAGAAAATCCCCATACCTCACTGGAATAAAGTAAAATTGTTTTTATCTGTGTATCAGAAATCTTAAATAGAACAGTGGGAGAAATATTCTTTAACTTATACTGTAGGTGTATAACTGAAAATTAAGCCTTATTGGCTTTCTGAACAAGAACATTAATTGCTTTTGACCAACATAATCTATTAGAAAATACAATTCCCAGGTAAATATAATACGTTGATATCTTAACCTGATCACTTCCAAACATCCATTTTTCTGTTCCCCTTAGCTTACCACCGTTTCTAAACACTAATATCTCTGTCTTATCTAGATTTACATTTAATCCCCATTTAATACTATACTGCTTAAGTACATCAAGTTTTCTCTGCAAACAAACAACACTGTCATCAAACACACACAAGTCATCTGCATAAAATAACAACAACATATACATAAATTCCTGACCTACAAAAATACCCCTAACATTGGATTCATACAACATATTTTCAAGTTCTACCACAAACAATGAGAACAGCAAGGGGCTGAGTACACATCCCTGTTTCACACCACTCAATGTATCAAAATAATTGGATATTGACAAATTAGTTATTTTAACAGCAGATTTTACATTTGCATACATATCAAACAAAACATTAAATAGTTTACCATGAATGCCCCGAGTACCATAACAGTTTTCTATTAATAGAATCAAATGCTTTTTTTAAAGCAACACACAAGCAGTAAAAGCGACCATTAGTCTTTGTAAGATACTTTTGTACTAAACAATGTAAAATAGAAATATTGTCTAGAGTGCTGTAACCAGCTCTAAACCCTGCTTGTGATTCGACAGCTGTTCATACAAAGAACAAAACAGTGTGATTCTCTGGTTCAAAATGAATGTAAAAACTTTACTCATAATGTCAGTAAGTGTTATGCCTCTATAATTATAAAGTTCTGAGGCTTTTCCTTTTTTGTATAATGCTACCACTAATCCCTTGATCCATTCCACAGAAAATTTACCACTAGTAAGTATAGCATTAAATAACACATGAAAATACGGTAACAGTTCAGATTTACAAGATTTAATCATCTCAGGTGTAACTGCATCAGGTCCAGGCGCTTTCCCAACACTGAGATTGTCAATAGCCTGAAGAATTTCAACGTTCGATATTTCACTGTTTAATGTGTGATTAACGTCATCATCATTACAGGCACTACAAGTTTTATCATCATGTTCTTTCACAAACTGATCAGCCTTATTGAGATGATCTTGATCAATGTCAGTGCTTATGGTATTAAAGACAGTTCCAAAATATGACACCCATTCAGTCGCTGATATGGAGTTTGATGTGCTGCTTTTTGGTTTTATCAGTTATTTAATATGACTCCAAAATGTTCTGGAATTACAACAGATGTTAGACAGCATGTTAACCTGTCGTTCTTTCTTCAGACGACACAGATGTCGATACGAGTTTCTTAATAACGAAATTCAGTCCAATATAAGGAGATGTCAGTTTTCCTAAACATGTCCAAGTTTGAATATTTAAGCTGTTTCAAGTGTCTACACTCCTCGTTATACCAGTAAGCACTACGAGGTTGAGGGACAAACCTCCGTGGACTCGCATACCACGCTGTTCTGCACTACGGGTTATACAGGAAGTTAGTTTGGAGACAGCGTCGTCTACACTCCTCAGAACATCGCTTGTGAAGTCATGAATACCATAACACGACAATTCACATGTGAGGCTACCTGAATAATCGTATATCTTTTCATCCTTCCATATAAGTTTAAGAACAGAAATTTCTTCATTGTCATTCACGTCAACTTTGTCACGCTTTGTCACGCTTTGTCACGCTGTCACAACATGCTCATCTCCACCACCGAGTCCAATCTACGACATCTAGCTGCTGATGACATCATCTTTGATGGAGTGAGTGAGTGAGTTAAAATTATAAGTCACATCGGCAGTATTTCAGCCATATTGTGACTATATCAAGTTATACATTTATAATAATCATAGGTAAATTATAAAAACCTGTCAACGAAGGACAGTAAAACAACTAGTTTATCACAGATGGAAATTTAAAAACTAGTAATTACATTTAAAACATTTTAACTTAACAAGACGATACAATATAAAAAAACAGGCTATAGAAATTGAAATTAGTGATAAACTAGTTATTTTACTGTCCTTCGTTGACAGTGAGTGAGAAAGTGAGTTAAAATTTAAAGTCACATCGGCAGTATTTCAGCCATATCTTGACTAAGAAGTTATACATTTATAAGTGAATAAAAACAAACTTATATAATATGCTTACCTGTCTGCAAAGGACAGTAAAACAACTAGATTATCGCAGAAACAAATATAAAATTAAATCTAAAACATCCTAACTATAAATGTCAATACAATATAAAAACAGGCTATATATTGCCAACAACTGAAGGTAGATCACCATACTAGGGACCATGGAACTTACAGTACATTTGCTTCCTGCATGGACCCTAGCTGGATTTACACCATCCCTTCAGCTATTGGCAATTTTAGATAATCTAGCCAGAAATAAAAATGACATATATGCTACGATTAAAAATAGAAGTAGGTTTACATTAACTTTGAATGTTTTGGGACTTACGTGGCCTTTCAGGAGAACAATAATTTTACAATGCTTCAACCCCCTTTGAGGGAACAGCCACTAACAATCTCAGTTACTAATCTAAACTACCAATAATAAAATATTTATCTATTTACAATTCTTTTATCACAATTTATCTAATAATTCAATTTCTTTTAAAAATTCATAAAGTAAATGATAATTGACGTTAAAAAGATCCTTCACCGTTTTGATATTGAAAAATCTATCCCTTGTGATGGAAAATCTTCTTTGATGGAACATTTAACATCTGTCCTAAACTCTTTCATCAGCTATAATCCATACGTGTTTTTGTGGGCTCAGAAAATGGTCCCTCTCGTGCTTTCTGCAGAAAGAACAAGCCCACACTGAAATCACCATCAGCCAGATCCTGTCAGGTGGACACATGCCTCCCCCCAAAAATAAAGTTGCCTCCCCTAAAAATAAAGTACAGACAACTAGAAGACCCTGAGATGAAATGCCGATTCGGTATAATTGTTTATAATTGTGAAAGTGTGTAACCTGTGTAATAGATTTCTTAATTCCGTACTGTATTAAAATTTCATGTAATTTGTGCATTATATACTTGTGCAAATCTTGTGCAATTTCATGAAAAATACTAAAGACGTCACTGTAATGTAAATGTTGTGCAAAGTTTATTATACTTTTTATGATACTAGAGAGGATACCTGCCACCTCCTTTTGTTCTTCCAATCAACACGCATGACGGCTTCGCCACCCTTAACAATAGGGTGGTGGCAAAACGAGGAGACCCCTCATTCAATCATGCTAATGTCCGGACATATTATCTGTTGCTGTGCATGTGTGTCTACATGGTGAGGGTAGCTTTTCGGAGCGTTGGTGATTTGCCCTGTGCGTCGCAGTATGCATTGTGTTCTGAAAGGAAATACCTCTCCTTTATAAAAACAGTTTCGAATCGTGTCCTAACCAGCTCCATCCACCCAGTCCTCCACATTGAGGACCACAGCTCTCTCCATCCACTCATTCCGCCACATGCAGGACAATCGCTCACTCCATCCACCCAGTCCTCCACATTGAGGACCACAGCTCTCTCCATCCACTCATTCCGCCACATTGAGGACCACAGCTCTCTCCATCCACCCAGTCCTCCACATTGAGGACCACAGCTCTCTCCATCCACTCATTCCGCCACATGCAGGACCACCGCCCACTCCATCCACCCAGTCCTCCACATTGAGGACCACCGCTCACTCCATCCACTCATTCCGCCACATTCAAGACCACCGCTCTCTCCGTCCACTCATTCTGCCACATTCAGGACCACCCATCTCACCATCCACTCATTCCGCCACATTCAGGACCACTGCTCACTCCATCCACTCATTCCGCCACATTCAAGACCACCGCTCTCTCCGTCCACTCATTTTGCCACATTCAGGACCACCCATCTCACCATCCACTCATTCCGCCACATTCAGGACCACTGCTCACTCCATCCACTCATTCCGCCACATTCAGGACCACTGCTCACTCCATCCACTCATTCTGCCACATTCAGGACCACCGCTCACTCCATCCACTCATTACGCCACATTCAGGACCACCGCTCTCACCGTCCACTCATTCCGCCACATTCAGGACCACTGCTCTCTCCATCCACTCATTCCGCCACATTCAAGACCACCGCTCTCTCCATCCACTCATTCCGCCACATTCAGGACCACCCTCACTCCATCCACTCATTCCGCCACATTCAGGACCACCGCTCTCTCCATCCACTCTTTCCGCCACATGCAGGACCACCGCTCTCTCCATCCACTCATTTCGCCACATTCAGGACCACTGCTCACTCCATCCACTCATTCCGCCACATTCAGGACCACCGCTCTCACCATTCATCTATTCCACCACACTTAGGACCACCGCTCACTCCACCTCCCTCTCCTCCCCCTCCTCCACACTCAGGACCACCGCTCACTCCATCCACCCTCTCCTCCACACTCAGGACCACCGTTTACTCCAGCACCATCCACCCATTTATCCACACTCAGGACCACCGCTCACTCCATCCACCCTCTCCTCCACACTCAGGACCACCGTTTACTCCATCCACCCTCTCCTCCACACTCAGGACCACCGTTTACTCCAGCACCATCCACCCATTTATCCACACTCAGGACCTACGCTCACTCCATCCACCCTCTCCTCCACACTCAGTACCACCGCTCCCTCCACCCATCCTCTCCTCCACACTTAGGACCACCGCTCACTCCATCATCCATCCACCCATTTATCCACACCTATATCTAGGTCTAGATTCTTGTTACTGCGCTCTACATCTGATTTATAGGGCCTGCTATCCCCCGTGGCTGAGCTTCAACTTAACAAAGCGTTCGACGTAACGTAATCCCCTGTAATGGTCCAGTGAGCAGGATAGTGATGTCATGATCCACGTACTACACATAATCAACAGGGAGACTTGTAGTTGGAACCAGGAGCTGGACGCACAGAGGAGTCAGAGAAGTAACACAGTCAGAGAGGTAAGTAGTGTCCACTGCCGTACAGGAGGTCACAAACCTGCCCAGAAACTGGCCTCTGGTGCATGGGCGTCAACTGGTACATTCTGTGTCGGGTGTCGAGTCTGTGTAGGGTGGAAACGGGTGGTCCGTTGTCCGAGTCTGCCATGATATTGCGGGAAAGGGAGGGCTCGCTACATCTATAAGTACATTCTGGTTAGTCATTCTGGTGAGGTGAACTGAGGTTTGCATTTATATTGCGAAAGCATTTGTGTAACGGGATATTGTATCCCCTGGAAACGTCCCCCCAGCATATTGTAACCTCAGGACAGATGGTTCGGGATACATGAAACACGCTAGGTTGATATTTTTTACATTTTGCTTTTACATATGTACTCGTTCGGATGAATGGCAGTTATATATATGCAGATATATTATGTTTGTTGATAAACTACAACCATGTCCAAGATATTTTTATGGATTAAACTTCTTTTTTATTTTAATTTTTAATTTTTTAATTTTAAATTAAAAAAGAAGTTTAATCCATAAAAATATCTTGGACATCAATGTACAACTTCTAAATGCCACTGAAAGACATCAAACTACAACTAGTCTATAACTGTCGCGTACACCAGATTTTATAACATACAGGTGACTACGCATGCCACATAGAGACTGTTTGGAGACACAAATATTGTTGGCATTCATAGAAGATAATGTTATTCAACCGGCCGACTTTCCCGCTACCTATCGACACATTGTTTTATCATGTCTATTTAACAAATAATCCACGAATCAATTGGGAAAATATTTGACAAAATTATGTGCTGAGGATTCGCTTCTTGGACTATAGCAGAGTGCAAATGTTGATGGTACTGGATAGTTTTCAGGAAGGATTTCACTCCTCGGCAATATGCTTATTCTGAAAACCATTATTTCAGTGTATCCCAGAAGAGTTATTTTGACTGTGCATCTGTACACACTTAAGGCTGCATTCGCCACTGTTTACAGACGTTGTATGAACTGTGGGAAGCCGAGGTTGAAGGTACACTTACAGAGTGATGAAAAGCATGTCTAAACAAACAAAACCTTGTTTTTGTTATTGCTGGACGTTTTCATATTTTAGCAAATATGGATTGAGGGAGGGTGTCAAATGTCACAGTTTTGTTTGCTTGTGTATTTAGATGTTGTACTCTTTTGAAATTCTGAGAGGAATTACCATGGGTCTGTTGATCTTGTTTCTACTGATGTTTACATAATTATAAAAGTTACCGAAGCGTCAAAGGTGTAACTACGAGGGTCGGTCAAAAAGTAGTCGGCCTAACTATATTCTCGATGTCCAATGTTTGAAAAGCTTCCATTTTAGTTTGTAGGAATCATTAGCAAAGCGGTATAAAAAAATTCACATATGTGGGTAATGTGATTAACGAGATATTAGTAATCACAACACATTGGGGTATAATATTTCTAGAAAAAATGCAGAAAATTAAAAACGATCCGTCATTTAGTACCTCTTGGATAATGGTATGCCCTCAGATAATGTCATATAAAATATGTTAGTATAGTATTGGATGACTTCCCGTCATAATCAAGAGTCAAAGCTTTGGATTGCTTGATTCATATTTAGTCGGGGACTGTTTCTTTTAAGGACGCCCCCATTTTAGTATTTCAAAAACATTGTGTCCAGATATTCAAGCTGGCCCTGTTTACAATATACTGAGAGTTGACGCTTGTGTGACCATTCAGTATTTACTTTGAATCTTTAACATCATTTGTGAAAAAGTGAAAACATTAGAATAAGTTATGTCCTTATGATTTCGTCGTCTGAAAGGGGATGGGTAGTGTCTCCAAAACAATCTGTTTCAGTAAACATGAAGGGGGAATCACTTTAACAAGCGATTGTACTTTCAAATTGCTTTTTTATGCACTTTAATATCTAAGTTTGATTCTAGCGGACGTCTACCTATCTCAAACACACAAAATGTTTCTTGCATATTTTGTTACCTGAAGTTTGTGGTGCATTTATTGCAGATTTTGAGCTTTTGGGGGGGTACAAAGGTAAACTTTCAAACAAAATGGGGATCGTAAGGCTGGAACGTAGCAAAACCAATTTGCTTGAGGTTGACAGATAATATGTAGAAAAATAAAACATAAAAACAGCTGCATTTGTATCATTTACTAGGTCAGGCCGACTACTTTTTGACTGTCCCTCGTATCATCCAAACATATCTACTGATAACTAGAGCATCTTCCCCTTCAGATGTCTGCTTGTCTGACCGTCGTGTGCCGCACTGTTGTCATCTGTATCATCATCACAGTCGGCTGTCCTCGATCGGGGCTCATGATCTCTCACAGGAGGACCGAAGCAGGTATGATATATATGTATATATTTATAAACTTGGGGGTAAGGCCGTCCGTATTTTTTTCTGTGTTTCTCATCTCCCAACCGACCCAAATTTTCCTTCCGTCGGAACAAAACAAATTTTTTTATATGCCGCCGACAGCAATAATTTCAGCCCAATCAAACGAAAAATGTGTCTTAAAAGTCAACTTTGAAAAAAATATAATATTTTGAAAAGTCTCTCAAGCATCTAAATGGGCGATGTTTTTGAATTTATCTAAAGTATCTATAGTATATATAAAGTGAGTTTACATTATTCCATAGATGCTATGACACCCGAGACTTACAGTGTCTCATGTTCTGCCGTAGGAAATGCTGTGACAATATACCGATTTTTCATGGCGTTTTTCCGTTATCTTCTATCGTGTCAATTCGTATTGAGCTTGAAATTAAACAAACTGTGGACCTGCAACCAGTGAGCTACCAGTGGACCACAGCCTTTGGCCGGTGGCCCAAAAACCTACAAGTGATAAATCTCTCCAAAAATAAAGAAAGTGACAGTTTTGAAGAACTGACTTTGTTGTATTCTGATCCCATGTGACATTTAAAGAGGCTCTATTAAAGGTTTGTAGCATAATTATTCAATATAGTTTCCTTATGTTTAATGACAAAAAAGGATTATCACAATAAGAAAAGCCTCTTTTTATGGTCTGGGTACTGTTGGAGGGTCATTTTCTGTCACCAACTTGAAAAGAAGATGACAAACTGCTTCTTCTTTTCTTTTTTGCTTTTTTTTTCGCCAGCATTAATAATAATAATAATGTGTCCATTTATATAGCGCCAAACTCCACACTAGGTATGCTCATAGCGCTAACAATCAAGGCCATTATTACCCCGGATAACCCAAGCTGCCTGTTAGGCGCTAGAAGGTTATAGTCATATGACTTTTTTCCACCGGGTACCCATTTTCCTGCTGGGTGAACAGAGACAATTTTGAACAAACTCACTTGCCTAAGGTGAGACCACATGTGTCACATGTGCTTCGTTGTGGGGCAGGACTCAAGTCCTAGAAACTCTCAGGAGTCAAGCTGCCAAACACGGTCACCCATCCAAGGACTCTCCGAGCTCGACGCTGCTTAACTTCACCGATTTATGACCTGAGCTTTAAGCATAGGACCACGCGCCACCATTAGCACCAGTTTGGAGATGAGAAACATAAAAAAATGTATATGGCCTAAAACATATCGGCACACGAATTTCTGACATAGGCAGAAGTCTTTTTTCATAATCCCTACAAGGGGTGGTGGGGTAGCCTAGTGGTTAAAGCGTTCGCTCGTCACGACGATGGACCGGGTTCGATTCCTCACATGGGTACAATGAGTGAAACACTTTTCTGCGCAACCCGTTGTGACATTGCTGGAATATTGCAAAAAGCGGTGTAAACCCCAGACCCAGCTTACTTACATAGTGCTCCAAGGCATTGATTGGCTGGAGGTAAACCCCGACTGAATTTAAACTCGAAAATATTTAATATTCATAATTTTTCTACTGTGGTTTTGTCAGAGGCCTCTATAAGAACTACATTGCTGATAAACAGCTTGTTTATGTTTATTATCTATATTTAGACCTGTACCTTTTCAAACTTCACCCATGGTAATAAATAGACACATCACTTGCCTTGAAGTTAATGTCGTTCGGCGGCGCATGTTCCAGCAATCTTTACACATAATACAGTAACACTCGGAGTCCCTACTGTTATCAAGCATGTCAGGGTACGTGTACTGATACCTCATGGTGACGTGCTGAATCAGGTTTTCAATTACAAAAAACCACTTTCACGCAAATATACATTTTTGTAATAAATGGAAAGTTAACAATTTTTCAACTTGTCTGCAAGAAAGTTCAAGGAGTCTACTGACTAATTTTGAAAAAAGGAATTTATTATGGTCATTAAGTTGATTCAACTCAAATGGATGTTTGCATTCCGTTGCATTTGTTGATAACGCAGCACTCAGCAATATTCCAGCTCTGTGACGGTGGTCTGTCACTAATTCACCAGATAGTTAAGTTAAACTGCTTCATTCCAACGCAGAGAGCCAGCACTGTTAAATGCAGTCATGCCGCTCTGCAAATAGTCTGTCTCACAGTCCCTGAACCACATTAATTTCCCCACTGCCAAGCCCTCTCTGCTGTGCTAAAGCCCTAAATAAAGCAAGTCTAGATTTCCTCTGGTTCAGGAATCTCTGGTCTCCCTAGGGCTCCTTTTCAATATAAATGGGCTTGTTTGTTACTATCAAAATTATATATATTCAGAGACTAAGCCTTTGTCTACTCTGCAAAGTGCAGTAGTTTTATAGGCAGCTTTGTTCATAATGTCACCTGACCGTACAATGTGAAATGTATACCGAATTGCCTGTTTCTGTTCCAGTACTAACAGCCAGTGCGGTGGCCTTCAACATTGGGAAGCCAGCCAACTTCAAATGTCGACTCACTACACCGAGAAATCAAAAAGATAACTACACCGTCAACGATCTCCGTTTCGTGTCCGTGCCCGCGTCACTTGCGGCACGTGGGGCGACGAGGGTCTTGGACAACGCTACTATTGCGATGTGGGTAACGTCCCTATTTCTGAATGACACCGGGACATTGTATTGTGTCACCAGCAACAAAACCCTGGCCATGAAATTGATTTTTGTTGGCTGTAAGTATACTGCAATACAAGCAAAAGCCAGTTAGTGAGTTGAGATTTACGCCGCTTTTAGCAATGTTCCAGCAGTATCACGTCGGCGGACACTAGAAATGCGCTTCACACATTGTACTCATGTGGGGAATCGAACCCGGATCTTCGGAGTGGCGAGCACACGCTTTAACCACTAGGCTATCCCACCGCCCAATATGAGCAAGTGTTAGCAGCAGAAATGCTATTCGTTGCCTCCTGTTTCCACATAATGTGAGTAGGTCCACTGTTATTATAGTGAAACTCTCTTCTCAGTCATCAATTGCAGAGTTGCCTCCCTTAGGCGTATCAGAATCCTGTAATCGTCGTTTATTATGACGTGGCCAAACAATAAGCATAGCCTGCCTTACCCGTAGCACCCGCCACTCAACCGTAAAAGTTTTTTTTAATTTAAAGAGTAAGTGTTTAACGCCATGATCTAACACCTCTAATGTGTCACGGTCTAACACCTGCTCTCGGTATATCTCGAATTACGTATAGGTCGAAATATACATTTCATCTCAAGGCCATGACGTTAACGAGATTGCATGAACTAAGGATCTGGATGTTACATGATATACGTGTGCATGGCCAGGCCCTTCTACTACAATAAACTGTCACCGCATGGGCAACTGATTGTATTACTACAAGGGCAACTGTTTGTATTACTACATGGTCAACTGTTTGTATTGCTACAAGGGCAACTGTTTGTATTACTACAAAGGAGCAACTGTTTGTATTACTACAAAGGCAACTGTTTGTATTACTACAAGGGCAACTATTTGTATTACTACAAGGGCAACGGTTTGTATTATTACAATGGCAACTGTTTGTATTACTACAAAGGAGACTTTTTGTATTACTACAAGGGCAACTGTTTGTATTACTACAAGGGCAACTGTTTGTATTATTACAAAGGAGACTTTTTATACCACGAGGGCAACTGTTTGTATTACTATAAGGGCAACTGTTTGTATTACTTCCATTGCAGCTGTTTGATTTACTACAAAGGCAACTGTTTGTATTACTACAAGGGCAACTGATTGTATCACTTCAAAGGCAACTGTTTATATTACTACAAGGGCAACTGTTTGTATTACTATAAGGGCAACTGTTTGTATTACTACAAGGGCAACTGTTTGTATTACTACAAGGGCAACTGTTTGTATTACTACAAGGGCAACTGTTTGTATTACTACTACAAGGGCAAATGTTTGTATTACTATAAGGGCAACTGTTTGTATTACTACAAGGGCAACTGTTTATATTACTACAAAGGAGACTGTTTGTATTACTATAAGGGCAACTGTTTGTATTACTATAAGGGCAACTGTTTGTATTACTACAAGGGCAACTGTTTGTATTACTACAAAGGAGGTTTTGTATTATAAGGGCAACTGTTTGTATTACTACAAGCGGGCAAGGGCAACTGTTTGTATTACTACAAAGGCAACTGTTTGTATTACTACAAGGGCAACTATTTGTATTACTACAAGGGCAACTGTTTGTATTATTACAAGGGCAACTGTTTGTATTACTACAAGGGCAACTGTTTGTATTACTACAAGGGCAACTGTTTGTATTACTACAAGGGCAACTGTTTGTATTACTACAAAGGCAACTGTTTGTATTATATTTACCACGAGGGCAACTGTTTGTATTACTACAAGGGCAACTGTTTGTATTACTTCAAGGGCAACTGTTTGTATTACTACAAGGGCAACTGTTTGTATTACTACAAGGGCAACTGTTTGTATTACTACAAAGGCAACTGTTTGTATTACTACAAGGGCAACTGTTTGTATTACTACAAGGGCAACTGTTTGTATCACTTCAAAGGCAACTGTTTATATTACTACAAGGGCAACTGTTTGTATTACTATAAGGGCAACTGTTTGTATTACTACAAGGGCAACTGTTTGTATTACTACAAGGGCAACTGTTTGTATTACTACAAGGGCAACTGTTTGCTTTACTAGAAATGCAACTGTTTGTATTACTACAAGGGCAACTGTTTGTATTACTACAAAGGGCAACTGTTTGTATTACTACAAGGGCAACTGTTTGTATTACTTCAAATGCAACTGTTTGTATTACTACAAGGGCAACTGTTTGCTTTACTAGAAATGCAACTGTTTGTATTACTACAAGGGCAACTGTTTGTATCACTTCAAAGGCAACTGTTTGTATTACTACAAGGGCAAATGTTTGTATCATAGCAAATGCGACAGTTTGTATTGCTGTAAGGACATCTGATCGTGTTACTTTATCATTGCATTCACAGCACCTCCTGTAGCGGCGTACAACATCAGCTGTATCTCCTACAACCAAGTTGAGCTCGGGTGCGAGGTACTGGTGGCACCAGGGCAGTTGCAGACACGATGGACGATCGAGTACAAAAACAGGTAGGCCAGGATGTGTTGCTCGGTGAACACTAGACTAAGGCTTAGTCTCTGAATATATATAATTTTGATAGTAACAAACAAGCCCATTTATATTGAAAAGGAGCCCTAGGGAGACCAGAGATTCAGAACCTGAGGGAATCTAGACTTGCTTTATTTAGGGCTTTAGCACTGCAGATTGGGCTTGGCAGTAGGGAAATTAATGTGGTTCGGGGACTGTGAGACAGACTAGGTGAACACCTTCGTCAGTGCTTCACGGGGCGTATACATTAGCTGAACATTTGTGGACTGATCTCAAGTTTTGTAATGTTTGGGATATGTCAGCTGGAGTCGTGACATTAGATATGGGCTATTGTATCCGTGCAAACAACCCATTGTTAAAGCAATAATCTTGTAGATTAGTTTCCGCCGAGATAACCAGACACGAGATCCAACAGGTCACATGTGATGACACTCCGCTCATCAGTTGAGCTTATTGACTGATCCCGTGTCCAGTTATGTATCTTGCATGGTGACCTCAGACCAACAATTTGCTGATCAATCACAGCTGATCCAAACGCTAGGTTTCAACGTTAATGTATTGTCAGAATCAAATGTCAACAATATAAATAACTTTCTTGTTCTGTCCTCGAAGGACATGTCAAGTCCTTGTTTCTATCAGATGTACATGCGATCCCAGGACTGTTGTATAATACTACACAGTCATGTCGGTCCGGGGAGAGTGAGGATGGTATATAATTCTTTTCGCGTGCACATATTCCCAAAAAACATGCGGCCGTTATTTCATATATTTACTAATAATGGTTTTGTAGATTATTAACACTATGTATTGTTTCCCACGAGGATTGCCAGCTAATGCACGTATGCACACATCTAACCCCCCTCCTTGATAAAGACTCAGTCTTTTTACTGGTAAAACAGTGTGTATACTTTTATAGGGACTGAAGGTGAGTCTGAGTAACAAACTGTTGTGCATTCAACCCGTGAAGATCCGGTTCATAATTGATCTTCAGCAACCATGCTTGTTGTAAGAGGCGACTGACGGGATCGGGTGGTCTGGCTCGGTGACTTAGTTGACACATGTCATCGTATCCTAATTTGGTAGATCGATGCCCATGCTGTTGATCACTGGATTGCTTGGTCCAGACTCGATTGTTTACAGACCGCCGCCATATAGTTTGAATATTGCTGAGTGCAGCGTAAAACTAAACTCACTCACGCCTCACTGTTGTGTATTAAAAACTGATGTAATCTAACAGGGCTTTATTTAGGTTTTATGCCTCTTCCAGCAATACTCCAAACATGTCCTCGCTACCCTGGTTGCCAGATCTGTGTGCATTCACGCACTAAATGTTTGACCGACGCCTCGTTATTAACGCAAATATCAACATCTCGTCACAATAGTGAGCTGGTCGAAGATACTTTGCTGTCCACTCGCCCATTTGTTTCGTAATTCGTTTAACTCATTGCATTCTAATATAAAGTGAAATTCATCTCCAATTTTACTCTTGCATGATGTACACAATCTATTTTCTTTATCAATTTTATGCCATCTACCAGTTTCAGTAGGGAGTCTGTGGTTACAAGTTCTAAGTTTTGTAGTATAAATACGTAAATCTAGAGGAAGTTGGAACAAATAAGTTTCAATATAAAGATTATCCTTAAACATATTGTAATATAGGCCTTTCGATGATTGTGATTTACTTTCTCTCCAAGTTTGTAGAAACTGATCAACGAGAACAGTTTTAACATTATTTACCAGCCAATGGGTACTCTGAAATTCTTGTAATTGCCAAGTGTAGCTGAAGCCTGTATTCTCTAAGACAGATTTTACTTCCGCTATTAGCGGATATTTAGCATTTGCCTGAGAATTGTGCAAACTGAACATTAATTTATACATTACTTTTGATAGTTTACCATGAGATAATAATAATTTACACCAATATGATAACATTCTCAATTTGATAGAAATACTAAGTGGATATCTTCCAAGTCCACCATAAACCATAAAGTCTGGGGTTGTTGTTTTTACCTTCAATATGTATTTACAAAATTTCAAATGAATATGTTCTAATTGAATAGTGTTTTCGTAGCCCCACACCTCAGCACCATACAATAACATAGGCTTAACAAGTTGATCAAAAAGTTTAAGTTGGCAGTCGACCGGTATATCTAACAAGCGAATTTTTCTAAATATAGCAAACATTGCACGAGAAGATTGGTCAGAGAGCCGTTTAATGGCTTTACAAAAGCGACCAGTGCTTGTGAATAGTACACCAAGATAAACATAATGTTTTTCTACCTCTAAAACAGTATTCTGCAGAAGAAATAATGTACTAAGTTTACTGCTTCTTTTGGAAAAAATCAAAACTTTAGTTTTAGAAATGTTTACTGGTAGTTTCCATCGTGTACAGTAAGCATCAAAAGTTTCCAAACAAAGTTTCAAATCAGAAGGAGATTCAGATAAAAGTACTGTATCATCAGCATAAAGAATTACCAGTAGCTTAATGAATATACCAATTTCTTTTAGTGCATAAGCATTTACAAATTCCAAACCAATTACGTTATTTGATAGAAAATATGACAAATCATTTAAATAAAGAGCAAACAGAAATGGAGATAAATTTTCGCCTTGTCTAACACCCGTATTACAAGGAAAGAATTGGGTTGAACTGCCATTATGAGAAACACATGATTTTATATGCTGATACATATTTTTTATAACGTTAAAACATTTTCCAGTAATACGATTATCAACCATTTTCCGCCAAAGGCCACAGCGCCACACAGTATCAAAGGCTTTACTAAAATCAACAAATACGCATTATAATTTCTTATTTTGATTAAGGTATATATCAATCAATGCCTTTAAGATATAAATGTTATCAATGGTGGAGTAGTTTTTCCTGAAGCCCGCTTGCGCAGAGCTTAAGACACCAATGCTGTCAGAGTAGGCTTGGAGCCGTTTACTTAATATGGATGTGAATAGTTTACCCAAGCAGCTTAAAAGTGACACCCCTCGATAATTATCCGGGTCCCCAACACCCCGTTTGTTTTTGTAAATAGGCTTAATTATACCTAGAAGCCTGGACTCAGGCATTACACCACCATCAAGAACTAAGTTAAATAGCTTTACATATACAGGTAACATAACGTCAGTAGATGACTTAATATACTCATTTACTATATCATCCAACCCAAAAGCTTTGTTGCTTTTCAGACAATGGACAGCAAAAAGAATTTCCTTATCTGTAATCACCGAATCTAAAATCTCGTTATGTAACACACCTTCATGAAAACAAATATCACAATCAACCTTGCAGGCTTGTCCTGCGTTCAAATCTTTGAAATGATTAAATAGCTCTTGCTTGTCAATACCTAATGCTTTTTCAGTGCGATTATCAAATGACTTTAAAATTTTCCAGAAAGATTTTTAGTAGTTCTTCTGTGAATTACGTAATTTTTCAGCACAGTCACGTTTATAGTTATTAAATGAAGTTTTCAAAATTTTACTGTAATAAGATATACCGTACATGTACCCATTTACTGAATTCGTAGCCGAAAGCGAAGCACTTATATCGTTTGACTGTAGAAAACGTTATAGTTGATTGATTGTTGAATGTTATTTAACGCCGCACTCGGCAATATCGGGATACGATGACATGTGTCAACCAGTCAGCGAGCCTGGCCACCCGATCCCGTTAGTTGCCTCTTACCACATGCATGGGCTACTGAAGACCAATTCTAACCCAGATCTTCACTGGTAGAAAACGTTAAACCTAAATGCCAAGAAACAATTACGGAGAAAGACGTTCCTTTCTGTTAAATTCTGCCACAGTGGTGCGGTTGTCACATCATTTTCGTCATTTTTGGGGATTGATTTGATACCCTGTTTCTCAAAGCTCTCGTAACTAAGATGTCGTAACTTTTCTCGTAGCATTCGTACCTCCTATGTTACAGTATAGGAGATACGAATGCAACGAGAAAAGTTACGAGAGTGAATATTTTCAAACTTCAAGGCAGAAATAGGTATAATTTCTATTAAAACTTCACAATAATAGTTTAATGAATGTGTTGTCTGACAGAGGTTTGGGAGGAGTGTACAATATGTGTAGCCACTCTACAATATGTGCTCTCATCACCAACGACATCGACGACCCCAACTACAACATCTTCTACCCTGCCTTCAATCACACGTTCCGCGTAAATGCAACCAATCGTTTCGGACGCGCCACAAAGACGTTCGAAGTGGACCCATTTCTTGTTGGTAAGTGTTTAAACCTATATCTCCCTATTCTCCATTACTGTGCTACAAATGTATACTGTTGTTATGTGAGGAGAGTGTGGTTTGTAGTGGTGATCCGATTAATTGAAATAATCGAAGATTGGTCGCAGTGACCAAACGACCAAGCAATCGATCACATTTTCTCATAATCGAACACAAACGATTTTGGAACCGCTGTAATAGAGTTTGAAATACTTGATGATAGAACATATCTAGGACGTTGTCATGGCCTGAAAACGTGTTTATAACTAAGAAAACTCACTTCACTTTCTGAAAAGTCATGACTGAATATTTCTTGAAGTATCTGGGAAGTTTATGTTACACTGGAACTGAATCATTTTACACTGGATGTGAAATTTGCAAATGTAATTTATGAGTTTCAAAACAGAACAACAGAGAACCAAATGTTTTTTTCTTTATACTTATCTGCAACTACAACCTGAATAGGAAAATCTAAAAAATGATGCTAACCAATTTTTTTCGATGATTGGTCGTTGGTATTGAACCAGTCATCAATTGTGAGATTTGAACCAATTCCCAACACTAGTGGTTTGCCGATGTCTTTAGGAATGTCACCAGCCGTGGCACGCTGGGGATACATAAATGCTATTCACACAATGTTCCTATGTCCGGATTCGAACCCGCGCCGTCGGTGTGACGGGCAAACGTCTTACCCACTAGATTACTATGCCAGGCCCTTGTCTCACTTAACGAATACTCTAGCATCGTGTATTTAATGATTTGTTAGAAATATTGAACTACATAACGGCTGTATACAATCCAGTCTGGGTCACATAGCCTGGTAACTGTTGTCATGAGCATCGATCTACGAGAACGGAATACGACGAGATGTATGATCTAGATCAACCAGATTACCTGATTCCTTAAGACACAGCTTACACCAATCATGAAATCATGAAGATCAACCAGATTACCTGATTCCTCAAGTCACAGCTTACACCAATCATGAAGTCATGAAGATCAACCAGATTACCTGATTTCTTAAGTCACAGCTTACACCAATCATGAAGTCATGAAGATCAACCAGATTATCTGATTCCTTAAGTCACAGCTTACACCAATCATGAAGTCATGAAGATCAACCAGAGTACCTGATTCCTTAAGTCACAGCTTACACCAATCATGAAGTCATGAAGATCAACCAGATTACCTGATTCCTTAAGTCACAACTTACACCAATCATGAAGTCACGAAGATCAACCAGATTACCTGATTCCTTAAGTCACAGATTACACCAATCATGAAATCATGAAGATCAACCTGATTACCTGATTCCTTAAGTCACAACTTACACCAATCATGAAGTCATGAAGATCCACCAGAGTACCTGATTCCTTAAGTCACAACTTACACCAATCATGAAGTCATGAAGATCCACCAGAGTACCTGATTCCTTAAGTCACAGCCTACACCAATCATGAAGATCAACCAGATTACCTGATTCCTTAAGTCACAACTTACACCAATCAACCTTCGCTCCTTATGTTCAGGTTTCATGATCGGTGATTGAATTCCTCGTATTTTCGGCCAACCAATTGCATGAGGCTCAGTTCTAATTGTCTCCTTACAGACAGCCACAGTTCCTCAATCAATCATATCCAGCCTTGAGTTTTCTAAAATCCTTCTGTTTGTTTTAGAAACAAGAATACCAAGCCGCCTCCTGTCACCGACAGTCCATATTCTTGGCCTACCTACTGGTGCCTCCCCTGGTGCTCAATGCCATATCCATTTGCAATATTTTTCAAAACACGATAAACAGTGGACAAAGAGATGCCTGTTCTACTTGAAATCACTTTAGCTGATCTGATGTCCTTTGTTATAATACTCTAAAATCAACTTCCTCTTCTTCTTCATGAAGATCAACCAGATTATCTGATTCCTTAAGTCACAGCTTACACCAATCATGAAGTCATGAAGATCAACCAGAGTACCTGATTCCTTAAGTCACAGCTTACACCAATCATGAAGTCATGAAGATCAACCAGATTACCTGATTCCTTAAGTCACAACTTACACCAATCATGAAGTCACGAAGATCAACCAGATTACCTGATTCCTTAAGTCACAGATTACACCAATCATGAAATCATGAAGATCAACCTGATTACCTGATTCCTTAAGTCACAACTTACACCAATCATGAAGTCATGAAGATCCACCAGAGTACCTGATTCCTTAAGTCACAACTTACACCAATCATGAAGTCATGAAGATCCACCAGAGTACCTGATTCCTTAAGTCACAGCCTACACCAATCATGAAGTCATGAAGATCAACCAGAACTTGATTCCTTAAGTCACAGCCTACACCAATCATGAAGTCATGAAGATCAACCTGATTACCTGATTCCTTAAGTCACAGCTTACACTAATCATGAAGTCACGAAGATCAACCAGATTACCTGATTCCTTAAGTCACAGCTTACACCAATCATGAAATCATGAAGATCAACCAGATTACCTGATTCCTCAAGTCACAGCTTACACCAATCATGAAGTCATGAAGATCAACCAGATTACCTGATTTCTTAAGTCACAGCTTACACCAATCATGAAGTCATGAAGATCAACCAGATTATCTGATTCCTTAAGTCACAGCTACACCAATCATGAAGTCATGAAGATCAACCAGAGTACCTGATTCCTTAAGTCACAGCTTACACCAATCATGAAGTCATGAAGATCAACCAGATTACCTGATTCCTTAAGTCACAACTTACACCAATCATGAAGTCACGAAGATCAACCAGATTACCTGATTCCTTAAGTCACAGATTACACCAATCATGAAATCATGAAGATCAACCTGATTACCCTGTCACAACTTCAATCATGAAGTATGAAGATCCACCAGAGTACCTGATTCTTAACACCAATCATGAAGTCATGAAGATCCACCAGAGTACCTGATTCCTTAAGTCACAGCCTACACCAATCATGAAGTCATGAAGATCAACCAGAACTTGATTCCTTAAGTCACAGCCTACACCAATCATGAAGTCATGAAGATCAACCTGATTACCTGATTCCTTAAGTCACAGCTTACACTAATCATGAAGTCACGAAGATCAACCAGATTACCTGATTCCTTAAGTCACAGATTACACCAATCATGAAGTCACGAAGATCAACCAGATTACCTGATTCCTTAAGTCACAGATTACACCAATCATGAAGTCACGAAGATCAACCTGATTACCTTATTCCTTCAGTCACAGCTTACACCAATCATGAAGTCATGAAGATCCACCAGATTACCTGATTCCTTAAGTCACAACTTACACCAATCATGAAGTCATGAAGATCCACCAGAGTACCTGATTCCTTAAGTCACAGCCTACACCAATCATGAAGTCACGAAGATCAACCAGATTACCTGATTCCTTAAGTCACAGATTACACCAATCGTAAAGTCACGAAGATCAACCTGATTACCTGATTCCTTAAGTCACAGCTTACACCAATCATGAAGTCATGAAGATCCACCAGATTACCTGATTCCTTAAGTCACAACTTACACCAATCATGAAGTCATGAAGATCCACCAGAGTACCTGATTCCTTAAGTCACAACTTACACCAATCATGAAGTCACGAAGATCAACCAGATTACCTTATTCCTTAAGTCACAGCTTACACCAATCATGAAATCATGGATCATATTCCTATCCCGGATCTTCACAAGGGTCCATTTACAGCTATGATTGGCTTAATGTTTGCAAGACAATTATGAGCAATTAAAAGGTACATATGTCGCAACAGATTTAATTACAACTTAAAACGCAAGTAACCTGTGACTTGTCGGATTATATCATTCAGTTTGATAGCGAAAGGCGACACCTGCCTGCTGAACGAAATCGTATTTTGATCATACTACACCAAGCAGTGACAAATACATGTAGTAACTGTTCAAGGCCTAATTTGCTGTTCTCGTTCTCTGTGAATTTCTGATGCATTTAAAAAATATATTTCAAGTGAACCTAAACATTTTCCAAATAGTCGCGGACCCCTACCCCTTCAAATCTGCTGACTCCCTACCTTTCGCATGCGTACTCATCTTATTACATGTTATAGAGTTTAGCCAAGGACCACAGGGGCGGATTGGAGGTTTGGATGTGAATGTTGCAGCTTACCTGCAGTAAATGCCCTACCCTTGTATCGATAAAGTAACATAAGTAGACACAAGTGTCTGATAATGGTTTAACGATAACATCTGGTAAGTGACACGAACGTGCCAATTGGGAACTTTGTTTGTAACGACTGTATTCAACCAACCACAGAGAGTAGGTATGCATTGTCTTCGTTGTAAATCAAGACTTTATACGTACAAGGAACCGATAGTGCGGAACATATGCATCGGTGTCAGCTGCATAAAGATGTTCACTTGACCTCATTGTGGCGAACGTGACATAAACTGCATGAAGAGGTCCACCTTACCTCAGTTCAGTAAACGTGGTGTGTCCTGCATTGAAGAGGTCAACCTCGCCTCTGTGCAGGGAACGTGGTATATGCTGCATTGAAGAGGTCAAGCTGACCTCAGTATAGTGAATGTGGTACACATCGCTTGAAGAGGTCAAGCTGACCTCAGTTCAGTAAACGTGGTATATATTGCTTGCCGGAAGAGGTCAACCTGACCTCAGTACAGTGAACATAGTATACTGCATTGAAAAGGTAAAACTGACCTCAGTATAGTGAACGTGACATGCTCTGCATTGAATATGTCAACCTGACCTCAAATAAGAGAACGTGATATATGTTGCACTTCAAATTGACCTCAATATAGTGAACGTAGTATACAGTACAATCAGAAATTATTGAGAATTTAAAGATTTGTAATTTTTATTATTTTTTCACTCATTACTCATTAGCAGAACATAACTCCAGCTTCAAAGACAGGTGAACAGTTAGTATTTTATCAAGTCACCATGGGCAGCAATGCAGGCTTCAATGCGGCGGGGCATACTCCTGATCAAAGAAGTTAGAAAGTCGTGGTCCATGCTGTGCAAATATCGGACCACCTCTTCTTTCATTTCAGCAATATTTTCTTATTGACAATTTCCTTCATAGTCCCAAAACATTTTCTATTGGATTTAGGTCAGGGCTTTGGCTTAACCAATCTAATAATGTCATATTTTGGGTCTGAAACCAGGCCTGTGAATGCTTTGAACGATGTTTTGGGTCGTTGTCCTGCTGGAAAATCCAAAATATTCCATAGAACACGTGAGCAGATGGAAGTAAATGTCCCTCGAGAATATCTGTGTACCGCTCAGTGTTCATATTCCCTTCAAATACGCAGAGAGGCGTTGCCCCTAACACAGATATGCCACCCCAAACGTTAAATTTCGGACTGTACTTTGGGCGCTGATACAAAGGTTTTTCAGTTTGTTTGGTCCAGAATTTCAGTGTATTAGGAAACAGCCACACAGAACTTTCATCTGAGAAAATCACATTGTCCCAGTTAAAATTTCTATGCTGTAAGCACCAGTTCAACCTTCGCTCCTTATGTTCAGGTTTCATGATCGGTGATTGAATTCCTCGACTTTTCTGCCAACCCATTGCATGTAGCTCAGTTCTAATTGTCTCCTTACAGACAGCCACAGTTCCTCAATCAATCATATCCAGCCTTAAGTTTTCTAAACTCCTTCGTTTGTTTTAGAAACAAGAATACCAAGCCGCCTCCTGTCACCGACAGTCCATATTCTTGGCCTACCTGCGCCTCCCTGGTGCTCAATGCCATATCCATTTGCAATATTTTTCAAAACACGATAAACAGTGGACAAAGGGATGCCTGTTCTACTTGAAATCACTTTAGCTGATCTGATGTCCTTGTTATAATACTCTAAAATCAACTTCCTCTTCTCTAAATCATCCATACTGAGGATCACTGAAAATGTCGTCTGCTAGCAAGTAAACGAAGGGGGATAACTCTTCACAAACTAATGAAAAAGGATTAACAGAATTCTCTCTCTTGAATGAAACCAAGCACTTGATAGCTGGTCAAGGTTGTTTATACTAGAAATCCAATTAAACATATTCCTAAAATTCTCAATAATTTCTGGTCATACTATATATTTCTTGAAGAGGTCCACCTGACATCAGTACAGTGAACGCGCCATATACAGCATTGAATGGTTCAACCTGACCTCAGTATAGTGAACGTGATAAATACTGCATTGAATGGGTCAACCTGACTTCTATACAGTGAACTTAGTGTATATTGCATTGAAGAGATCAACCTGACCTCAGTAGATTGAACGTGACATATATTGCATCATAATGTCGCAAATGACGTCGGTTTCTTCTTAACTGTATATTCTTTCTGTATCTCAAGAATAAAGTCGTGGATCCATTTGTACAATGTTAAAAGACAGAACGATCTTTACATATTTTCTGAAACATTCCGCATAAATGCATTATCATTTTTTAACATGTCAAACCTTCACTGTCGTGGATTTTGAAGAGTGAAAATGCTCAGGATATGATTTCATTTCATGTGTTTGGGTACACGGGTCTGTTTGTGACCCATCCTTTGGGGTGGCCAGAAACCATGTGGTCATGGGTTCGAATCCCGTTTCCCTCCAGTATGTTTCTGTTTGTCACCAGCGTACCTGGGTTTCTGGGTGCCACTCACTCACTCACTCACCCACCCTCCCACCACCCACTCACCACTCATCCACCACTCAGTCACTCACCCACCACTCACTCACTCACTCACCCACCCTCCCACCTACACACCCACCCACCACTCACTCACTCACCCACCACTGACTGACTGACTGACTGACCCACCACTCATTCACTCATTCACTCACGGAGCTGAATGGGATTTGCTCTCAACTTAACCGACTAAGATATTTCGATTTCAACTCACTGTTTGAAACACACAATGTTACGAGCCTACCGTCACTTGGTCAGGAAATGCTGTCTCAACTTCCTGGTGTTAATTTCAGTGAAGCCGGATCAAGTAAAGAATGTAACAGCTTGGATCCTCAACACCACGTGCCTCAATGTGACGTGGGGTGACGCCAGCTTCTCCGGTGTGGCTGTGCAGTATACCGTGACAGCTAACTCCCAGCAGGTGTGCCACACGTATCTATTGCCCATCTTCACACTGTAGCATATGGTGCAGCGGACAGTTGAATGAACTGCGGTTTACCTATCACGGATCTGTGGTGTTTCTATTTGAATAGAAGGCGTAACCGGTTATTAGGGATGGTACCAACAAAGACATGTCCACGGCATGCTAAACTTAATACAAGTTATTGTGAAGGAACCGCAGTGTTAGTGCAAAGTAGAGATGCAATGTAAATTCCATTGGCAATAGAAATACAATGATCTTACAAAGGTATGTGTAGTGATTACAGCAATAAAGGTGGGTGGTTATTATAATAAATTGTAGTTTTCAAATTAGGCCAAGGTTATATCCATATATAAGATAACTATCGTTTTCACGATAAAAGTTTACATAACAAAATACATGACAAACATGTGACTCGTTACATAAAACCGTATGTACAACTAAAACAAAAGAAATTTGACTAGCGATTATATAAAACAGATTTTCCTTTCTGTAAAATATCACAGCAGGTTCGGCAGCTAACGAGAATACAACTGTACTAGAAAGAGTTAAACGTCGTTTTATAAATAACATTTAACGTAAAACGTCAGTTCAGTTCGTCACATCTTCTAACATTATTGACACTCATCGTAACACACCAAGGCTGTTAAGACATATTCTCTGTTCGACCAAGTCATACCTCTTGTATTTAAGGTAACTGTTTTGGAACTTTCCATGATATTCTGACTGATATTAGGCTCGTGCATTTGTAGTACCTTGTAGTACCTTGCAGGACCTTGCAGTATCTTGCAGTACCTTGCAGTACCTTATAGTACCTTGCAGTACCTTGTAGTACCTTGCAGTACCTTGTAGTACCTTGTAGTACCTTGCAGTATCTTGTAGTACATTGCAGTACCTTGTAGTACCTTGCAGTACCTTGTAGTACCATGCAGTATCTTGTAGTATCCTGTAGTACCTTGCAGTATCTTGTAGTACGTTGTAGTACCTTCGAGAACTCTCAGTCTAAATATAGCGGAGCACTGCCAACTACTTAATTTCAACAGAAACATGTCATAAACTTGAAACACTATTCGTAATTGATTACACATGCCACATAACAGTGTCTGGTTGGTGAAACACACTTATGATAGGGTAATTAACGTATGGTAAATCAATACATAATAAAGACTGTGATGCACGTATTGGTTATTCAGGTGTTTGTGTCTGGGCATAACGACCGCCAGATGTACTGGATCGTCGTGTGCGACTTGCGCCCCTACAGCAGGGTGGTGGTGTCAGTTACGTCACGACCTCTACACGGAGGGTATCCTAGTGACCCGGTATCGACTACACACACTATGCAAGAAGACAGTCAGTGTTATATTCAAACTATTTGTGTTTTTCAACTATGTTTATATTCCAACTACGTGTATATTCCAACTATATATGTTGCCGTCTTCAAAATATGCTGATTCCTGCAGACAGCGAACTGTGAAAGGTGGTTCTCTGCTTCTGTGTGCAGTGTTGATTAGAGCACACTTAGGAACCGTTCATAATTTATGAACCGCAGAACAAAATGGGTGACCCCCTTAAAATCATCATAACACCCCTCTCCCCCACCCCACCACACCCCCGCCGCCATAAATTATGAGCGGTCCCTTATACCTATGTGTCGCTTTAATCTTTCATGCACGTCGATCCCATACTGTTATATTTATGTTTTTTTAACACAATTGTTCTGAAACAGGTTTGATTTCAAATATTCTTACTGTGAGGTCGCGTATTTCCCTTTATAAAATACAATGAGTTGTGAAGAGACATTCACATTGCCTAACAAAACAGTGTCGGATTACCATATGATTTATTGATTTCCTCGCATGCTATGCATTAGTCATTGATTTACATTCATTGTCAATACACTACAGACATAATGAGTAATTATAAAATCGATGGATAACATATTAATCAATGCCATATCTTAATCCTCAACCCGACTACTGGGATCTCAGTGTTGCATCCTTTTATTAGAAACATAACATCTTGGCATCTTTTGTCTCCAGGACCATCCGGGCCTCTAATCCAAGCAGGGTCGTACACCACGCTGGCAGCAGGTGCGCGGAGGAAGATCGCAGTTTACTGGCAGGTACGGTTCATGTATGTACATAGAGGAACAATGAACATTACGATCTTAGCTCAGTGAGAAATGTGAACATACTAACAAAAGGTGTCCTCCCATTACGCAGGCAGCCAATTCGCAGACATTTACGGTTCAGTGAACAGATTATCTACTACCTGTTACCTACACATTATAATGGAATAGTCCAAATAAAAGCACAGGAGCAAACTGAAGCTATATTATTTATTTTGAAAGATGGACGTTAAGACAGTAATTTGAATTTTTATTGCTGCAATATATGAACAGTTTATTTTCATAAACATTTCGGTTTTACCTTCTAGTCTAACGGAAGTCGGCATAAACTGTTACAATCTTTAGAAAGAATTGTTGAAATTAGAACACTGATTGGTATTAATCGTATCTTACATGGCAAATCAGGTGTCTCATTTACTGCAAATCAGAATGTTTCCAAATATGTACATATCTATATCTCTCCAACAAAACGTTTTCTCAGTTAACTTCTGTTGTACATATGCTATTATTGGGAGGGGTCTTTTCTATCAATAAACACAATCAAACCTCTCAGTGACAAACCTGTGATGTAGATAAATGGCAGAGAGATATGTACATATTTGAGAACATTCTGTTTTACAGTTAATGGGAGACCTGCATTGCCATGTAAGATAAGATTAAGACCAGTCAATGCTCTAATTTTGACGATACTTTCTAAAGATTGTAACAGTTTACTTTGATTAGCAAACAATAGCCATTCAAGGAAGTAATGGAAAACATTCTCACATCCATGGCCACATTGACATGATGAGTCACTTTTTTATATTTATTCTCGTTAGACGAAAAGGTTAAAACGAAATGTTTATGAAAATCAACTTTTTTCTTTTTGCAGCATTCAAAATTCAAATGTCTCTTCGGTCATCTTTCAAAGTAAATAATACGGCTTCTGTTTTCTTCTTGCATGTTAATTTGGACTATTATTATGTGTAGGTAACGGGTAGTAGCTAATCTGTTCATTGAACCGTAAATGTTGTTGTTTCAAGACGCCTGCGAACAGCCTGTCTGCGTAATGGGAGGACAACAATGTTCACAATGTGATTATTCTTACACCGGATAACCCAAGCGGCCTTTGGGGCGCGTGAAGGTTAAATATTTAGTAATGTGAACTATACCTCCGGGTACAAACTTATTCCAAGTAAGTGAGCACTGTAAAGAATAGTACACTAAGAATGTTCTTTTTTGTAATCCGAGAGACGAAGAATTTACAAAACTGTTCATGTTTCAGGCTTGCAAAACCCCAATAAGCTTAGATATAAGTATTTTACATACACAAGAACAGTTACTGAGTGTTTAATACCAACTATTTCATTTTAAACCTGAGTGTATTCTTTACACTGACGTAAATCATTAAATACATTAAAGGATTCTTCAGTGGTATTACATGTAAATTACTCAAGCGTATCTATTTTAAGATGGCTAATCACAAAAAAATAATGCAAGATTTTACATGCTTACCAAGTAAGTATGTATATCATATTGTGAGGTTGTTCCTGGTATTTGGACAGCATCGTATAAACGCAACCATCATCAACAATAGCGTGCGCCTGCAGGTGGACTCATCAACGGTGACGTGTGATTGTTTCTCAGTCGTATTCAGTCTCATCTTTGTCTTCGTCAAGTAAACGTCTCTTATTTGTACATCTGTGTTGCGTGTTATGTCGGCCTGGAGACCTTACAATATACATGTACACAGAGGACAACCAACGACAATACATGTAAACCAACGCTTCCCAAACAATCACTGTAACTCTGGTTCAATCATGCGCTCGTGATAACCACATCCCAGTATGACAAATGAAAGTACCGGGATGCTGGTGTACCAAACAACCTTCGCTCTGATCATGAGACTACCTTATATTAAGCAATTGGAGTTAAGACCGCTTTGTACAACGGCTCCCAGGTGTGTCGCAAGTCCCATGATACCAGCTGAAAATTTGAATTAATTATGATCCAATCCCCTTTAGTTTGTGTCATCTCACATTTGATGACGTTTGTCAATATGTTGATATTTTCAGTGATTTACAGAGAAACATCTCAGTCTCGCAGATGGTTATCAACACAACGTCTATACTCGAGATAATACTGGCACATCGCTATATAGCGTAGACCCCATTTTTGTAGGTGAATAATTGACTTGGCTTGGCATGTGTTTGTGACGGGACGGCCATTCTTTCGTTAACACCAGGTGCCATCACTGTTTAGTATTGAATAATAAATACTTCTGTGTACCCAGGCCATCTCTCCTCACCTATTGTTGTACACCCAGTCCATCTTCCTCATCCACTGTTGTTATACCCAGACCATCTGTCCTCGTCCACTGTTGTATACCCAGACCATCTGTGCTCGTCTAATATTGTCTACCCAGACCATCTGTCCTTATCTACTGTTGTCTACCCAGGCCATCTGTCCTCGTCTAATGTTGTCTACCCAGGCCATCTGCCCTCGTCTAATGTTGTCTACCCAGGCCATCTGTCCTCGTCTAATGTTGTCTACCTAGGCCATCTGTCCTCATCCACTGTTGTCTACCCAGGCCATCTGTCCTTATCTACTGTTGTATACCCAGACCATCTGCCCTCGTCTAATGTTGTCTACCCAGGCGATCTGTCCTTATCTACTGTTGTCTACCCAGGTCATCTGTCCTCGTCTTATGTTATCTACCCAGGCCATCTGTCCTCGTCTAATGTTGTCAACCCAGGCCATCTCTCCTCATCCACTGTTGTCTACCCAGACCATCTGTCCTTATCTACTGTTGTATACCCAGACCATCTGCCCTCGTCTAATGTTGTCTACCCAGGCGATCTGTCCTTATCTACTGTTGTCTACCCAGGTCATCTGTCCTCGTCTTATGTTATCTACCCAGGCCATCTGTCCTCGTCTAATGTTGTCAACCCAGGCCATCTGTCCTCATCCACTGTTGTATACCCAGACCATCTGCCCTCGCCTATTGTTGTCTACCCAGTCCATCTTTCCTCATCCACTGTTGTATACCCAGACCATCTGTCCTCATCCACTGTTGTATACCCAGACCATCTGCCCTCGTCTACTGTTGTATACCCAGACAATCTGTCCTCATCCACTGTTGTATACTCAGACCATCTGTCCTCGTCCAATGTTGTCTACCCAGGCCATCTCTCCTCATCTACTGTTGTCTACCCAGGCTATCCCCCGTGATCTGCAGCACGGTGTCATCAGGGGTCTCCGTGTTATGGTCCGCGGGAGTGAACCAAGGAGGAACACGTCAATACTGGCTGAACAGATTGTACCTAACACCAGTGTGTCGGCCCTTGTCGACGTCGACCTCAGCATGTCTGTGGATTATGTGATGTCGGTGCAGGCCTGGACGAATGTCGGCTACTCCGATGTCACGGATAGATCGAGAATCTATATACCTGTTGCATCTCAGAGTGAGTCAGTTTTATCTTATACATTATCTATAAATCCTGACGGTGTATCTAAAGAGGAATGAGAGTGTGGGCAAGTTCAGTTACAGTCCCCACTGAGCTGTGTTTCAAAATGTCAGGTTGCGTGTCAGATTTATTGTGTGTGTGTGTGTGTGTGTGTGTGTGTCAACCGAAGTTGTTGAGGTCATTAGTAACTGGAATGGTGCTGGCAGACCTTGAATCACAATCTGGACAAACCGGCTACCATGGCCACTGTCTAAGGGACATAACTCAGCGAGGCCATGGTCCCTGTCGCCACTAACAAGAGTGCACCTATTGTCGTGTAGTGATGTCATCAAATCAGACCAAGCTTTGTGCTGATGCCGTACACATTTTATTGGCAAGGTGCAGTCGTTGATCCTGCTCATGATGGATCGGTAGTACATATCCTGCAACGCACCAGGTATTATTTTGTAGCGCATAAATATTTTGTGGCACTTTTCAGAACTGACTACAGCAAGATGGGTAGACGCCGTCCTCGTGGATGATGATGTCTATGACATATACTGGGATCCCGTCATCAATTCGGCGACATCTACGACACGACTTCACTGGTGTTACGGCCAAATGACCAGTCCAGGCTATGTCTCTTGTGAGGTCAGTATTTGACGTAAACTGACAGCAGGTATTAACGTTGACAGGATCAGGAATTAGCATCAACCCCACAATTGTTGCAGTGAAATAATCTCCAAGGATACCTGCGCACGGCCACTCAGGTTGGGAAGGATTTGGTTATGGTGGTGTATACCGGATGGGGTACCTTCAGGACTATTGCTAGCTGAAACACATGGGACAAGACAATATATACTTTCTAGTAGACGATGGTGCAGTTGGATGGGTGGTGTAGACTACAAGTGGAGGTGGTTGGTGTTGAGTAAAGGGTAAAGAAGATGGGGTGGCTATCTACTGTGGTAGACGATCTGAGATAAAAGATGAGGTGATGTTGTCATTGGGGCAGATGACTGTCTGTACATCTAGATGATGGCGTAGACGATAACCAGAACATGGGAACATGATAGTTCTGGAGTGAATATGTACTAGTATTTTAAAAATAAATTACTTGACACTGATATGTTCACTCCAAGTTAGCTCCAACTCATGATGCAGTGTATATCGTCCTGCAAACTGATCGGCCAGCTGTTGCGATAGCTCTCAAAACCATTTGCTGACTTTGTTGACGAGATCATATTTCCCAGTAATAAGATAGTCTACAATAAAGACAACGGCTGACTTCAGTGAACCAAAACGTCTGGAGCAGAGGGGAGGGAGGTGAGGGTGATTGAACGGGTACACAAAGAGAAGGAACGAGGACAGGACAGGACGAACAGGGCAGGACAGGAGGGAGAACAGGGAGAGGACAGGAGGGAGAACAGGGAGAGGACCCGAGGGAGAACAGGGAGAGGGAGGGAGGGGAGAACAGGAGAGGAGGGGAGGGAGAACAGGGAGGAGGGAACAGGGGAGGACAGGAGAGGACAGGGAGAACAGGGAGAGGGGGAGGGAGAACAGGAGAGGGAGGGAGGGAGAACAGGAGGAGGAGGAGGGAGGAGGGAGGGGACAGGAGACAGGAGAGGAGGGAGAACAGGGAGGACAGGAGGAGAACAGGAGGACAGGAGGGAGAACAGGAGAGGGGAGGAGGAGAACAGGGAGAGAGAGGGAGGAGAAGGAGGGGGAACAGGAGGAGGAGGAGGAGGGGAGAACAGGGGAGAGGAGGGAGGAGGGACAGGAGAGGGAGGGAGGGAGAACAGGGAGGAGGGAGGAGGAGGAGGGAGAAGGAGGAGAACAGGACAGGAGGGAGGAGGAGAACAGGAGAGGGGAGGGAGAACAGGGGGAGGGAGGGAGGGGAGAACAGGGGAGAGGAGGGGGAGGGGAGGGGAGGAGGGGAGGGAACAGGGAGGGAGGAGGGAGGGAGAGGACAGGGAGGAGAACAGGGAGAGGACAGGAGGGAGAACAGGAGAGGACAGAGGAGGAGGAACAGCACAGGAGAGGGAGGGAGGAGAACAGGAGGAGGAGGGAGAGGAGGGAGGGAGAACAGGAGGGAGAACAGGGGAGGGGAGGAGGGAGGGAGAACAGGGGAGGAGAGGGAGGGAGAACAGGGGAGAGGACAGGAGGGAGAACAGGGAAGGAGAACTGGGGCAGGGTGAATTATGGATGGAGGTAATGAGATGAGAATGTTCAAGTCATGCCAGCAATACCAACTTAATGAACACTTTGTTCAAGTCATATCAGCTATACCAATGTTACCTTTTGCCCTGTGATATCAATAAGTGGCGGCGTTTACGACGTACGCCTCCATCGACATTCGCCGAAGACGTACGTTTACACATCTTTGGACTATGTCACACGTGATAAATATGCGAGACCGTGAGCCTTCGGGATATGTTTAGACTATTATCTAGACAGTTACCTGTCTGTACTCCTCAGTTGAATTGTTCAAGCTTATACTAGGGCAGCGTGTATATAGCCTCAGTTTGACTAGAAAGTGTGCCAGATGTTCCCCATTACTCAGTGGTTTATAGATCACCACTCATGAAACCTACCAATTGAAGAATTGGTAGGTGACATGAGTGGTGCTAGATAGGCCAATCATCCATGATTATGTTTGCATTAAGTATTAATCGAATGCATGCGATGGTAGCGTAGCGATCGGCAAAGCAGGCGGGTAGGGTACACCGAAGTGTCCGGCCTTGTCATAATGTATTATACTGTGAAGCATTTTGAGTCGGGGGTCATCTCCAATGTTTTATGCTTTTTTAACATCTTTAATCGTCGCAAAGACACGAGGGCATGTGGTCCATCATGGGTAACGTACCCTCATGTGTATTATGACCCTTTGCAAAAATCAGGCTATGGACTATAGAAAAGCCCCCAATCCGTCATACGTAACTTATGTCCGTGAGGAAGCTGTGAATGTGTTGTTCATGTTGCAGACAAGTATCCAAGCCAGAGTTGAGGGGGAAGCTGACGGAGATGGCGCTGAGGTGGAGGTCGGGGAAAGGTTCGTCACCACGTGCAGTGCATGTGTCTGGCATTTCGGAGTTTCCATGGAAACCGACGGAATAAATAGCGGAATCGTATGGAATCAATGCAAATTCCAAAAATTCAAAGGTGATTTAAAACCATCATGCAAATCTGTTTGGTTTAACCGGATTGGAGATTAGCACCATAGTTGGTCTTTATGTTATTTCGGTTTGACAAACGGACACAATGAGGTATTTAATAAATTGGGTGAGTGAGTGTAGTTTTACGCCGCACTCAGCAATATTCCAGCTATATGGCGGCGGTCTGTATATAATCGAATAATAGGGAACCGATGGCATGTGTCAACAAAGTCAGCGAGTCTGTCCACCTGATGCCGTTAGTCGCCTCTTAAGACAAGCATGGGTTACTGAAGATCAATATTCTAACCCGGACCTTCACGGGTTGATAAATTGGGACCTCCGTGAGACCTGTAGTGGATAGAGCGTCTCCCGCTGATGGGGAGGTCGGTAGTACGATACCTGAGTACGGCATACCAAAGATGGCATTGAGAAGACACACCAAAGACACTCTGCTCGGTGTCACTATGATGTACCTGAGTGGGCCAAGCATGTTAAACTGCCCATTTCTGCTGCTGGCTATCGCAGTGGGCTATCGCAGTGGGTTAGGGTTATAAAGCCCCACAATGCAAGCTCCTACCTCATCTATTCACCCCCACGCCCATACCTCTCTAAAGGAATGCATAAAACGTTGATTACATAGACTGAATTCAATGACTACTTGGAGAGACATCAATATTAAACACTGAGTTATCTCCCCTCTTACCCGTTAAAGATGCATCATGGATCTGTATGTGTTCTAGTTCTTGTGCGTTGTTCTTAGTACCGCTCGTCAATGATGTCGTCGTGAACAGACTGACGGAGACATCGGTGGAGGTGACGTGGGGCGTGCCGTGTCTGATGATGAACTATGGCAGACCAGAGTTTATTGATGTTGCAGTTATACCTGGGAATATTGACCCGGGACGTTGCGACAACTTTCACCGTGAGTATATCTCTATGTGTGGAACTGACAGTGTTTGTGTGAAGTAATATAAAGTATGTGTATCAAAACCGAAACTGAAATAGGGCAGTTTTGACGAAGAGCATGGATCTTTCATCTGGATATTTGACGCTCAGCGCCACCTGGTCAGTCACGTGTTGATTTGTACGTGACACTGATATCTGTCTATATTTACAATTGCAGCTGTGACGGTGACGGCAAAGCACGACGGCGACTCCGTCATCCTGAAGGTGGGCGGCTCCTCCTACAGGGTGTGCGTCAGAGCTGTGGGAGGAGGAGTACATGGACCCTGGGTCAGGAGGAACGTCACGACCCCGGGGTCTGTAGGTATGTTGGTACCCTCACTGCTCGTCATCGTGAGCGTTCAGTGGCAACACCGTCTGTGACAAATGCGCATCACCACCACGACCACCACACCGACCACCCCCAACACTACCATCCTCACCTCCACCAACAACAACTCCAACAACAATGATATAAATATATAAAACTTCTTTTGTGAACAAACTATTGGGTAATTAAACAACAGGAAGCTTGAAAGTCATTGTTGCTACGTGAACGCCTTCCTGATTTAACTCCTCAGCGGCGAGCTAAAACCGGCATCAATCCAAACAGCCAAAAATAAACCCTCCAAAAATACACACACATGCACTCCACTTGTACGCATTTATCGCTAGGTAATTCAGCGCGACATTAGACACATATTTCCCTTGCGACTCTGCTCGACCTCTGATACAGATTATCAGTTGTATCGAACACATATTTACGCATACATGTGGTCTCACCTTAGGCAAGTGAGTTTGTTCAAACATTGACTCTGTTCACCAAGCAGAAAATGGGTACCCGGTGTGATAAGTCATGTGACTATAACCTTCTAGCGCCTAACAGGCAGCATGGGATATCAGGGGTAATACTGTGCTATGCTATTCATTGTTAGCGCTATGAGCATACTTGGTGTGGAGTTGGCGCTATATAAATGGACACATTATTATTAGTTATATTGTTATATTTTGATAATCAGTTTTCCGTATCTTTGAAAGTTAAGAAAGATCCCTTTCATAAGTGGATTAGTATTCACCAATACTTTACTCATGAAAGTCACGAGTGTGAAAAAACACAGCAATATAGCAGAATAATGTTGATGAGTAATCCTTGTTTGTTGTGCAGCTCTCGTTCCACCGGAAGTGATTGTTGGGGTGCCAGTCAGCTGTTCAACACTCGCAGCCGCCATCTTGATAACGTAAGTCTGATCATGGATCTACTTGTGGTGTGATGACCTTTAAAGGTCCCTAAAGGTGATTGTTCTGTATTGCTACAGTATTGCCGCCATCTTAATAACATAAGTCTCATCATGTGGTGTGGTGACCTTTAAAGGTCAGATGTAATACTCTGAAGGTGATTGTTCTGTGTTGCTACAGTCATTTCCATATCTGTATGTATATGTATGATACATATTTAATGTTTCTGCTCTTAGTTCCATATATTTCTGCAGAAGAAAAAAATGGTTCGCCAAGATTCAAATCCAGCTACCGACTTTAATCAACCATTTGGTATGTATTTAGTAGTTTGTTGTTTATTGCCGCACTCAGCTATATTCCAGCTATTAGGTGGCGGTCTGTAAATAATCGAGTCTGGACCAGATAATCCAGTGATCAACATCATGAGCATCGATATACGAAATTGGGATACGATGACATGTGTCAACCTAGTTAATAGGCGAGAATTGATCACTACTGCTCTTGCTCTCAACAAATTCTCGTCCTTAACAACATAAATACAATTCTTTAATCAGACGCAGCACGAGCTGTTTCCATTAATGGTGACAGGATCTGTCTGTCGTATGTTCGAATCCAAAATAGTGTTGTTGGTTTGTTGTTTAACGCCACACAGCAATACTCCAGCTATATGGTGGTGGTCTGTAAATAATTGAGTCTGGACAGCCAATCCAGTGATCAACATCATGAGTATCGATCTACGAAATTTTGATACGATGACATATGTCAACTAAGTCAGCGAGTCTGGCCACCCGATCCTGTTAGTCACCTCTAACGATCAGCATAGGTTGCTGAAGGCCAAATCTAATCCCGATCTTCACGGGTATGTATTTGTTGGTACAATGTGTATTTTATACAAACCTTTCTCTGTGCTACTGTTACTAAATGATTTGTTTACTCCTCATAGAGTGAGTCCAGTTTGATGCCTCTTTGAAAAGTATTCAGTTACTATAACTGTCAGTTTGGTGTCTGAGAACAGATAAAGCGGATAAGGTCTCAGATGTTACCACTTTGATGAAAACACCCAATCACACGTTTTGTACTGACAAACAATACATGACCGGGGCGAACGGGATTCGAACCCGTGATTATACGTTTGTGGCGTGTCCATAGGGACGCAGCGCAGTGAATGAAACAACTAGGTCACATATTTGTTTTAGAAATACTTCTGTGGAATGCATGCGTGTTGCTTGTATTTTTTTGCAGTGTACACCATCATTTAATAATAGCTCACTCACAGGTTATGCATTGTGTTGCCAGGGAAACCCTGCACCAGAAGAAGGCCGTTTTCTTCCTTCGGGGAATGTTTCCTCGGAGACCTCCACAGCTACCAAGATGAAGGTAATGCAGCGTCCATGTGATATAGTTTCGTATACAGAAGAAAGTATAGGTTTTACGCCTTTCAGAAACATTCCAGATATGACGTTGGATACCAGAAATGTGCTCCACAGATTCTACCTATGTGGGAAATTGTTGGAGGAAAAACGTCCAGGCTATTCATTGTCTCGTATATTAGTAGGGGAGGTGGGGTAGCCTTGTGGTTAAAGTGTTCGCTCATGACGCCGAAGACCGAGGTTTGATTCCCTTCAATGTGTGAAGCCCATGTCTGGTGTCCCTCGCCGTGATAGTGCTGGAATATTGCTAACAGCGGCGTTAAACTATACTCACTCACTCCCATATGTTAGGTTGATCAGTGTAAAGGACCGATTGACATAACATCAGTGCATTGTTCCACAGGTCAGTTATCGGGATGAATCCAAGACACTGTCCAACTTGGAGTCCAGAAACGAAACAGTGGGAACAGGCCTCTTGACCTATGTCATTGCAGGGGACGACGTCTCCATGGACAACAGCATCGACATTTGTGTGGACATTTCAAGTTTATCATCAGTGGATGGAAACACCGAGCGCGTTGGTGAGAAAGTCGATAATATGGCCACGAAACACAGGATGAGAGCGAGCAACTTCACCTTACAAGGCTCTGAATCAGGATGTGGTCAGGATGTGTGGTTGCAGGGAAGCTGTGCGGGTGTCGCCGGGTCATCGGAGTTTCCAGATTATAATGTATGTGTTGGCGAGCCTTGCGACACAGATGGAGACGGCCTGGATTGCTATCACACGTGTTCCTTTGTTCGTGAACCCGTGCAGAACGGTGTGGGAAAGCAGCATGGCGTGTCAGACAATCAGATATGTACGTGAACGAGTGGCATGTTGCGGTGAGACAACAGGGACCGCATATTGACCAGACTAATATACACACATGAAGGCTGACGTATAATCGGCGCGTACACTGAAAGTCTCAGCTATGCTTGTAGCAGTTGCTCTGATGTGTCTATCGGCAGATCGATACGTGATCGATAGTGAGAGCATCCTCGGATCCATCCATCTCACGGTTGGGTCTGTCTTGGGGGTGACACACGCAGGTATTAACTACCCGGAAGCTTGAAGTAACTTTGTCTTCAATGTGGTCTGGTATGAAGTGGTTGTATCATCACGTCTAGACGTCTCGGGCTTCAGACGAAGGTGAGCTGGAGGAAGGTATCCACTGTTGTATGGGGTGGTATGCAAGGGCTATGTTTGGACTGCAAACCTGGTTTGTTGTGATTACTTACTTACGTGGAGTGTGACGATGGAGCTTGTCCTGTGTCGTCGAAATGGCGTGTCAAGGGAGCTTGTCCTGCTGGTGTGTCGAAATGGCGTGTCAAGCTGGAAGTTTTAAATAGATTATCGAGGTACTTTGTCGAAATTACATATCGAGGTGATGTGTCGAGCTGGTGTGTCGAAATGGCTTGTTGATGTGGAAGTTTTAAGTAGATTGTCGAAGTACTTTGTTGAGATAACCTGTCGAGGTGGTGTGTCGAGGTGATGTGTCGAGCTGGTGTGTCGAGCTGGTGTGATGAAATGGCTTGTTGATGTGGAAGTTTTAAGTAGATTGTCGAAGTACTTTGTTGAGATATCCAATCGAGGTGGTGTGTTGAGGTGATGTGTTGAGGTGGTTGGTTGAGGTGGTGTGTTGAGGTGGTGTGTCATGGAGGTTGGGTATCGAGGCAGGGTGGTGTCGGGGGGAAGTGTTGGTATCTACATGATGGTGGACTAGTAGTATCAGAGTGACACGGGTAGCTTCTTAGATACATGGCAGGACCTGTAGAGCTTTGAAGATATACGCCATAATAAGGAACACCTCCACAGTGGCCCAGGACAGGAAGACTGTAAATATGACTAATATGTATACCATTTAAAATCAGTGACAGGTGTGATGGAGTAAGTAATTATATTTTTCAATATTGAGTGCTGCCTCCTTTTTTACATGATGACCCATGCTGAATGTGACCGTGTATTTTCAAACGGGTGACATGTTGTGCGGAACTGGGGTTACTCTGTCCTGCTTCTGTACTAGGAAAAGGAACTGGCTGAGGTAGTCATTCTTCTCGTTTCTATTTCTGCTCTAAGTCCAGATGATGCCTACATGTACATGTAAAAGCTGTTGAGGGCTAAGTTAATTTAAAAAATAAAAATTTTAAATACAAATCTACGTTACTGTAGAAGTCAATGGGGAAATATTTGGTTTCGTGTAACCTGTAGCACATGGTTTACGACGTCAAGGCATCCTGTTCTGTTATAGATTTATATCAGATGTACGTGTCTAAAAAGCTTAAATACTGCCTCATTGTCAAGGAGATTGGCATCAGCATGGTTAACTTTCTTCTGAATGCACACGATATGGACAATTAAAGCTTGATGTAGGCTTTCTTTCATCAAGCCTTCCGTCATATTATAGAAGTGTTTCAATGTTAAGATGTATCAATCTTATATTAGTTCTGGAGTCAAGAAGCCATACCACCAGCACTGACCGGATTTCTTTGTCTCGGGACACCATGTCTCCTGTTCCAAGTGTTATTGGTATTGTACGCACCATGAGGCTGGACGACACGTTAGAAACTCGTATTAAACTAATGTTGTACTCATATCGATATAGTCCTGTGTCTGAGACGAAACAGATAAGAAACTTCCCATCATCTCTTTACAATCAGGTTTATTCAAACATTTTACTATTATCATGGTGTATGTAACATGACAAAACCAAAACGTTTCTGTACAAACCCATGACAGTATCAATATCAACCACGCGAGATGCATGCTAAATTACTGTAACATATTTAAAGGTATTGAATAAATTCTGTTTGATCGTGTTTGCTTATTACCCTGATATCCTACAACCACTTGATGATCAGACATATGTCTGGACTGGTGGGTCACGTGACCCCTGACTTGTACAAATGATGGGGCCACAGTCCGACATAAGTACGATCCGTGTTGCTCACGAATAGAACGTCCTCAATTTAAATGAAGGGTAAAATGTCAAAGCACTGAGACATTCCTATACTTTTCCTGACTGGACAACTTTTCTATAAAAGGCTACCGAGTCTTTGGGTGTCCTGGGTCTAGCGGGGTCGGAGAAGTCGATGCTGTAGATGCCGAATCTCTCCTTGTAGCCCTGGTGCCACTCGAAGTTGTCAATGAGCGACCACAGGTAGTAGCCCCGGACTCGGCACTTGTCCTCGTTGATCGCTGTGGATACAGAAACACTGGACTTATATACAGTCAACACCGAGGTGAGAGGGACCTACGTAAACATTTCGAGTTATCAGAAATTCGACACAGCTCCACTATGAGAGTGATTAAGGAACTCAGCGTTTTCTTCGGGACAACAGCAGGTTCGAGACACCAAACCCATGGCATTTTGTACTTCTATACGAAATATGTCATTGTAATATCATCTTGATTGCCAGTTACCATATGGGACCTATGTTGACCTCTTCTGACATATTCTGACCTCAATCCGTAACGCCGAGATACCTTCAGTTCACAGCTCACCAAAGGTCGGGGGTGACGTAAGTTTTCTGACCCGTATTCCCAGCAGAACTGATAACCTCAGCAGAGTGGGTTTAGTGGAGGTTCTAAACAGCGAAATTCAACGATTCATACAACCAAGGAGAAAATGAAACAAATGAGAAAGCACCTTTTGATACTTCTGTGAGATGTTCCCGGAGGTACTTGATCCTGTCAGGATCTTGGAGCACCCCTGGCTGCGTGGTGAAACCGTTCTCGGTGATGTAGATGTCGGGATCCCCGAAGTCATTCTTGATGGCTCCGAGCAGTTTCCGCAGCCCCCAGGGTACGGAGTACAGCCAGTTAGACACGGCTCTGGGATGCAAGTGTTAAATGTTCTTAGCTGAGGTGATAAGGGGCTTAAGGTCTCATCTATGACAATTGCTAGTACATATACATGTGTGTGTTTGTACGTGTGCCCATTGTACTAGTCCTTATACCCGTGAAGGTCCAGGTTGGAATAGATCTTCAGAAACCCATGCTTGTCGTAAGAGGCGACTAACCGGATCGGTGGTCAGGCTCGCTGATTTGGCTGACACATGTCATAGTATCACAATTGCGTAGATCGATGCTTATGCTGTTCATCACTGGATTGTCTGGTTCAGACTCGATTATTTACAGACCGCAGCCATATAGCTAGATTATTGCTGAGTGTCCCCTCCTGGGTTTGTTCTTTAATCCCTAGTGACTGGCAGGGTAACACAATGGACTATGTTTTAATGTGTATCGGTATGGCACGACAGGGGATCGAACTGTCCCTCTTGGGGCAGATGGTGACGTGATTTGGTCGCAAATACAAAGTCGGACATGGATATAGTCTACACGATCTACATGTTTAACACGGAACCTGTAAACGATGGCTGTGACTCTCTATTGGCGAGACAAATAAATATACTTGAATCATCATCTTATGATGTTAGAATAACACGTCATACGATTCCTGCTCAAATCTTATTTGATCACGGTAACAATATTCAAGGCCTAGGCGAATATTTTATAGTCGGCAGGGGGCATTTCTATGCTTACTGCATTCGTGCAAACCGAAACATGAGTCTCATTAACCAATTCAGACAATGACCTACTTTTCAGCCGATCCTAATTTTCTCGTGTGAAAGTGAAGAGACACTACAAACAACTATGGTTACACTAAATTCCAATTCCTTCTGTCATAAGAAACGGTATTTACAAATTAAATTTAATTCTAAAGTTTTAAAAAATCGTATTTCTATATTTTATATCGAGGTTTAGGCAGCATGTCGTTGACTAAGACGTCACAGACTGCCCCTGTTGGAAGAGGTCATAAAATTATTCACAATTCATCTTGCTCACTGGTTACACCTTATTGCGCTTATTAAGTGTGTTTTCGTAACTACAGTGTGATTGACATAATATCAAGTCCGTACCAGACCGCCAAACGTTTCTAGCGGCCAAGCCTCGTTTTGAGATTTCCACGATTTCCAGGTTTCCGTTTGTCAGAGCACATAGGACAGAGAACGCTACACGTCGTGTTTTGCAAGGATTAGAATGAGAGTAGTGTTGCAATATACAAGTGATTAGATGTATCAAATAATACTGATTAATATTTATATATCCAGCTGAATGAGTTGGTCTCTCAATTCTTGACTGGTTATTGTACTAAGTTGCGCAATAGGGCAGAACCCAGTCAGCAGGGAATGCTCCCTTATTTCACTTCTACCGTATGTTCCCATATTTGCAGATAAAACTGACTTGCCTGTACATGTGTTTGTGACAGATGCCACGGGTAGGGTGAAGTACATTCTGGATTTCTGAATACGGCAAGTGTTTTATCGCTATTATCATCATGCACTAGTCCGTAATGCGACAGCTATGTTACGATGAACCTGTTTTAGTCCCAAGCCTACACAAGACTTACCGTGGCCATGATGGGTCTGTCAGTCCTTCGTAGCTCTTGTCTCCCAAATAGCCTGGCTTCTCTTCCATCGGCTTACTGGCGACAAGTCGGGTGGTGTAGTAGTTTAGCCCGAAGAAGTCGCTGCTTCCTGAACATAGAGTGAGTGAGTGACTTAACGCTGCTTCTAAGATGATTTTCAAATAGAGTGAGTGAGTTCAGTTTAACGCCGCACTCAGCAATATCCCAGCTATATGGCGGCGGTCTGTAAATAATCGGGTCTGGACCAGACAATCCAGTGATCAACAGCATGAGCATCGATCTGCGCAATTGGGAACCGATGACATGTGTCAACCAAGTCAGCGAGCCTGACCACCCGATCCCGTTAGTCGCCTCTTACGACAAGCAATAGTCGCCTTTTATGGCAAGCACATGGGTTGCTGAAGACCTATTCTACCCCGGATCTTCACGGGTCTTTTCAAATAGAGCATACACCACTAAAACAAGTTAAAGGCCATCCACATTTGTATGTTTGCGAGGGGCGGTGGAGTAGCCCAGTGGTTAAGGCGTTGCCTCGTCACGCCGAAGACCCGGGTTCGAATCCCCACATGGGTATAATTTGTGAAGCCCATTTCTGGTGTCCCCCGCCGTGATGTTGCTGGAATATTGCTAAAAGCGGCGTAAAACCAAAGTCAGTGAGTCAGTCAGTATGGTTGCGATGCTAGAGTGAGTAGAGTTCGTAAACATATAATACGAAACGTCAATGGATATAAGTACTTCCATCTCTCACGTGAACCTGACCTTTAAAATTTAAACTGTGTGTTGATTGATACTACACACCGTTTTCAAGGACGCTGTCACCCTTCCAGGGCCCCACGTAGCACTACGACAGTCGTAATTCCATGTTAAAGTATGGGAGTTACGATCATCTTAGGGTTGGAACGGGGCCAGACTAACGCTCTGGTTAGTTCTATGCAAATTTTATAAACTCTCCACAGTTCACTCAACCAGTTTTACAGTAACTCAGAATTTCAGCAGAATGCGTTCACCACAGAAACCCTTTAGGGCTAGGCAAAACCCCACGAAGAACATTACAGGGTGATCCATAATCAGGATCCACAGACCAGTACTAACACCGTTACTACAGGGTTACTAAGGGTTACTACACAACATCTACAAGCGGTTCTACAAAGAATCTGCAGGGTGATCATAAGTGATCTCCCAGGAAAATATTGGACAAAATATGGTAGCTCTACAAGGATATTTTTGTATTACCACAAAATTTCTGCAAGAAAGCTACTTGGAACGATACAAGAGCTCAACAAGAAATACAACTGGATCACTACAAGATTTCTGCAAGAAAGCTACTGAATCACATACAAGAATTTTACAAAGCTATTGGATTACTGCAAGAGAAAACTACTGGATCACTACAAGATTTCTATAATAAAATTATTGGATTACTGCACGGTTTCTACAAGAAAGCTACTGGATCACCACAAGATTTTTACAAGAAAGCTACTGGATCACTAGAAGATTTCTCCACGAATGCAAGATCACAGCAAGAACTTACCAAGTCTCTATTGGATCAATAAAGAGATTTACAAGAACATTAACAATTACTTCAAGAGGTGACATACATTTCAACAAGAACATAATAACATCACAACACAAGAATAGTAAAGGGCCAAGACAACTAGATCATGACAGGACCACCAAGTAGCCACAGAGTTGACAACTAGACCATGACAGGACCACCAAGTAGCCACAGAGTTGACAACTAGACCATGACAGGACCACCAAGTAGCCACAGAGTTGACAACTAGACCATGACAGGACCACCAAGTAGCCACAGAGTTGACAACTGGGCCATGACAGGACCACCAAGTAGCAACAGAGTTGATAACTAGACCATGACAGGACCACCAAGTAGCCACAGAGTTGATAACTAGACCATGACAGGACCACCAAGTAGCCACAGAGTTGACAACTAGACCATGACAGGACCACCAAGTAGCCACAGAGTTGATAACTAGACCATGACAGGACCACCAAGTAGCCACAGAGTTGACAACTAGACCATGACAGGACCACCAAGTAGCCACAGAGTTGATAACTAGACCATGACAGGACCACCAAGTAGCCACAGAGTTGACAACTAGATCATGACAGGACCACCAAGTAGCCACAGAGTTGACAACTGGACCATGACAGGACCACCAAGTAGCCACAGAGTTGATAACTAGACCATGACAGGACCACCAAGTAGCCACAGAGTTGACAACTAGACCTTGACAGGACCACCATGTAGCCACAGAGTTGACAACTGGGCCATGACAGGACCACCAAGTAGCAACAGAGTTGACAACTGGACCATAACAGGACCACCATGTAGCCACAGAGTTGACAACTAGACCTTGACAGGACCACCAAGTAGCCACAGAGTTGACAACTAGACCTTGACAGGACCACCATGTAGCCACAGATTTGACAGCTAGACCATGACAGGACCACCAAGTAGCCACAGAGTTGACAACTAGACCTTGACAGGACCACCAAGTAGCCACAGATTTGACAGCTAGACCATGACAGGACCACCAAGTAGCCACAGAGTTGACAACTAGACCATGACAGGACCACCAAGTAGCCACAGAGTTGACAACTAGACCTTGACAGGACCACCATGTAGCCACAGATTTGACAGCTAGACCATGACAGGACCACCAAGTAGCCACAGAGTTGACAACTAGACCTTGACAGGACCACCATGTAGCCACAGATTTGACAGCTAGACCATGACAGGACCACCAAGTAGCCACAAAGCGGTGCCCCTCCGAAGCCGCATGGTAGTAACTGACACTGAGACTGATTTCCCAAACATAAGTTCTGATTATTCTTGATACAATAGAAGCCTGTAAACAAATTGTGACACCGCATTCGTAAGTTTCTTTGTAATGATGATAGCCCCCAACAACCATGTTAACAGGGCATACTCAACGATAAAGAAATAAAAGGAACCCCATTGCCGTTCCATTGCAATGATTACTACCTTTAAGATAAGCCTTTTCCTCTTCAGTGAACGTAGGGAGACGGGACTTGCCCGGCTCACTCCGGCTGTTGATTCGCTCCTTCAGCTCTTCGGGATAGTCACCGTTGACAAAGATGGGGTTGGTGAAGAGTCCTATTTTGATCTGGAAGTACCGGAGTCGGGCCTCCACGTCAGCTGGGTTAGATGGATCTTTGGGCTGCGACCAGTCACAGTTCAGAGTGATGCCGATCCGGCCTGGCGGGTACATGGGAGAGAGAGAGAGAGAGAGAGAGAGTGAGTTAAAGTATGTTCGACTTTCCAGAAGAGTGAGTAAGTGAGTTTAGTTTTACGCCGCTTTTAGCAATATTCCAGCAATACCAAGGCGGGGGCCACAAGTAATGGGCTTTAAACATTGCACCCATGTGAGGAATCGAACCCAGGTCTTTAACTGCCCTTACAACTAGGCCTCCCCACCGACAGCTTTCCATTATCGAGCCTCCACCTTGCGATGGTAAAGGCCGTATAAAGATTGTAACATTGTTATCTTTACAAAAGCTATATAACTGAGTGTGCAATACAGCCATTATGTCACTGTGGTTTGGGTTAGCCATGGAACAACTATAACAGATTGATATGGCTACCGAAAAGTGTTCTTTGATCGTCGAAAACTCGACATTGTGCCGTCAGGACCTGGGCAATTGTACCCCATCGATTCTCGGCTACTCAAAGCTACCTTTCTGTGTAGGTCTGTACTTCTCGTCGTAGAGTCGGTATGCCTTGCCATGGGCCCGCACGACGTTGTGGGAGACTGGGTAAGGGCCGATGTCCTTGAAGTCAGCTCGGCCCGGCGCGTGCCAGTCGAGGACGTAACCGTGGTCGATGAAGATGTCGGGTTCGTTGAAGGTGATCCAGAACTTGACCTGGAATAGGAGTTTGGGATGCGATGTGATCTGAATGTCTGTGGACCTAGATGGCCCAGTCATCAACGTTTGTTTTGAGGTCATTTCTTCTTCTCATGACTACATAGTTGTTTAACCTCAGTGATTTGCAATAAGCCCACGTTGAAAAGAGCTATGTGGGGTTGCGTCCCTCTGCCGTGCCATCAAGTGGGTCACCCTGATTCCGATTATAGTTGAGTTAGCACCATATCCGTACCTGATTTTAGCAAATGGCAAACGTTTCCGGCGTGCATGAGTCTTGACATTTTCTCCACATCTAGCCGACACACAGCGCTACAGCTGTTCAAGCAGCTCTAAGCTTATACTTACAAAGTTTACTTGTTTATGACGTCTACTAAGGGCGACCTGGCTGAGGCTTGCTCGAGTTACCTCCCCTACACCAGTTACCATTCTCAGCAACCAGCAAGGTATGTGAGCAACATTTTAGATGAATGCGCAGATCAACTAAGCTGGTGGTCAGTATTTAAAATGTTGTATTTTGTTAGATTATAGTTCTACCAAACATGTTTCCATTGTCATAAATCCAAGAAGACCTCCAAAACCAGCCGACAAGTAGTAGTCGTGATCACCATCGTGTCTTTCTAGGAAGTAACGCCTCCATTACATTATGATTAAATCCCAACACCCAATCAATACAGCTGTTTTATTGAGAAAGGCAGCACTCAGGGAGCCAAATTCACGTTTCGAATTAGAGGTTGGAGCACAGGTGGCTATGTTAAAGGACGGCGCTATGATAACAATAGAATTGAGATATGATATCCCATATTATAGAGAATGAGTGAGATATGCCAGCAATATCACGGTGGGGGACACCAGGAATGGGCTCCAAACATGGTACCCCTGTGGGAAATCGAACCCCTCTGGTTTTCAGTGTGATATGATGACGCGTCAACCATTAGCCTTCCCCGCCGTCACTAATAAAGATGACTGACTGACTGAGTTTGTTTTACGCCGCTTTTAGGCAAATCACGGCGACACCAGGAATGGGCTCCAAACATGGTACCCCTGTGGGAATTCGAACCCCTCTGGTTTTCAGTGTGATATGATGACGCGTCAACCATTAGCCTACCCCGCCGTCCCTAATAGAGGATGACTGACTGACTGAGTTTAGTTTTACGCCGCTTTAAGCAATATTCCAGCAACATCACGGCGGGGGACACCAGAAATGGGCTTCACACATTGTACCCATGTGGGGATTCGAACCCGGGTCTTCGGCGTGACGAGCCAACGCTTTAGCCACTAGGCTACCCCGCCGTCCCTAATAGAGGATGAGCGACCACTAGAGGTGAGGTGAGGTAAAATTGGGTTTTACGTCGTGCTTGAGAATATTTCGCTCATATGACGACGTGCATGCCTGTGTATATGTATGTGCGGCTGCTTGTACTAGCCCAGACTTAAGCTGGTTTTATAGTGCTAGCTCACTGAGATACCATGCCGCAGTGAAGCATGAATACCCTACTCAGACACATTATACTGACTCCGAGCCGACCAGTCCTTGTTGTACCCATTAATGCCGAGCGCCAGGCAGGGACCAACAAGTACCATATTTTAACGTCTTTTGGTTTGACGCGGTCGGGAAACGAACCCGCGACCTTCCCTCTCCGGGCGGAAGCTCTAACACTACACCACGGAGGCGGTCGCGACAACTAGAGACCTGTATGGTAACCTTGAAGAGGTTTAAAGTTATGTCTATATTTGCCCTACCAAAAACTGGACAAATGTTGAGATATTTACACATGTACTGTGTGCATCTGTCTTATGCTACAGTATCGTGCTCATATTGAAAACCAACGGTACCCAATGTGTCTTGAAATTATTCTGGCGCATATAAGTAATAACACTAGTTACAGAGTATAAGAACTGACTTGGTTACAGCGGTATTTATTCATGAGTTGTGGGGCGGTGGGGTAGCCTAGTGGTTAAATCGTCCGTTCGTCACGCTGAAGATCCGGGTTCGATTCCCCACATGGGTACAATGTGTGAAGCCCATTCTGGTGTCCCCTGCCGTGATATTGCGGGAATATTGCTGAAAGCGGCGTAAAGCTAAACTCAGTCACTTACTATTCATGAGTTGTAAACCTAAGCGTAGTCATAGCTGTTGCAGCTTGATGCGTCTGCAGCTGTAATCTTACCCGGTCCCCGAATCTGTCGAAGCAAACGTCAGCATACTTGACGAAGTAGGGGATGATGTCCTCACTGGCCCAGCCCCCACCTTCTCCTCCAGGACGAGGGGGAGGTCCCAGTGGTAGAGGGTGACGGACGGTTCTATGCCGGCTTCCAGGAGGGCGTCAATCACACGGTTGTAGAAGGCCACGCCCTTCTCATTCACCTCCCCCGAGATAGGGTCGGGGATGATTCTGGGCCAAGCCAGAGACATCCTGTAGCTGGAAACCTTTAGTGGGAGACACAGACAGGGTGCGAGAATGTACCAGTGGATTAACATTATAGTTGAGGATAAGGGGATGGAGAGAGAATATTAATGTTTTATGGACAATAATTTCTTTTATTTCGGGAATACGTTGCAATACATATTTTCGTATCGTGGTCAAGCAATATACACAAGAATCTGTATCGAAACGTCGCACTCACGAAATTGTTATGCATCAAATTTGACAATATTGTAAACTTCTAAAATGATGTGTTCATTAGAACTGTCAATCCCCTGAAATGTTGATTTTGTTGGATAGAATTGTGCTGACAATTTAACGTTTGATTGCATCCAACCCCGTGGTTTGATGCTCATGATGTCAATCATTGGATTGTATGGTCCAGATTCAAGTATTTACACACCACTGTCATATAACTACAAAGCTACCGAGTGCAGCGTGAAACAAACAACCCTACACAAAGACAATAACATGACAAGATCGAGCCACCAGTGGTCAGTAAATTACTGGAATGCTTTATTTAAATCCTGTCAACGCTACCCAACATGTTTATCGTAGTAACTCAGTCATACCCAGCCAACCACACGCCACCAAATCCCGACTCACCCCCAGGTCCTTCATGAGGGCGATATCCTCCGGGTACTTGTTGTAGCTGTCGCACGCCACGTCACCAGACGCGCCCTTGTCTTGCATCAGGGATGCATCATGTGTGAACGTGTCCCAGATACTCCAGACCCTTGCCTGGACAGGGAACAAGTGAGGTAGGCCAGGTACTGATCATCAACGTGGATTCACAATTCTATAACGGATAAAACACACACCGTGCGGCCCCTCTGTCGGTTACACACACACACCGTCTTGGCCCATTTGTCGGTTACACACACACACACACACACACACACACACACACACACACACACACACACACACACACACACACACACACACACACACACACACACACACACACACACACACACACACACACACACACACACCGTCTTGGCCCATTTGTCGGTTACACAAACACACACACACACACACACACACACACACACACCGTCCTGGCCCTCTGTCGGGTACACACACTGTCTTGGCCCCTCTGTCGGTACACACGCTCATTTGTCGACTACACACACACACACACACACACACACACACACACACACACACCTGTCCCTTTGTACACACCCCTGTCGGACGGTTATACTCCACACACACACACACCGTCCTCATCCCCTTCTGTCGGTTACACACACACAGTCTTGGCCCCTTTCTCAGGTGTATACACACACACACACACACACACACACACACACACACACCACCCGTCATGGCCCCTCTGTCGGTCACACACACACAAACTGTCCTCACACCTTTTCGGGTACGTACACACACACAGACACACAGAGTCTTGACCCCTCCGTCGGTCACACACACACACACACACACACACACACACACACACACACACACCGTCCTGGCCCCTATGTCGGTTATACACACATCATCTTGGTCCCTCTGTCTGTCTGTGTCTCACACACACACACACACACACACACACACACATATGTACACCGTCCTGGTTCCTCTGTCGGTTACATACACATTGTCTTGGCCCCTCTGTCGGTCACACACACACAAACACACACCGTCCTGACCCTCTGTTGTTCATTTTGTCACACACACACTCACACACACACACACACGCACCTCTGTTGGTTACACACCCACACATGCACACCGTCTTGGCCCCTCTGTCGGTTACACACACACCATCCTTGTCCCCCTGTCGGTTACACAAGCACCGTCTTGGCCCCTCTATCGGTTACACACTCACACACACCTTCCTGTCCCCCTGTCGGTTACACAAGCACCGTCTTGGCCCCTCTATCGGTTACACACTCACACACACCATCCTTGTCCCCCTGTCGGTTACACAAGCACCGTCTTGGCCCCTCTATCGGTTACACACTCACACACACCTTCCTGTCCCCCTGTCGGTTACACAAGCACCGTCTTGGCCCCTCTATCGGTTACACACTCACACACACCATCCTTGTCCCCCTGTCGGTTACACAAGCACCGTCTTGGCCCTCTATATCGGCTACATACTCCACACACACCTTCCTGTCCCCTGTCGGTTACACAAGCACCGTCTTGGCCCCTCTATCGGTTACACACACACACACCTTCCTGTCCCCCTGTCGGTTACACAAGCACCATACCTCCTGGCCTCTGTCGGTTACACAAGCACACATGCCACACACCACATACCATCCTGGCCCCCTGTCGGTTACACAAGCACCGTCTTGGCCCCTCTATCGGTTACATACACTCACACACACCATCCTTGTCCCCTGTCGGTTACACAAGCACCGTCTTGGCCTCTATCGGTTACACACTCACACACACCTTCCTGTCCCCTGTCGGTTACACAAGCACCGTCTTGGCCCTCTATCGGTTACACACTCACACACACCTTCCTGTCCCCCTGTCGGTTACACAAGCACCGTCTTGGCCCTCTATCGGTTACCGCACACTCACACACACCTTCCTGTCCCCTGTCGGTTACACAAGCACCGTCTTGGCCCTCTATCGGTTACACACTCACACACACCTTCCTGTCCCCCTGTCGGTTACATAATGGCACCGTCTTGGCCCCTCTACACACACTCACACACACCATCCTGGCCCCCTGTCGGTTACACAAGCACCGTCTTGGCCCCTCTATCGGTTACACACACACCATCCTGGCCCCTGTCGGTTACACAAGCACCGTCTTGGCCCCTCTATCGGTTACACACTCACACACACCATCCTGGCCCCCCTGTCGGTTACACAAGCACCGTCCTGACCCCTCTGTCGGTTGCACACACACACACACCGTTCTGGCCCATTTTTCGGTTACACACACCGTTCTGACCCATCTGTCGGGTACTAACACACACAGTCTTGGACCCCTGTCGGTCACACACACACACAGAGAGAGAGAGAGAGAGAGAGAGAGAGAGAGAGAGAGAGAGAGAGAGAGAGAGAGAGAGAGAGAGAGAGAGAGAGAGAGAGAGAGAGAGAGAGAGAGAGAGAGAGAGAGAGAGAGAGAGTGTGTGTTTTTGGCCCTCTGTCACACACACACACACACACACACACACACCGTCCTGGCCCCTCTGTCGGTTACACACGCACCGTCTTGGCCTCCCTCTGTCACCCCCACCCCCCCAACAGTCTTGGCCACTCTGTCGTCTCTCTCTCTCTCTCACACACACACCGTCCTGGCCCCTCTGTCGGGTGTACACACACACCGTCCTGACCCCTCTGTCGGTTACACACACACCGTCTTGGCCCTCTGTCGGTCACACACACACACCGTCTTGGTCCGTCCACATGATACACACTCCCCAATTGCGTAGATCGATGCTTATGCTGTTGATCATTGGGTTGTCTGGTCCAGACTCGATTACTTACAGATCGCCTAGCACTGTGCAAAGAAAGCGGGAGAAAGTCATATAGTGTTAGAATTAGAAATCCTTGATTTTTGGCGGCCATGTTGGACGCCATCTTGGATTTTTCGGAAGATCGACCCCAAATATCGGGCACCTCCCAAAATATGTTTTATCATTATATTCCCCAGCACTTTGCAAAGTTTCATGCTTTAGTCCGGCATGTAACGATCAACCCCCAAACCGGACCTAAGCCACCGCACGTAGCTGGAATATTGCGTAGTGCGGCGTTAAACACCAACCAACCAGCCAGCCAATGATACACTCACCGTCCTGGTCCCATGCCCCCTCTATCTGGTAAGACGCTGTTGCCGTGCCCCACACAAAGTCGGAGGGGAAGGAGTGCGTGCCTTCAGCCATTTTGATTTTGCAACTCTGAAACACAACGAGGAAATCATAAACAAATGCAAGTCATTACGTGGTATTTGAATGGATAACAAAGCATTTATTTTTGCGTTTATGCTTCCATACATCAACAAAAACCTTGGCCAAGCCCATTAGCGGACTACCTACTGGACGTGTTCAGCATCCCTCGTGTCAAGCCCGTGTCAAGCCCGTGATATGCATAAAATGAGTAAAACCGTCCACTGTTTTTTATAATTACTTTTTAGGTCACACGCATGAGCATTCCATTGTTTAGAATATAATCCACACAAAATAAGACTTGAATATATTTTTCACAACTAAACGTATTTATTTGCCCGATTGGAGTCTGTCTTTTGCTTCGGCGGTTTTCATTCACGAAACACTGAGACTGTTTTCGCCATGAATTCCGATGTGTCAAATGATATTCTGAGATATAGAAATACGGATTATTGTTCTCTGTGATGAAATGGCTGACCTGTATCTGTGGTGTAGAGGACCGAACATTTACCCGCAGAGGTAAGATCGCTTGTTCGAAACCCTGGTCGCAAATGATGGTACTTATTGTTACCTTGCCTGTGCTCGATGTTAAAAATACGTATGTGTGCGAAGTAGAATCAGTCATTCTTTTGGAAATCTATGAATCCCTACTGAAAATAAAGGAATACCGACCTTCTGTATTATGTGTGGTGTCTGGAGAAATAAAAGCGTCCGCACTATGAAAGTCTCACAGTATTGTCAGATGCCGAATACAATAAAACACCGTTGTGTCGAACTGGCGGTTATCTCGAGGTAATATCTTGGTCCATGAGTATTCCTCACTTAGTCATTATTTACGGTTGTGTCGAACTATGGTTGTTCGAGGTAATATCTTGGTCCATGAGTATTCCTTACTTAGTCATTATTTACGGTTGTGTCGAACTATGGTTGTTCGAGGTAATATCTTGGTCCATAAGTATTCCTTACTTAGTCATTATTTACGGTTGTGTCGAACTGATGGTTGTCACGTCGAGGTACTATCTTGGTCCATGAGTATTCCTTACTTAGTCATTATCTACGGTTGTGTCGAACTGACGGTTGTTCGAGGTACTATCTTGGTCCATGAGTATTCCTTACTTAGTCATTATCTACGGTTGTGTCGAACTATGGTTGTTCGAGGTAATATCTTGGTCCATGAGTATTCCTTACTTAGTCATAATCTACGGTTGTGTCGAACTATGGTTGTTCGAGGTAATATCTTGGTCCATGAGTATTCCTTACTTAGTCATAATTTTACGGTTGTGTCGAACTATGGTTGTTCGAGGTAATATCTTGGTCCATGAGTATTCCTTACTTAGTCATAATTTACGGTTGTGGCGAACTATGGTTGTTCGAGGTAATATCTTGGTCCATGAGTATTCCTTACTTAGTCATTATTTACGGTTGTGTCGAACTATGGTTGTTCGAGGTAATATCTTGGTCCATGAGTATTCCTTACTTAGTCATTATTTACGGTTGTGTCGAACTATGGTTGTTCGAGGTAATATCTTGGTCCATGAGTATTCCTTACTTAGTCATTATTTACGGTTGTGTCGAACTATGGTTGTTCGAAGTAATATCTTGGTCCATGAGTATTCCTTAGTTAGTCATAATTAACGGTTGTGTCGAACTATGGTTGTTCGAGGTAATATCTTGGTCCATGAGTATTCCTTACTTAGTCATAATTTACGGTTGTGTCGAACTATGGTTGTTCGAGGTAATATCTTGGTCCATGAGTATTCCTTTCTTAGTCATTATTTACGGTTGTGTCGAACTATGGTTGTTCGAGGTAATATCTTGGTCCATGAGTATTCCTTAGTTAGTCATAATTTACGGTTGTGTCGAACTATGGTTGTTCGAGGTAATATCTTGGTCCATGAGTATTCCTTACTTAGTCATTATTTACGGTTGTGTCGAACTATGGTTGTTCGAGGTAATATCTTGGTCCATGAGTATTCCTTACTTAGTCATTACATCTAGTTGTTGTCGAACTATGGTTGTATCATGGCTATGGTTGTTCCGGTTGTTCGAGGTAATATCTTGGTCCATGAGTATTCCTTACTTAGTCATTATTTACGGTTGTGTCGAACTATGGTTGTTCGAGGTAATATCTTGGTCCATGAGTATTCCTTACTTAGTCATTATTTACGGTTGTGTCGAACTATGGTTGTTCGAGGTAATATCTTGGTCCATGAGTATTCCTTACTTAGTCATTATTTACGGTTGTGTCGAACCTATGGTTGTTCGAGGTACCATCTTGGTCCATGTGTGTTCCATGCTTAGTCATAATTTACGGTTGTGTCGAACTATGGTTGTTCGAGGTAATATCTTGGTCCATGAGTATTCCTTACTTAGTCATAATTTACGGTTGTGTCGAACTATGGTTGTTCGAGGTAATATCTTGGTCCATGAGTATTCCTTACTTAGTCATTATTTACGGTTGTGTCGAACTATGGTTGTTCGAGGTAATCTTATCCTTGGTCCATAAGTGTTCCTTATCTTAGTCATAATTATTTACGGTTGTGTCGAACTATGGTTGTTCGAGGTAATATCTTGGTCCATGAGTATTCCTTACTTAGTCATTATTTACGGTTGTGTCGAACTATGGTTGTTCGAGGTAATATCTTGGTCCATGAGTATTCCTTACTTAGTCATTATCTACGGTTGTGTCGAACTATGGTTGTTCGAGGTAATATCTTGGTCCATGAGTATTCCTTACTTAGTCATTATTCTACGGTTGTGTCGAACTATGGTTGTTCGAGGTAATATCTTGGTCCATGAGTATTCCTTGCTTAGTCATTATTTACGGTTGTGTCGAACTATGGTTGTTCGAGGTAATATCTTGGTCCATGAGTATTCCTTACTTAGTCATTATTTACGGTTGTGTCGAAGCTATGGTTGTTCGAGGTACTATCTTGGTCCATGAGGTCCATACTTAGTCATTACGGTTGTGTCGAACTATGGTTGTTCGAGGTAATATCTTGGTCCATGAGTATTCCTTACTATCATTGTTCTACGGTTGTGTCGAACTATGTTGTCCATGAGGTGTATATTCCATATTCTCCTTAGTCATTATTTACGGTTGTGTCGAACTACGGTTATCTCGTAGAGGCACTATCTTGGTCCATGAGTATTCCTTACTTAGTCATTATCTACGGTTGTGTCGAACTATGGTTGTTCGAGGTACTATCTTGGTCCATGAGTATTCCTTACTTAGTCATTATCTACGGTTGTGTCGAACTATGGTTGTTCGAGGTAATATCTTGGTCCATGAGTATTCCTTACTTAGTCATTATTTACGGTTGTGTCGAACTGATGGTTGTTCGAGGTACTATCTTGGTCCATGAGTATTCCTTACTTAGTCATTATCTACGGTTGTGTCGAACTGACGGTTGTCTCTTCGAGGTACTATCTTGGTCCATGAGTGTCCCTTACTTAGTCATTATCTACGGTTGTGTCGAACTGACGGTTATCACGTCGAGGCACTATCTTGGTCCATGAGTATTCCTTAAATAGTCATTCTCTACGGTTGTGTCGAGCCTATGGTTGTTCGAGGTACCATCTTGGTCCATGTGTGTTCCATGCTTAGTCATAATTTACGGTTGTGTCGAACTATGGTTGTTCGAGGTAATATCTTGGTCCATGAGTATTCCTTACTTAGTCATTATCTACGGTTGTGTCGAACTGATGGTTGTTCGAGGTACTATCTTGGTCCATGAGTATTCCTTACTTAGTCATTATCTACGGTTGTGTCGAACTATGGTTGTTCGAGGTAATATCTTGGTCCATGAGTATTCCTTACTTAGTCATTATTTACGGTTGTGTCGAACACAGACCGCCGCCATATAGCTGGAATATTGCTGAGTGCGGCGTAAAACTAAACTCACTCACTCACTCACTCATTTATTCCAGCAAATCAGGTTACTGTCAGGGGTGAAATCATTGACAATGGGTACAAATGACTAGCGAATGAACAACAGATCTGAGTTCAAACAATCCATGACAATGTTCACATACAAATGGGTGTTAACACAGTAGGCCTTACAAAAAGGGTTAAAATTGACTTGGTACGCGTCTGTTATCCAAGTGAAAGAAGGTGAAAGAAAAATATCTCTTATATACAAATTCCGTTATACGAACATGGCGAGTTTGCGAAAAGTTGGTGCAGTTAACAGGTAATATTTGAAACCTAACTCTGTTCTTGACTCTATCCGGCTGCTACTCCATATAGTAGCCAATTTACATACATGTTATGCTGCATAGAACATATTGTCTGAAATATATTATCAGGTGAGGTGAGGTGAAATTGGGTTTAACGTCGTGCTTGAGAATATTTCGCTCATATGACGACGTGCATGCTTGTGTATGTGTATGTGTATGTGCGGCTGCTTGTACTAGCCCAGACTGAAGCTGGTTTTATAGTGCTAGCCCACTGAGATACCATGCCGCAGTGAAGCATGAATACCCCACTCAGACACATTATACTCACTCCGAGTCGACCAGTCCTTGTTGTACCCATTAATGCCGAGCGCCAAGCGACCAACAAGTACCATATTTTAACGTGTTTTGGTATGACGCGGTCGGAGATCGAACCCGCGACCTTCCGCTCTCCGGGCGGACGCTCTAACCACTACACCACGGAGGCGGTCTATATTATCAGGAATTCTGAGGGAAACAGCTCCATGTATTCACGCTTGACCATTATCCGTATATACAGACTATTCTGACCTACATATCTCTAACTAAGTTGCCTTTACGTGGTCTATATAAACACATTTCCCCAAAGCACTCCAAGTGGGTTAAAGGATCATAATAAAGTTTTAACTTTATTGAATTTTTTAACTTTATGCAGGATGACTCGGTGTAATACGATTCTTTAAACTATAAGCAAATAATACTCCTAAACAACACACTCCTCTAGACACAAAAAACAGCTGGTGATTTATTGAAATTGGCTTCAAGATTGATCTACAGTTTGTCTTATTTGATTCAAGGCGAGCTTCGCTTTGACGGCGTTGAAAGATAGAGTGACCTCCCTTCATTCCGATTTTATGAACGCTCTGCCACGAAAGTCCCACACAGCAACACTTTCTTATCTCTGTTTATTGTATAAGAACGTATTATGATTGGAATGGATAGGCTGAACACGTAATTGTAGTGTGAGAAATAATCAACAACAATTCGTCCAACGAGGAGATGCGCGTTTTCATTCTCATGTGCTAACGGATAATCAATGGTGTGCCGTGCACGTTGAATGAGCCAGTAAGCGAGTGAGCCAATTTTGAAACTTTCATAAACATTCGTAATCATCGCTGGTGGGTTGGAATTGTACCAAAGTGGAGATCGAACCCGGGTTTACGGGGAAACGCATGAATGCATTATTCTCTACACTGTACCACCACCACGGAATAACAGTATATATTAAACTATACGTTATGAACTAGTCCGCTTAAGCAATTACCGGCATGATATGGCTAAATTTGAACTCACTCACTCACTCATAAGCAGTTAACGGGCTTTAAATCATCCAAACCACCTTGGTAGAGACCAGTAAAGGCGCTATTACTTGATTTACTGTCCATCACTAGATTCGATAAAGATAATCTACAAAATATTTGAAAAAGTAGAGTTATACACGACTTTTTATTTGGTGGTGGGGTGGGTGGGTGTGTGTGGGGATGTGGGTGTGTGTGTATGTTTTGGCATGGTCTGATTTCTGTTCAAATATTGAATCATTTCTCAGTATTCGAGACAAAAAGTAATTGGTTCGATAATAAAATATCGATAACACTTGACGACGTCAGATTTGATGTACAGCTTTGGCAATATATCTATTGAATACTACATTGCGACTCGAGTGTTTGTGTACCGAGGTGTTACGCCCTGCGTAGGTCAACATTACACTGATAAAACAAGACATAAGACTATATTTCATTTGGTCAATATTCCACTCGGAACACAGCGTCCTGTTCTAAACAAGTTTATGATGGTAGTTTAAGAGTTACTTTAAAATTGATGCAATATTATAGCGGTACATACCCGGATGGGTATGTATAGTTAAACAAATTGTTGGCAATGTGAAGATATATTTTCTGATTAATATTGACATGAGATTGTTTGACAACCTTCAAAAATACAAGCATGGAATAGTTCTATCCAAAGTATATATCATCTAATTCATTTTATCTAAGAAATTTTAATCACTGTTTACACGTAGGAAAGTATCCCTCACTCCCTGTCCCTGTAATCTGAGACAAGGTTTGACTCTTTCCAGATGTGGTAGGTTTAGACTTGCTGTAGATTTGGGGAGACTTACACATATCCTAAAAACTCAACCACAACGAAAATATGTTACAGAAAATGGTAGATTTTACACTTTTAGATGAATGCCATGCGTTGCTTGCATGTCAGCGTAATTCAAGTCTGAAACTGTAACATCTTTGACTGAAATTATTTTATCTGAAAACTTTGATGTTATAAGTAACACATTGCCCATATCTTAAGTCCAGCGGCTATGGGAAAAATAATCGATTATTTCAATGACAAGCTTAATTGAGGCAACAAAACATTGGCTGTATGTTTGGCTTATTGCTTTTTTTTTTTCAGAAAAAAATGTCGGTCCGTCTAAAAGTCCAAATTCAAAAACGTTTATCGCCCCGGGTATGGCATTCTCTTCCCACAGAGGTTACTTGTCATATCTTCCTACGAACCTCTGTTTTAATACGGCCATATTTCCCGGTTCTCGTAAAATCCCCTAGCGGCAAAAGATCGCAACACGAATTATCTACCTTCTTTCTATCCAATCAGAACACGTGTTACATCGACTTAGATTCAACTTGACTAACACAAGCAAATGTGGGGCCACAAATATCCCCCATCTGCCGGGGGCTTGTGTTGATGTTACACACAAGACGTTTAATGGCTAGCTTGTCCGTTGTCAACGAGGGCGATGGAGACGCCACTGATCCGCCATAACATGACTGAGTTCTGTCTAGAAGAAACGTTTGCGCATCGCGCAGGGGAAGAGGTTTAGTTTTCTCGAAGCATACGGAAATTACCGAGGCCTTGCGAATGATCACTTTTGAAACAACGTCGCTGATTGCACAACTAAATCTGATTGCCTCCAATCACGAGTCTTGAACGCTCACACCATGAAAGGGACGTATTAGAACAGAGGTTACGTAGGAAGATATGACAGGAGTAACCTCTGTGGGAAGAGAATGCGGGTATGGTGGTATCATCCAAGGAGCATAATCAGGAAGAATATTGTTATACGATCCCCGGATCAGGGTATCCTGTCACAACTAGGGCACACAAATTCGACAGCGGATTATGGATGACCAGTCGTACCTGCTTTCAGGATTGTGAGAGCAGTGGAACATTGAGTGAGAACAGTAGCGTAACGGTCGAGGACTTTGAAGGAAGGAGACACTGAGTTAAGGCAGGAATCACAGCCACTTACACCAGCATAGACAACAAAGTGCACAGCGAACCCTGCGCGAGAGGCAAACGCAATCTAACAACCCTTGTTGAGGGAAGTAGGTTAACAGAGGTTCATGATCGCGAATAAGGTCTAGTGGTGAGGGAAGTGTGACTGAAGTGTGGATAGCTGAAACAGTAACACCAAGTGTGATATACCTGTACGGCTGTTTAAAATTGGCTCATTTAACGCTAGTAATGCTAGCACGTGCAGCAGCAGAATTGCACGTGCCCTGACCTGTTGGGGACATGCCCAGGTACAGACCATGTGCTAAGACAACCTTAACTTTATCACTCACTCACACACCCCTCGTGTCTCAAAGGCGGTGAGGTAGCCTAGTGGTTAATGCGTTCGCTCGTCACGCCAAAGACCCGGGTTCGATTCCCCACATGGGTACAATGTGTTAAGCCCATTTCTGGTGTCTCTCGCCGTGATATTGCTGGAATATTGCTAAAACCGGCGTAAAACTAAACTCACTCACTCACTCAAAGTAGAATATCACTTATAAAACAAAGGGATAACATCACCATTTCTTTAAACTGCAGTAGACCTGCTCAAAGAAAATCCCTCTGACAAACACCACAGACTGACAATATGCAAACCTTCAAATCTCCTATTATGCATGTGTACATATACCGAACCGAACAATAACTACACATAAAAAGTATTAATTTACTTGGTTTCTTGAACACATAAAAGCTGGTGATACAACTTACCTTGCCCACGCCTTCTGTTGTTGAATCTGTTATCGTATCGTGACCTATATAACGAGAAGACACTGTCCTTGACCTGTCAACTTGCATCAAAGACCCGTAACTACTATCAGTATCAGGGTCGTGCGAAAATCGTGATCTTTCCCCTTCTCTGTACTCTTCATGAGTGTCAAGACGTTTATGTTAGTGGGCGATATTAATTGTACTATCTGTCATTATCTCCCTTGTCTCTGATAACCTCGTTAAACCGACCCATCACTTATCAACATAAGGCACATGTCGTCAGCGGGGACAGTTGGTAACTGACTTCAAATGAAACCAAAACGCACGAGTGATCTGATAACCTATACAGGTATCGTAACTCCAACACAATCATCTATGTGAATGTGACTCCGATACAGGGCAATGAACTTAAGTATTAAGGTTTCAAATGTGTTGACTTCAATGTGTTCAATTTGTTATGAAAGGAGGGGTATCAGGGGGGTTCGAACCCCCCGAACCCCCAACTTGATCCGCCAAATAAAATCTTCAATGTGATCTTAACTCATTTTCAAAAGGGGGGATCGAACCCTGAAACACACACACACACACACACACACACACACCATCCGCCAATGCAAATACCACTTAAACGCCGCAGTGCTGAAATATTGTTCAGAATGTCGTTTACCCAATTCACAAATACACCCGGCACAGGTATAATCCTTAGTGCATTGTGGAATATGATCTCAACGATATGCAGTTGTTGCAACTCACACATCTTTACAAGGATTTACACCAGTCATTCTACTAAGGGTGTATCGTATTGCAAACCTTAAGGTGTGCTGGTATGTTTTAAAACTGATACTGTTTTTCCGCTTTCGACGTGGCCGGAGTCTGTACGTTGATAAAGTTAACTACTGAAAGCCAGCCAGTGCGATATCATTTGATCTCCTCAACCATGTTCCCAGGGTCCAGCTACCCACAAATGTTGCTTGAAATGAAACAGTAAACGTCAGGCCCTTAAAATTGACAAACAAGTAGTCATCAGAAATGAAAATGAGTTTAAACTAATCTACAACTTTTCCATTGAACAGGGTGCCGTTATACAAAACAACATAAGCGCTACGCCAGTCGTAAGTCTATGTTGAAGTATGGGAGTTACGATCACCTTAGCCCCAATGTTGCTTTGTACGACACACAGGTCTTTATGATTCCGATGTGAGGGAGTTTCCACGTTTCTACAGCAGTTCTATGAACCAAATGTTACCCAGCATCTGCTCTCTGTGATAACCATGCATCCAATATACACCCATCCCTGCCTGGCAATATAAAATTGGCGTGATTGTTGATGCCGATACCACGACCGGAAGATTTGTTTCAGGACATTCAAGAAATTCCACATTAAGAAACTCAAGTACAAAACACTGTCACTTGACTGACGTCAGCTGTAAAAGTGGGCAAAGTATGGTGGTTACTATTGGTGGTTATTATGTATGTATTGTGATTACTATTGGTGGTTGCTATGTATGTATAGTAGTTACTATTGTGCTTATTATGTATGTTTAGTGGTTACTATTGGTGGTTACTATGTATGTATAGTTACTATTGGTATGTTATTATGCTATATAGTGGTTACTATTGGTGGTTATTATGTATGTATAGTGGTTACTATTGGTGGTTATTATGTATGTATAGTGGTTACTATTGGTGGTTATTATGTATGTTTAGTGATTACTATTGGTGGTTACTATGTATGTATAGTGGTTACTATTGGTGGTTGCTATGTATGTATAGTGGTTACTATTGGTGGTTATTATGTATGTATAGTGGTTACTATTGGTGAATTCTAAGTATGCATGGTGGTTACTATTGTTGGTTTCTATGTATGTATAGTGGTTACTATTGGTGGTTACTATGTATGTATAGTGGTTACTATTGGTGGTTATTATGTATGTATAGTGGTTACTATTGGTGGTTATTATGTATGTATAGTGGTTACTATTGGTGGTTATATGTATGCATGGTGGTTATTATTGTTGGTTGCTATGTATGTATAGTAGTTACTATTGGTGGTTACTATGTATTTATAGTGGTTACTATTGGTGGTTATTATGTTTGTATAGTGGTTACTGTTGGTGGTTATTATATATGTATGGTGATTACTATTGGTGGTGATTATGTATGTAAAGGGATTACTATTGTTGGTTACTATGTATGCATAGTGATTGCTTTTGGTGGTTATTATGTAAGTATAGTGGTTACTATTGTTGGTTTACTATGTATGTATAGTGGTTACTATTGGTGGTTACTATGTATGTATAGTGGTTACTATTGTTGGTTTCTATGTATGTATAGTGGTTACTATTGGTGGTTATTATGTATGTATAGTAGTTACTATTGTATAGTGGTTACTATTGGTGGTTATTATGTATGTATAGTGGTTACTATTGGTGGTTATTATGTATGTATAGTGGTTACTATTGGTGGTTATTATGTATGTATAGTGGTTACTATTGGTGGTTATTATGTATGTATAGTGGTTACTATTGTGGTTATTATGTATGTATAGTGGTTACTATTGGTGGTTATTATGTATGTATAGTGGTTACTATTGGTGGTTATTATGTATGTATAGTGGTTACTATTAGTGGTTACTATGTATGTATAGTGGTTACTATTGGTGGTTATTATGTATGTATATAGTGGTTACTACTATTGGTGGATTACTATGTATGTTATATGTGGTTATTGTATGTATAGTGGTTACTATTGGTGGTTATTATGTATGTATAGTGGTTACTATTGGTGGTTATTATGTATGTATGGTAGTGATTACTATTGGTTATTATTGGTTATTATGTATGTAGTGGTTACTATTATGGTGGTTATTATATTGGTGGTTACTATTGGTGTTACTATTGGTGGTTATTATGTACTATGTATAGTGATTACTATTTGGTTATTATGTATGCATTGGTTAGTGGTTACTATTGGTGGTATGTATGTATAGTTACTATTGGTGGTTATTATGTATGTATAGTGGTTGCTATTGGTGGTTATTATGTATGTATAGTGGTTACTATTGGTGGTTATTATGTATGTATAGTGGTTACTATTGTTGGTTACTATGTATGTATAGTGGTTACTATTGGTGGTTATTATGTATGTATAGTGGTTACTGTTGGTGGTTACTATGTATGTATAGTGGTTACTATTGGTGGTTACTATGTATGTATAGTGGTTAGTATTGGTTGTTATTATGTATGTATAGTGGTTACTATTGTTGGTTACTATGTATGTATAGTGGTTACAATTGTTGGTTACTATGTATGTATAGTGGTTACTATAGGTGGATATTATTAGTGCTTCTTCTTGTACAAAGTGAAATATGTGTTGATTACCATTATATTACGGGAATATTAGTGTATTTAATAAAGTGTAAATGCATTTGAATAAGAAACAACACTCAAGCTTCCCCTCCACTAATAACGGAGCCCTGTAACAGAGTGAGGCAGTGTGAACCCGACAATCAGGTGATTTTATGTTATGAGCAGCGACCCGTCGGATTGCAATGACACGTGATCAACCAAATCATCGAGCCGTTACACCCTATCCATCTGGTCGCCTGTTACGATAAAGGGAGCTGGGGACAAATAATGTTACGATAAAGGGTGCTGGGGACAAATAATGTTACGAAAAAGGGAGCTGGGGACAAATAATGTTACGATAAAGGGAGCTGGGGACAAATAATGTTACGATAAAGGGAGCTGGGGACAAATAATGTTACGATAAAGGGTGCTGGGGACAAATAATGTTACGATAAAGGGAGCTGGGGACAAATAATGTTACGATAAAGGGAGCTGGGGACAAATAATGTTACGATAAAGGGAGCTGGGGACAAATAATGTTACGATAAAGGAGCTGGGGACAAATAATGTTACGATAAAGGGAGCTGGGGACAAATAATGTTACGATAAAGGAGCTGGGGACAAATAATGTTACGATAAAGGGAGCTGGGGACAAATAATGTTACGATAAAGGGAGCTGGGGACAAATAATGTTACGATAAAGGAGCTGGGGACAAATAATAATGTTACGATAAAGGGTGCTGGGGACAAATAATGTTACGATAAAGGGTGCTGGGGACAAATAATGTTACGATAAAGGGTGCTGGGGACAAATAATGTTACGATAAAGGGTGCTGGGGACAAATAATCCTACGATAAAGGGTGCTGGGGACAAATAATGTTACGATAAAGGGTGCTGGGGACAAATAATGTTACGATAAAGGGTGCTGGGGACAAATAATCCTACGATAAAGGGTGCTGGGGACAAATAATGTTACGATAAAGGGAGCTGGGGACAAATAATGTTACGATAAAGGGAGCTGGGGACAAATAATGTTACGACAAAGGGTGCTGGGGACAAATAATGTTACGACAAAGGGTGCTGGGGACAAATAATGTTACGATAAAGGGTGCTGGGGACAAATAATGTTACGATAAAGGGTGCTGGGGACAAATAATGTTACGATAAAGGGTGCTGGGGACAAATAATGTTACGATAAAGGGTGCTGGGGACAAATAATGTTACGATAAAGGGTGCTGGGGACAAATAATGTTACGATAAAGGGTGCTGGGGACAAATAATGTTACGATAAAGGGTGCTGGGGACAAATAATGTTACGATAAAGGGTGCTGGGGACAAATAATGTTACGATAAAGGGTGCTGGGGACAAATAATGTTACGATAAAGGGTGCTGGGACAAATAATGTTACGATAAAAGGGTGCTGGGGACAAATAATGTTACGATAAAGGGTGCTGGGGACAAATAATGTTACGATAAAAGGACAAATAATGTTACGATAAAGGGTGCTGGGGACAAATAATGTTACGATAAAGGGTGCTGGGGACAAATAATGTTACGATAAAGGGTGCTGGGGACAAATAATGTTACGATAAAGGGTGCTGGGGACAAATAATGTTACGATAAAGGGTGCTGGGGACAAATAATGTTACGATAAAGGGTGCTGGGGACAATTAATCCTATGATAAAGGGTGCTGGGGACAAATAATGTTACGATAAAGGGTGCTGGGGACAATTAATCCTACGATAAAGGGTGCTGGGGACAAATAATCCTACGATAAAGGGTGCTGGGGACAAATAATCCTACACAGGAGTAGCAGTTGTAGTCAGTGATAAAAGTAGTAGCAGCACCAGCCACTGCCAGTAGCAGTAGTTGAATGATACATAACATGTCGAATAGGGCAAGGCGAGACTACTCGGAAATGAGTGGAACAACAACAGTTATGGCACCCAACACTGAATTACATGGACCACTTTCATAGTTACAATACAACATACTGGACATCGTGTTCGGGTCATTGGGTGAATGTTGTATTACACAGCAACAAACACGTCGGGATGATGAGGACCATGTAAACCAATGGTTCAGCATCATGAGCTACGATACACGTAAGGCGGGATGATGAGGACCATGTAAACCATTGGTTAAGCATCATGAGCTACGATACACGTAAGGCGGGATGATGAGGACCATGTAAACCATTGGTTAAGCATCATGAGCTACGATACAACGGGATTATGAGGACCATGAGGTTAAGCATCAGGACCATGGGATGATGAAGACCCAATGGTTTAGCATCAGGAGCTACGATACACGTAAGGCGGGATGATGAGGACCATGTAAACCAATGGTTTAGCATCATGAGCTACGATACACGTAAGGCGGGATGATGAGGACCATGTAAACCAATGGTTAAGCATCATGAGCTACGATACACGTAAGGCGGGATGATGAGGACCATGCAAACCAATGGTTTAGCATCAGGAGCTACGATACACGTAAGGCGGGATGATGAGGACCATGCAAACCAATGGTTTAGCATCAGGAGCTACGATACACGTAAGGCGGGATGATGAGGACCATGTAAACCATTGGTTAAGCATCATGAGCTACGATACACGTAAGGCGGGATGATGAGGACCATGTAAACCAATGGTTAAGCATCAGGAGCTACGATACACGTAAGGCGGGATGATGAGGACCATGTAAACCAATGGTTTAGCATCAGGAGCTACGATACACGTAAGGCGTGATGATGAGGACCATGTAAACCATTGGTTAAGCATCATGAGCTACGATACAAGGCGGGATGATGAGGACCATGTAAACCAATGGTTAAGCATCATGAGCTACGATACACGTAAGGCGGGATGACTGACTGACTGACTGAGTTTGGTTTTACGCCGCTTTTAGCAATATTCCAGCAACATCACCGTGGGGAACACCAGAAATGGGCTTCACACATTGTACCCATCCGGGGATTCGAACCCGGGTCTTCGACGTGACAAGTCAACGCTTTAACTACTAGGCTACCCCACCGCCCCAAGGCGGGATGATGAGGACCATGTAAGCCAAATGTTAAGCATCATGAGCTACGATACACGTAAGGCGGGATGCGACCACAGACAGGCGTGTATACATACAATCAGGTGTGGATTCTAACCGGGTCCTTCGGCGTGGCGAACGAACAATTAACTGTGGGTTAGTGAGTGAGTTACGATTTACGCCGCTTGTAGCAATATCCCGGCAGTATCACGTTGGGGGACACCAGGAATTGGCTTCACACATTGTACCCATGTGGGGAATCGAACCCGGTTTTCGGCGTGACCAGCGAACGGTTTAACCACTAGGCTACTCCACCGACCCAATTATTCTATAGAACGTCCCTATCGACTACATATAGGTAATGACCAGTGAAGATCCGGGGTAGAACAGGTCTTCAGCAACCCACGTGCTTGCCATAAAAGGCGACTATGCTTGTCGTAAGAGGCGACTAACGGGATCGGGCGGTCAGTTTCGCTGACTTGGTTGACACATGTCATCGGTTCCCAATTGCGCAGATCGATGCTCATGCTATTGATCACTGGGTTGTCTGGTCCAGACTCGATTATTTACAGATCGTCGCCATATAGCTGGGATATTGCTGAGTGCAGCTTAAAACTAAACTCACTCACTCACTCACTCATATATAGGTAATAGTACCCTTGCTAATAAGCATAAAAATATTTTCCTTTTAGTTTGGGGGTTTCCAACTCTATCGATCGCTTGACTGACCAAGGCCTCTTGAAGTGTTTGTATATTGACACAACGATTCAGGCCTCGACCCAGTAGTGAGCATATCTAGCACTCTACAGGAGCCACAATAAAAACAAGTACACGGGCTTTTATAGTTTCTTCTGATTAATCCCGTTCCCCGGATAGAAGTTATTCTCATGTGTATACATTTAATGTGAGCAAGTTGACATCCATACGTATTAGTTACGCTGTATATGATACGGATCGCGACCACGTGGTTGCTAACGTTTAACAGCCATCGCCTGTACGATCAAGTAATGAAACGTAACGCATACTATTCAATATGATTTTATGTATTGGGCTGACAATATCTGAGTCACAATCGTTAATCTCGGCGTGGGATCTAGGCAAGGAAAGGAATTATCGTGACTAGCTCTGGCAACATACGCTGGGAAAATAGATTTAAATGTTAATTTTACGATCTTTTGGAGTGGGCTATAGTGTTTGTTTACATAGTTACGTTATATCAAGAATATTTCATTGTATTTATGTATATAAGTGTGGTATGGATAAATTGAATGAACATCTGTTTCGACATCTGTTTTATTCAAATGAATTACACACAGACGCTCTTGGGTGGGCTATATGTTTGAAATGTAAACTATGGGCATGACATGTCTGTATGTTTTCCATCAGTCTGACATTTGACTAACATTCAAGTAAAAACAATAACAGCTTTTGCTGCCATATATTAATTGACTCATGAAAGAAATCTCCATTAATAGACTCATGAAAGACATCTCCATTAATATGTCTCTAATACACATAAACGAGCTCAGGGAAAAAACAAAATGACATAAACCTATGCTATTCCCATCACAAGTAGATACATGCTTCTTACAATAATTTATAAATATTTGTAGATGGATGTCTACCCTTTCACAAGTATAGATTCAGAGATTGGACACCAAATTTTTCAGTTTTAAAGGCTTTTTTTTATCAGATATCGAATTTTAAACAACTCCATTTAACAAAAGGTCTTCTTATGGAAGCACTTCCAGTTAATACATAATAATAAATATAAACGTTTCAGGCAAACGAAAGTATACGCTTGACAATTGAATTAGGCGATAAACTTACAAATGTATCAAACGTAGATTGGCTGAAAACACCTGCCGAAACAAAGCATAATTCAGGCCCAAAACGGATCTATGCTACCCGCATCAAATGCATCATCATCGAAAAACAGATTATTGTTCGTTTTATCTTTATCAATGATCAAGTATGAGTGTATATTTTACTTTGCCAAGTAGGGGCGGTGGGGTAGCCTCGTGGTTAAAACCTTCGCTCATCACGCAGAAGACCCAGGTTCGATTCCCCACATGGGTACAATGTGTGAAGCCCATCTATGGTGTCCCCCGCCGTGATGTTGCTGGAATATTGCTAAAAGCGGCGTAAAACTATACTCACTCACTCACTTTGCCAAGTAAACCTCAATGACCCCGATGTAAGGGTACATACATGATTGATCAGAGCCGCATCTCACACTGGCGAAATTAATAGCCTAATGTATGACAGGTGTGTACTAAATAAGTGAATTACATATATATATAAACTGCAAAATTAATATATAGTCTCATTGATCCTTAGTGATTGACAGCATAAAGAAAGGGTAAAGCCAATAGACTTTAATGCACACATATTAAACCTCTACCACTGATTACAGTGCGGGGCATTGTCTACTTGGGATCAGCAAGTTGACGCGGGGACAATACATAAAGTATACAGATCTATATAGCCTCAAATTTCCCCCTGCATTATTTCACTTAGCCTCGGAGGTACAAGGAGCACGTTGATGTGTATGCGAACGGGTTTGTTAAACATGATCCTATTCTTGTGTACCCCGATCTGCATAAATAAACAACTCGGCCGGAGCACCAAGCAACGTCTAAAGACGAAGGAGCATTCCATTTGGAAGTCGCCTTTGGCCGTGCTCAATATTGACAGTGCAATGTTGAACGGTAAATCACACTAGTACTCTTGAGATCTTAGACACTCACAAAAGCCTGCTACGAGCAACAAACAGACGACTGCGGATTGCCAGCCGCGATCTCGATTTTTATCGACCCTGAAACGAGACGTAAACGAGATCGAGAGTGAAACTGACAATACTTCATTTGACGTCTGCTACGGCTGAGAGCAGACGACATCTGCTTCCGGCGACGACGATTAGGCAAAATGTCTAACTCGTTTATGTACGAGAAGGTTGTGTCGGTTATATCAAAACCACCCGAGAAACGACAGGATTTTGAAGTTCACACTCTTGTGTCATGGTTTCGGAAAAAGTCTCAAATGTGTTCGCAACTGAAAACAGGTGAGTTGACTCTGCCAATACTGTTGACATGGTCCACGAGGACAGACGTCTTTGGAATTCATTTTCTTGAAATATTTCATGTGTTCTATGTACTTTGGTTGCCATGTTCATAATCATATATTCTGACTAGATATATTATTTTGACATATAGCGAAATTTAGACAATCCCTCATTAATTTTCACATATGACGTGGTGAATATTGATATCTGATATCTTAATATTATTAATGATTTCTTAAACGGTGACAACATGATTGAATTCAGTTGAACACTAAATATTTACCCGGGCATGGGCATTGATGTGACCTTTCGATATTAAATGACTTTTAATATTCAGTTGACATTCATATTCATATTCAGACGCCATGCCATCAACACAAAACAGTTTCTAGAAAGGTTTACAGTAGCGTTTCTTTTGCTCACAGGGCTCATTAGGCGTATGAGTAAATAGTGAAAAAAGCATTTCCTTAATCATTAGAAATCGCTACTAAAATAAAGTTTATCATAATCATGTATTTCTGAATCACTATCTAATAGTTATGTTCGCGAAAGGCTGAGCGCCTCCTGCCCCACCAGTGACACTTTATACAACATATCCAAGATAAATGACATGACAACACACCTGAATAGGGTATTACATCGGACATGTTGTTTTGTCACTGATGCATCAAATTTGGAAATGTCTACTATAAAACGTTTAGAAATGTTAAATATTCAAACAAGTTTGTTGTGGATAAGAAATATATTGTTTATTATAATTAAACGTCAAGAAGGTTACATTACATAGGTTTATGGTACATACCGAATTGATACACATACCCACATACAGAAAACCCTAACAGTAGGAGCACAAGCAAGTCATATTTACGTCAGTCAGTGATAAATTGTCACACTCAAGCCCTTCTATTCAATGTAACACGCAGCGATAAAGCGACGAATGAGAGGAATGATTTATCAGGATCTAACCAGATTCATGTAGTGCATTTTTCAAGGCAATGAAAGCCAGTTATTACTTATGAACCACCTGGCAACAAACTGTTGGTCAATGCATAGTACTGACAGTTTATACTAAATACCACTTCGTTATGAGAGTACGGCTGACGCATGGGTGGGTGGGTCTTTGAGGATTGACGTACGGGAGTAAAAGTAATTCAGTGCATGTTTTATGTCGTATTTAAAATGATCAAAGACAAGTGTAAGTGTGTACAAAGTCGGGGGAACCGAATACAGGTGACAATAACAAGTGCGCTTTCTCATAGCTCATGATATAGACAGGTATGAATGGAGAGCATACAGTTTGTCCATGCAAGGAATGCACGCTATTGTTGCAGTGTACTAGTCACAGTGGGAGTGAAAATGTTGGAATATACAATGCATATGAACAAGGGCTATTACAGTTTGTGACACGGGAACGTGTGTATGTACACATATATGTGTAACTCATGAAATGTTATCAATATTTAAAAGGTGGAGGATGGTGTTTTTGAATATGACAATAACTATAAGACGTGTAGATAGTATATCATTTGTATCCATGTGATATATTATAAACCGTGTTACGTTAGTGTAGCGGCATTCAAATTTCCGAGTAATGGGATTCGAACCCCAGACCATCAGATCCGAAGTCCGATGTCTCGTCCATAACCCTGTCACTGAGATGACAACGTAAGGATAAAATCTGTGAAATGACACCACGCCCTTCTATATTAGGATCTGTTTCATTTCCATACAGTAAGTATATATGTTAAAAGATCGAGAATAATTGACACTGATTTACAGTTAATAGTGGAAACCCTTTTTACGACCGTACGTCCAGGCTCTTCAAAATCAAGGCGATCTAAGTTTGCACAACTATATGTGGTAATAGTTAAAATTCTAACATATGCACATTTCTTGGTAATCCTGTATCGAGTGGGCAGGTTCGCTGATTTGGCTGACACATGTCATCGCATCCCAATTGCGTCGATTGATGCTCATGCTGGTGATCTGTGAATATTTGAGTCACGACCAGGCAAGGCGCCGTACTTATCTGTATAGAGGTGGGTCCCTTTAGGTCAGAAAGGGCCAGAAACCATTGATCGTGGGTCTCGAATTCCGATTTTCATAATTGATTATTTTTCTCGGTACGTCACCATACCCCTGATCGTAGGTTGCACAGGTGCCTGCTTTACTTCGCTCTTCTCAGCTGACACCCTGTGATATTACTGAAATTCTGTTCCAAGAGGCGTGATAACTGAGAAAACTGGCTGATTGATTGTTGGGTAAAGCTTTCACAACGCTGATTACATTATCGCAGAAACGGCACAATGTAGCAATTATCTGCCTCAAATTGTTCTTCACCATGAACAATAATTTGGTTTGCAGAATGAATGACAATTATAAACTAATTTTGTACTCAGGGGTACGAATAATCTTTTACTTCCGATTTAATCCCATTCACGTCTTTAACTCCCTTCTTCAACGCCATAATTCCCCAATGTCGAAATAGAATTACTTTTGAGTAATGAACATTACGCTACATGAGGTAAATATTGGACCATAATCTTAATAATGAGCAGTTTTTTTCCTGGAAAAAGAAATTGAGAACCAGTGTTAGCTTGTGGATTTTTTACACATCATATCACTGAGTACCTCACAACAAGCGATTGTTTTCATTTTTCAGCAGATTAAACTTTTGTTGTTTTTTTGTTTTGGCCAGATCCAATTTTCAAGTGAATACTTTTTTTGTCCTGCAGTTTATACACACCCTGTAACTTTTGTGTTAGACAATTAATAAAAATATTGAAAAGACATTATTTCACGATGAAAATAATGTTTGTTTCGATGTTATGATAAGACGTTACGCAGCCAACACAATGTCAGCAAACAATGAAAAGAAAAAAAGTGGACATGGATTAGCTAACAGTGAAAATTATTGAAGGATAATTACTTTTTATCCATTCCCCTGAGCTTAATATCGTATAAAACATAATAATTTTACCAATGCATTTTGTGAAATATGGTTATGACAGTTTTAGTGACAAGCTGGCAGTAAATTGGGTCTAATGACTGAAAGATTCGGCTGAACAAAACTCCAAATCAATTAATCAAACTTAGTTTCAAACTTCATCACAACGTAATTCATTAGATGATAAATTTGGAAGTCAAGGTACAGACAAACCAGGACATCTTGCCAAACGTTCTGCAAATAACTAATAACATCAAACCTAAATTCTGCGGTATGAAGTATAGGACGCCTTGGTAGAACTAATAAAATTTCCTGTGACATAAATGATACATTGGACGATCGATACCCACACAATGTAATATCGAAGAATGTTCTGTCGAAAATATACTAGATCAAAGGTCTTCTATGAAACATGTCAGCTTGATGGATTCCGTAATTTTGAAACTGTCTTTAATTCAGTTTAAGAAACGTTAGGTCCCTCTGTTTATACGACAGGACACACCCGCGTCCAGTCAGTCGATTACAACCATATGGTCCTAACTTGTACCGCTATAACTGGAAGCTAATAAAAACTAACGGTAAACGTTAATCAATGTTTCTCGCCTCAAGCAGTTCCTAAAACTGCTTCCACGTATTGATCAGCGCCACCCGTCAACTGCCCATCCATTCTGGAGAGAAGGACCTGTCAGGGTAGTGGAGTGTTTCGGTGACGAGGCAAACTTTGTCTGAATCAACACAGGTTCGTGAGTTAAACACCCTGTCCAGTGAGTCAGTGATAGAAGAATAGGTACGTCCCATTCTGCACCGTTATTGCTATATGACGGCAACCTGTGACTACTCGAATATGAACCAAACAAATCAGGGGTTAAAAGCCTGGGTTTTAGAAAAAAATCTTAAATTGAGAATCAGTGGTCTCCCGTTTCTGCCTCTGTACAACAACTGCCCAGTAATGACCATTGTCATGGTAAACTAGTTTAGTTGTGCAAGTTAAAGCCTTCAAAGAGCCTCGTGGTGGACATGCTGATGACTTATCGAAAACTGATGCTTCTGTGACAAAATGTTGTCCGATGAATTTCCCTAGTTTGATTTGTACCATATGTTCAGTTGACTTGCCTTGCCAACCGGTGGAACAAAGCTCACCTGGAATCATCACTATGTCATAGTGATTCACAAACACATGCCTATTACAGTGTGACCGCCTCCGTGGTGTAGTGGTTAGAGCGTCCGCCCGGAGAGCGGAAGGTCGCGGGTTCGATCCCCGACCGCGTCATACCAACAGACGTTAAAACATGGTACTTGTTGGTCCCTGCCTGGCGCTCGGCATTAATGGGTACAACAAGGACTGGTCGGCTCGGAGTCAGTATAATGTGTCTGAGTGGGGTATTCATGCTTCACTGCGGCATGGTATCTCAGTGGGCTAGCACTATACAACCAGCTGAGTCTGGGCTAGTACAAGCAGCCGCACATACACATACACACGCATGCACGTCGTCATATCAGCGAAATATTCTCAAGTACGACGTTAACCCAATTTCACCTCACCTCACCTCACCTATTACAGGGATCCATTAAAACACATTTGACCACCATGTTGCCTTCTTGGCCAAATGGAATCGACTCTATATTCTCAAGCGTTGACGTTTCGTAGTAACACGCTATAGTGCAGTCGACTCGCATTCAGCAGAGATTTTGATATGCTTTTGGAAAGGATATTGTCTCTGTTTTTGATCAAATCACAAATATTTATCTTTATAACTGGATAAAGTATGACAATTACTGGGTGATATGAAGCATTTGTAACGACATGATTTGTTTTCCAAGTTTTGGATAAGCATAGTTCAAATGATGACAACCCTCCGTCAGTTTCTCATAAGACAGCTATCGTTATGTAGACTACAATAATAGGCTGAGGAGAGTCATGTTCAGAATGCGATGTGACTTATCTTACTGGCACAGATAATAAATATATGGCTTTACTGAATGTACAAAAGACAGGTATACAGAAGTTCGATATTTACAACGACATTAATAAAAACGAAAGATAGTATAAATGCTGACAACACGTTTTGACAACAATAGCAACAGGAGGGCTGTATTTATATAACCCATGAGTAGCACACACATAATGACATAATGGCCGTTTCAAGTATCAGCTAACACGCTGAAGATTTATGGTTTCGTTGGAGAGCTGTTTTTAATGAAGTTCCCAATGTTGACAAGTGTTATCCAAACACGTGCAGCTTATGTATCTAGCAGGACTGTGATATTCAGATGATGGGTATTTTACTGCCGAGATCTTTAATTATAGGTAGCGGTGACGTGACATTGAGGGTTTAGGATGCTCATACGGTAACGTTACGTCAGTAATGCAACAGTCACACACACAAAAGTCAACAACCGTGTGTTAGCTGTTTGGAAACCGAACAGTGAAGACGTTATTCAACATCGTTTCCGTGACTGGAGGGTTCCTACGGGGTCGGGTAAATTCCTTGTCAAGGAATTACCTTAGTGCAAGCAGGAAAAACTTCGGGAATGAGTAACGTAAAATGTACTCGTTTCAGATTACATTTGTACATACACGAAAAACGATTACGAGATGGAGCTGTGTATTTATCGACACTATAACCGTCTTTCAGATGACTGGCTCATGGTTTGACCTCTGGAAAAATATTTCAAATTAATTTTGGCGTGTTGAGCTTATTTTTTAATGGTGCATAGTGCCAAACCCCAACCACAAACCCTAACGTTGTCGCAATACATGCATAACTACATCTTATAGCATTACCTGCCCATTAGCAGCACTGGTTCCATGTTTGACATGTATATAAAATCTATTGTCATGCATGCCAGAATGTTATTACCAAGAGATCAATGAATGTTCGTGTCCACATTGTAACATGAGGTGTATGCCACAATGGTCCTCGCCACACGCTAAATCTCTCCACAGGAGAAAGTAAGCAGTTAATCGGAAATGACATGGGCGCAGCAAACGTCCTTGACTGACACCTGCAATGTATACATTAGAAACTCATTTGTCTGTACGTTCTCGTGCCAAGCTAAGAAAGAAACATTCGTGTTATTGACCCATTCTGCTCCAAACGCAAACAATTTAATCAACAGAAAAACACGTTGCTTGCAAGGGATTAATTGTGGAATGATTTGGTTGGTTTCTCTGACACTGAACCGACAGTAAATTATAAGATTTTGATGTGTAATAGGAATATTAAGTTATTAAGAATTGGTCACGAAATTATTTGCAATCTTGTTGTAAATATTTTGTTTGTCTTATGTACTTTATGCACTGCCGTTGGCGGTAACTTTGAGTGAATAAAGATTGATTGATTGACAACTGCTTTAGATAGAAATGATGAGAATGAGACCCTTCTCTATAAAAATACCCCCATGATTTTAGATACTACCATTAGAGTTTCTTCGACATACATCTGCAATAATTGTATACACAACTGTATAAAATTGAAGTCATGAAAGTAGTTGCCAACACACTGCCGGAGTAAGGTCATACCACAAACATAATAACCGTATAATATCACCATTGGATAACCATTTCTTCTTTGTGTCAGAGTAAGTCGCGATCAAACGTGGGTGTGGACTTTCTTTTGTCCGCCACTGTGTGTTCTGTTCCGTGTCAAATCATTCTATAAAATTATGAATTTTGATTTTTATTAAAGCAACATTTGATATGATCAGGCTCTTTCTTTTAATTTGTTTTCTGTTGAAATGGAATTATATAGTTAAGCAATGAGGTGTCAAATACAAATTCCATAACAACTGACGAAAAGTACCGGTGTTGAATACATTGCTTCCCGCACAACTAACTCTGTTCTTAGCCTATATTTATTGCCTGAACTCTCTGGCAACCACGCGAAACAGCGACCTCTCAGCGAATATCATGAATAAAGAAGCCACAATTCCTAATTCATGCCGGTATAAGTTGGTCATACCTCTCACTCACGTTGGGCCGTCAATGGGTATTGTGACAACCACCTATAGCAATGGCCCGTGAAGTGGAACAGAGAAAATGCAAACTCGTCTATATATAGTTTGACAATGTCCAGTCTGAGAGCGTAGATGCTGGTTATTTTAATCTACCGCATAACCTCTCTGACCCTCATACGTCCTCTTATTCCTGACATAGCGACTGTTTGCAGGGACAAAATCAAGACAAACACTATATCAAAGGGCAATTTGATTTTCGATACAGAGACAGTAACAAGCACACACAGCTGTCAGAAGATATACCGTTAGATTTCTCTACACACAAACTTCACTCCCGCCCACAATAACAAGGGACTTCACACACGTGTATCTTGACAGCGTTGTTGAGTACTCAATGTAACGAAATTAAACGAACATGTTTAATCATGGCATTTCGCAAGCAGTCGTACCTTCATAATGTACTTATCAATTATAACTCACATCTTAGGACTTTTGGCGCTTATTAAATTATCCTCTATGCATATGAATTGTTAGTAGTTTTCCGCTACTCTGGTCGTGACTTAGTTGAAAGGATTTACTAACAGACCTTGTACAAACTCGGGGACGTCTCGGTCCTGTTATTGGGGGTGAGAATTACCTATACAGACATTGGGACTGAACCTGTTACGGTAGACATGTCAAAAGGTTAAAAGTGTGTTTGCGTTTCTATTTAACACGGAGGTAAGGTCTGTGAAAGGTTCAGCTAATGTCAACATATTTCTCGCCTGTTGTGGTACTATAGTGCAGAGGACATCCTTTTAGCGGAAGTTGGGTGAAATAGGACTTAACATCACGTTCAGTGTAAGGCGAGGTGAGGCAGGGTATACTGACTCCCAGCTACCCAGTCCTTGTTATATCCCCTGAATGAGGATCGCCAGGCAGGGTATACTGACTCCCAGCTACCCAGTCCTTGTTATAGCCCCTTAATGAGGATCGCAGGCAGGGTATTCTGACTCCTAGCTACCCAGTCCTTGTTATATCCCCTTAATGAGGATCGCCAGGCAGGGTAATAACAAGCACCATCTTTTAACGTGTTTTGGTGTGATGCGACAGGAACATCAGGCCGACCTCCGGCTTTCCGATCAGACAGTGTATCCGCTACATCACGGAGACTATCCACTGGTTATATACACTGGACAGTAACGTAATGGCTTCATTACTGAAATAAAACCAATAAGTTGAGGGCATAAGGTATTGCCAAATACAGTCTTGATCTACTCTCAGCTAAATAAATAGTGAGTGAGTGAATGAGTGAATGAGTGAGTGGTTTATGTGTACCTGACTTTGAGGACATTTGAGGACCCATAAGCACTTGATACCCAGTACCCCAGTGCTTATCGTCACAAAGAGTCAGCCAAATTGTCATAACAATATTCTATATATTTTGGTAATTTGATAAAAAAACAACAATTCAATTATAGTTTTGCAATCATGGAAAAGTCATGTGGATTCTCTTCAAACTTTAATAGCTGGGTGTCCTGGGCGCCAAGACTTCGTTATTTCCGCATACTTCGGATATTGTTAACTATATTAACGAAGGTCGCTCGTTTATTCAATGATCATGCTGTTGATCACTGGATTGTCTGGTCCAGACTCGAATATTTTCAGACTGCCGCCATATAGCTGGAATATTGCTGAGTGCGAAGTAAAACTAAACTCAGTCAGTGTCAAGTCCAAATAATGAACTCACTCATCCTGGCATGTGCATAATACTGATATATGTTACAGTAGATGTTTGACGTCATTCCGTGCACGAAGTATAAATATTGTCGCCATTTTATCAAATCAGTATTTGAAAAGTTGTAAATTTTGGAGACCTGATTTCAAAACATATTTCATAACACCTAATGTTCAAGCATCAATTACGTTGTTCCGTTTATGATTTCACAACTTTATCAAGATTGATTCATGCGGAGACGTAAAGCTCGATTTCTGCAACATCTTTGTCTCCTTTTGACGAGTGAGTTCAAACATAATCTGTTGCTATGACTTATTTTTATAAAGTAATTGTTGGAACATTTTGTGGTGTAAATATTAATTTTTAATGAAAAGCTCACTGGCAGATGGGTACACAGGTTTTAACAGGGGTCAATTGAAGAAATTGCTCGGATGTCCTGAAAACTCATATGCCTGCAGTAGAAACTAGGGGTGACTATTGAGGGGGAAACAACTACATGTATTGCGATAGCGATAGTCTATTGCGACCACCTATTGCAATACTATTGCAATAGTTTCTCTCTCTTTGAATTGTCTCATTTGAAGTCATTCAAATGTATAGTTTATATGAAATAAAAACAAATTCAAGTAGTTTCAGTCTCTTTTAATAAGTGACAAGAAAGCTGAAACCCAGATCAAGTGAACAGTTAACACATAAACTCAATAAAGCTACAAGTCTGCACCCAAACATCCTGTTTTTTGCGCTGCGCATTTATCAACGGAAGTCAATTACTAAACTATCGATAGTCACACATACTATCGATGCATCGATAGTTTTTCGTTTCTACCATCGAATTAATTAATTGCTATCAGAGACTAAACAATTGCAATCCATCGATAGTTCGATGCATCGTTACAGCTCTAGTAAAATCGCATTTGTCGAAACGTCAGAGCAATCACACGGAAAACCCTACCTCTGGACTTTTAAAATGTCAGAACTTCTAGATATACTAAACCTAGCCTTAATTCATTAATCCAGGCAAATCTCGTATTGAACTGCAACCTTCGGATTAACCAGGTGTCACTCTTTATGGTATCCCAGGTGGTCATGCCCTGTCCCCACGCCAACCAGTCTTCATCATTCTGCAATGAGTCCCATCATTTGTTTCAATATTAATGTTTTGACCAGAGAGAATAAGGGAAATCCGTCCTTATATAACACAACATATGTTGATTTGGGATTACACTTATATTCATTGCATGTTCACCCGCAGCATTACGAACATAGAGACTAAACTTCCACATCCCGAAACGACGGACAACATACTTGAAAAGCATATTTAAATATGCAGACATTTCTAAAAAAATATATTGTCCTAATCACTGATGATATTTAGCTGCTCCAGCGCTTGTAAACAGGTCCTTACATCTACTTGACGCCGTCTGACTAGTTGACTGAGTGAGCCCTCTGTGTGTCGAGGCCATTACTCAGGTGATTCTCCAAATCTTCAATTGATCCAATTGATCACTAACGGCTTCTACGTGATCAAGTCGTGCGAACTTTCAATCCCACATATCTAGTAGCAGGGAGTGTTGCCACAAACAGGGGACTGCCAGGAGTTGATTGAAGAGCAGACTGCTTGATTCTGTCTGTACAATATCTGTCGTTTTCTTGCGTAGTGAGTGTTGAGTGAGTAATGTTTTACGCCGCTTTTAGCAATATTCCAACAGTATAACGGCGATGGACATTAGAAAAAAGGCTTCACACAATGTAGTCATATGGGGAATCGAACCCGGGTCCCAGGGTTTTACATGACGCGTGATTCCTGCGTATTTGACCCAACAATTATGTTAATGACTCTCAAAATACTATCATATGAGTCAAGCTTGACGCAAGTTTTATAGGTGGCCCTCACAATTCAGTTCAATAAAATCGATTTGATAAGCAAAAAATGATATTGTTCGATGATAGTTTGACTTTTACAGAGCTGTCAGATTATTCCAGAGAACTCAGAGGAGACAGTAATCCTGGTTGTGTGAATTGAACAATGCTGTAGTTTCATTTGGTGGTGTGACATACATAGTTACATACTGAGAATGATTAACACAAAGACATATTACAATTTTCATGACTCCCAAATATTGAAAATGACTCCCAAAAATAAATATTGTGAGTCACTATGACTCCCATTTTTAAAAGTCTTTGTAAAACCCCCGGGTCCTCTGTGTGATGAGTAAACGTTCTAACCACAACGTTACCCGCCGAGACTCTTCCGTACTGAGGACGTCAGTTTAACCATTTCTAGTGAAACTTTAAATAAAATGGTATCTATCGAATATGTAAAGTATTTTACAACAATATGTGTCTTATAGATCAGTTCAAATCAATAAATCATACACAATAATTATATTTATTTTGACATAAATCATCATCTATCCACCCATCCGCCCCTTCGCTTCTCTACCATTCTCAATCAAAATATTCATACATAAATCTAGCCAGCTTCAGTAGATCTACCTAGCCATCCCTTTATCATCTGTTGTGTTCAGGCTCTTCATTATTGTCAATAGCCATCTTGCTTCTCCCCTTGTATTGTGTTTTATGTTATCGCCTGCCATGACGCGATGTCTCATTGCAGTGCGTGGAAATTGCGGCTAAAAGACTTGATGACTGTCCACATTCTTCCTAAAACATCGAGCCTATTGCTAGTTGCAAGACCCAGTGCCAAAATTATACACTACTTCTCGTGTGACTAGTGTGCCTTCAGATGGAGAACTATTAAACAAATACGAATCAATATGAATGTAAATTAATCAATCAACACTGAAACAATTCCTGACTAGTCATTAAACATGGTCAAGCTACATCGTAATGACGAAACTCCCACGTGACCACTAGTGGTGGTCCGATTAATTGAAATAATCGAAGATTGGTCGCAGTGGCCAAACGACCAAGCAATCGATCACATTTTCTCATAATCGAACACAAATGATTTTGGAACCGCTGTAATAGAGTTTGAAATACGTGATGATGGAACATGTCTAGGACGTTGTCAGGGCCGGAAAACGTGTTTATTTTTAAGAAAACTCACTTCACTTTCTGAAAAGTCATGACTGAATATTTCTTGAAGAATCTGGGTTACACTGGAACTGAATCATTTTACACTGGATGTGAAATCTGCAAATGTAATTTGTGAAGTTTCTAAAAAGACATACAGAGAACCAAATGTTTTTTTTCTTTATACTTATCTGCAACTACAACCTGAATAGGAAAATCTAAAAAATGACGCGAACCAATTTTTTTTCGATGATTGGTCGTTGGTATTGAACCAATCATCAATTGTGAGATTTCAACCAATTCCCAACACTAGTGACCACTCAACCGGGTTGATGCATGTAAGAAATATCATCCTGTTTGTCGTTCTCCTCAACACTATCATGTCTCAGATTGCCATGTATTTCTACTGCACTACACATTTACACCTGCTTGGACTGCCCCATGTTCTATATAAAGTCTCTTATAGACTTAGACACACTAGTGAAATAATAGTCAGGAATGAAACAAAATTTCGTTATTAAGCCCTTATTGAGAATACATACATGGTCGTATCTATTGTCGTCGGTTATAAGTCGTGCTGGAGGTAAGGTAAGACAGGCGTTCATGTTGGGGTGCAATAAACTTCTATTGATCCCGGGGCGGTGGGGTAGCCTAATGGTTAAAGCGTTGGCTCGTCACGAAAAAGACCCGGGTTCGAATCCCTACATGGGTACAATGTGTGAAGCCCATTTCTGGTGTCCCCCGCCGTGATGTTGCTGGAATATTGCTAAAAGCGGCGTAAAACCAAATTCAGTCAGTCAGTCTATTGATCCCGAACAGAAATTGGATATACAAGTGATACATCGGGATTAAATGAAACATTGTCAAACTTTGCCAAATTGTTGAAAACTGTGATAGTCGTATCAGACACATCACCACTGAATGACCACATCTTATTTGTTTCATTTTAGGCAACAGAAATTGGTGTATACTTCCGGGTACCCATTTAGTATTAAACTTAGTCAAACACAATAAGACTCATATAAAACCCTGATCGTGGGTTGTACATGCTGAAAATATGCGTTAAACTTTGTCTTACCCCGTAATTTATTAACCCTTTAATCTCACTCACTCACTCACTCACTCACTTGGAGAATCCGGGTTGGAACAGATATTCAATAACCTAGATCGGGTGATCAAACTAACTTCATTTATTCCGTGTCATCATACATCGACGACGAGGAACTTTGTGCATTATATCAATCACTGGTTAGTCTGCTCCAGACATGCGGTTTTCAGATCACCGTCATACAGTCGTAATATCGCAGTTTGAGTCGTTTAACAAGAAAAAACAAACTAGAGAGTTTCTCGTCAACCCATGCATGTAGGGAAAGACATGTTGGCAGAACAGGTTTACGGTCTATTTTTCTGGGATGAAAACGGCATTAGCCATCACGGCTTGGAATCTATACTTGTTCTTGTTCTGAGTTCCTATGACTAAAATATCTCACAACACGGCAGCTTTCGCAAACCTTATGGGGTTGTTCAGATTGCTTAGTCTTTGCTTGTCGGAATGCCCAATTTTTGTTGAGCACAAAATAGTTTAGTACGGAGTTTACATGAAGGGTCTAAGCACAGGCAAACTGTAGCGCAAACAGGGTTGCGCAACAAAGAGAAAATGACTAGTCTTCGCATATGCGACCGCTCGCATATACGAAGACTGGTCATTTTCTCTTTGTTGCGCAACCCTGTTTGCGCTACAGTTTGCCTGTGGTCTAAGTTAATCACGGTACATGGTGAATTCGAGTAATATGGCTACTCCATTGCTGCCCTGGGTATTTCAGAGTAATAAGTTGAGTGGACCAGAGAGTTTTACGACCAGCTGTCAACGATTACCTGTCCACGTGGTGAGCAGAGACACGCCCTGTACCACGACGATACAGTCGTAGTGGTTTATCCAGCAATAACAGGTGTGTGGAGATTTACTGAAGCAATTACCCGTAGCATGCCTAGTTGACCCCAAGTTATCAGTAATTACAACATCTTCCTGTGTTGTCAACTGTTTCATTACGCTGGTTTATCGCCGCTCAGAGTCGGGCCGTATTATTGGACAGCACGCCTTTCAAGTGAAGTTTAATGTGAGTGTGTAAGTGATGTTTGATGTAAAGGAAAGCAGTGTTGATCGATCAGGCAAGAGATAGCAATCATCTGCCGAACGGATGTAATGTATGGAGGTGAAGGGTTCTGTCTCGCGTAGGGATATATTGGCAACGCATATATTTCTCAAGTCCGAGTGCGTTCGGGGGCAAAGAGTTTTAAATGGGAGTGAACTAATAACAAACATACCGTTGAATGACGAACAGATTGAACACAAATGAGTGAGTGAGTTTAGTTTTACGCCGCACTCAGCAATATTCCAGCTATATGGCGGAGGTCTGTAAATAATCGAGTCTGGACCAGACAATCCAGTGATCAACAGCAAGAGCATCGATCTGCACAATTGGGAACCGATGACATGTCAACCAAGTCAGCGAGTCTGACCACCCGATCCCGTTAGTCGCCTCTTACGACAAGCATGGGTTACTGAAGGCACATTCTAACCCGGACATTCACGGGTAGAACGTGAAAGAAAGATTCGGAAAACAATCATGTGTTTTAAGCTAAACATTGATCAACTAGTTGTTATTGGTGTAGAAAATATGTTTTTATTCCGTTATGTTTACCATGATTCATATTCCACTATACAATGAGTTTGTAAGAGAATCACTAAACTACGGAAAGAGAATCATTGTCTCTTTGTTTTGTTTATGTTAATCCGGTATAGGAATGATTGATCCAGTGTTTTGCATTTGATTTGTTGATGATTTGTTGTACATTGTAATTTAGTAAGAGAATGATGACTCCCCGTTACGTATGTGATTATTTGATAATATAATGATTCCTCTTGCGTTAAATGTACAAAGATAATAATAGTAATATAATAAGTGAATGATTAGTCTGTTTTGTATTTAATGACTTGTATGTCTACACATCATTACTGTCGTTTTGTCGTATATGGACATTTTTTGTCGTATATGGACATTGTTCATAAAAATACACGAGAGAGCTCCTCGCTATATACCCGTCACCGAGCCACCCGCCGTTTTTCTCCCAGTCGGGCCTGTCATATAGACACAAAGTGTATCCCCCCTCCCAACACATAGGGGTACGCCATGAGTTGCTGGCGGCAGCCCACAAGTGTTTACTTCTAGTGTTAAGATTAAGGTACGACGGCAAACATACTTCAGCACTGTGGAGTGTGCTCAGTAAACACACGACCATTGTTTCCAGGGCGTGATGTAAAGGAGAGGGTTGGAGCTGGCTGGATGTGGTTGTGATCACGCTCAACAAACATATGATGGAATTATAAGTGAAATCGAAAACCTGGCCGTGACTAGAGCGATGATTTAATCACACTTATGTCATGCACACGGGAGATATAATCACATAGGTCTACTTAGAGGGACATAGGTGCGCCGACCACTTCAAAGGGAACCCCGATCATTATACATCCCAGAGTAGATGGTGCATGGACAGGTGACGCAATTTGAGCATCTGATGTTATCGGCAAGCTACTGGGAAACTAACTTTATATGAAGGAACGTTAAGGTCTTGTCAGTATCGTCACTAGAAACTGAACACATGGTGGCGATGATCTCATCGTGGGACTAAGGCCTATCGAGAGCGTAACGGTTCCTTCACAAATCTTAGAATAATAATTTAATGTAAAACCACAACAAAACTCAAATAGTATCTTATATGTATACTATCATAATTTGTTTGAGTCTGAATTCATTGTATACATAAGTAATGCATTCATTCATCAACCCGACGAAAAAGTCTTTTCGAATTCTATGACGGATTTTCATTTCAGTTATGAAGAAATCCCCAGCTTACTGTAAAACCAACGTTCAAATATCCAGCTAGGCATTAGGAAGGCCGCGGGTGCCACGAGAGTACGTGCCATAGTCTAAGATAGGAGTCTGTGAATGATGAAGAGCGGGACCACCCATCCCGTCAGCAATTTCCATACACACTGAGTTACGAAGGTGCTGTCTATAGTGAAGGTTAATAGCTGTCCAATTCTAACATTTTATGATCACGTTTTTCGCTACAGATATGACAGAATCAAGATATATGCATGAAAGCGACATTTCTGTGATGGCCAAAAGACATATCTGCAACAATCAGAGTAATTTTCACGCATCCGCCTAACTCAGAAGCATGTGTTGATGAGTAAAAAAGTGAAAAGTGTTACTCGAAGAGGGTAGGATATCCTGAATAAGGGTTACAAACACATGTAACGGTTAGTCAATTACTCACCCAAACAATATGAAACAAAACACGGGAATATCTGGCGCAAATCAAAATATTCGATCTTGGACAAACATGGATACCGATGGGTGATTTTTAGAAAACTTTTAGAAGCTCTACCTTGAGAAAACGTATTTTCCTGAGTTTTGTTGAGTTGTTACTTCAGCGAGTTACGACATAGATTACTGGTGTAATCCTGAGGACTAAAGATGTCACGACACAGGTGTCTCGAAACGATAAGTATCGCCATACAACGTTTCCGACACTTTGTGCGTAACAAACAGATATTAGCTCCATGACAAGCTCATACCACAGCTGACCAGTCACCAAATAGTTCAGTAGAGATTACTAGAGAAGAGAAGGCTGAGTTCCCACAAATACATCAACCACACTCACCAGTCACAAGTCCAGTCACATTTGACGTTCTGTATAACAAACTTAGAAGAGAAAAATGTGTTCAGTTTACTTTTTACTACCGTAGTGTCCTATTTGTATTTAAGAAAAACTGTTTTATATGAAATATCAGTGCAGCATCAAAATAATAACTGATACTTGTCAAAATATGAATCGATAATAAAACAAATGAATCGTGTATCGTATTCTGCAAAGCTTGCAGGCGATGCACCGGTGTATTGGTGAATCGTGACATTACTACCGAGAACAGTGAATGTGTCCAAAAGCAACCGCGTAAATACGATTGATTAATCAATACATCATATGTCCAACATTGAATAGCTGCCCGGTAATTGTGGTAATGTATATTTAACTGCAAATCTTTTAACGCCATGCAGGGAGCCAGGGTGGTATACTCCCCAGGGAGATGAACATGAAACGTTTGCACATTGATTCAGGGTCCGGTGTAATAATTTAAACGCCATAAACATTCACTGGAATGGAATCTTGCTTGTTGTAAATTGCCATTTACTTCTTGAGAGAAAAAAAAATCGTCTCAATCTTAATTTGAACGCAGCTATATATAAATTGATTGCTAACAGTATGCAACAGATTGAATAGCAAATGCAGATCACAACGCGGAAACGATCAATACAGCAAAGATTACCGGTTCAAATTGTTTATTTATTGTAATTAACACCAGCTTAGGGTAATTCATGTCACCAACAGCAGCACATGCATAACCTCGCCTTACAAACAGTGTAATGAGATACATTGCATCCTGGTAAGAGTCCGTGACTTGACATTGAGTCAGGGCATCTCGGAGACCAGCTAAATTGCAAAATCCATCACAGGATTGTCTGATCCAGAATGCTGCATTTACAGGCACCTATCCATAGTACTGATCGCGGCGTTAAACAACAACAACAACAACAACAACAACATCAACATCAACAACGACAACAACGCACAAACATGAAAAGGGCGTTCACGACTTAAAGGGCCACTGATGCAGAGCAATTTCTGTGGACTGGTTGTTGCTTTTGTTATTGATTTCTCCCGTGAGTACCCGGATGATATTCCAGAATTCATGACTGGTTCGTTACCTCTGCTGCACCACCACCATGCGCACTTGATAGAAAACTGATCAACAAAGATGAAATCTTTTTTACTCGATAATCTTGATGTTGTAAAATTATGTAGTGATGAATAATTTGGTTTCTTATAAAAAAAATATTCACTTTGATAAAAATGCTGATTTTGATGTAAAATTTTGATTTCATAGTAATGTTGACTTTATAAAACTGTTAACGTAAATGGATGTAGAGTTTGATTTAAGAAATAGTTTGACCTTGAATTTGGTGAGAAGCCTGATATAATAGCATTGTTTTGAAAGTAAGAGTAACTAAGTACATGGGGAGTCTTGGGGAGAGTAGTAAGCTCGGGTTCACTACTAGTCCATCTTAATGTTGTATTAAATGGCATTTTTTTTATAACAAATGAAAACATTTTAAGTTTAACCATCTGCCAGTGCTAAAAAATATTAGGACTTAAATAACGAAGTCAATGTACGTCTTTATATTTTGTCTTATAATCCTAATTAGTTTATTATCATTTTTGTATGCATTTTGAAACTTAATAAAATGCACACGATCTGCTTATACTTAGTGAATTTATAACATGACTGTAATATCTAGACGTGTATCATATTTCACACATACGCCCTAAGTGAGATCTAGTGTATGTTGTCTGTCTCATTACCTTTCACGGCAAAAAAATTATTCTGTTGAATGCCATAACAAATAGATTAAAACAAAATGCAAATATTTAAATTAAAACAGACTAAAGTTTTAGCAACAACATCAGGCTATTACCTTGTTAGGGGAATGTATCCATCAGTATCAACATAAGGTAATGAGATGCCATTCATCTGCAGCTGACAAAGAATCCTGTTCCGTGTCATGTGTCTTTTAACGGTCTTATATGCGAAAAAGTGATCTATCGTTTCAGATTTTTCACATTGTTGTATCCCATTGGTCACCAAAGATAGCACACCTGGCAAGTAATTGCATGATGTCCGCCATTAGTTAGCCAATAATGAGCTACCAGTCAAGGTTTTGGCGGTTAATCCTTTGAAGGAAGGACGTTGGTTTTACAAAGAAACTTTACGACAGGGTGTATTCAGTATAGATTAGTGAATCTACATACATAAACACTACCTTTTGACAAATCCGCTGTGCAAAATAAAAGCAATTAATCAATCAGCGTGTTATCGGTTAATCCTTTGATCGATGTTTGTTTTGAAACTCAGCTGATAATTCCTCTTGCTGCACTTCCCTGCGCATATTACATAAGATGTAATACATTTGCCACATCAGACCTAAATTTATAATGATGAGTATTTACTTCAGACACAAGAAATGCCAAACGGGAACCTTTGTCGGGTAATCTGAGTGGTGTTATCACTAATTATACCTGTTATAAATTCATTAACTGACCATCAAGTGAATGATGACAAATAACATGTGTAGATTTACCGCCAAACAAGGGTTACAGCAAGAGAGTAGTAATCGCTGTATTGCATGGAAGTTTGATTGTCTGAAAAAACCCTTATGGGCCGACACTGTTTTGACGATACAAACGGATCGAATTTCATTGTTACATAAGAAATAGATATAAACATTTGCTGTGTACTTATTAAGAAACTGTATATACATATGTACCTAAGTACAATTTCAGATTTTTTTTAGCAATAGCAAAGTGGGGTTGTTTAGTTTATGGATTCAAATATATCAAATGTGTGTTTTTGATATCATAGCATACGTAATAGACATCATATTTTTACATGATTAAATATCGAGGTAAAAAACACAGAAATAGGATCAAATTGGATCAGTCACTATACCATCCAAACATTTGTAAATCTGAATATGCCTACACTGCTGGGATACTTTATTACAATCAAACAAGAACTACCGGGGATATTTTCAAATAACGGCATCTGATGGGCATCCACCCATCCTAATGTCCCACTGATTAGGTTGAAGAAATTCTGCCAAGGTGGACAGTAGCCACGTCCCCGTGTCCGTCACGGTCGAGGGAGCAGGGGCTGACCAGTTTGCAGCTAGGTTTCGTAATTAGACTGTTGGCTGGAAACATTAATCGCTCTCCATCAGTGGCCCTTTAAGACAGACCATTGATATAATCCCATCCAAAAGATGGTACATTCCCGATGTCCCGTAATAGTCAAGCTTACATGGCGATAACAGTACCACTGTTTGCACACATACCCCTAGCTACACATAATATAAGGATTCAGCGAAGCACGTATGGAGTTATTGAGATATTGGATTATTAGATATTACATTGACAAACTGGATCAATATGTCTTGCCATAAACTGCCTTTCTCTGTGAACCTGTCACAGGCGATTCTAAATAGTGTACAGCCGTGATTGATAGCTCTCCCTCAATATCCATTGTAGGCGATAAAGAAAATGTCCACCGTATTGACGACATCAAATCACGACATTACACATCCAGATCAAACGGATTGCCAATGGTTTACATTCACTTCAACCGACGGCCTGATGGTTCTCGTCACCTTAATTTCCACGTGGTGTACTTCCAATATACACGTCTTTCAACATGTTTCACGGCACGGAACTTTCTGCCATGCTGTAAAGACGTACACACGCTTGATGCGTCACGCGATACACACTCAGCGAGACGTATCATACAGCGATCTTACGTGTTTGTATCTCATCGTTGCAGTGACGACGGTCACCCAGTCAGAAAAGATTGCAACACTTACTTTGTCAGAACTGCGTTCTGTGAGGACGTAAAATCGTGTACTGTCTTCAATACGATGTTATAACAGTTTTCTAGGTTTGTACGTTCAATGCAACTCTTGTGAGACCCTCATCATATTTGTCATCCCTCCCATCAGGATGCCAGGGTTAAACCTAACTCTCTCACTAACCATGGCATAGCAGTAGCCTTACGATATTCGTAATGTTAAGACTGCAAAGCGGTACGATGCCTTGAGTTCGTTCCGCAAATCGTTCTTCGCGCTACGACTATTGTAAGTCTACGTTAGCGTATTGGATTTACGACAGTCGTAACTCAGTAGTCGTAAGTCTACGCTCGCTCTGTTGAACGGAACCAAGGTCCCGTTCCTCAAAGCTATCGTAGCGCTAAGGTGATCGTAACTCGCATACTTTAACATAGACTTAAGACAGTCGTAGCGCTACGCTCGCTCTGTTGAACGGAACCAAGAATGCAATAGCGCTCACACAGCAGTATTAACTGGCAGGTGTCAAATATTCTCGGTCATGTGTTGCGTTTTGCTTGTGTTTGTACAAAACATGGCTGTCACATTCTTCTGACCCGAGAATCAGGATATGTAACGGTTTTATGGTTTGTGAGGTGTGCGTAGTACAATGGCTGAATGAGGCGAACTATGAACGACATGTGAAGCCCGACGTTACGATTGGTATTTTCGTAACGGAATATCAATAATGGCTATTACATTTCTTTTTATGTTGGGGTTTAGTTACAATTGTATATTCCAAATGGCTGCCCAACCGTGTAGGTTAAACACCGTAATGTAAACACAACACTACCTTTGACACAGGTGGGCTTTTGTAACATACGTTATCACAGAAGCATTAGTTCCTTGTACAAATCTCAGTTGGCACAGTCATGCATAATCCATTGTAAGCTATTGTGCCCTTCAGGCGTGCTAGAAAAACTTCGATCGTATCATCGAATGATCGTGGGTTCGATTTGTGGATTCACCCTGTTTATGTTGATAGGTTTGTCATAACCCATGCCCGTGTTGTTTTGGTTTCACTTTGTAAACTAAGACCTGATTAATCTGGACTTTCCTCTCACATCCAGCAGATTGTCTGTGATATAGCTGAAGGATGGACCAGGCGACTTTCAACCAATACGCTCACGCTCATGCTTCCGATAGGATTACAATATAGTGACTTCCTGGCTACATTGCAATAGTCAGTTCTCAATAGGATTATATAAAGCTCCTGTACATGTGTCTCCTGAACGTGTGTTGGAATCCAAGATTCGCATAATATTAATGAAAAGGGTGTAAGTGCCTGTAAAGGAATATGCAGGTGTTATTTCACGCTTTACCTCCAAAATTGAGAAGATTATGTGAAGCAGCTGAAGGTCTGCTGTATCCATCCTTGTCATGTCTGAGTGGGGTATTCATGCTTCACTGCGGCATAGTATCTCAGTGGGCTAGCACTATAAAACCAGCTTAAGTCTGGGCTAGTACAAGCAGCCGCACATACACATACACACGCATGCACGTCGTAATATGAGCGAAATATTCTCAAGCACGACGTTAAACCCAATTTCACCGCACCTCACTAAACGTTATATAGGGTTTCACAAATTGTACATTCCTACGGAATTGAACCCATACCTTCATCTTGGAGACCAAACACTGTAACCAGTAAGCTAACCCACGGCACCGTAGGCAATAACACATAAAACCGAGATAGGTATGGAAAATGACACAATCGGAACTGGCCTCGGGAACAACGCCAATAGTATGAGTCTTTAACCCGTCCTAGTGCAGATCATGTATTACACGAACACCAATGAACCTCTTTCTAACTAAGAACACCTTCGTCACATTTAATAAAGCTAAAGCATGAAACCGCGAATGGTGTTGATATTGTAGCAATGGTGCTGTTGACCGGCTTAGCGTTGGGCAGCACAATACAGGTGGTGTACCGTTACCTTAGCTTACATGTAACATAGTGGAGTTATATGGGTCAGTGACGTCTGAATACTCTTCACTGTACCCGCTTTCCACGTACTGTCGTCATGGCAACATGCGGGTTCTGTATCAGTGGAATTCATGATTCTTGCAGCGAAACGATGCAATGTAATGTACACAATAACGATAAATAGCCACAATAACATTTTACTTATAATCTTAATTTTCAGTCACTGGTTGATAATATTAAACATGGAAATGTTTTGGAATTTGTTGTCATATTGTTCAGCCAGTCTGTCAAATAATTAGAATTTCCAGTCAATTTTTGTAGGACTGAAACGTCTTGTAAATTTGCCACATGAATCAAGCGTTTTACACATTGTATCACAATATTATAGATACACAAAAAGTTAAAAATATACCAGTTTTCGTCTCCTGTTGACCTCACGACAAACATCGTAACCGTTTGTTTTCAAATTGTGATAAATGTTTCACATACAAGAACTCCTTGTAGGGTTGCTGGGAGAATTGGGCTTGGTGTGCCTTCAGAGTCACCGTTCACTCCTTGTCCGTTTCCTGGAGGGGCGGTGGGGTAGCCTAATGGTTAAAGCGTTGGCTCGTCACGCCGAAGACCCGGGTTCGAATCCCCACTTGGGCACAATGTGTGAAGCCCATTTCTGGTGTTCCCCGCCGTGATGTTGCTGGAATATTGCTAGAAGCGGCGTAAAACCATACTCAGTCAGTCAGTCCGTCTCCTGGAGTTACCTCCCAGTGATTGTGATGTGGACCAATGCCATAACTACATGGAATACGGACTGAGGTTATATTGACCATGTTTCAGATATCGTGATGGACATCGTCAGAAACTGCCAGTTCGTCAACAAGGTCCGAGATGACGTCATCATCAAACAAGGGGACAAGGGGGAGTGGTAAGATATCAACTCTGCAGGGGAGGACTGTAACGTCTTGTCCCATTTTCGCCTGATACCTGAATCTCAAGCGTGATTAATCTTCAAAGAGTAACGCCGAAGACCCAGGTTCGATTCCCACATGGGTACATTGTGTGAAGCCCATTTTCTGGTCAACCCAGCCGTGATGTTGCTGGAATATTGCTGAATTCGGCATAAAACTAAACTCACCCACTCACTAACTCTTCAAAGAGAAAGAGCAAGAACATCGGTATTGTTGAGCGTATCCATAACCAGGTAGTTATTAACATTTACCTGTGGACTTGAAGCACCCGCCGATGTTAATATTATCAAATAACGGCAAGATAGACTAGTACCACACAACGAGAGGTATTCAAAGCGTACGTGTGATCACATTATCTCCGATCACATCTTAGTGGGTGGTCATATGAGGTCAAGTAGGGTTTAAGGTCTTTGCATTCAAGATGATTTTTATAGAGCCTGCCTTCCTCCCTTCCTTCCTCCCTCCCTATCTCCCTCTCCGCTCTCTCTCTCCCTCCCTCCCGCTCTCTCTTCTCTCTCTCTCTCTCCCCCCTCCTCTCTCTCCCTCTGTGTTTGTGTGTGCTTGCTTTCCCACTGAGGTGAGGTGAGGTGAGGTGAAATTGGGTTTAACGTCGTGCTTGAGAATATTTCGCTGATATGACGACGTGCATTCGTGTGTATGTGTATGTGCGGCTGCTTGTACTAGCCCAGACTTAAGCTGGTTTTATAGTGCTAGCCCACTGAGATACCATGCCGCAGTGAAACATGAATACCCCACTCAGACACATTATACTGACTCCGAGCCGACCAGTCCTTGTTGTAACCATTAATGTTGAGCGCCAGGCAGGGACCAACAAGTACCATATTTTAACGTCTTTTGGTATGACGCGGTCGGGGATCGAACCCGCGACCTTCCGCTCTCCGGGCGGACGCTCTAACCACTACACCACGGAGGCGGTCGCTTTCCCACTGAGACACCATACGTTATTTCAAGATGGATACCCAAGTCGGACAGTATACAAGTCATGGTTGTATTCCTTAGAGTCGACCATCGGGCACGGTAACAACAAGTACCGTATTTTCACGTCTACTGGTATACCGTAACAGGGATTCGAACCACCGGCCTTCCTGTCTCTTGGAAATCTGAACAGTTAGCACCAGATGATCAATGATCATTTCACCCTGATTCCGGCATTAGGGGGTCAGTTACCTGTAGAGTAGAATGCTAGGGACTGTCGCTGTCGGTCTGGGTCGATTGTGTTCAGTGTGGTCAAGGTTTTGGCGTTTTATGTACCTACACGAACACAAGGATTAAAAACTCTGACTGAAAAGTTTTCTTGCTTTTCTAAGCGACCACATACACGTCACACGAGAAAGTGGTTCTTCGTCGCCAAGAACTATAAAAATGCACTTCTTTATTTTGGGTTTATGTAATCGTGCAATATTTATATGAATGAAGTACCTTAATATCGTGCGTACATGTACATGACAGTCTACATACTTCTTTGACACACATACATATAGTTGTTTGCTTGTTTGGTAACGCCGCCGCAATATTCCAGTTATATGTCTGGAGTTCTGTAAATAATCGAATCTGGACCTGATAATCCAGTGACTGACATACGCATCCTGAGCGATCGATCTACGCAATTTGGATAAGGTTATATGCATCAACCAACTAAGCATAAAACCCCGGTAGTCGCCTCTTACGACAAGCGTGGGCTGCTGAAGATCAATTCTAGCCCAAATCTTCACGGGAACCATGCATATGTAAAAGATTGATACAAGATAAGTGCTATGCCAGCACTAATATGGGCTAGGTGGATGATGTACGTTAGGTCGTCTAACACCAGGAATAAGGTCATAGGCTAAATACTATCCTACAGGGTCACATACAAATATCGGTAATACATAGTTGTACTGTATCAACTGAAAGGTTTGAAACAGACGTAGTTTCATTTTCATCTTCCCGTGTAGTTTACCTGGCAACTGATTTCAGTTTCTACATCATCCTCGGCGGCCAGATCTCCATCTACATCCTCAACAAGGACAAGGACGGTGAGGATGAGTCGGAACTGGACATCATCTACCGGAAGGGCAAGGACGGCAAACTGGACAGGAGCAAGCTGGGATACTTCGTCACACATCTGGGTGAGTGGGCGGTTCCGGAAGTATTTTTGTGATATCCTTGCATGTCAGCTTAATTTTGTTTGGAAGCTACGCGCGTGGTGGGGGTTTACAAACTTGGTGAAATACACGAGCATTGGTTCTGTGATACCAGTACCAAGGTGAGATGAGGTGAAATTGGGTTTAACGTCGTGCTTGAGAATATTTCGCTCATATGACGATCAGTACCAAGGATCATAACGGAGGTGAAAGTTGGAATCAAACTCGTCACCAACTGTTCCTAACACAGATAAGGGAGACAATTATAGGATGGGAGCTCAGGCGACCCGGAAAGACTAAGCCTTCAGTGCGAAGGGTACCAGGGGTAAACGGAATTGTGAATCCTCGAATATTCCAGGTTTTAGAGCCACTTCCGAATATTGAAGGTCATGGTCTTTGACACAAACGATATAACTTAATCAGTAACAATAATGATCGTTTGTTACTTAGTATTTTGAATATGTTAATGAACGAGGTTATTTCTCCTTTTTCTAATTTCGCAATAGTATTAAATAAAGGTATTTAGACATTGATAATAAAGTGAGTGAGTGAGTTTAGTTTTACGCCGCACTCAGCAATATCCCAGTTATATGGCGGCGGTCTGTAAATAATCGAGTCTGGACCAGACAATCCAGTGATCAACAGCAAGAGCATCGATCTGCGCAATTGGGAACCGATGACATATGTCAACCAAGTCAGCAAGCCTGACCACCCGATCCCGTTAGTCGCCTCTAAAGACAAGCATAGTCGCCTTTTATGGCAAACACATGGGTTGCTGAAGACCTATTCTACCCCGGATCTTCACGGGTCTGATGATAAAGAGAAGCGACAAAGCATAAATATCATAAATTATAAATCGTGACTATATCATAAGCTTGTTTGTGCTTATGCATAAGTGATGAGCATATCCTGCCCCTAGAGCGGTAGAGGTTACAAACACGCGCAAAGGCAAATCATTTGCCCGGAAACAAGTCCATATATCTGCATTATCCACACGTGTCTGGAATATCGCTAGTGGATGAATGTTTTATGCTCTTGCCTTATGCTGCCTCACACGCCAGAAACTGCTGACACCCTCATGCTTCTGGAATTCCGTAGGTGCTGGTAGCCCGTTCGGCGAGGTAGCCCTGGCCTCAGATGACTGCATCAGAACAGCCACGGTCATAGCGGACGAGCGGACGGACTTGGTGGTGGTGGACAGACAGCTATACAACCGGTCAGTCCGGGATGTGCTGGCCAAGGAGTTCAGGGACAAGGAACGCTTCATCGCCGGCAACAAACTCTTCTCCTCGTGGCCCCCGAAGTACCGCAAACAGCTGGCCATGGCTATGTACATGGAGACATACTCGTATGAGGCTACGCTGGTGCGACAGGGAGATGACACAGAGAATATGTACTTCATCCTCAGGTGAGGGAACACCTACATGAACACGTAACCTCATTCGTATGTAAAGGGGGATATAAGGTGAGTAGGTTCTTCATTCTTAGATGAGAGGGAAACGAAACGTAAACGAACAACTTATCTCAGTTGAGAAGGAGCAAAATGCGAACGTGTACAACATCCTGAAGTAAGGGCACGGACAATCAACAATCATGAACAACCCAGATTTACCACCCCTAGAACAGTTCGGCTACACAACAATACACAAAGTCTGCGGGATGGTGGTAAAGGCGCCTTCCCGCATCTGCGTGAATCAAATACTTTGAAACAGTACGAAGACTGGGTACTTTATATGTGTGCCTGTTCTTAGTTAACCTGTCTGCAACACAGAGCATCAAACATGACCTTTCAAAACTACAAATAGAACTTCATTTTTTGACCCATGGGATTCAGGGTAAGGGTAGAGGGTATGCAAGCCATAGGGGGCCAGACCACCTCACCTGGTTCACTGTATGTCAGCGTATCACAGCTGCGTGAGTATGACTCATGACAGAGCTCTAGATAATGTTTCAACATCAGGAGTACGTCCTCTTTATTTTTTCAATATAGGAGTACTGGAAAAACTTAAGAGTACATTTAGAGTACTGAATGGAATTTAATGAAGTATAAGTAATCTTGTGTTTCGTGTCATATATGCACCACAACATTGCTACTCTTGTGTAAACAGGTCAATAAACAATAAAACAATACTTTTTCAGATAAATACGTCTGTAAACGATTCTAAGACCGTACACCATTACTGTGGTGCGTATCTGCTACGTTTTCTAAATTTTTCCTACCGTATCGTGTATATGTTCTATCCGTACATACGCCGATATGGGCCGTATCTGGAGCCCTGTCATGATCTTAATCACTGGATTTTCTGGCCCAGCCACGATGTGTGCTAGACCACAGTAAACGCCCTTCGTGCTGAATGTTGTAATTTATTTCCTTGCAGTGGTCAAGTGGAAGTCCAGATTGACCCCTCGCAACATCCACAGCAGTACAGAAAGTTGTTCCTGGCTGCCAGTCAGTCAGAAACTGCCAAGTAAGCATTTTCTTTATCCACAATCGTCATGGCGATGTACAATCAAATGTTACCACGTTATCAAACGTTTTCAGATAAATTGACAACCAAACGGTGCCTGTATACATGTTGTCTCATCTTAACAGTTCTACTGGGGTGGTGGGGTAGCCTGGTGGTTAAGGCTTTCGCTCGTCACGCTGAAGACCCTGGTTCGATTCCCAGGTGCAATGTGTGAAGCCCATTTCTGGTGTCTTGCGCCGTGATATTGCTGGAATATTGCGAAAAGCAATGAACTCACTCACTCACTCACGAACAGTGCCAGCTGGAACATTTACTTATGATGCAGGACATTTACTTATTGGAGAAAGAGTTAAATGTGGTGCAGACAAACCACAAAGCATAATCAGGAGGATTCCTGGACTCGAACACACGATTATATGTATGAAATATCTGTGTGTTAGTGAGAGTGTGTGTCGAGTAAGTGTGTAAGTGTCTGTGTGCGTGAGTTGGTACATGAGGGTGTTTGGGCGCGAAGGGGGTAGAGGCTGTGTGAGTGTGTATATATATATGTGTGTGTGTGTGTGTGTGTATTTGCAGTACATATAGCAGTGTATGACGTTTATGATGCCATATGAGAACCTCAAACCTTGCCCAGCAGTTTCAGTGAAGGTATCGTACAGCGAACTATTGCACGTATATAGTCACGATTGCATCAATAAATAGTGTATAACAAATCCATTTATGTGCACAGATTGTTAAAAAAGACGGACAAAGCAAGGCCCCCCACCGAACACCACAATAGCAACAACATAAAGAAGAGGGACAACTTCAAAAGCACGAAGCTCTGCTACCTGGGTATCAACGAGAGTGTGGGTAGGTGCTGCCTTGGCACTAACATCGCATTTAACTTAGTACTGATCACAGATACCTTATTGGTGCATCACCTTCGAAGAATAGTAAATGAGCACGTAGGACACAACAACGTAAATGATAGGGTAAACACTTTGGGAATGGGACATTTTTAAGTGTTGGATATGTTCAATTGTACAGATTGTCCGTTTCATTTGACGAGTGTACGAGTTTGGATACAAATACGGAATTTCATTGGGTTTAATCATATACGGGCTCTTCAAGGTCACACTGACACTGATCGACTTAGCTTAAAGTTTCGTTAAACCGATACTCATCTTCTTAATTCAAGCTCCTTGAACCTGCCTGAGACTTGACCAGTAAACTCCGATTACACCGACAGTCAGCACATAGAAACAAAGCTTGCACAAACAGTACATTTAATGGGGAATATTGCTATTGCCTATTTCTCTTGAGACTGTCAACAGTGTTGACGTACAAGACCGTGTGATATTAAAAGGCTGATATTTACGGCCATATAAAACCGAAAATCAAATACGTCCCCTTTTTCGCACCTCGCTGCGTGGTTTAAACGGTGGAGTTAAACATCTGTAGATAGTCATTTGGCAATATATCTGTGGAAATTAATCGCATTGTGTTTGCATAGGTTTGTAATATTTGCGAACGAGTCTGGTATTGAAGTGTTGGTTACTAAGAGGAGGTTTGTGTAAAGGGGGCGTATCTGACTTATCGATCTCCTGCTGTTTTAATGTGCGTGGTGGGATGTGTTTCTGCGTCAAGTCATGTGAAATGGTTTTGTGGACGTTATATTTTTTACATGACCTTACCAGACTGAGTATTTACGCTAGACAATTATAATCCTCCACACATTGGTGTGTCTGAATAATATTGGGTGGCTTTGAGGGCTGTCTCTTGACATACATTTCATACAGACAATTGGGGTCTAAACTACAACAGTTTGTTAAAGTGTTCTCGGCTTTTGAACTTTTGGATTCATGTACTAGGGCTAGAAATGTAGTAATACCTGAGTTGGAAGTGGTGTAGTACTGGAGTAGACGGTGGTGTTGTAGACGATGGTGTAGTAGACGGTGGTGTAGTAGCCGGTGGTGTAGTACTGGGGTAGACGGTGGTGTAGTACTGGGGTAGACGGTGGAGTAGTACTGGGGTAGACGGTAGTGTAGTACTGGTGTAGACGGTGGAGTAGTACTGGGGTAGACGGCAGTGTAGTACTGGGGTAGACGGTGGTGTAGTACTGGGGTAGACGATAGTGTAATACTGGTGTAGACGGTAGTGTAGTACTGGGGTAGACGGTGGAGTAGTACTGGGGTAGACGGTAGTGTAGTTCTAGTGTATACGGTGGAGTAGTACTGGTGTAGACGGTAATGTAGCACTGGTGTATACGGTGGTGTAGTACTAGTGTAGACGGTGGAGTAGTACTGGTGTAGACGGTGGTGTAGTACTTGTGTAGACGATGGTGTAGCACTGGTGTATACGGTGGTGTAGTACTGGTGTAGACGGTGGAGTAGTACTGGGGTAGACGGTGGTGTAGGACTGGGGTAGACGTTGGTGTAGTACTGGTGTAGACGATGGTGTAGCACTGGTGTATACGGAGGTGTAGTACTGGTGTAGACGGTGGAGTAGTACTCGTGTAGACGGTAGTGTAGTACTCGTGTATACGGTAGTGTAGTACTTGTGTAGACGATGGCGTAGTACTGGTGTAGACAGTGGTGTAGTACTGGTGTAGACGGTGGTGTAGTACTGGTGTAGACGGTGGTGTGGTACTGGTGTAGACGGTGGTGTAGTACTGGTGTAGACGGTGGTGTAGTACTGGTGTAGACGGTGGTGTAGTACTGGTGTAGACGGTGGTGTAGTACTGGTGTAGACGGTGGTGTAGTACTGGTGTAGACGGTGGTGTAGTACTGGGATAGACGGTGGTGTAGTACTGGTGTAGACGGTAGTGTAGTACTGGTGTAGACGGTAGTGTAGTACTGGATAGACGGTGGTGTAGTACTGGTGTAGACGGTAGTGTAGCACTGGTGTGTAGACGGTGGTGTAGTACTGGTGTAGACGGTGGTGTAGTACTGGTGTAGACGGTGGTGTAGTACTGGGATAGACGGTGGTGTAGTACTGGTGTAGACGGTAGTGTAGTACTGGGATAGACGGTGGTGTAGTACTGGTGTAGACGGTGGTGTAGTACTGGTGTAGACGGTGGTGTAGTACTGGTGTAGACGGTGGTGTAGTACTGGTGTAGACGGTAGTGTAGTACTGGTGTAGACGGTTGTGTAGTACTGGTGTAGACGGTAGTGTAGTACTGGTGTAGACGGTGGTGTAGTACTGGTGTTGACGGTAGTGTAGTACTGGTGTAGACGGTGGTGTAGTACTGGTGTAGACGGTGGTGTAGTACTAGTGTTGACAGTGATATGTTGATGTGGACGGTCGTGTAGCACTGCACAAATTAAAACGCATTGCTGTCGTTTCTGTGGAACAAAGGGTAAACGAGTCAATACAGTATTTTCTGAATTCAAAGCCGTGAACTTTCAGCAGTCTCTTTTATAGGCCGATTTGATGTTGCTATAGCCAAGTGTGTCATGGTACAAATCGATATGTCACACCTTTGTCGCAGGTGACATTGAGATGCTGTTGGATCTGAAGACGTACATGAACACGGCAGTATGCAAGGAGAGGACGGAGGTGCTGGTTCTGGAGATGAAGCATTACGAGAGGCTGTTCGTTAGGAGACATCAGAGGACAATAGAGTTAATGAGAGACGAGCTCGCCGTCAAACTAGAAACACGCATATCTCTCCTTACTCAGAAAGACGATATTCCTCTACTCGGCTACCTAATTAACAGGATCCGCAGCCGCTATAAACCCCCACCCCCTGTGGAAAAAGACAGACGCGAAATGACTACAGTTTCTGCTGCTGAAAAAGAATTTCTAAACCATCGAGGCCCATTAATAGACATGTTCGGGCCAGGAAGTGTGTTCTATATGATACGGGTCCGGGAGAAGACAAAAGAGAAACTCAGATTGAAGAGACATCGGAAGGTGGATCAGATTCCACCAGCGCATGTTCATAGTGTTCAACTACCCCAGAGCATGCTGTTGGCGGCTCAGAGCGCCCGGGATCAGGAGGATGGGCATGGCCGAGATGGACCAAGAAGTTTCAAGAGTATTCAGAGTTCCCATCAGCAGGGCCAGGACTCCACTGACGACTACGGCGGCGACATGGACTACTATGTTGACGATGATGCTGAGCCGCTGTCTATGGGGGTGACAATAGACCAGGACGAACACGACGCCGCTTTGACAAACTTAGAAGAGAGAATCAGACTTTGGTTAAAGAGAGAAAACCCCAAATCCAGGTCCAAAGTTGCTCAACTTAGAAGACTTGCGCTACAGGTAGGATTCATTGTAACATCACTGACCTTCGCTTTGACCACTAAGCTAATACACTGACCCTATAGGAAATAACTTGCAATGCAATATCAAATGCTTTATTATTTCGGATGTAACATTAAAACATTAAATATTAACATGGACACGAGGCCTCTCAAAATGGGTTTCTGGACTCTGGACTACTGGCTGCAGGTAGGAAGTACATTGAAGATATTGATGTAACGTTAGTGGTATTGACAGATATTGATGTAACGTTACTGACAGATATTGATGTAACGTTACTGACAGATATGATGTAACGTTACTGACAGATACAGGTGTAACGTTACTGACAGATATGATGTAACGTTACTGACAGATACAGGTGTAACGTTACTGACAGATACAGGTGTAACGTTACTGACAGATATGATGTAACGTTACTGACAGATACAGATGTAACGTTACTGACAGATACAGGTGTAACGTTACTGTAACGTTACTGATATGATGTAACGTTACTGACAGATATGATGTAACGTTACTGACAGACAGTGTAACGATATGATGTAACGTTACTGACAGATACAGATGTAACGTTACTGCAGGTGTAATACAGATATGTGTAACGTTACTGACAGATATGATGTAACGACAGATATGATGTAACGTTACTGACAGACAGATATGGTGTAACGTTACTGACAGATATGATGTAACGTTACTGACAGATACAGATATGGTGTAACGTTACTGACAGATATGATGTAATACTGACAGATACAGATGTAACGTTACTGACAGATACAGATGTAACGTTACTGACAGATATGATGTAACGTTACTGACAGATATGATGTAACGTTACTGACAGATACAGGTGTAACGTTACTGACAGATACAGATGTAACGTTACTGACAGATATGATGTAATACTGACAGATACAGGTGTAACGTTACTGACAGATATGAGGATGTAACGTTACTGACAGATACATGATGTAACGTTACTGACAGATATGATGTAACGTTACTGAGAGATATGATAACGTTACTGGCAGATACAGATGTAACGTTACTGTAACGTTGATAACGTTACTGACAGATATGATGTAACGTTACTGACAGATATGATGTAACGTTACTGACAGATGCAACAGACAGATGTAACGTTACTGACAGATACATGATGTAACGTTACTGACAGATATGATGTGTAACGTTACGTTACTGACAGACAGATACAGGTGTAACGTTACTGAGAGACATTGATGTAACGTTACTGAGATATGATGATACAGATATGATGTAACGTTACTGACAGATACAGGTGTAACGTTACTGACAGATATGATGCAACGTTACTGACAGATACATGTAACGTTACTGACAGATACAGATGTAACGTTAGGTGAAACGTTACTGAGCATATACAGATGTAACGTTACTGACGAGATATGTGTAACGTTACTGACAGATACAGGTGTAACGTTACTGACAGATATGATGTAACGTGACAGATACAGGTGTAACGACTGGCAGATATGATGCAACGTTACTGACAGATATGGTGTAACGTTACTGACAGATACAGTGATGTAACGTTACGTTACTGACAGATACAGGTGAAACGTTACTGACAGATACAGGTGTAACGTTACTGACAGACAGGATACGTTAGACAGATGTAACGTTACTGACAGACAGATACATGTTGATGTAACGTGACAGATACAGGTGTAACGTTACTGACAGATACATGATGTAACGTTACTGACAGATACAGGGTGTAACGTTACTACCGACAGATACAGATATGATGTAACGTTGACTGATACACAGACCGACAGATAGGTGTAACGTACCGACCGTTACTGACAGATGACAGATACAGGTGTAACGTTACTGACAGATACAGGTGTAACGTTACTGACAGATACAGGTGTAACGTTACTGACAGTAAGAGTCCTCTGTTTCAGGATATGGACATACAGCCCCGCCCCGGGAATCGTGTCGTCATCCGTCGTCGTCAACCCACCAGCCTATCTCCCCTTCTGGACGAGGAACCCACCCGAGAGACAGAGAAGGAAAAGATATCACACCTGAAGATATTACTGACCAACTCCTAGTCTTTCACTGCGTCATCACTGTTCAATTGTGACGCTATATTGACGTCATATTGTATGCTGATGTAATTACTGGTGACAATACAATGACTTTCAAGAAGTCAAGCTCTTATGCTATTGTTCATACCGTTGGGCATACGCGATGTAACATGACGTACTTTCTGTGTTACTGTAAGAATAGGGTATTTTATTTGATATATCACAGCAAGGATGTGACATGTCTGTGATAATAAACACATCTGTGGTTGGCGCGAGAGAAGACAGGACAAAGAGTTCGGTAAGGTATACCTGTTATATGACGCAATGGGAAAGAAAGTGTCTGTGATATTACACAGTTTAACTGGGATGTACCTTTGATATTACGCAGCTGGGAAGGGACGTATCTGTCATGTGACATATTTGGGATAGGATCTATCTGTCATATTACATAGTAGGGATAGCGTATACTGTGATGTTGCTGTTTGGATAGGGTGGACTATCTGATGTAAAGAAGGGATAGGATAAATGTCTGAACAGTTGGGACGAGATAGTGCTGGTATATACAGTACAACCAGAAATTATTGAGAATATAAGATTGTAATTTTTTATATAATTGTTTTCACTCATTACTCACGTATTAAATGTGAATATTAGCAGAAAATAACTCCAGATTCAAAGACAGGTGAACAGTTAGTATTTTGTCTTGTCACCATGGGCAGCAGTGCAGGCTTCAATGCGGCGGGGCATACTACTGATCAAAGAAGTTAGAAAGTCGTGGTCCATGCTGTCCCAATATCGGACCACCTCTTCTTTCATTTCAGCAATATTTGTCAGATTTTTCTTATTGAGACTTTCCTTCATAAGTCCCCAAACATTTTCAAAGGGGGATAACTCTTCACAAACTAATGAAAAAGAATTAACGGAGTTTGTCTCTCTTGAATGAAACCAAGCACTTGATAGCTGGTCAAGGTTGTTTATACTAGAAATCCAATTAAACATATTCCTAAAATTCGCAATAATTTCTGGTCATACTATAACACAGTCGGTATGTAACATAACGCTAAGGGATTTGTAGAAGCTATAAACACTTGTATACCCACAACAGAGTAGGGGTAGGCTATATAGGCAAAATGAATAACACCGAATATTCCTGAATGACATTAATGACAACAGATAATGGACAGTTCCTAACGTCCCGCATTGTGCGAGAACACGGTTAAAAGATGGGATGACAACCTGATGTTATGTTTTCATAGAAAATATTTGCATCAACTCATATTATAAAAATATTGCTCATAATTACGACAGACATAAGAACTGTCGTCCTAGTAATGGTGTTAGTTGTGTGTGATTTCTACCTCTTCGGCTGGATACCATGTTCGACATATCCGTTGTTCATTCCTTGAATCAATGCTAGACGTCGTGTTTTAAAATAACTGCATTTACGAGCCTCATTCTGGTCATAAGGAACAATGCTTAGACACATTGCGTTTTGTGTGCATTTAAAACTATGTAAACACATTCGCTATCTTGATAATACAGAAATACTGGCGGTTTAATTCAGTTGTTTATTACATGAGTTTGATTTCCTTCTCGAACAGTTTTGCTGTGTCTGGGACGCCTTCACTATACACATTTCAGAAACTTCCTATCACAAGCGTTACAGCACTAGCGTCAAAACGTGCATGTGCTTGAGCTACACCACGTCGAGCGTGAACACATGTGAAGTGTACTACGGAGGTCAAGGTTGTCGGAAACTGCTAAGCTAACAATCTTTGATTATTAACACCTGCGTATGTCGAAGTTCTGTATCCAGGCCACGACCTTTTTGTGCCAAATATTGAATAAAGCTACCATGCATCATTATGCAGACATTCTCTCCTTGAGGGGAGAGTTAGAATGGATCCCTACCCGTAAGTATCGATTTAGTGATTATGTGAATCGATTAGAGTGATCGGAGTATATAAACTATACATGATGGACGAGCTTGTAAATAGTCACGTACGGAACAAACGGACAATAAATGTTTTATAAATAATAACTCCAGTTTTCTTTGAATATTTATGGCAAATGCTATTTTGGTTGTGTTATTTATTCTCTAATATCTGTCCTGAAATAGTACCTGATTGACAATAACCTTTATTCCGTGAGGACTGGCGTACCAAGCGTGACTCACGTCTTGGGTTGTGGAGAGCCTGGCACTGTATACATAGTAACCTTGCTAGACTGGACAATCTGGTCTGATGGGTACATGTGTACCAAGGGTATCCTATCCACTGGGAAACTATGGTCTATTTGCAGTGAAAACGTACCGATGAATTTCACTTTAAACAAAAAAGTAAATCAAATAGAGTGAAATTAAGATTGCGAATCCTCATAATTTTACCTTGCCAACTGAACATCTAAATCTCAGAATTTTACTCACCTTAGGATAAAGGTTGTTTAACATACGATCATACATTCAAATCGCTATTATTGGTTTGTATTACAGGGGGGTAAGCGGAGTACACAGATGCACGTGCGGTACGTGATGAGCGTTTACTTAGACCAACTCTACTTGTTTTCGGTGTTTCATTTAATGTGTAAACCCCCTTGTAATACATACCAAAGTAAAAATATGAGGATTCGCAATCTTAATTTTACTTTATTCGATTTACTTTTTGATTAAATTGATATTCCCCGGAACGTTTTACCGCAAACAGACTATAGTTAACCACGGCGATTACATAAGAGCGATAATTGTATCGTTCTCTGTTAGCACACAGCATGTGTCTCTGCTAGAGTGATGTTAATGATTGTCTCACACCTGCTCTATATTAGGTATACAGAACCGTAACCTAAATTCATGGATAACCTTGATTTGTGGATCGCGGAATGTATTATGCTAGCTCGTAAATTAAGTCGTGACCAACGTCACAAAGCGGTACTTTTGATGAACATAAAATGCCACGCCTCGCTGACAAAAAAGTTCCGAATCTCAGCATTACACGCAAGTACACTAAATGTAATTGTCCAGCATTGAGATAAATAGCCCCAGATCACTAATACCACCATTGCCAAATTTTATTTTTACAAAATGTCTAGTAAAAAAGATACCGTTAGCTCCAGCCTTCTCACTTCCCTTTGTCTGCTTTCCTTGGTGTCAATACTGACTGCAGTGGGATGTCGTACATAGTGGTATGAAGTAACCAACTACGTAAACCACGGAACAAGGTGACGTCACATTTTTGTGGGCACATGAATGGGTGATGATTGCAAATGGCTTCCGTAAACAAACGTTTCATTCACGAGTGGAATATTAGGCATTTTCAATTTGCTGAATCATTGAATAAAATAATCAGTGCGTATACAAAATGAAATCATGCATTTAAAATATTAAATCCGCCGCACTTCCCTTATATCCACGACTCAAGGTTACTCGAGTGTATATATTTGGGGTATGAACATCATGGCCAATGGTAACATCTATGGAATATACTTGCATGTATGTGTATTGGTCACTTACAGCCATTAAACAGGTTTCCACATACACGTATCTGGCGCACGTTCCCGTATATCTCAGAATGATTCTCATAGAAAAATACAAACGTCAAAACCCTTTCCACATCCGAATGAAATCAGAATTCAGACAAGAGGAAAATTGAATGACTTTAGCGTGTGGGATTCAAATTTGCCAAATAAGACTTAGATTTCGTAGATGTACGTTGTTCCGTTTTAATATGACGGGGATGCTAGCATTGCACCATTACACAGACAGGCTAGTCAAGTGACACACAGCTCCAACTGCCTCGTATCAACCGCTGAAAATTAATACAACATGAACGCAAGCCAGACACGTGACAATGTTGGGAATGGACATATTTAACCCATTGTATATAACAGGTTTTACAATCCAGGAACAAAATTTCAAATTTCAACCACTGGGGCCCGTTTCACACAGCGATCGTAGCGCTACGACTCTCGTAAGTCTAATTTAAAATATTGGAGTTACGATCACCTTACCGCTACGATCGCTTTGTGAAACGGGGCCCAGGTTTTACTACAGCAATTAGGCAGTGGGGCTTATTGAATCCATTTAATTCAATTCATTGAATCACAAATTCTATGTTTAAATTAAGCTAAACGTGGAACGTCAGCGGAAAAGAATACCCCGTCTTAACTAACCTCATCCTCAGTGTAAAATTCCGTTTGATGTAAAGTGAAAGGTATCTGTGAAAATGCTCTGAATGGATCGCTGAAAATCAGTGATGACACCAGGTGTTCGTGAAGAGGGTAAGCTTGTCCTGTCCTACCAGCAGGACCCGCCATTCAAAACAGCTGCCTAAAACTGGAAGTATTTTTGCCTGACGCTGCATTTCTGCAGATAGATTTTATGTTCGCTTCTATCCCTCATTTGTTCCATGGCATTATGACATGCACACTCGTCCATATTTGGCACAAGACGTGAATGTGCTTGGTTCTCAATTGTGACATTGTTCCAACTTTCCGTTGTCAGGATGCGGATGATTAGTGAGTGAATGAGTTTAGTTTTAAGCAATATTCCAGCAATATCACGGCTTGGGGCAGCAGAGATTGGCTCCACACATTGTATCCATGTGGGGAATAGAACTGGGTCTTCAGCGTGACGAGCAAACATTTTAACCACTAGGCTACCAAACCGCCCCAGCGAATATTTTATTAAGTATAAGATCGATCATGTCTTTCCGAGTTGATAAGGTCTTAGACATTGAATTTGTTTGTGTGCTTCCACAAATACGTCCATGATACAGATTAAACATCATCAACATCTATAACTTGTACAAACATTGATGGACAGGCACCTTGATATAGAAAGTCCTAGTTATCTACAAGATATATTGATATACAATGCAAGGCTACTTAACATAGTAAATTTCTTGTGAGAAACAATGATATTTTCTTTTTAAGAACAGAATATGTTGTTGACATTAATGAGACAAATTTATCATGGAATGGATTGTTATAATGATATGTTGGTACAAACAGTTATCTACATGTCTTATAATGAGGACATAACAGAAGGAAATGAAATTCATCTTCAACAGATCCTGCATTACATTTCGAGCATAACAGTTGGTTAAAGGACCCCGCCATATAGTCAAATATTACTGAATGCTGAATACAACATAAACACACACACACGCACACGCTCGCACGCAGGACACGTACATTCTGAAATGTTGCGGAGAGATGTGTCGCTGTCTCAGAGACAACAGAGAGAGAGACAACAGACAGGGAACCCCGTTCACGGTGCACACAATGTGTACGTTTCACGGCATCCACCATCACTACTGACAACATCGCCCATCTGTCAGTCCTCAGACCGTTGGCTCCTGGGAAGCAGAGTAGTTGTTAGTTCCTGGGAAGCAGAGTAGTTGTTAGTTCCTCGGAAGCAGAGTAGTTGTTAGTTCCTGTGAAGCAGAGTAGTTGTTAGTTCCTGTGAAACAGAGTCGTTGTTAGTTCCTGGGAAGCAGAGTAGTTGTTAGTTCCTGGGAAGCAGAGTAGTTGTTAGTTCCTGGGAAGCAGAGTAGTTGTTAGTTCCTGGGAAGCAGAGTAGTTGTTAGTTCCTGGGAAGCAGAGTAGTTGTTAGTTCCTGGGAAGCAGAGTAGTTGTTAGTTCCTGGGAAGCAGAGTAGTTGTTAGTTCCTGGGAAGCAGAGTAGTTGTTAGTTCCTGGGAAGCAGAGTAGTTGTTAGTTCGTGGGAAGCAGAGTAGCTAAAACAGTTGTAAATTGGTTGAGCAAGGTTTTACTTCCATACTGTCTGAGAGTTTCAGATTCCATTGAACTTGTAAGTAAAGCACAAGTTGGCTTCCGTAAAGCTCTTGCTACAACCGAACACGTTTATTTACTGAAATCTCCTATCTATATTTATATATAAAGGTCTTAATAAAAAACTATATTGTGCTTTCATAGGTTTTAGTCAGGCCTTTGATATTGTTTGGAGAAATGGTTTATGGATTAAAATGATTAAAAGTAATCTAAGCAGCAAATATTTTAATATAATTACAATATGTGTTAACAAATTAATCTTGTGTATAACATGGTAATTCCACTTCACCACTCATCCACTGTAATATTGGCGTTAGACAGGGTGAAAAGACATCTCTTTTCTTATTTGCTCTCTATCTTAATCACCTTAAAACCTTTTTATGTGAACCATTAATGTAACTAAACTTGGCATTGTAAATTGTTTTATTGAGGAACAGCTTGGCGTGTATATACAAATATCAGCACTATTGTTTGCAGATGACACTGTTTTGTTAACGGAAAGTGCCGATGAAGAATTACAACTAAACAACTAAACAATTAATTTCTCAACATATTGTAAACTGTGGAAACTTAAAGTTAAGTTAGACAAAACCAAAATTGTAATCTTTTCAAAAGGCTATGTAAAAACAAATATAGATTTAAACATTTTCATGAGGAAATTGAAGTTGTCCGAGAATATCTAAATTTTGGAATTCTATTTAACGGCAATGGTAAGTTTGCTGAAGCAATTAAGAGACTTGCAGAACAAGCAACAAGATCGATGTTTTCTGTTTTTAATACTCTAGGGAACTTGAAATCCCAATTGACTGTCACCTGAAACTTTTTGATCAATGCATTTTACCAAATTTATGATATGGGCCAGAAGTTTGGGGGGATGAAAATGCAACTATTTTAGAAAGAACGCATCTGAAATATTAAGGTAAGACAATCTACTCCAAATTTTATAGTTTATGGGGAACTCGGTAGATATCCTGTTGAAGTAATGATTAAAACAAGAATCATACGTTACTGGTGTAAAGTCCTTACATCAACGTAAGTTACCTCATATAGTGTATAATGTAATGGCTATAGTATCGACTTGTTTGGGTATTCAATTTGATCTTGTAGTAGTAGTGAAAGTATACTTAAAAATGTTGGGTTATCTGATATATGGCAGTCCCAATGTTAATACACACTTATAGATCAGTTTAAGCAATCATGGAATGCTGCCTTCCAAAATTCACCAAAAGGGTAAATATTACTCGTTATATAAACATACTTCCAACTTAGAACTTTATTTAAACAGCCTCCCATTGAAACAACATGTCTGGTTGACAAAACTGCGAAACCGGCAGATGGTGTGATATAGACATAGAAAATAGAAACTATGTACAATTTGTAACCACCATGTTATATGTGACGAATTTCATATTATCTTATCATGCAGAGCTCTAGATGATGTAAGAAAAAGTATACTCCCTCGCTATTTTTGTTAGAACCTCCATATTGATAAATTTATTTCCCTTATGAAATCTGATCATCCTTTGGCACAGAAACGGTCAAGTTTAACCAAAATTGTATTATCCCTGTTATATATCTACATTTATATTATATTCATGTGTATATAAGCCATAGTCGCACTTTGTATCTGTTCCGTACTCACAAATAAAACTCGTCTCTGCACACTCTGTCGCTCTCACTGTAATGAAGAAGTTGTTCATCCATATATTGTGAGGTGAGGTGAAATTGGGTTTAACGTCGTGCTTGAGAATATTTCGCTCATATGACGACGTGCATGCGTGTGTGTGTGTATGTGCGGCTGCTTGTACTGTTCGAGGCTGAAGCTGGTTTTATAGTGCTAGCCCACTGAGACACCATGCCGCAGGGAAGCATGAATACCCCACTCAGACACATTATACTGCCTCCGAGCCGACCAGTCTTTGTTGTACCCATTAATGCCGAGCGCCAGGCAGGGACCAACAAGTACCATATTTTAACGTATTTTGGTTTGACGCGGTCGGGGATCGAATCCGTGACCTTCCGCTCTCCGGGCGGACGCTCTAACCACTACACCACGGAGGCGGTCCGATCATTTCAGAGCACATGGCGGTTACTCAACAAAACAATAAAGTAATTAGCGTTAATTTACGACCTCCGCATTGATGGTGAATTACAGTCTTTTTTGTAATAACCGCCTTGAGGTTTGGTAAAACAACTTGGTCTGTATATACATGAAAAGCTTCCAGAACATTCTCCAACACCCTTTGTCAGACTACATATATAGAACATCATATTAAAATTTTAGTCCATTTGGATGTTTTGTATTGAACGAGAAGATGTCATGGTTTTTCGAACTCGTTGTTTCTCTGCTCCCATGACATCTTCTCGTTCAATACAAAACATCCAAATGCACTAGGATGACGTTCTATATTTATCATATACCCTCTTATCTTACATTAATCTGTTACATAATAAAACAAATCATAGCGTAACGATACATATTTTCACGCCTCTCGATACTTCTGCATTCAGGTTAATTTGACAGTAAGTATCACTCCGCGCGTGGTCAAGCAACTGACCTAGATCACACATTCCTCCGCATGACGACATGAATCAAGTCCCACTTTCACAACTTACCATAGGCAAAATAATGACACAATTTTAATGAAATTCATTCATATTTTAATCCATACAAACGAACAAGCTATTCGACTTTTAAATTGATCTGTCAAACTATAAACATTTCATAAAGTTCAAGGTACGGAAAATCCCGGAAAGTGCCGAGCTTTGGAGAGAGGTTGAATGCGAAATCTAGGGTGCAATACGGAATTTGACCACGTCATCCGTATTGCACCCCTGTATTACTATCCTAAGTTTACATGGGTATATAATAAACTGGAATATTCATCAATAGACCTAGATTCCAGACGGGTTTTGTCTCCCAGATCCAACTATCTTTACAGAAACGGTATAGTACAAATACAGCACTGTTCTACAATGGCAACAAACACTGCACAATAACATCTAACAACTATTTAACATCCGATACTCTTAATACAAGTTAGTGCAAATTAATTAAATCGACTGAATGTCAGGGCGAAAATCGATGGCAGTGTAAAGAAAATGGCAATTTAAAATATAAGAGCAGTGATAAAACCAATATGGACAAATCTAATTTGGAAATAAATTAAAAGCCGTTCCAGAAATGTCCATACTCTGCGGAATTTTTCTTTGCTGTTCTGGAAGATTACAAAACCATCTAAATATTGCTACTTCCATACCACGGTGACTGCTTACATCAGACGGTGAATCGTTCCTGACACCTAGTTGTTGTTAATAAACGTTGTTATGAACTCAGTTGTAACTGAATCAATATAGTACTGGTGTGCCCATTAAGCACGCAAAAAGTTGCATTTACCTTTGAGTATAAATGACCTTACCACGTTTCAGTTTATATATGACTATCAAGTTTTAGGGTGTTCCCATATTTTTTGTTTGTAGTATATATAAACTGGAAATTATATGACATATTTTCTATTAATATAACCCTTGTTAACTAGTCCGGCGTTTTTGCTATAGCAATATACAGGGCGGATGTGTTTCTCCACATGGCAACCATTGTGTAGCATAGACGTGGGTGTATTCTGTGTGTTATATCACAAGCATTGTCCTACGCTGTCTAGTGCTACACAGTTCACTCGGGTTCACTACCTTAGTTGGAATCCAGTCAACCTTCGCTGTCAGAAAACCTCTGGGAACCGATCCACCCAAACTTCAATGACGGAAACCGCAAACTATATGCCCCTTAAAACATGATTGTTTCCATAGATGCGATTTGCCTCAACCAGTGAACGTAACGGGTCCTACCCTGGAATACATGCTCATCCTTGCCAAGAATATTTGAACTGATTACGAACACACTATGCTGACAGGTTCAACGGTACTTTGGAACAACACTCAGGTGATGTGATATATTTGTTATGTGGCAGTGTTATTTATTGTGTAACAAGGTTTTAAGCATATAGCATTGTACAGTACGGTCCAGCGGTGTGCTCTTATTAGACTTATGCTGTATGAAGACAGAGTTCTACAGGGTACAACACCCAGTAGGATTTTCCACTTTATTCTGGCCCAATTTATTGAAGGATTTATGGAGTCTTTGCCTTAGGTATATCTGGCATCTTAAAAAAGATCTTAAGGCTAGTAATATGCGGAGATAGGCCAGCAATATGTGGAGATAGGCCAGCAATATGTGGAGAAAGGCTAGCAATATGTTGAGATAGGCCAGCAATATGTGGAGATAGGCCAGCAATATGTGGAGATAGGCCAGCAATATGTGGAGATAGGCCAGCAATATGTGGAGATAGGCCAACAATATGTGGAGACTCAGCCTATGTTGGAAACGTGACCATTGCTGCAGTGAGGTGACAAATCACCATTTCTGTCTTTATTGCGGTACACACTGCATTTGTTTAATACTGACTTTGAAGTTGGGCATCAGCACAAAAAAACCTTCCAAGACTATTAATAGCCACACCATGACAATATAAAACACCGATCCAGAACAACAGTTAATTAGGCTAACAGGTGACAGTGTAAATCATACATGAGACGTCAAAAGAAGAGCCAATGTCATTTGACCCACAGTTCTAGAGTGGTTCAACAGGATCTCTCGTGGGAATGTAACTGTTCTTGGGTTTCACTATGCAAATGGGAGTCTAATGGTCTGAATCAATACTTTGAAACACATCTATTGTTTTCAGTTGCTCTCAGATACTTCAAAGACAAACAGGAGCGAAAAAGGAAAAGAACGAAGTCAATCAAGGATTACGAACACACAGTGCTGACAAGTGAAACATACGTTTTTCATACCACAGGGGAGATACGCAGACCCACGGTGACGATATAAACCACCAACCAGGAACCGCCTGTAAATACGCTGATAGACATAGAGACACTTCTTGCGACCAATGACAGGTTAATTGGTGTCATTCTACCAACAGCTCAAGTTCGACAGGGTCTCTGGGGAACGTTACTGTCCTAATTCTCTGTACAAATGGGAGCCTGTGGTATAAAGGAATACGTTGCCACATACATATACACGTAGTAAAAGAATAACTTGTGTTGAGAAAGACATTAGCTTGATCGGTACATCAACAGTGCAGGAGGTTTTGACGTGGTTTTGGTGACTTGAAACAACGTGAACACTGTATACTTTGTTCTCCGCCAACATTCCGTCATGCACATGTTTTCTGAACGTAACATGGACACAGGCGTGGTCTATCTGCTGGTCACACTGTGCCTGACTACTGGAGTAGGTGGTTCTCTGGATTCTTGTTTGGCGAATGGGTTAATCAAAGCAGGAAAATATCTTCAACATTCAGACTTCGCTGAAGAACGACACACCTCAATATTTTCATGTGCTGTGGAATGCTATAAATATGGATTTTGCGAATCCTTCAACTTTAATACGAAAACAAAATCTTGCTCTCTAAACTTTGAAGATGATATCCTGAGACCTGAAAACTTGATTGCTGCAGAGGATTCTGTGTACAGTAGTATTGCTGGATGGCAACTGGTGGGTGCACCTTCTAATGAGTTCTCAAATGCGTTTGTTTTGCCGGTTTTGCTATCTTTGCTATCTGTTTTTAGATGCAACCTGTAAACACAAGCATTTTTACATGTAAGTCAGTGTCAGTAATTGTGGAAATGAGACCATTCTTCAGCATACATGCCAGCTTAAGTTTCCTTTCCGGAAATGTACCTACACCTCACTGGATAAATCCTTTTGAAGTGTAATCTCCTAATGCTACAATGTATGGAAACATATTCCCTGTATTTAGTACATGTATATCCCTTGTACATAATCTATGCATGTTTGCCCAACAGAATTGCCCTATAGTTATGTAGGGTTTCACTGGTTATATAAATCATGTTATGAAACAAACGAACGACTCTGCACATTTTGAAAGCAACAGATTCTCGTTTACGTTTTCATTGTTTTGTTCCAGGTGACGGCTTCAGGGCCTTGTATCAACCAGACCTGTGGAAAGCATGAGAAGTGTGTGGTAACTCGCTTGTCCAACACAGTCTGCGGTAAGGCTTATAGAATGTTCTCATTTGTGACGTTAACATTATCCTGATGTATCTACGGTCTTCGGAACTTGTATTTCTTTCTTGTAGGCTGTAGGGCGGAAGTTAGCCAAATGTAGGATCGTCATATTGAAGACATCACACAGATCGATTGTCTTTATATCACTGGGACTAGAATGACAACCCCTGCTGCTCATCAAATACATAGCTACATTTATAAAGGCACTTGTTGTTGTCCCGACATTGACGCTGCTGCAATGATGTTTACACCGAAGGTCAAAGATGAATAAATAATTTCCATTTGGTCGAGTGTTTTGCTAAGGCGAGTTTCGCATGTCGTGGTCCAAAGCTATCATTTCAGAACTGAGAACAGGATACTCTACCATTGATCGATAAAAAATCGACAAAGTGTCCGAGTATCAAAACGTGAAAGCCTGTGTGTGTACATCGAATATCGGAAACACAAAAGTGTTTGAATGTCGTCTAGGGATACGGCAAGGTTGTGTTCTTAGTCCGTTTTTGTTCTCATTTTTCATTAATGAATTGGTCGACGAAATCAGTAGCAACTTTACAAATGACATTCAGTTATTCCCTGCCATACTCGAGCTGTTTTTTCTTTATGTACTGATGATGTTCTGTTTTCTGATACTGAAAATGGACTCCAAAGGCACATTGATATTTTAGAGAATAACTTCAAAACATGGAGTCGTCAAATACATGTAAACAAGACAAAAATTGTTGTATGCAAACATAGAGGCGAACTTTCTAGAACAGAAAGTGGATCTGCAAATTTGCTCCAATTAAAGTTTCATCATCGTACAACTACCCGGATATGTTATTTTCTAGACATATCACTTGACAGGCATCTGTACACCAGCTGACTCTGTAAGCTAAGAAGGCCTTCATAACTGTTCAGCGGAGTTTGTATAAGTTTGAAAATCTCTTATATCAACTATATTTTAAAATCGTTGACACTAAACCCTGCCAATTCTTTTCTATTGTTTTGTGGTATGGGGTAATCGAAGGTTTAAATGCATTGAAAAAATACAGTTGCAAGCATGTACAGGTTTTCTTTACCATCCTCTGATCAACAACTAGGGATGTTGTACTAGGTAAATGCAAACGAATGGAGATCGTCGCTTATCTACCTCCCATTGATCTTGGGGAAATATTAGCGTATCATGAAAACTAGCGCACAAAGTTTAGAAAAAAATCCACAACGATGTTTAATATAGTGATGTCTTCAAATTCTGAAATTTTAAACCAAATTCTTGATTTTCGACTTAATGGGGGTTTATGTCAGAAAAGGTAATATAGGCCATAGGTCCAGGTTACACTTTGAGAATTACAGAGTGAGAAAATATGTTAAAATGAAGACTGTCTCAGTAACATAGCTTGATATATATATGCTGATAAATGTTTTAAGATGCTTGCATTTGATGATTGCAGAAGCGTATTAAATTTTTGGATTGTTGGATATTCATAAAAGTGTAAAGGGATATACAGTCGCCGCAATGCTTAATGTTTATTACAAATATGTAAGAAGGGATATTCATCTTCTATATATCGCAGTTTACAGATATTACATAATCTGTCATTTCTAGCTGCCAGTTTCTAATCGTAGTTTCTATTCGTAGTTAAAGAGACCCCGATCTAAACTGAGCAAGAGCACGTCTATGTTTAAAATAGCTAACTATGAAGATATAAGATTCAACACCGAACATAGGTTTAAACAATGTGTATCGAAATGTTTTTGTGCCTTTTATTAGTGCAGAATGCCAGTCCTGTTGATACGAAACTTTGAGTCTACCAAGAAATTCATTCAAAAATAGCGTTTCACTTCGAACCATCTGTTCTTGCCAAACAAATCCAAATCCATAGACTTCTAATATATGCTTTATCCTAGATGCCCAGCCCCTGCAACCATTACTTTCCATTTGTACAAGCATGTTATAACATTTCTTTACATATCGCTCATTTGACATTTTCAATATTTTACACCAATATTTGATAGACCTTTTGATGGTATAAATATACAATGGATATCTTCCACATTGGCCTCGCACAACATGCGCTGAAACAGAGGATTTAATTGCTAGAAATCGTTTACAAGCTGCTACATGTATAACTTCTATTTCGTTAACAACTTTCAGTCCCCATATTTCTGCACCGTATAATAAAATTGGACAATCTTTGGTGCCGAAAATCTTAAAGAACAAGTGAAAAGGCAATAGCTTAAACATTGACAGTGATCTAAAAATACCAAATAAAACTTGCTTAGCCTGCAGACATGCATTTTCTATGTGTTTGGTCCATACTAATGACCCACCGAATAAAATACCTAGATATTTGTACCAGGAAACACATTCTATTGTACACCATTATAGAACAATTTTTCATACTTCGACAGTCTTCCACCTTTTTTAAGAACTATTACCATTGTTTTTTCCATATTTACCGTCAAACAATTCTCAGAACAAAATATCTTTAGGACATCAAGTCTTTTCTGTAAATCAAACACTGTATCAGAGATAAACACAACATCATCAGCAAATAAAAGAAGAAATAACTGTACAAGTTCAGGATTCAGCTCATAAGCTAGTTCATTGATAAGAATGGAAAAAAGAAGAGGGCTTAGGATACACCCTTGTCGTAGACCCAATGGACAATCAAAACATGTTGATAAATTATTATTAAATTTGACACACTCTTTAACACTTGCATAGAGGGCTTGGGTTGATTTAAGCAGTTTGCTGCTTACTCCTCTTAGCCTTAAAATATTCCACAGTTTTGTCCTATTCACGAAATCGAAGGCTTTGGAAAAGTCTATGAAACATGCATACACTTTACCTCTCTTTTTTGAGGGATAGCGTTCAATAACGGACTGTAGAATAAAAATGTTATCAATAGTACTGTAACCATTGCGAAAACCCGCTTGCGATTCAACGATTGTTTCATAGCAAGAGCACCAGAATGTTAGTCTATTTTTCAGAATGTGTATGTACAGCTTGCTGAAAATACTTGTAATTGATATACCTCTGTAATTGTTAACTACACTAGTGTCCCCTTTTTTATGTATAGGTACAATAAGACCCATACACCACGATTCTGGAAAATACGCTCGATCAAGCAGAACATTGGATAGCAACTGAATATGGGAACTAAAATATCCTGTGAGGACTTAAAAAATTCTGTTATGATATGATCAGGCCCAGCACTCTTGGATGATTTTAGTTCTGTAATCGCTGCACAGATCTCATCTCTAGTAATAGGAGCGTCAAGTATACTAGGGCTGTCTTGATCTATCTTCTCTTCAATATCATGATCGATAGAATGTAATTCGACATTAAATGTATCCGTATGTTGAAATATGTTTTTGAAATGTGTATACCACGAGTTCATTGTTATGTTGGGAATAGAATTCTTAGATGAAGAAAGCCTGCACATGGTGTTCCAGAACAATATTGAGTTATGCAGATTTGTAAGTAATTTTTCTTTCACAGATCCGTAGTAATTTTTTATAGATCTTAAAGTACAATTGTACTTGTTTCTAGCATGTACATACTTTCGTAGCGATGCTCCATCGTTAAAATGCCTAAAACACCCCAGAGGTCTGTCTTTCTCATGTCTTAGAAATGTGCACTCTTTTTCGAACCAAGGTTGTGAATTTCGTCTATTTATGCCATGTTTGCGTTTCATACACTGTGCAGCTCGACATATTGCATTTGTAAGAAATGTTACTGCGTTGTTAATATCTGAAAGAACGTTATCACAAAAGCTTTCAAGCAATTTAGATATATCAGGTGAAAGTAAATTCACCCTGAATTGGCCGACCTTGTCCACATCCCACTTAAATCTAAACTGCGCACCCTCGCCACGTGCATCCTGTGTTACGTTACCATCATCGTGTAGAGTGGCGTGTATGCAACGTGACTGAAACGTACATCGTACAGGTAGATGATCAGACTCAGACCTCGTAACGACATCGAATTCATGAGACAATGTGAAAAAAGAACTTGAAGTGATAATATAGTCAATGACACTTGTACCCACTGCTGAAACAAAAGTATATTCACCAACACCTGCATCTGAACCACATCTTCCATTCATGATAATGAGATTGAAGTAAACACAGAGCTGTAGCAATAAACACCCGTGTTTGTTTATCACCATGTCACGCGAATGATGTAATATATTACGGGTATCGTGTATATATAAGCAACGGTCTAAACCAACATGACTCGAAATATCATGTAAAATGTAATCCAACTCTATACCTGTTCTTGCATTAAAATCACCACCCAGTAGAACATATACATTGACAAGCTCTTGAAAAATGTCAAGTAATGATTCTTGTAAAATACATATACCGCACTTAGTGGGCTTGTTGTTATACCATGAAGAACTTTCTGGGTGTATGTACACACACGCCATAAGTATATCCTTATTTGTAGAGAGCATAGCTTTGTCAAACACAATAAAAATTGCAATCTCAGTACATTTGTACAACTGAATGAACTTCTGTATACTCCTTCTAACTAACACTAGAATGCCGCCTGTTAGTCTTCCTGCATTGGATAGTTTCACTGCTGGAACACTATAACGCACATACTCAGGGAAATCATCTTCAAGAGAAGTATGATCATGCCAGGTCTCAGTGAGTCCCACAATGACATGGTGTGCTAGGAAGGATAAGAAGACATTATCACACACCTTAGAATACAGTCCATTAATGTTCCAAAAAGGACACTAATACAAGATTCCGCCTAGGCGGGGCCACGCCCCTATCTGTTATCATTCTGCCCACCCTTCCTATTGGCTCGTAGTTGAGGGCGAGTGTTGGTATCGCTCTGTCTGTCAGACTGCCTGTCTGACTGGCTAGCAGACGATTCATCAGCGTCCTTGATGATAAGCTTGCCGTTCTTATAATAACCGAATTTGTTTTCACTTTTCAGTTTCTGTAAAGTTTCTCTCTGTTTCTTTGTAAGGTCGTTAGAGATCCCATACCCAATACATTTGAGTTTATGTCTCAGGATGACCGCCCATGACTTATCTTCTGGGTACATAAACTTCATCATGGGTCTGGGTGATCTTTTACCTGTTGATCCCAGGAGATGTGCTGCTACGATAGTATCAGGTGTGAGTGGTGAGTCCTCTTCTTGTCCAGTATTCTCGATTTTGCATGATTCTTACGTGGACCTGTACTTAAAATACCAATCGATATCTTGGCACTGAAACTCATCTCAATGCGTCCTCATTGCTATCCATCAAAAGTATATAAGATGTTATTATATTTGGTTAAAAATACAAGCGATGCTAAAAATAAACATTACTGGGCTATGTTAATTAAAAATACACTCAATCTGTTCCAACTGGGCCTTTGATAAGCATGGATTGGGGTGGGAGTTGGGAGTGCTACAGCTTTTATTCATTGTTCAACAAAGATGTAGGGGCTGCTTTCAGTTAGAATGGACAGATCACACAAATATTCAAACTCGAAAATTTTGATATTCGTATGATCTGTTATACAACATTTTATAGGTGAAATTCATTTAACAGTTGGAAATGTAAGAAAATTAAGTGTATCACTATCGCAGTTTCAATGTGGTTATTGTGATCAAATGTATTATATGAAACAAGTGTTAGTATGTCATACGACTGAGAACCAATCCAGCAGAATGTGTCACAGTGATCATTGAAGATGAATATCACGTTATGCTCATCTGTCCACGGTATGAAGATCTAAAGAGTCATTATATCCCACCTAAGTTTACGTCTTGTCCCACGTTTTGCAAATTCTGTATACTAATGTCAACCGAAAATGTCCAGCTTCTATAGAATGTTGCTTTGTTTACACACCATGACTTATATAAACGTAAATGTGTTTATACCACTCATCCATTATAACCTTTCAATTTGTATATGTACTATAGGCCTCTTCCCTATAGTTCAGAAAATAGAAAAGGTCGACCTTTTCAAATTCTTGCACCTGGAAAATTTAAAAAAATGATCCTTTCCCACAAATGCTCGACAATGGTAATTTGTACCCTTAACAGAACTGAGGCATCTGAAGATTAGTCTGTACTTGGTCTATAAATATTCTTAAGGTCGACCTTTTATTCAAAAACAGTAACAAGTTTGAGCGATGACTGACAAACTAACCCCCTTACAGTACCCACTCGGGACCATGAAGGTCCGGGTTAGAATACTGATCTTAAGTAACCCATTCTTGTCGTAAGAGGCGACTAACGGGATCGGGTGGTCAGGCTCGCTGACTTGGTTGACACATGTCATCGGTTCCCAGTTGCGCAGATCGATACTCCAGCGGTTGACCACTGGATTGTCTGGTCCAGACTCGATTATTTACAGACCGCCGCCATATAGCTGGAATATTGTTGAGTGCGGCGTAAAACTAAACTCACTGACTAACTCACTACCCACTAGGCCCCCTCACGAATATCTAATTGTCGATCCCTTACAATCAATGAACAGTGTTATGTTGTGTTGACAAAGCAACATTTCTTCACAGAGACCAGTACGTTCTATGGGTCTACCTACACCACAGAGTTCATCATCTCCATCTCGAAACTCAACTGGGCAGACTCAGCAGCTGAATGCCAGCGACAACACGGGACCTTGGCCTTCATTGACACTCCCAAGAAACGACAGGACGTAGAAACCCTTATAAGAGGGAAAGGTTAGTGTCCTGATTTTAGGTACATGCCAAGCGTGGTACATACGTCAGTTCTGGTGAACGATGAACATGACGGGTAGAAAAGTCTTATGTCAAGTTATGCACATGTGTGGGTTTTGAAAGGTAGTTGCACATTATTACTTACATGTCAGTTCTGACAGGCTAATGACAGTGTATTCCACACGTGTTGGTTCTGAAAGGCCAATGACAAATTAAGAAAACGTGTTAGTTATGAAATTGTACAACAAATTATGCGTCTGTCCAGACAGGGTTGTGAGAAATTATACGCACGCCAGGTTTTAAAGGCTAATGGCAAAATGTGCACGCGTGTCAGTTTTTTTAATGAAGAGCTGATTTCAAATTATGTTCATTTCAGTCTATATCCCCGAACATCACCAGTAGTTGTACAATAGTATAGATAGACAACCTACCGTGTGAAGTCAGTACATATCTTCATGACAACAAGTCAAGTGATTTGGACACTATTAGCCTCATTATGTATGTTGCAGCCATGAAATAGTGGTGCTCTGTAATAACCACAGGCTACGGGTTGTGAGGTCTATATCTTTATTCCGTAGAGGAAGAAGTAGTAGGAGTAGACACTCTGTAACAATCATAATTATACAATGTATATGTATATGCTAAAACCACATCCGATGAACATATGCCTTCATATATATATAGGTATAAACATCTCATAAATGCATGTCTTCATATATACACATCGGAATAACAAAGACTTAAGTAAACAATGGACCTGTCTTACATAATCTCTCGCAGGTTATGAAAAATGGCATATACTATTGTTATTATTACAAGTGACATTTCATGTGGCATATCAAGAAACAGACTATAAAAAACAGACAATGAAACCTACCCTGTGGGTGACACGGGAGTGTGCTCAAGCACCCAGCAGCCGGGCAGCCAACACGTGCAATAATCCTACATAAAATAGGATACACTGATTAGAGGTATTGTCCATGAGACAACACAGAAAATAACACCATTATACCAACATATATACATACTTGAAACTACCACTATGGAGTTACAAACAAGATACAGAATTGATGAAATAGATCAATCTTACATCATATACAGCATTTGTAAAACAAGAAGTACAAGCCAACATAAAACATATAGCAAAACCACCCATACGCACATTCATACAGGTAAAATAGCATACTGTGTAAATATCTACATTTGATTTATCTTGAACATATTTGTGCCTATGTTATACAATTATTTATAGCAGGGTTTAATTAGCTGTGTATATATTACAAACAGTATAATTACTAACCTTAGATCAAAACTCAATCTTTAGAACAGTCCTCATGTAGAGACAGTGTGGTGCAAAACTGATTAGTAACATGGCGGTGAGAAGTATATTTGAACTTACACCAATCAACTGAGAAGCTGAGCCTGGGCTATTGTTAAAACAACTAAAGACAATGACATAAAAGTAGATCGACCCAGATACCCTTAAATACACAATGAACCAGCCCTGTAACACAGAACTGAACAGTTAAGGCCAAGACAAGATGCGACTGGATTGACAACATATAATATATCTATACTGTATAGAGAGTCGTCTGTCGGATCACCTGAAATAAGAATAAAATGAAAATGATTAATTATAAATGTATGTACACAATATACAATCCCTGGATTTATCCCTGTTACACACTTCCCCCCCTGCAACAAAATGGTGTCCACATCATTTGATGCTTCCACTGATAAGGTTGAGAAGTGTGTTACGAGCACTGACATCATCCAGCACACCGGTTCCAATCAGAGATACAAGATACTCTGCTCGTCTCCTCCAGTCTGTATCCGTGGTAACTGACATGACATAATCTCCAGTTTCCATCCATTGGGGTCTATGTCTTTCACGGGTGGATCTTCTTGGGGGTGGAGGGTTGTCTCTGGGTGCAACTTCAACATCCCCTGCATCCTGATAAGATGTCTCGTCCAAAACTACAGGAGTGAATTCAGTAGGCAATGTGACGTCAACAGGAGTAGCTTCTTCTGATTCCTCTACCTGCTCACGATCTGGAGTAGGTACATCTGTTGATTCCTCTGCATCATCATCATCCATCGCAGTGACTCTTCTATCCTCTTCTGCTATAACCTCAGTTGGCCTATCGACTGCTTCAGCACTCGAAACTGACGGTTGGGATGAAGTGATGGGGACTATCACAGATTCTTCGTCACTATCATCAGGTTCTCTCCCTTGCAATCTACGTGATGATCTTGTCTTAGAGACTGGTACTGATGGTAAAGTTCTACGTAGCTTTGGTACTGTCTGAGATACAGGTGCTGATGGTAATGTTCTACGTTGCTTTGGTCCCGAAATATCCTGTCCCTGTAAAGATCCTATTGGAAGCAAGAGATTCCTATGAAGGGTCTTTCTTCTTCCTTCACCATTTTCCTTGCCAACTAAGTAAACGGGCACAGATGTATTTGGCTGATCGATCACAACATAGACATCATTTTCCCATCTGTCAGCAATTTTATGGCGTCCTTCAAAGGCTACAATCTTGACAAGTACTCTGTCGCCTATGTCCAAAATAGCAGCTCTGGCTCGTTGGTCATAATTTACTTTCTGCTTTTTCTGAGATGTCCTCGCCTTTTCTGTGGCCAGTTCGTATGCTTGTTGAAGTCTCTTCTTTAACGACTCTGTATACTTGAGCATAGATCTTGGTTTTCCTGGTTCTATGTCAAGACCAAAGGCCAAATCAATGGGAAGTCTTGGGTGCCGTCCGAACATAAGAAAGTATGGAGAGTGCTTCGTGGACTCATGCCTTGTACAGTTGTAGGCATGCACTAAGGGCGCTACCTGTGTCTTCCAATCTTTCTTAGATTCTGGATCCAGTGTTCCCAGCATATTTAACAGAGTTCTGTTAAATCTTTCGCACATGCCATTGCCCATTGGGTGATAGGGTGTAGTAGAGGACTTGTCAATTCTTAGTAACTTGCAGAGCTCAGTCATCAGATTTCCAACAAAGTTAGCACCTTTGTCTGAATGGATCCTCTTCGGCAAGCCGTAGTGACTGACAAAGTTGTTAAAGAATAGATCTGCTGTAGTTTTTGCGGAGGTATTCTTGCAAGGATAAGCTTGGGCGTATCTAGTAAAGTGATCTGTGATGACTTGTACATACTGCTGTCCTCCCTTTGATGATTCTAGGGTGAGAAAATCCATGCATACCAACTCAAGTGGTTGGGTTGTCTCGATGTTTACTAATGGGGCTCTGTCAGTAGTCGCTTTCCTCTTGATACACCGTTCACAGGTCTTTAGATGCATGTCAACATCATGTGCCATGCCTGGCCAGAAAAATCGCTCCTTCAGTAGGGAAAGTGTCCTGTCTCTCCCAGGGTGTCCAACGTTGTCATGCAAGCTACGAAGGGCTGCTGATCTACATCTGGAAGGTAAGACCAGTTGTTCCTGATCAGTGTCCTTTTGACAGGTAATTCTGTATAAAACTCCATGCTTGATTCTAAAATGATGGTAGTTCTTTAGCAGTGAAGTCATTTCCTTGTCTCCAATGTATTGAGTCCTGTCGGGTTTCTGTCCAGCTTCGAGACTATCCATAATTGTAGCTATAGCTGGGTCTCTATGTTGAGCACTGCTCCATTCCTTGGCATTGTTGTGACACTTGACATCAAATACTCCTGAGCCATCATCACCTATTGCATCAGCATCCAAGCACATTGTTTCAACCAAGCTGGAGACCTGAACTTTGTTACAGATTGCACTCACTAGATCCGTGGTTAGTTCTTCTGTGTCAGTGTTGTCACTCTTAGGTAATCTAGACAATGCATCTGCATCTGAGTTACCTTTTCCTGGTCTGTAGGTGATGGTGAAGTTATAATTTGATAAGGCTGCCAACCATCTGTGTCCTGTTGCATCCAGGTGAGCTGTTGTCAAAACGTAGGTGAGTGGATTATTATCTGTGAGTACGACGAAACTGTTTCCATAGAGATAATCATGAAATTTTTCAGAGATGGCCCATTTCAAGCATAAGAATTCCAACTTGTGTGCTGAATAATTCCTTTCTGATCTACTCAACCCTCTACTGGCATACGCTATCACCCGTTGTTTTCCTCCGTCTTCTTGGTACAAAACAGCTCCAAGGCCTTGTGTACTTGCGTCCGTATGCAGTTCAAATGGTTTGGAGAAATCAGCATATCCCAATACTGGTGGGGTAGAAAGACAAGTCTTCAACTGGTTGAAAGCTTCTTCTTGTGCTGATCCCCAATACCATTCCTGTGGAATATTCGATTTGGTAGTTCTGTGCTTCTTTGAAGATGTCTTGGGCAGAAGGTCTGATAGTGGTCTGGCAATCTTGGAGAAATCTTTGACGAATTTCCGATAATAACCAGCGAATCCAAGAAAGCGTCTTATTTCCTCTGGAGTGGTGGGTGTAGGCCACTGTCTGATCTTTTCAACCTTGTCTGGGTCAGCTTCTATTCCATCCTCTGATACAATATATCCGACGTAACGTACCTTCGTCTTGAAAATTTGCATTTTTTCGGGGCAAGCTTAAGTCCACATTCCTGAAGACGTCTGAAGACAAGTTCAAGCCGTTCTACATGCTCCAGATAGTTCTTAGAAAAGATTATGAGATCGTCCAAATATATCAAGCAAATCTTCAAGTGAAGTCCCTCCAAGCATTTTTCCATGAGTCTTTGGTATGTGGCTGGAGCGTTAGATAATCCAAAAGGCATTCTGTTATATTCATAAAACCCTAAGGGGCCCACTGTAAAAGCTGTTCTCTGTTTATGTTCTTCTGCCATCTCAACCTGATGATATCCGCTTTTCATGTCAAGAACAGAGAAGTACTTCATCCCCCCCAGACAATCAAGAAGTTCTTCAATTCGCGGAAGGGCATAACTGTCCTTAATGGTGCGACGGTTCAGCACGCGAAAATCTATACATAGTCTCAATCGTCCATCCTTGCGCTTAGCCAAAACAACATTAGAGGCCCACGGACTATGTGAAGGTCTGATCACGCCAGCAGCCAGAAGATCTTGAAGATGACTCTTTACTTCACTGTACATGCCGGGTGGAATTCGACGGTGTCTCTGTTTAAATGGAATGTCATCTTGTAATTCTATCCTGTGTTCAACCATAGTTGAGTGTCCTAAATCATCATCCCGCTTTGAGAAAATATCTGTAAACTTCATGATAAGTTCAAGTCCCTGTGCTATCTCCTCTCTTGTTAATCCATCATGCTCAACTTCCACTTGCTCCAGTAAATTGTCAGAGTCCACAGGTTGTCCAGGTGATAACCGTTCTATAGTAACAGGTTGCAGTTCACAGATGACAGCTTTGGGATGTATAACAGCTGTCTGTGTAGTGATATTTGACACAAGTATCTCTATTTCCTCTGGATGATGGTAATCATAAGTTACAAGCGTTGGTGCAATATCCAGATCAGTTGATACAGATGAAGCTACGGTAGCCTAGACTCAACTGGCCTTTGATGCTGACTGTGTGGTTAGCCGGTATGGAAATACTTTTGTATTCTGCACATTTGGCAAGTCCTAACTTTCCTCCATTCTTAGTCAACTCCCTGTCCTGGATGACCAAATTTCTAAATGTCAAATACCATGGTGTATACAAGTCACCCTTTTGAAGAAATCTGGATCCATTAAAGCTCTTGCATTCTTCCAACAGATATAAAAGGACATTAGTTCCCAATAAGACAGGTACCCTACAGTTGTATCTAGTATCCGGGACAACTAAGAGTAAACATGACGTTTCTGTATCTTTGTCTATGCCACAACCAATAGATTTGATATTAACTTCCACGAATCCTTTATATGGCAATGACGATCCTCCGGCGTGTTCAATATCCAACATGCAGTCTAAGGCTTGTATAGGTATATGACTGAGATGGCTTTTATAGAATGATTCCGATACAAAGGACACAGTTGCTCCGGTATCCAATAACGCTCTCACAGAAATATTTTCAACCTGTATTTCAACTTCATTTGAATGTCCAACTAATCTGTCCATTAACGGCTTTCCTCGGGGTTGTGATCCTAGGCCTGATAGTCCCCCTTGCCCATAGGCCTGTTCCAGTTTAAAGGTTTGCGGCGATGATCCAACCTAACTCGACAGCCATAAGCAAGGTGACCAGGGTACCCACATCTCCAACAGACTGGTTCCTGAGACTGAGCAGAAGCCTGGTCTGTGTATGCTGTAGATGGTGAATGGGAAGTAGCCTGTTGTGGTGCCATAGGAGGAGCAGATGATACTCTACTTGGACCGGTATCTGACCAACCTTCATTTCCATGTTTATATTGACCTCTGCCTCTGTTTCTATCATATCTTTCTCTGACGGATGTAGATGCAGGTGCCTGTTGGTTATGATGGACAAATGAGGAAGGCTGTAGCTGCTGTATCTGAGCAGTCATGTGCTTCTGTTGTTCCTTCATATCAGCAAACTCCGAGTACATCTCCTTAAACATAGACTTAATCTCAGAAAGATCCTGACTAGATGAGTCTGTGACTGAGGCTTTAGCTGTATGAGCTGTGGCTTGTTTGACCTTTACCTTGGGTGCGTCAGCTGTGTTTCGTTGTAGATCAAACTCCATTTCCCTGAGGCATAAACGAAGATCATCAAAGTTTTTGATTGACTCATACTTGTATCCAGCCAAACTTTTAAGAGCCGGATTAAGTCCATCCCATAATCTTGTCCTCAACATTTCATCCTGTTCTACTGGTGGTATTGACTTTTGCTCTGCTAACTGATAGAGTAACCTTTCCAAGCGACAACTCCATGCTGAGACATCCTCGTTTTCTCCTTGACCAGTACTGTAAAACTTGGACATAAGTACAGAACTCCTTCTAAGTGTCCCAAAAGCACTCTTAAGCTTCGATAATATGTCTGATGGCCTTAGGTCCCAGTTTCATGACAGCTAGAGCTGCTTCTCCTTTAAGGGATCTTCTGATGGCTTGTAGGATTGTACCTTTGGAATAGGTCTGTGTGTCCAATAAGCAATCCACTTCATAGTGCCACAAGTCATACTCTGCGTCCTTACCAGGCTCTCCACTGAAGAAAGGTAATTTAGGGAAGTTATGATAGGTCACTGCAGACGCTTTGGTTTCAGATTCTGGGTTTACTCCCTCGGGTTCCTTCTTAATGACAGGTGCTATGTCCTGCTGTGCTAATCCTTGAATCCAATACTTGAAATCCTCAGGTGAGTCAGATTTAGGTTTGAATCCTGCCTTTCGAAAGGCCTCCACCATGTTATCGAGTTCCTCCTTGTTGAACTCCATCGTGAATGAATGCGCTGTATTCACTGAACGTGAAATGCAAACACTCTTACGAGAAACAACTGTTGTGTTTGAGGTACAAGGTATATGGCATACCAATGCGTAGTAGCAAGAAAGATGAATAACACACTACATGTACAATGTAGTGGAGAAGTAAAAGGTAAATACATAGGTAAGTACTATATGAAAGGTAATGTGTACCTGTTGTGAAGAGCTTATAGTACTTAATAAATAATATGAGTATCAGAAGCGAAGTGTAGACTTGCAGTGATACAAAGAAGGAAAACGGTAAACGTTAAGTTCGACACGGATAAGAGAGAAGCAGAACCGTAGAGTACGACGCGAAGCAGCAGATTCAAGCACAGCGCGGGCAAACGAATAACCTGTTCAGTACCAAATGAATAAATAGCAAAGACAATCTATCAACACATCATTTAAGAAAAAAACCCAAACTACAAATGCCCAATGAACTATGACATGTATACTACAAAGGAGATATTGTTAGTATCATGCTGTGTTAGTGCAGTGACATGTAAAATCTACCAATTACACTTAATTTTGTGTGGTAAGACTTGAAGTGTTTATGCCTATTTAGTTCATATTTAAAGAAAGTAGTTAAAGTCAACTCAACCACACATCAATCAATCACAATCTATGTACCTGAAACCGAGTGTTACCCAAGCTTAAGAAACAACACTGGGTTAACTGAGATAAATACACTCAGTTACATATTCTGTAGTAGTAGTACCGGTACTAATGAAATACTAATGTCATGGTAAAACCATACATATACCAGAGTCTGTTATGAATTGTAGTGATAGAAAAATTCAAACAATGCTTCCAATGTTTGAAGAAAATATGCAAATACTTTGACAAGCTGTCAGATATATGTATTAATACAATGAAATGTCACAATGCAAGTTAGGTATACCACATTTCAACACAAGAAATAACAACAAAGTGTCATCATAAAGCCTTTATGGCTATACTTCACTCAGATGGCATATTGATATTCTTATTGATGAAGGAGCTCACGAATTCTTCAGCGCTCATGTATAAATATTGTCAATGCAAAAAAGGTTCAAGCATGTCAATGGCATGAACACAGAAAGTCACAATTCACAGGAAGACTGTCATCATAGTTACGCACACACGAATATAGTCGTTATCAATGTTCTCACCCCAGATGTGGCAGAACTCAGAAATGGAACATCAGATCCATCTCTCATGCACAAGCAGTTGAATACTGTCTTCGGCTACTGGCTCTGGCGTTGCTCAGATATTCCTCACTGGGGGCTCCATTGTTGCAGCCATGAAATAGTGGTGCTCTGTAATAACCACAGGCTACGGGTTGTGAGGTCTATATCTTTATTCCGTAGAGGAAGAAGTAGTAGGAGTAGACACTCTGTAACAATCATAATTATACAATGTATATGTATATGCTAAAACCACATCCGATGAACATATGCCTTCATATATATATAGGTATAAACATCTCATAAATGCATGTCTTCATATATACACATCGGAATAACAAAGACTTAAGTAAACAATGGACCTGTCTTACATAATCTCTCGCAGGTTATGAAAAATGGCATATACTATTGTTATTATTACAAGTGACATTTCATGTGGCATATCAAGAAACAGACTATAAAAACAGACAATGAAACCTACCCTGTGGGTGACACGGGAGTGTGCTCAAGCACCCAGCAGCCGGGCAGCCAACACGTGCAATAATCCTACATAAAATAGGATACACTGATTAGAGGTATTGTCCATGAGACAACACAGAAAATAACACCATTATACCAACATATATACATACTTGAAACTACCACTATGGAGTTACAAACAAGATACAGAATTGATGAAATAGATCAATCTTACATCATATACAGCATTTGTAAAACAAGAAGTACAAGCCAACATAAACATATAGCAAAACCACCCATACGCACATTCATACAGGTAAAATAGCATACTGTGTAAATATCTACATTTGATTTATCTTGAACATATTTGTGCCTATGTTATACAATTATTTATAGCAGGGTTTAATTAGCTGTGTATATATTACAAACAGTATAATTACTAACCTTAGATCAAAACTCAATCTTTAGAACAGTCCTCATGTAGAGACAGTGTGGTGCAAAACTGATTAGTAACATGGCGGTGAGAAGTATATTTGAACTTACACCAATCAACTGAGAAGCTGAGCCTGGGCTATTGTTAAAACAACTAAAGACAATGACATAAAAGTAGATCGACCCAGATACCCTTAAATACACAATGAACCAGCCCTGTAACACAGAACTGAACAGTTAAGGCCAAGACAAGATGCGACTGGATTGACAACATATAATATATCTATACTGTATAGAGAAGTCGTCTGTCGGATCACCTGAAATAAGAATAAAATGAAAATGATTAATTATAAATGTATGTACACAATATACAATCCCTGGGATTTATCCCTGTTACATGTATTTGAATGTGTAAAAAAACCTGGACACATGTTTCAGAGTTTCAGGTGATAATGGCTTACCTGCGTTATTCACACATCCAATTGCATGTAACAATTCTTTGGATAGAAATACGTCAATGTTGGAGAAGAGCTTCACACCAATGGTCAAATTTTGTTTGGTTACACAAAATTATATAATTTGTAAATACATTTTTTGGAGAAGTATATTTTCGAATTCTTTAAAGTGATAGTTTACACCATTGTAAATGAATAAAATATATTCCAGGTATTCTCGGATGGATTGACCTTCAACAATTTGCTGATATACAAATCAATAACATCCCACAACGCGCAAAATTCACTTAAATATACTGAACTTAGGAGTGCTGATCGTTGGCCTGTCTGTCCTGTGTGACCGATGATTGATGAGGGAACTCTGCATTATTGTACCATTGACGTACATATATATATTGTTGACTATCGTGCGAAATCACCTCTCATTTCCAATATACACTAAACGTCAGAAGAAACGTTACCCTCCTTCCTTAATGACGGAGGTACCTATCTTCAACTGGCGTTTCGAAGCGTGGACGTCCACTTCTTGGTCTGTCTACGGTGACCCCAGTCTGTCTGAATCCCTGAATAAATCTTATAACCGTGATACGGTGGCATCTGACTGACTGACTGACTGAGTTTAGTTTTACGCCGCTTTTAGCAATATTCCAGCAATATCACGGCGGGGGACACCAGAAATGGGCTTAACACATTGTGCCCATGTGGGGAATCGAACCCGGGCCTTCGGCGTGACGAGCGAACGCTTTAACCACCAGGCTACCCCACCGCCCCCGGTGGCATCTGAGGGCGTTGGTAACAGCATTGTATGTCGACCCCTCCTACACCATCCCAATGGCTCTTTATCTCTCTTCAGCTGTTAATCGTGGCATATATGTCGTTCTTGTGTATCATATCATCTTTTTTCTAGGCTGTCTTCATACCCTATAGAATCATTCTACATGTGAAATGGATGCAATTCCTGCTTGAATATTGCTGCGTTTTGGCGATTGATATTGCTATGTGTAAACAGAAAATGGAAAAATGTTTCTTTGCAAGCAAAAATGTTAAGAAAGATCATGTTAGATGTTTCTAAACATTTCTTTCACAATATCAAAGACACGTTTAACTTGTTTTCCATAATGCAAATCAGCAGAAAATGTTTTAAAAGATTGAAATCATAGCAATGATTATTTTACAATTTTACACACTCTACAACAGTTGTTTCTTATTATTTCAATCTAAATCACTGTTGTTTGCTTATTTCCGCATGGACGAAAATAGGACAATTTTACTCTTCTGTAAAAGATGCATTTCACCTAAACATGAATGTATTTGAGAATTTGTTTTCGTGATTTGCATAATTATTAAGCGTTCTTGAAACTAATACCTTCTAACATGTCTTTGATAGTTTTTAAGCAACGTTTCTTTTGGCTTGTAATGTACACTGCAACAAAAAGGCATACATCGGACAGTATTACCCGAGGGAGAAGTTTACTTCGTACTTATCTTATGGACATGTTAAATGTACAAAATATCATGTATATTTATTGTATTTTGAAGATCGATAAGCTCGCTACCGACTATATTACAAGTAAACAAAATGGCGTCTGCCTCTCGACTGGATTTTAAAATTTATACTGACAAGCTTGTGTGTGCAAACGTTGCAATGTATAAAATAGTTTAAACAAAGCAGTGAAAGTCGGTACAATAAATGTGTACATAGAGGACTAAAAACACAGCTAACCGAACGGTTTTCGAACACCGTGCACTGCATGCATGCACTGCATATTACTACGTCACACGAGATATATAAACGAAATCTATGACAGCAATACCTTCACTCCGGATACAGTGCCAAACTGCCGTGTATATATGATGTAAATCCTCCCTCCGTCTTGATCAACAATCAGTCATGTCTAACAATGTGTGAAGCGTGTCCCCTCACCGTGATATTGCTGGAAGCGGCTCAAAACCCACCTGACTCGAATTCAGAAGTTATCTTTCCTTCCCAATTGTTCGTTTAGCTTACTTATTATTGGTGTAGCTTCCTGATTGTAACTGTTGAATCCTCATCATCACCCATTCACCGCTTCGGCTGTCTCTGAACCTTCCCGATTATGACCTTCCTCAATGTCCTTGTACCCTCCTGATTGTTCGAGTACCGCCCCGACTAGATGTGTACCCTCTTAAATTGTTCGAGTACCGCCCCGACTAATTTTGTACCCCTCCCAACTGTTTGAGTACCGTCCCGACTAGATGTGTACCCCCTTACATTGTTTGAGTACCGTCCCGACTAGTTTTGTACCCATTCCAACTGTTCGAGTACCGTGCCGCTAGTTTTGTACCCCTCCCAACTGTTCGAGTACCCTCCCGACTAGATGTGTACCCCTCTTAAATTGTTGGAGTACCGTCCCGACTAGTTTTGTACCCTCCCAACTGTTCGAGTACCGTCCCGACTAGTTTTGTACCCTCCCAACTGTTCGAGTACCGTCCCGACTAGTTTTGTACCCCTCCCAACTGTTCGAGTACCGTCCCGACTTGTTTTGTACCTTCCGTATTGTTCGTGTACCGTCCTGATTGTTTCTATACCTTCCCAACCGTCCTGGCTGGCCTTGAACCTTCCGTATTGTTCGTGTACCGTCTTTATCTGTTTTCTACCTTCCAATTGTTCGTGTACCGTCCTGATTGTTTCTATACCTTCCCAACCGTCCTGGCTGGTCTTGAACCTTCCGTATTGTTCGAGTACCGTCTTTATCTGTTTTGTACCTTCCATAGTGTTCGCGTAGAGTCCTTGTTGGTTTTGAACCGTCCATATTGTTCGAGTATCATTCTGTGAGCAATACCTGGAGAAGGAATATGAGCGTTGTATCCAGTTAATGTCTTTGTAGGTTTGACCGAGTATGTGTGGTTGGGGGCGTCGGATGTTGAGACAGAAGACACGTGGGTGTGGCTGGATGGACGACAACTCGACTTCACTGCCTGGGCAACTTATATCCCACAGCCGAACAACTACAGGAATCAGGACTGTCTTGCCGTCATTTACAACGATGCTATTCAGTATGCGGACTGGTTTGATAACGACTGTTCTCAGAAACAATATTTCCTGTGCGAATTCATACGGAAGCTACAGAATCAGGACTAACTTAGCGTCATCAGCAACGATGGACTCTGGCATATTGATTGGTTTGTTAACGTCTGGTTTCAGAAAAAACTATTTCTTCGAATTGATACCAAACTGAATTGATAACCATAACTGTTATGGTTTTCGCACTGGATGATCAAATACAATAATTTTAAACATATAGTTTCTATAAGTAAACTATCAAGTGGTTGTATATGTGAATACCACTGTACTGTGAGCAATATGGCCAGATACATGTTATGTAATTGGTAAATTATTCCAATTCTGTTAGTTCGACAAGGTTTGCAACAATGGCGTCTCCCTTTCAACGTTTATTTCCTTCTTCCGAATGTATTGTGTCATGTGGCAGTGTTATAGTGTAACAAAGCTTCAAGTGTAATACATTGTACATGTGAGGGGCAGTGGTGTGCTATGTTTAGACTTGTGCTAGACTATATAGAGTTCTGGAAGGTCCTACAAACTACTACCACTATATGGACTATTCTGGCCCGGAGATTTGGATTTAGTTTGGTATGTTAGTGGAGCCTCGTCTCACATGACATCTCAAGTGACCAGCAGACTCGCATTGTGTGTGATGACCATTATACCCTGCCAGTCCTAGCTGGATTTCTGTTGCTGAGGAGTGGACATTACCACCGCTGTCTTTATTTCTATAATCAATGCCCTTGTATAACATTGGCTTTGAATGTGTACTGCCACATTGTTTTGTAATTCCGAAGAGATACCTTGGCATTAATTTGTTTTTGTTTTAACGTTTCAGTTTCAACATGGGAATTAACTCGTAACATCTGCAAAACATAATGTGCCGTTGAAGTTTGACAACTTAAGTACAAAGCAGTGAATTAATGTCAATTTCCGGAGATGTATGTAGTCAATTTCAGCGAAAGAATAACTCGTATTTCTCGCAAAGAGCATTTTTATTTCCAAAGTGAATATGTTGAAATTACTTGCTCGTAATCGTATTTCTCTCTCCCACCCCATCCGGAATAAACCAAAACCAAACCAAGCAAATACAAGCCACGAACATATATATTTTGAAACGTTACTTGATAGTTTCTTACTATTCAATAACATTGTTGACGTTTGCCCAACACAACATAGATATCGTACCCAAATGCAACGTTGACCACGCCTCATAATCCTCGCCCAACGTTAAAGATTCAGTCGATGTTGACTGGTTCATGACATGCCCCGAAATGGTCGATAGAACCCGAGAGAGACAGTCGTCTCATCACTGTGTTCCTGATGTGGTAACCCAACACTGTTGATGCAGATATCGATGTATCTTTAACAGGTATACCACTAACAATCTCAATGGACTTTCTACTATTGGGGCGTAACATGAACGTGCAATTCAACAAAATCATTATTTTCATGATATTTTTTACTTACCGCATTGAAAAGGATGTTTTTCGTGTTTTGCCAACATGTTGACAATATTTGTGAAGTCGCAATCACTTTTAAAATATCTTCTTTGTTGATTTCGGAAAACACCACATGTGCACGCTCTTCTGTACGTCAGTTTTCCTCGTAGTAGTCACACACTGTTTCTGGCTTTGCTGTTAATCTTGTTAAAGTAATAATATTGCGTAAACATTTTTATTATGTCAACGGTGATCTTTGATCTTGACATTGTGCATAATTACAATATCAAATAAACAATCTTGCATCCTATTTTTAGCATGCTGTTCATTTGAAATCATTGCTGCTGTCACCCCAGCGGTATTAGTATACTTCACGGGTGGTTAGGTTTTGGGATATTCAAACACAGAAGTCCATCAGTTGGTCCACAACACTTTATTCGAGGTCTAAATATGCAATTACATGATAGCGCAGCAACGGCCAGGCAGTATCACAGAGGCGATCGTAATACCACCTGCCTAGCTGCTGTCACAGGGTAGAGTCCCCTTACAACAAGAATGCAATGTATATATACTACTGACTGTCAGGCAGCCCTGTGTCGTATTACGATACATGTATGGTCAGCCTTCAGTATCCAGCACCTCATCCACAATGTTAAACTTCCGTTGCCGAGTTATTTTCTAACGGCGACCGGTGGTCCACACTTCCATCGGTAACGGATCTGTGGCACATCTTCAGGCAACTCAACAGTGATCCTACATGCATCTGCAAGACCGCCAGGGAATCAGACGCTTTTTTCAGTGCGCGGGTTTGGTATGGTCACCGGAATATAACAGGAACGTTGTGTGCCGGGAATCGATCAATACACGGACTGTCCTCGTTCGTAGACCGTACAATTAAACTTAGTCGGAAGGTGACCAACCATAGTCTGGGTAAGCATCGAGCAAGCCCATTGGATTGGTTCTGTGTACATTCAGTAGAGTGAATAGTGTTACACTGAGATTGGAAGTTGAACTTGCCAGGATAATACAGTAGGGCCTACACCAGCCTGTTACAGAATGTTCCAGAAGAGATTCAAACCAGCACCAGGGCATGCACTTGAGTGAAGATCACTTTTCACCCTGGATACTCAGCCTTGGTCTATTGTGGAAGCTTGACCACTGTTGTAGGTGAATATAGCTCATCACTGTCTTTATAGCATCTGTGTTAAATTGCTGTACTTGCATTTGGGCTGCCATTGCAATTGTACTGCCACTCTTGTTTAACTGTTGTAGTAATTACTTTGAAGCCATTTATGATGATTTGAAAACTTGGTTTATTTCAGAATACAAGAATAATTGAACCATTAGTTGGTTTCATACCGAATTGTCTCACCGAAAGCGTATTGGTTTACTTATTGCTGTCATTTGAACATCGACACGTAACAGTATATATGTAAAGGTTTTGGCTCAGCGTACTTCTGACATTCTAGAAATATCCAAGCACTAGCACAATGACGTGTGGAGTACCCGAGTCAAGTGTAGATGAAGTGGCTTCAGTAGGGGATTCCGGGTTGACAGTTGACAGGGATTTGCTGAGCGCTTCCGTCACTCTCTTCTGTCAGAAGGGGAAGATAAACGCTCTGCCATATTTGGCAGATAAGATTTGAGCGTCCTTGGTTCGTGGACTAGGCCATGGGATCCGTCTTTATGTTGTAGAATAGGATATCTAAAACTTTGGGACTGTTTCAGTCATTCCATGATGCAGCAGCAATATCACGACTAACCTGCATATACCTTAATTTTATTATTGCGAAGTACACATAATCAATCCAAATCAACCAAACTAATCATTTATATAGCGCCTGTTTCCAGTCAGTGAAATTCTGCTTGAAGGCGCTTAGAGGAGCAGCTCTGCTTGAATTATACACACCCTCTAATCGCAGAACATGAAGTATACACTTATAAATCTACAACTCTTGAAATATACACCTCTTGTAATGTCCGGTTTAAACAACACACACCTACAATAAGAATTTACCTGCTGTACACATGGCAATGAATGTACCTTACAGTTTACGCATCTTTTCACATCTATACCTCATTTAAATCACATATGCAGATGTTCGATTTGATAATGACACTTCGACACTATGTATAACAATGTACCAGTCCCATAGCTCAACCCTAAACTATCTCCTTTAACCCGTGAAGATCCAGGTTAGAATTGATCTTCAGTAACCCATGCTTGTCCTAAGAGGCGACTACCGGGATCGGGTGGTAAGGCTCGCAGACTTGGTTGGACATGTCATCGTATCCCAATTGTGTAGATCAATGCTCTGCTCTGCAGTTGCCCACTGGATTGTCTGGTTCAGAATCGAGTATTTACATACCGCCGCCATATAGCTGGAATATTACTGAGTGCGGAGTAAAAGTAAACTCTCTCACGATCTCCTTCAAACATGTGGACACATTCAATCCTATCACCAACAATATCTCATTAAAAAGTTGGGTACTAAGTAGCAGGGAGAATATATCTGAGATATACGATACAACAACACGATGGGGTCATTTCAGAGCACATGGCGGTTACTCAACAAAACAATAACGTATATAGCGTTAACCACCTCATTGATGGTGAATTACCATCTCCTTTGTAATAACCGCTTTAATGTTTGGTAAAACAACTTGGTCTGTATATATATAAAAAGCTTCCAGAACATTCTCCAACACCATTTGTCACACAAGAATATTCATCAATACACCTAGATTCCAGACGGCTCTTGTCTCCCAGAATAGTAACCCGCACCCAGCTGCCATCCTTCTTTACAGAAACGATATAGTATAAATGCAACACTGTTCTACAATGTCAAGAAGCACTGCAAGTAATATCTAACAACTATTTACCCTTAATACAAGCTAGTGCAAATTTAATTAAATCGACTGTATGTCAGCGCAAAAATCGATGGCAGTGTAAACAAAATGGCAATTTAAAATATAAGAGCAGTGATAAAACCAATATGGTCAAATCTAATTTGGAAATAAATTAAAAACCTTCCAGAAATGTCCATACTATGCGGGATTGTTCTTTGCTGTTCTGGAAAATTAGAGCACGCTTGACCCCAAAACCATCTAAATATTGCTACTTCTCTACCCAAGTGACTGCTTACATCAGATGGTGATTCGCTCCTAACACCTAGGTATTGTTAATAAACGTTGTTATGAACTCAATTGTAACTGAATCAGTATAGTACGATTACGAATGTGGTATTTTTACCCACAGTTCGAGACCGGTTCTACAGGATCTCTCGTGGGAATGTAATTGTACTTGGGTTTCATTATGCAAATGGGAGTCTGAAGGTTTGAATCAATACTTTACAAACGCATCTATCATTTTCAGTGGTCCTCAGATACTTCAATGAAAAATGAGAGCGAAAACAGAAAAAGAACAAAGTCAATCAAGGATCAGGAACACACAGTGCTGACATGTTAAACATACGTTTTTCACAACACGTATGGGGAGATGCCATTCCTCTATGTATGATGAGCAGACCCACGGTGACGATATAAACCACCAACCAGGAACCGCCTGTAAATACGCTGATAGACATAGAGATACTTCTTGCGATCAATGACAGATCCGTTGTTCCAAATCTACCAACAACATAAGTTCGACAGGGTCTCTGGGAAACGTTACTGTACTCTATGCTCTGTACAGATGGGAGCCTGTGATGTAAGGGAATACTTTGCTACATAAATCTAATAAATAATACTTGTGTTGACAAAGACAGTAGGTTGATCAACAGTGCAGGCGGTTTTGACGTGGTGATGGTGACTTGGAAGAAGGTGAACACTGTATATTCAGTTCTCAGCCAACATTTCCTCATGCACATGTCCTCTGTGCGTACCATGGACACAGGCATTGCCTATCTGCTGGTCACACTGTGCCTGACTACTGGAGTAGGTGGTTCCCTGAATTCTTGTTTGGCGAATGGGTTAATCAAAGAAGGAAAATATCTTCAACATTCAGACTTCGCTGAAGAACGACACACCTCAATATTTTCATGTGCTGTGGAATGCTATAAATATGGATTTTGCGAATCCTTCAACTTTAATACGAAAACAAAATCTTGCTCTCTAAACTTTGAAGATGATATCCTGAGACCTGAAAACTTGATTGCTGCAGAGGATTCTGTGTACAGTAGTATTGCTGGATGGCAACTGGTGGGTGCACCTTTTAATGAGTTCTCAAATGCGTTTGTTTTTTCGGTTTTGCTATCTTTGTTATCTGTTTTTAGATGCAACCTGTAAACACAAGCATTTTGTACATTTTGTAAGTCAGTGATTGTGGAAATGAGACCATTCTTCAGCATACATGCCAGTTTATTTTCCAGAGATGTACCTACACATCAACGCGTCATGCCAGAACTTGCACTGGATAAATCCTTTTCAAGTGTAATCTCCTAATGCTATGGAATCATATCCCATGTATTTAGTACATGTATATCCCTTGTACATAATCTATGCAAGTTTGCCCAACAGTATTACCCTATAGTTTTATATAGGGTTTCACTGGTTATAAAGATCCTGTAATGAAACAAACAAACTACACCGCACAGTTTTAAGGCCACGGATTCTCGTTTACGTTGTCATTGTTTTGTTCAAGGTGACGGCCTCAGGGCCTTGTATCAACCAGACCTGTGGGAAGCATGAGAAGTGTGTGGTAACACGTGTGTCCAGCACTGTCTGTGGTAAGGCGTATACACTGTTCTCATTTGTGACGTTAAAGTGAGTGAGTACCAAAACGGGAAAGCCTGTGTGTGTACATCGAATAACGGATACACAGAAGTGTTTGAATGTCATATGGGGATACGACAAGGTTGTCTTCTCAGTCCGTTTCTGTTCTCACTTTTCATTAATGAATTGGTCGACGAAATCAGGTCCAATTTTACAAATGACGTTCAGTTATTCCCTGCCTTACTCGAGCTGTTCCTTCTTGTATTTGCTGATGATGTTATGTTTTCTGATACTGTAAATGAACTCAAAAGACAAATTGATACTTTAGAAAATTACTTTAGAACATGGATTCTTTAAATAAATGTAAACAAGACAATATAAGTTGTTCACTGGTCACGAGGGAGACATAGGCTGATGTACCCTCGATGTTTGTTTATGTTCCCTGAGCCCGAAGGTAACATAAATAACATAAAGAAACATCGAGGGTACGTCATCCCATGGGCCCCGAGTGACCAGTGAACAACGTATTTATCTTAACGAACACCTCAACGGTAATTTTGAACTGTTTGAAGCATCGGATCGGATCATAGTATGGAGTACCCGACGACAAGACAACAAGAAAAACAAAAGTTTTTTCCCTTCCATCGATTTGCATTCGCAAAACATCGGTAATTTCTGTACATCATACGTGATTCAATGTTATTCCAGATAAACAATAACTACTACGGAGTACCAAATGAGTTTGGCATTCCCAGCGGGGTACATAGAAAATGTTACTCGTTTGTAAGCGGAGTACATTGAAAATAATAGACGAGCGCTCAGAAAACGACATTTATGTGTGAGGCAGGATAAACATTGTTGTATTTAAACATGGAGGCGATCTCACTAGAACGGAAAGTGGATCTACCAAAATAAAGTTTCATCATCTTGCAACTACCTGGATATGTTATTTTCTGGAAATCTCACTTGGCAGGCATCTATAAACCAGCCTACTCTTAAAGCTAAGAGGCTCTCATAACTGTTCAGCGGAGTTTGTTTAAGTTTGAAAATCTCTAATTTGAACTATATTTTAAAATCGTTGCCAATAAAACCCTGCCATTTACTTGTATAGTTCAGTGGTACCGGGCAATCAAAAGTTTGAATGCATTGAGAAAATACAGTTGCAAGCATGTAAAAGATTTCTGGGCATCCGCAGATCAACAAATACTGATACCGTACAAGATGAATGCGGAAGATATCAATCTATATCTTGGCATTAAAACGTTTTATCTCATATCAGTTGAAATTCATAACGTTTTATCTCATATTTGTTGAATCTCATCTCAATGCGTCCTCATCGCTATCCATCAACAGTCTATAAGATGTCATTGGTTTAAATACAAGCGATGCTAGAAATAAATCTTCTTAAGTTTGACATTTCATTCCAAAACAGTTGCAACTTTGAGCGATAAGTGACAAACTAACCCCCTTACATTACCCACTAGGCCCCCTCACGAATATCAAATTGTCGATCCCTTACAATCAATGAACAGTGTTATGTTGTGTTGACAAAGCAACATTTCTTCACAGATACCAGTACGTTCTATGGATCTACCTACACCACAGAGTTCATCATCTCCACCTCGAAACTCAACTGGGCAGACTCAGCAGCTGAATGCCAGCGACAACACGGGACCTTGGCCTTCATCGACACTCCCAAGAAACGACAGGACGTAGAAACCCTTATAAGAGGGAAAGGTTAGTGTACTGATTTTAGGTACATGCCAAGCGTGGTACATACGTCAGTTTTGGGGAACGATGAACATGTCGGGTAGTCAAGTCTTATGTCAAGTTATTCACATGGGTCGGTTTTAAAAGGCAGTAGCACAGTATCCCTTACGTGTCAGTTCTGAAAGGCTCATGACAATGTATTCCACACGTGTCAGTTCTGAAAGGCCAATGACAAATTCAGAAAACGTGTTAGTTATGAAATTGTACGACAAATCATGCGCAGGCCTGTCCTGACAGGGTAGTGAGAAATTATACGCACACCATGTTTTAAAGGCTAATGGCAAGATATGCACGCGTGTCAGTTTTTTTTTAATAACGGGCTGATTTCAAATTATGTTCATTTCAGTCTATATCCCCGAACATCACCTTAGTGGTACAAGAGTATAGATAGACAACGTACGGTGTGAAGTCAGTACATACCTTCATGACAACGAGTCAAGTGATTTGGACACTTTTAACCTCATTATGTATTTGAATGTGTAAAAAAACCTGGACAGATCTTTCAGAGTTTCAGGTGATAATGGCTTATCTGAGTTATTCACATTCAATTGCATTTAACAATTCTTTGGATAGAAATACGTCAATGTTGGAGAAGAGTTTCACACCAATGGTCAAACTGCACTGCACATTACGACGTCATACAATTGCTAGTGATACAACTTCTCGGTGGAGAGTTTTCGGTTACCGTGGCAGCGGGGGATACCTTTTCCAGTTGTTATCCTCCTGGGAGGGGTGACACGGAAACTTGATAAAGGGTCATTAACCCAAAAAAATTAAAGCATTTTACATGAAGGCAAGATATACATATAAATAACCCAAATCTACCGATGCCAGCAATACCTTCACCCCAGATACAGTGCCAAGCTGCTGTTTATATATGATATAAATCCTCCCTCCGTCTTGATCTCATCTCATCAAAATCCTGTCCAACAATGTGTGAAGCCCGTTTCTCGTCTCCCCCCACCGTGATATTGCTGGAAGCGGCTCAAAACCCAACTCACTCGAATTCAGAAGTTACCTTGCCTTCCCAATTGTTCGTTTAGCTTCCTTATTATTGGTGTAGTTTCCTGATTGTCACTGTATTTTCCTGCTTGTCCTTGTTCATTCTTCATTATGACCTTCTGTTGTAGAGGGGGTGGGGGTGGGGGGTGGTGTGTGTGTGTGATGAGCGGATTTTGGTTGGCCATTTTGGTCTTTTTAATCACAAATAGGTGTGACCTTTGTGTGACCTAATCGAATGTTGAACCCCACCCTCCCCTTTCCGGTCCAGGTGTGTGTGTGTGTGACCTTTAGGTTCATCTTATTGGTATTATTTTATGAGTTTGCCGACTCGATCGTTCACACAGCAAACCTTAGACTCATGCTTAGTCTCTGAATATATATATAATTTTGATAGTAACAAACAAGCCCGTTTAAATTGAAAAGGAGCCCTAAGGACACCAGAGATTCAGAACCTGCGAAAATCTAGACTTGCTTTATTTAGGGCTTTTGCACCGCAGAGAGGGCATGGCAGTTGGGGAAATAATGTGGTTCAGGGACTGTGAGACAGACTAAGCAAACGTGTTCAACGTAGAATTAATATCACACAATGAGGGGGAATTTAGCTGCTATTTATTAGGTCAAAATATCAGAGCGCATTTTGCTAAATCACTAACCAGTTTAATATACGCTGTCACACAAGGAACAAGTCTTAATGTTTCGATATCTGTCAACAATAAACGGTTGTAGCTGTTAAAATTCATGAGAGCCCGTATATGCGTGAATAGGGGCGCTGTCTATGCACTGCTGTCAGTACTACTACTAACAGCAGAATCGCTTGCTCGCTGAGCCGTAACTGAAGAGACATGTGACAGCTGTGATTGGATGAAATAGTGTAAGGTGTTATGTTTGTTAAAAGTACCCCCATCCAGTCATTAAAACTGACCACCATTTTTAAGTATTTAATGCTGTCATTTGTATCACTTATGCTTATGCGAGTACAGATATGTTCAAATAGGTGCCAGTTGGTGCGGATCTGGGGTGGTTGATGTGTTTAGCTTCCTGTGTGTGGCTTCCTGTGCTCGCAAAGTTAGCCGGTTCAAGTTGACCAGAAATTGTTTTATTGTAATTTAAAGGTCAGACTGTAAGCATGTGTACATGGTTGGTGATAATTTTCGGCGTGGTGTAGTGTCACAAATGGTCAGCTTCCGTTGTTTAAAGGTCAGACTGTAATCATGAGTACATGGCATGGATAATGTTCAATGTGATGTTGAATGTATGCTGACAAGTGGTCAGCTTCCGTTATTTAGGGAGACAAGTGTCTGACCGGAATTGAAGACAGGAAATAGTAAGCAGTTGAGGACTGATGGTCACTGAATATCTCAAGTAGTTTGATTGTACAGTGATGAAATGATTTAGCATTTGTCATATATATGACTGAATAAGAAAACAAACCTTTTCTCCTGTAAAACTTTCCAATACTGTTACGTCAAATTTTCAAACTTTACTCTCAAATTACAAACATGTAAAAAACCCATCTTATGTCAATGTTTATGACACTTATTTGACATCATGTGACACATAGGTTACTCACATGCCGTTAGCCGCTCTTATTCCACAGACAGTACAATGAAATACTGGTGTAAGCTTTTTGTGACTGTAGTGTGTGGGGTATGAAGAGATTAGGACCTCCTGGTGTTAAGAATTGTAATGTAGCTTAAATGTATTCAGTGACATAGGGAGGATTATTTAGCAGTTGTAAAACGAACATTTGTACAAAGAACAGTTGTACAATCCTCCAGCAATGCATTAAGTGAGTGAGTGAGTTTAGTTTTATCTTGCATTCGATATCCCAGCTATATGGTCTGTAAATAATCGAGTCTGGACCAGACAATCCAGAGATCAACAGCTTGAGCATCGATCTACCCAATTGGGATATGATGATGTGATTTGTCAATCATGCCAGCGATCCTCACCACCCGATCCCGTTAGTCGCCTCTTACGACAAGCATGGGTTACTGAAGGTTCATTCTAACCCGCACTTTCAGGGGTACAATTCATTAAGAAACAAGAAAGATATACAGATTTCATTGTTTATTAGCTCCGTTTCAAATGAGTAGGCTTTAGGATAGGAGATCTCCCAAATGTCTACTTTACATTGTGCTTTGCATTTTACTTTGTGCTAATTGTATTATTGCCCTTCCTCATCATCCTGTCCAGATACTTCGCTCTCAGATGTAATGTCTTCATAATCATCATCAATTAAGTCTTCTACCCAAGATTTATATTGGTACAGCTTGGAAAACACGTCATGATTCAGATTATTCGTGTCTTGTACTCGTTTCAGTATTCCTTGTGTCTTTGGACCCAACTGCATATGATACAGATAAGTAATAAATCGGGCATATGTCTCTTTAAACGTGCTCCAGATGAATTTCTTCAGTTTGGCTTGTATCATGTCTTCGTGTAACCCTCTTTTCATGTACAGCTGTCGTTTCTCAAAAGTCTTTATTCAGCTCACGCGTCCGTGAATACATTTGTCTTATACCTTGGTCCTCGAGATGTTATTTTTCCTGTTGCCGTGTGTGACATCACTAAACGATACAGCATCATCATCATCATGTTTCCATTTTCAGGACATTGTTTATCGTGTAAATGTCTTTGTAAGTTGTGGTTATTGCTAAACACTTGACCACAATAGTCACAATCTGACAGAGGACGTGGTCTCTTCACAGCAGAGAAGTTATCGTCTTCCTCCCACTTCCTTTTGACTTGGGGTATTCCAGGTGGACCCACTGAAGACTTTTCAGGCCACCAGATTCTTCTGTGTTTTTGCAAATCATGCAAATCTTGAAACACGAGTCCACAGTCATCACAAGATGGCATTGTTGGGAGGTTTTCTTCACACGTCTGCTCACTCTGAACGTCTAACTCGGACTGAATTGTCCTAGCTTGGAGGCCTCCTTTTAAACTGAATGCGTTGGGACAAAGTCGCAAATGGGGAGGTGTTTGGGGTTTTAGATCAACCAACAAGTATCCATAAGGTTTCTGGGTAGCCTTTTGAAATGGCTCCATGAAATGGTCTGTGTTACCTGGATACATTTGCCTCGCCAAAGTCATGATCGGTTGTTGGTCAATAGGGTTGTTGAACAGGAGCAGATAGTGACTGACTGACTGACTGAGTTTAGTTTTACGCCGCTTTTAGCAATATTCCAGCAATATTCCAGCAATATCACGGCGGGGGACACCAAAAATGGGCTTAACACATTGTGCCCATGTGGGGAATCGAACCAGGGTCTTCGGCGTGACGAGCCAACGCTTTAACCACTAGGGTACCCCATCGCCCCAGCAGATAGTGACAGTTTCTTCGTTGCGTGGGATCGTTACTGTAATACAAATTCTGGTTCAAGGCTATCACTGAGAGATTACGATGATGACTTCCTTCGGTAAAAAGATCTGTAATGCGTGGATCTTTGCTGGCAGTAGACATTAAGTCGTCGAGGTAACCACGTTCACAACACAACAATTACATATTTTATCATTGTATTCAGATAAGTGGGGTTTAAACGTTAACCTTGATAAATCTAATATTGTTGTATTCAAAAGGGGAGGTAGACTTAAAAGTACTGATGCATGGTAGTTTCAAGGTAATAACATAAAGATAGTCAATAGCTATAATTATCTCGGTTTTCTATTCACGTGTAATGTTAGCCTGGGCAAATCGATATCCGATTTCTCCTTGCCTGGTAAAAAAGCATTAATGGAATTCAATGGCAACCTTAGAAAAATCAGTTCGTTATCACCGGATATCTTTTTCAAAATATTTGATAGTCAAATACAATCTATCCTATTATATGCTTCAGAAATGTGGGGATATAAAAAATATGAATGCATTGAAAAAATACATCTTTCGGCTTGCAAATTATACGTAAACGTTGGACCTCAGACACCTAACGCTATTGTGTATGGTGAATGTGGCCGTTTCCCTAATTTTGTAAATGCAGCTGTTCGTTGTCTTAACTACTGGATTAAAATAATAAAAATGCACAAAGATCGCATACCAAAGAAAGCTTATGAAATGTTACTTCAAAAATTCGCTATTTGCTCTTTTCTTATGAATTTAGATTTGTTTGGTTATCACAAACTGTTGGAAATCGTGTAAGTTTTATCGGAATCTTCAACACGCGTTTAGTGGATGTTTTTAAACAAAACTGGAGATCCGATCTTGACAATAGCACACGTTATGTTTTGTATAGAGAATTCAAAAGTTTATTAAACCCTGAAAAATACCTTTTTGAATTTGCAGGTTATAAATTACGTAAATATTTAGTTAGATTTAGAGCAGGATTACTAAGGTTCAAATTTAATGAAGGACGATGGTGTAAAATGAACACAAATTTGAGAACGTGTCCTATCTGTTACGGAGGTGTAGACATGGCATCCCTTCTGGAAAAAGTCTGATTGCACACGGGACACGTTGTTGACTGCATGGTGGTCCTAGTCTAAATGGCAGGGAACCATGTCTACAGGCTGCTTTTATCTAAAAAGTCGTCTTCCGTTTCTTCATGGGAATCTGGGAGGAACTTCCAGCTTTAGATGCCCCTTTCTTTTGCATCTGAAGAAGAGCCTTGGCCTGTTCGACTACTTGTTGAGTAGGAGTAACAAAATTAATCTTAGGTTGCTCTGTGGTTTCTGGTTCCTTTTGTTTCTTCCACTCTGGGTCATACAGTTCCAAATATCGATCCACAGACATCATGGCAGATTTTTCTCCTCCACGCATTATAGAATGATAAGGATCTCCTTTCCCTTCAGCCCTTAGCATGTAAAACCGTGTCCATTTATCGGCATCGGGTACAAAGAGTTTGTATTGTGGATTATTCATGATGAAAACGGGAGCGACTTGAGGTGATGTGTCACTGGTCCGAACAGACGGCTAAATGAAGCTAGATAGCCCTCGTGGCCTGTAAATGAAGCTAGATAGCCCTCGTGGCCTGTTATATATAGATATCCACGGTTTGAATTGACCTTTCATGGCTTGGTGTAGCTTTCAACATCACTGCCTGGATGGTCATACATGCTCTTTCCCCGGATTGACAAACTAAACCTAAGACGGGTGTACCAGATGTACTAAGCCAATGCTCTATCAAACAACCAGGCATTTTGAATGGCCTCATCTCTAAGTGCATTGACAAACTGTGGTTTCAAAACAAATGCGACGATAGGCATGTAACTGGCAAAAAGACTCTTCCACATACTGTCTGTCGTCCACAGGGGGTGAACTAATCTTAGATAGTTATTTCTATCACTTTTCCTCAGGAATCGACATCTTTCATATTGAGTCACTGGTAATCTTCCCTTTAATAACCTATTGATAATACCATTGACGGCAAGAATCTGTTCTCTGTTCATTTCTAAGATGTCTTGTCGAATCTCCTCAATGTCTTGAAACATTAACATGAACCTTAAAAATTCGTAATGTTTCAACACGTACCTAGCCATAATAATTCTAGCAAACAAGCTCTTATCGTGGTTGGGATCTCAATGAGATTAGTATTTGAGTAAACCTCTATTTATACATCGACAAAAGACTATACATAGACAACAAATGCATATATATACTCTTAACATTGATTTATTTCTAATATTCACACATTTTACATCACACTCTTGGTTGCAAATCCACATGACTACCTCAGCGGGCCATATTTTTCTGAGGTACTCCCACCAGGGCCAAATACTGGAGACCATTTTTCATGTTCGACCCAGGGATTGTCATCCATTTCCAAGTTCTTGAGAACGAGACCACATTGAACACACTTGCAAGTGTCCCCTCTGATTAAGTACACAAATCCTGCCTGGGCCATGCGACTAGAACTCTGTTTCATCTGCACTGGCCAGTCCTTAAACGAATCGAGTCTTTTCTGGAATGAAGCCCATTCAGTACTGATTGCACAGCAATCGAGTGTCTTGTCGAGTGGGTAATGTCCACACACATCCATGATATCCCAGAGCAGTGGTAACACGCCCGCACAGTACAGTGTTTAAACCAAGAATGGCTCTACACCCAGCGACTGTAGTCACTAGGGTTACAGAAGGAACCCATGCTTGTCGTAAGAGGTGACTAAGGGGATCGGGTGGTGAGGCTCGCTGGCATGATTGACACATCTCATCATCATATCCCAATTGGGTAGATCGATGCTCATGCTGTTGATCTCTGGATTGTCTGGTCCATACTCGATTATTTACAGACAGCTGGGATATTACTGAGTGCAAGATAAAACTAAACTCACTCACTCACTTAATGCATTGCTGGAGGATTGTACAACTGTTCGTTGTACAAATCTGTGTTTTACAACTGAGAAATAATCCTCCCTATGTCACTGAATACACAGAATACAATTCTTAACACCAGGAGGTCCTAACCTCTTCATACCCCACACACAATACAGTCACAAGAAGCTTACACCAGTATTTCATTGAACTGTCTGTGGAATAAGAGCGGCTAACGGCATGTGAGTAACCTATGTGTCACATGATGTCAAATAAGTGTCATAAACATGGACATAAAAGATGGGTTTTTTTATGTTTGCAATTTGAGAGTAAAGTTTTAAAATGTTGAGTAACGGTATTGAAAAGTTTTACAGGAGAACACATATTTCTTATTCAGTAATATATATGACAAATGCTAAATCATTTCATCACTGTACAATCAAACTACTTGAGATATTCAGTGACCATCAGTCCTCAACTGCTTACTATTTCCTGTCTTTAATTCCGGTCAGACACTTCCTACATAACGGAAGCTGACCACTTGTCAGCATACATTCAACATCACATTGAAAATTATCCATGCCATGTACTCATGATTACAGTCTGACCTTTAAACAACGGAAGCTGACCGTATGTGACACTACACCACGCTGAAAATAATCACCAACCATGTACACATGATTACAGTCTGACCTTTAAATTACAATAAAACAATTTCTGGTCAACTTGAACCGGCAAACCGAGCACAGGAAGCCACACACAGGAAGCTCTCACCAACTTGAACATATCTGTACACGCATAAGCATAAGTGATAGAAATGACAGCATTAAATACTTAAAATAGTGGTCAGGTTTAATGACTGGATGGATTTTAACAAACATAACACCTTACACTATTTCATCCAATCACAGCTGTCACATGTCTCTTCAGTTACGGCCCGGCTCAGCGAGCAAGCGATTGTGCTATGCAGAATAGCATAGTGTTATGTATTAGTGCCTATAGACAGCGCCCCTATTCACGCAATAATCATATACGGACCCACATGAATTTTAACAGCTACAACCGTTACTGTTGACAGATATGTAATACTCAGAACATTCGGTGTTGTTCCTTGTGTGACAGCGTATTTTAAACTTTGTCCTAATAATAATAGCAGCTAAATTCCCCCTCATTGTGTGATATTAAATCTACGTTGAACACGTTTGCTTAGTCTGTCTCACAGTCCCTGAACCACATTATTTCCCGTACTGCCATGCCCTATCTGCAGTGCTAAAACCCTAAATATAGCAAGTGTAGATTTCCTCCGGTTCTGAATATCTGGTGTCCTTAGGGCTCCTTTTCAATTTAAACGGGCTTGTTTGTTACTATCAAAATTATATATATATTCAGAGACTAAGCATTAGTCTAAGCTGTGTGAACACTCGAGTCGGCAAACTCATACCACTCATAAGATAATTGAATAATAATAACAGACCACTAAGGTGAACCTGAAGGATCCAGTCAATGGTTGAGACCAACTCTATAGTTTATCATAGGCATGCGAATGTCGTAGCGCTACGAACGCTTGTATTGGAACACAAGGTTCCAGACGTTTGCATATATATTTCAAAGACATATGATCCCAGCTCTGTGTGGGACTTACTTCAATTCCGACAACAGAAAAGACATTTTTATGAGAAACTATAGCACAGCTATAGATAAAATATCATGAATCAATGAAAATACATGTAATATTAATAGTATAAGCATGTTTTCAGTGGATAGAATATTTACACATATTACACACAGGAGTTACGCTTAGACGGCTACAGTCTTAATGAATCTTTGAATTCCCACAAGACCTATCGCTCACTTTTCCTCCTTAAATTGTCATGACTGTATGGCCAAGTCATTAAGATGCTATCAATATCATTTATTAATTATTTGCCAAGTCTGTCAAAAATGGTAATGTATGAACACACATTGCCAAATCTTTTTAACATCAAACAATATAGATGTTGTGAAATTAATACCATTAGCTTTTTTGAAATATGCATTCAATGCCAATAGAAACTTAATATGTTACTAGCATCACGTGAAAGTAATCAAACTGCAATTGTAATATAGGCCCCAGGGCCATCACTGCTGAATAAAATCGATCTATTATTCGACCTTACTGTTGACAGGAATCTCATGAATAAAACTGTGCAATATCGTCATTATCTGAACGCCTTCACAGACGCATATTCCGGAAAGATGTCTTGAAAAACATGAAGCTGCATCTAATTTATAGATGAACATAATTTCCTCGATACTCATTAATCAGATGAACCTTCATTAGTTCAATTCACAAGTGACTGCAGAAAATGCATAATTAATGACTTCAAGGTCGGAAAACATGTATCATATACTCTCCCCAAAAAGAAACGCATATAGGAATTTCAACTGTATTTTTATGTTTATTTTGAAACATACTGTAGGCTTTATGAGTCAATGCATATAGCGAAATTGCACACTGGGAATATTTTTATGTTTATTTTGGAAACAATCCTGTAGGCTTTATGAGTCAATGAAATATAGCGAAAATTGTCTCATCGTGGGAATGCAGCCCACTCTGCCTGTAGTGCCTGTGCGAGTAGCTGAAGTGTCTGGGGCTGAGGGTTACGGCGTCGCACCCGTCTATCCAGGGCATCCCACAGATGCTGATCGGGTTTAAGTCCGGTGATCTTGAGGGCCAGGGGAGCACATTGATGTTGTGGTTCTGGAGGAAGTCTCTAGTGTGACGTGCTGTGTGGGGCCTGGCATTGTCCTGTTGAAACAACTCCCTCTGGCGATCAATGATTGGAAGGAGGTGTGGGCGTAGGATTTCGTCACAGTACCGTTCAGCTGTCAGGTTGCCCTGGATTATCACCAAATCACTGCTCCTACGGCAGGTGATCGCTCCCCACATCATAGCAATGCACCCGGCCGAATCTGTCCACCTGGGGAACGCAAGCGTCGGCGAAACGTTCACGTTGACGTCTGTACACCCGCATTCTTCCATCGCGTCGTTCCAATAGAAATCGTGATTCATCACTGAACCAGATTCTACGCCAATTCGGTAGGTTCCAGGCCTGAACGTTAGTGCACCATTGAACTCGATGTCGACGATGTTGTTGTCGAAGCACAGGGCCAAAATAAGGTCTTCTGGCACGTAAACCAGCCTCTCTCAACCTGTTCCTGACGGTCTGTGCAGAAAGCCTCCTCAATCGTCGCCTAAGCTGTTCGATGACGCAGGTGATGTACCCGGATGTAGCGATCCTGCGCCGCAGTGGTCGCTCGAGGTCGCCCACTACGAGGGGCATCTGCTACCGCATTCTGCCGGCGATATCTCTCCCATAGCCGTGAAATGGTGCTTTGGTGAACATTCATGCGTCGGGCAACTGCACGTTGAGACTGGCCAGCTTCAAGCAAACCAATGGCGATATGACGGTTGGCTTCACTTAGACGTGGCATTTTGCGTTCGTCAACAATATTTAATTCCAAATACAGTGAATAATCGACAGACAGCGATCAACTTTTTATACCCATCATTGAGACTATCTGATCCCAAACTTTCACGTGCATTGCATGTGAATTGTGTATTCTGTGACACTACACGCCGAAATTGAAAATCATGCTGTTAAATACGGGTATTTTACGGATGGTGCGTTTTGTTGTGATGTTTCAAAACATCAACACCATATAGGATTCATAAACAGAGCAAAACCTTTTGTAAAATGAATCACGTTTTAATTCATTGCTACATGAAATTGCTATTTTCATGATGCGTTTCTTTTGGGAGAGTATATTTCATAAGTATTATGAACGCTATTGTAGATGAACATAATTTCCTCGATACTCATTGATCAAATGAACCTCCATTTAGTTCAATTCACAAGTGACTATAGAAAATGCATAGATAGTTCTTTTCAATGTCTTCAAGGACGGAAAACATGTATTATATTTCATAAGTGTATTATAGAACGCTGCAACGATTCGGCAGAGAAATACTACTGTGCCATTGTATTCCTTATATAAAATACATCAGTGTATAACATTAGCATTCAGATATTGTTATAAAATAAGTTTAAAATTCCAAACATTATCGTGTAAAATGACAAGAGATAGTGTTGTGTTCGCTGTGACAAAAGGTTTCGATATTCAAATATAACATTTAATCAAAGTGACTACGAAGTAGGCCGCATATCACTCACAACTCAAACGTTTCGCGGGTTGAGGAACAGCTGAATCGAGCGATGACATTTCAGGAATCGGGTACTACGGACTCGAAGGTCGAGATCTCTGTAGTCCTATTTCTCTGTGACAAGGGCAGACAATAGCTTGTCTTTTTCGTTTTTGACGTAACACACATTTACATCATTGAGGAGTGAGTGAGTGAGTTAGTTTTTACGCCGCACTCAGCAATATTCCAGCTATATGGCGGCGGTCTGTAAATAATCGAGTCTGGACCAGACAATCCAGTGATCAACAACATGAACATCGATTGTGTGCAATTGGGATACGATGACATGTGTCAACCAAGTCAGCGAGTCTGACCACCCGATCCCGTTAGTCGTCTCTTACGACAAGCATGGGTTATTGAAGATCAATATTCTAACCCGGAAATTCACGGGTTTTTACATCATTGGTATTGTCCGATTAATGGAGCATACTTTTAATGACTGTAATTTATCTGTGCATGAGCAGTGAGTAGTTAAGTTACAGTAGCAGCAGGAACGAAACGTTCGTTGTTATAACGAGGAATGTAAGTAATGGTGTTACTCTCTATATTGGTTAAACAGACGTAAATTAAATAGCTTGAGGTCAGTTTTAATGTCTTATTACCAATTTTTTCAAGTTTTGTATAATAGTCTCTGTCAAGTGATTGAATATTCAGAGGTTGACCCGAATGCATTTCTTACATTTCCGGGTACTCGATTCCATTTTTTCCTACTCGTCCGAGCCCTACTGAATTCCTCATACATTTTAGAATCTAATTACAACTAGTCTTTGTCACCAATACCAAGTGTCTAGATAAACTGAAACGAAAGATATTGGGGGTGGAAACAAATGCTGTGCTCGAAAGACAACACCTGTTTGAAATGTAAACAAATAAAATTTCAGACTTTATACTGTGTAGCATTTTCTCAAATTTTCAGACACCCATTTGCATGGAAAGAGCATAGTAGCAAGAAATAGGAAATTAAAAATAGATACAATACAGGAATGTTTATACGAAAATGTCAAGTAAGTTTCTGTGCAGCGTGACGCCATGACTGACGCAAAATCACGCAGAACGACAACGGCAATAATCGGCATTTCTGGCCGCTTCTTCTCTTTCTTAAAATGAAAACAATAAAAACATGTAACAATACACAGATAGTCAGAATCATTCTGATTACTTACATCTCATATTTATGTACAAACGATCCCTGAATCAAGGGAAGGGTCCTCATAAAACCCATCTCAGCCGCCTGTTCGAGTACCGTCCCGATTAGTTTTGTACCTTCCAATTGTTCGAGTACCGTCCTGACTAGTTTTTATACCTCCCAATTGTTCCTCGCTGGTGGCTGGTTTTGAACCTTCTGTATTGTTCGTGTACCGTCTTTATCTGTTTTGTACCTTCCATAGTGTTCGCGTAGAGTCCTTGTTGGTTTTGAACCTAACCTTCCATATTGTTCGAGTATCTTTCTGTGAGCAATACCTGGAGATGGAATATGAGCGTTGTATCCAGTTAATGTCTTTGTAGGTTTGACGGAGTATGTGTGGTTGGGGGCGTCGGATGTTGAGACAGAAAACACGTGGGTGTGGCTGGATGGACGACAACTCGACTTCACTGCCTGGGCAACCTATATCCCACAGCCGAACAACTACAGGAATCAGGACTGTCTTGCCGTCATTTACAACGATACTATTCGGTATTTGGACTGGTTTGATAACGACTGTTCTCAGAAACAATATTTCCTGTGCGAATTCATTCGGAAGCTATAGAATCAGGACTAACTTAGCGTCATCAGCAACGATGGACTCTGGCATATTGATTGGTTTGTTAACGTCTGGTTTCAGAAAAAACTATTTCTTCGAATTGATACCAAACTGAATTGATAACCATAACTGTTATGGTTTTCGCACTGGATGATCAAATACAATAATTTTAAACATATAGTTTCTATAAGTAAACTATCAAGTGGTTGTATATGTGAATACCACTGTACTGTGAGCAATATGGCCTGATACATGTTATGTAATTGGTAAATTATTCCATTTCTGTTAGTTCGACAAGGTTTGCAACAATGGCGTCTCCCTTTGAACGTTTATTTCCTTCTACCGAATGTATTGTGTTATGTGGCAGTGTTATAGTGTAACAAAGCTCCAAGTGTAATACATTGTACATGTGAGGGGCAGTGGTGTGCTATGTTTAGACTTGTGCTAGACTATATAGAGTTCTGGAAGGTTCTACAAACTACTACCACTATATGGACTATTCTGGCCCAGAGATTTGGATTTAGTTTGGTATGTTAGTGGAGCCTCGTCTCACATGACATCTCAAGTGACCAGCAGACTCGCATTGTGTGTGATGACCATTATACCCTGCCAGTCCTAGCTGGATTACTGTTGCTGAGGAGTTGATATTACCATCACTGTCTTTATTTCTATAATCACTGCCCTTGTATAACATTGGCTTTGAATTTGTACTGCCACATTGTTTTGTAATTCCGAAGAGATACCTTGGTATTAATTTGTTTTTGTTTTAACGTTTCAGTTTCAACAAGGGAATTAACTCGTAACATCTGCAAAACATAATGTGCCGTTGAAGTTTGACAACTTAAGTACAACGCAGTGAATTCATGTCAATTTCTGGAGCTGTATTTAGTCAATTTCAGCGAAAGAATAACTCATATCTCGCAAGGAGCATTTGTATTTCCAAAGCGAATATGTTGAAATTACTTGCTCGTAATCGTAATTCTCTCTCCCCACCCCATCCCGAATAAACGAAACAAAACAAAACAAAACCAACCAAATACAAGCCACGACCATAAATATTTGGAAAATTTTCTTGATAGTGACATACTATTTAATAACATTGTTGACGTTTGCCCGACACACCATAGATATCGTACCCAAATGCAACGTTGACCACGCCTCATAATCCTCGCCCAACGTTAAAGATTCAGTCGATGTTGACTGGTTCATGGCATGACCCGAAATGGTCGATAGACCCGAGAGAGACAGTCGTCTCATCACTGTGTTCCTGATGCGGTAACCCAACACTGTTGATGCAGATATCGATGTATCTTTAACAGGTATACCACTAACCACCTCAATAGACTTTCTACTATTGGGGCCTAACATGAACGTGCAATTCAACAAAATCATTATTTTCATGATATTTTACTTACCGCATTGAAAAGGATGTTTTTCGTGTTTTGCCAACATGTTGACAATATTTGTGAAGTCGCAATCACTTTTGAAAATATCTTCTTTGTTGATTTCGGAAAACACCACATGTGCACTCTCTTCTGTACGTCAGTTTTGCCTCGTAGTAGTCACACACTGTTTCTGGCTTCGCTGTTAATCCTGTCAAAGTAATAATATTGCGTAAACATTTTTATTATGTCAACGGTGATCTTTGATCTTGACATTGTGAATAATTACAATATCAAATAAACAATCTTGCATCCTATTTTTAGCATGCTGTTCATTTGAAATCATTGCTGCTGTCACCCCAGCGGTATTAGTATACTTCACGGATATGGTTATGGTTTTGGGATATTCAAACACAGAAGTCCATCAGTGGGTCCACAACACTTTATTCGAGGTCTAAATATGCAATTACATGATAGCGCAGCAACGGCCAGGCAGTATCACAGAGGCGATCGTAATACCACCTGCCTAGCTGCTGTCACAGGGTCCAGTCACCTTACAATAAGAATGCAATGTATATATACTACTGACTGTCAGGCAGCCCTGTGTCGTATTACGATACATGTATGGTCAGCCTTCAGTATCCAGCACCTCATCCACAATGTTAAACTTCCGTTGCCGAGTTATTTTCTAACGGCGACCGGTGGTCCACACTTCCATCGGTAACGGATCTGTGGCACATCTTCAGGCAACTCAACAGTGATCCTACAGGCATCTGCCAGACCGCAAGGGAATCAGACGCTTTTTCGGTGCGCTGGTTTGGTATGGTCACCGGAATATAACAGAAAGGTTGTGTGCCGGGAATCGATCAATACACGGATTGTTCTCGTTCGTAGACCGCACGATTAAACTAAGTCGGAAGGTGACCAAACATAGTCTGGGCAAGCATCGAGCAAGCCCATTGGATTGGTTCTGTGTAGATTCAGTAGAGTGAATAGTGTTACACTGAGATTGGAAGTTGAACTTGCCAGGATAATACAGTAGGGCCTACACCAGCCTGTTACAGAATGTTCAAGAAGAGATTCAAACCAGCACCAGGGCATGCACTTGAGTGAAGATCACTTTTCACCCTGGATACTCAGCCTTGGTCTATTGTGGAAGCTTGACCACTGTTGTAGGTGAATATAGTCATCACTGTCTTTATAGCATCTGTGTTAAATTGCTGTACTTGCATTTATTGCTGTAATGTCAACATCGACACGTAACAGTAAATATGTAAAAGTTTTGGCTCAGCGTACTTCTGACATTCTAGAAATATCCAAGCACTAGCACAATGACGTGTGGAGTACCCGAGTCAAGTGTAGATGAAGTGGCTTCAGTAGGGGATTCCGGGTTGACAGTTGACAGGGATTTGCTGAGCGCTTCCGTCACTCTCTTCTGTCAGAAGGGGAAGATAAACGCTCTGCCATATTTGGCAGATAAGATTTGAGCGTCCTTGGTTCGTGGACTAGACCATGAGACTAGCTTTATGTTATAGAATAGGATATCTAAAACTAATTTGGGACTGTTTCAGTCATTCCATGATGCAGCAGCAATATCTCGACTAACCTGCATATACCTTAATTTTATTATTGCGAAGTACACATATTCAATCCAAATCAACCAAACTAGTCATTTATATAGCGCCTGTTTCCTGTCTGTGAAATCCTGCTTAAAGGCGCTTAGACGAGCAGCTCTGCTTGAATTATACACACCTTGTAATCGCAGAACATGAAGTACACACTTTTAAATCTACAACTCTTGAAATACACACCTCTTGTTATGTCCGGTTTAAACAACACACACCTACAATAAGGATTTACCTGCTATACACATGGCAATGAATGTACCTTACAGTTTACGCATCTTTTCACATCTATACCTCATTTAAATCACATATGCAGATGTTCGATTTGATAATGACACTTCGACACTATGTATGACAATGTACCAGTCCCATAGCTCAACCCTAAACCATCTCCTTCAACCCGTGAAGATCCAGGTTAGAATTGATCTTCAGTAACCCATGCTTGTCCTAAGAGGCGACTACCGGGATCGGGTGGTCAGGCTCGCTGACTTGGTTGACACATGTCATCGTATCCCAACTGTGTAGATCAATGCTCTGCTCTGCAGTTGACCACTGGATTGTCTGGTTCAGAATCGAGTATTTAAATACCACCGCCATATAGCTGGAATATTACTGAGTGCGGCGTAAAACTAAACTCTCTCACGATAGCCCTCAAGCATGTGGACACATTCAATCCTATCACCAACAATATCTCATTCAAAAGTTGGGTACTAAGTAGCAGGGAGAATATATCTGAGATATACGATACAACAATACGATGGGAGGGATCATTTCAGAGCACATGGCGGTTACTCAACAAACCAATAAAGTATATAGCGTTAACCACCTCATTGATGGTGAATTACCATCTTCTTTGTAATAACCGCTTTAATGTTTGGTAAAACAACTTGGTCTGTATATACATAAAAAGCTTCCAGAACATTCTCCAACACCATTTGTCACACAAGAATATTCATCAATAGACCTAGATTCCAGACGGGTCTTGTCTCCGAATATAGCAACCCGCACCCAACTGCCATCCTTCTTTACAGAAACGATATAGTACAAATACAGCACTGTTCTACAATGTCAACAAACACTGCACAATAACATCTAACAACTAGTTACTCTTAATACAAGCTAGTGCAAATTAATTATATCGACAGAATGTCAGTGCAAAAATCGATGGCAGTGTAAACAAAATGGCAATTTAAAATATAAATCGGTGATAAAACCAATATGGTCAAATCTATTTTGGAAATAAATTAAAAACCTTCCAGAAATGTCCATACTATGCGGGATTGTTCTTTGCTGTTCTGGAAGATTAGAGCACGCTTGACCTCAAAACCATCTAAATATTGCTACTTCTTTACCAAAGTGACTGTTTACATCAGATGGTGATTCGTTCCTGACACCTAGGTATTGTTAATAAACGTTGTTATGAACTCAATTGTAACTGAATCAGTATAGTACAATTACCAAGGTGTGTACAAATATTGACAATGCCTTCTAAAGTAACATATTTTCTCAGAATAAATAATTCAATGTACTTTACAATAACATATATTTAAAGTTTTTAACTTTTTATAGTTCTACATATATAAAGTGGAAAATGTATGACATAGTTTCTATCAATATAACCCTTGTTAACTTGTCCGACGTTTTTGCTATAGCAATATACAGGGCTGATGTGTTTCTCCACATGGCAACCATTGTGTAGCATAGACGTGGGTGTATTCTGTGTGTTATATCACAAGCATTGCCCTACGCTGTCTAGTGCTACACAGTTCACTCGGGTTGACTACCTCAGTTGGAATCCAATTAACCTTCACTGTCAGAAAACCTCTGGCAACCGGTTCACTCAAATTTGAATGACGGAACACGCAAACTAAATGCGCCTTAAAACATGATTGTCTCCATAGATGCGATTTGCCTCCACCGTTGAACGTAACGGGTTCTACTCTTGAATACATGCTCATCCTAGCCAAGAATATTTGAACTGATTACGAACACACTATGCTCACAGGTTCAACAGAGCTTTGGAACAACACTCAGGTGATGTGATATATTTGTTACGTGGAAGTGTTATTCATTGTGTAACAAGGTTTCAAGTGTATAGTACGACGCAGTGGTGAGCGCCAATTAAACCTATGCTATTGGGAGTCTGATGGTTTGAATCAATACTTTAGAAACACATCTATCGTTTTCAGTGGTCCTCAGATACTTCAATGAAAAACAGGAGCGAAAACAAAATAAGAACAAAGTCAGTCAAGTATCAAGAACGCACAATGCTGACATGTTAAACATACGTTTCTCACAACACAGGGGAGGAGCCATACCACTATGTATGATGAACAGTCCCACGGTGACGATATAAACCACCAACCAGGAACCGCCGGTAAATACGCTGATAGGCATAGAGACACTCCTTGCGATCAATGACAGATCCGTTGTTGCCATTCTACCAACAACATAAGTTCGACAGGGTCTCTGGGAAACGCTACTGTACTCTATGCTCTGTACAGATGGGAGCCTGTGATGTAAGGGAATACTTTGCTACATACATCTAGTAAATAATACTTGTGTTGAGAAAGACAGTAGGTTGATCAACAGTGCAGGAGGTTTTGACGTGGTGATAGTGACTTGGAAGAAGGTGAACACTGTATATATTCAGTTCTCAGCCAACATTTCCTCATGCACATGTCCTCTGTGCGTACCATGGACACAGGCATTGCCTATCTGCTGGTCACACTGTGCCTGACTACTGGAGTAGGTGGTTCTCTGGATTCTTGTTTGGCGAATGGGTTAATCAAAGAAGGAAAATATCTTCAACATTCAGATTTTGCTGAAGAACGACACACCTCAATATTTCCATGTGCTGTTGAATGCTATAAATATGGATTTTGCGAATCCTTCAACTTTAATAGGAAAACAAAATCTTGCTCTCTAAACTTTGAAGATGATATCCTGAGACCTGAAAACTTGATTGCTGCAGAGGATTCTGTGTACAGTAGTATTGCTGGATGGCAACTGGTGGGTGCACCTTCTAATGAGTTCTAAATTGCATTTGTTTTGTCGGTTTTGCTATCTTTGTTATCTGTTTTTAGATGCAACCTGTAAACACAAGCATTTTTTACATGTGAGTCAAAGTCAGTGATTGTGGAAATGAGACCATTCTTCAGCATACATGCCAGTTTATTTTCCGGAAATGTACCTACACCTCAACGCGTCATGCCAGACCTTGCACTGGATAAATCCTTTAGAAGTGTAATCTCCTAATGCTATGGAAACATATCCCATGTATTTAGTACATGTATATCCCTTGTACATAATCTATGCACGATTGCCCAACAGAATTACCCTATAGTTTTATATAGGGTTTCACTGGTTATAAAGATCCTGTAATGAAACAAACAAACTACACCGCACAGTTTTAAGGCCACGGATTCTCGTTTACGTTTTCATTGTTTTGTTCAAGGTGACGGCCTCAGGGCCTTGTATCAACCAGACCTGTGGGAAGCATGAGAAGTGTGTGGTAACACGTGTGTCCAGCACTGTTTGCGGTAAGGCTTATAGAATGTTCTCATTTGTGACGTTAACATTTTCCGGATGTATCTACGGTCTCCGGAACTTGTATGTGTTACTTGTAGGCTGTAGGGTTGAAGTTGAACCAAATGTAGAATCGTCATATTGAAGACACCACACAGTTCGATTGTATTTATATCACTGGGACTAGAATGACAACCCCTGCTGCTCATCAAATACATATCTAGGTACTTGTTGTTGTCCCGACATTGACGCTGCTGCAATGATGTTTACGGCGAAGGTCAAAGATGAATAAATAATTTCCATTTGGTCGAGTGTTTTGATAAAGGCGAGTGCCGCATGTCGTGGTCCAAAGCTATCATTAAAGAACACAGAACAGGATGTTCTACCATTGATCGCTAAAAAATCGAGGTTTTCGACCGAAAGAAAAAAATAAATACTTGTGATGAATAAATAAGTTCCATTTTGGTCGACCGTTTTGATGTCCTTGTCCAAAACTCCCATTACAGAACTCAGAACAGGATACTCTACCATTGAAAATATCTTTACCTCACACGCTCTTATCAGTAAATACCTCTCAAAAAGGGTGGAAAACTGTATGGCTGTTTTATTGAATTTTCAAAAGCGTTCGATTCTGTCAACAGACTAATGCTTTGGTATTTATTCAGAAAAGACGGACTTGGTTAAAAAGTCGACAAAGTGTCTGAGTACCAAAACGTGAAAGCCTGTGTGTGTACATCGAATAACGGAAACACAGAAGTGTTTGGATGTCCTCTAGGGATACGACAAGGTTGTCTTCTCAGTCCGTTTCTGTTCTCATTTTTCATTAATGAATTGGTCGACGAAATCAGGTCCACTTTTATAAATGACGTTCAGTTATTCCCTGCCTTACTCGAGCTGTTCCTTCTTGTATTTGCTGATGATGTTATGTTTTCTGATACTATAAATGGACTCAAAAGACAAATTGATACTTTAGAAAATTACTTCAAAACATGGAGTCTTTAAATAAATGTAAACAAGACAATATAAGTTGTTCACTGGTCACGAGGGGGACATGGGCTGATGTACCCTCGATGTTCCTTTATATTCCCTGAGCCTGAAAGGAAAAAAAAGAAACATCGAGGGTATGTCATCCCGTGGGCCCCGAGGGACCAGTGAACAACGTATTTATCTTACCGAACACCTCAATGGTAATTTTGAACTGTTTGAAGCATCGGATCGGATCATAGTATGGAGACCCGACGACAAGACAACAAGAAAAACAAATTTAGAGTTATCTCCCTTCCATCGATTTGCATTCGCAAAACATCGGTAATTTCCGTACGTCATACGCGATTCAATGTTATTCCAGATAAACAATTACTACTACGAAGTACCAAATGAGTTCGGCATTCCCAGCGGGGTACATAGAAAATGTTACTCGCTTGTAAGCGGAGTACGTTGAAAATAATAGACGAGCGCTCAGCCAATCAGAAAACGACATTTATGTGTGAGGCAGGATAAACATTGTTGTATTTGAACATGGAGGCGATCTCTCTAGAACGGAAAGTGGATCTACAAAAATGAAGTTTCATCATCGTGCAACTACCTGGATATGTTATTTTCTGGAAATCTCACTTGGCAGGCATCTATAAACCAGCTTACTCTTAAAGCTAAGAGGCTCTCATAACTGTTCAGTTTGTTTAAGTTTGAAAATCTCTAATTTGAACTATATTTTAAAATCGTTGACAATAAAACCCTGCCATTTATTTTGTATAGTTCTGTGGTATGGGGAAATCAAAGGTTTAAATGCATTGAGAAAATACAGTTGCAAGCATGTAAAAGTTTTCTGGGCATCCGCAGATCAACAAATACTGATACCGTACAAGATGAATGCGGAAGATATCAATCTATATCTTGGCATTGAAACGTTTTATCTCATATTAGTGGGAATTCATAACGTTTTATCTGATATTGGTTGAATCTCATCTCAATGCGTCCTCATCGCTATCCATCAACAGTTTATAAGATGTTATTGTATTTGGTTTAAATACAAGCGATGCTAGAAATAAATATTCCTAAGTTTGACCTTTCATTCAAAAACAGTAGCAACTTTGAGCGATAAGTGACAAACTAACCCCCTTACAGTACCTACTAGGCCCCCTCACGAATATCAAATTATCGTTCCCTTACTATCAATGAACAGTGTTATGTTGTGTTGACAAAACACCATTTCTTCACAGAGACCAGTACGTCCTATGGGTCTACCTACACCACAGAGTTCATCATCTCCACCTCGAAACTCAACTGGGCAGACTCAGCAGCTGAATGCCAGCGACAACACGGGACCTTGGCCTTCATCGACACTCCCAAGAAACGACAGGACGTAGAAACCCTTATAAGAGGGAAAGGTTAGTGTACTGACTTTAGGTACATGCCAAGCGTGGTACATACGTCAGTTCTGGGGAACGATGAACATGTCGGGTAGAAAAGTCTTATGTCAAGTTATTCACATGGGTTGGTTTTAAAAGGCAGTAGCACAGTATCCCTTACGTGTCAGCGCTGAAAGGCTCATGACAATGTATCCCTTACGTGTCAGTTCTGAAAGGCTAATGACAATGTATTCCACACGTGTCGCGATCGGTTCTGAAAGGCCAATGACAAATTAAGAAAACGTGTTAGTTATGAAATTGTACGACCCATTATGCGCACGTCTGTCCTGACAGGGTAGTGAGAAATTATACGCACGCCATGTTTTAAAGGCTAATGGCAAGATATGCACGCGTGTCAGTTTTTTAAATAACGGGCTGATTTCAAATTATGTTCATTTCAGTCTATATCCCCGAATATCACCTTAGCGGAGTATAGATAGACAACGTACCATGTGAAGTCAGTACATACCGTCATGACAACGAGTCAAGTGATTTTGACACTTTTAACCTCATTATGTATTTAAAAGTGTAAAAAAACCTGGACAGATCTTTTAGAGTTTCAGGTGATAATGGCTTATCTGAGTTATTCACATTCAATTGCATTTAACAATTCTTTGGATAGAAATACGTCAATGTTGGAGAAGAGTTTCACACCAATGGTCAAACTGCACTGCATATTACGACGTCATACGATTGCTAAAGTACTGTCGGAAATGCTAGAAAAATGCTTTTTAGCCTTAATATCTTTATAAAGGTGATAAATGTACTATGTTGTCAATATATCAACTCGCCTATTGTCTACCTAATTTTTATTTCAATCGATTTAACATTCCCATGCATTTAAAGGGCAGTTTACAGGAGAGAATTTGGTACCAAAACAGCAACTTAATATTTTTTCAGAGTTCAACAACAGAAATCTGAAATAGTCTTTACATTTATGCTAATAATACAGGTGGTGTAAAAATATGAATTAACGTTTTTCCTAAACAAATAAATATTCAATGTTTGTGTTACTTTACTTAATTATCGTTTCTTTATTGAAGAAATATTATTATAAATGTTAAGTCTTGATAAATAAGTTTCCCGTCATGCATGCACATCTTTATCACAGCGTCCACTATGGCCAACGATTTGCAGTCGATTGTTGCAAAGGTTTATAGTTTTTTTCTGCTTAAAAAAGACAGAGTTAAACCTTTCATTAGTTTAGAAAGGGTTTATTACTGAACTTGTAGAGCTGTTGGCATGTCTTACCAACAAGTTTACAATATTGTAAACAAATCAGACAAGACAGGGACCGTCTCAAATGCAAAACCGGGACGTAAAACCATCCTTGGCAACTTTGACAAGGGAGTGCTTAGACGGGCGGTCTACAAACTTTATGAGAAGAAAAATATACATATTCTAAAGAAGCTACACCAGTGACTTCGTTAAATCTTTGGCCAATGTTCACAACTAGATTAAACTGACCGAATTACATCCATATGTTTTCAATGAAATATACTGTTGACATGCAAAACATTTATTAAAACGTTGCACATTTCTACAATCAATCGATAAGATAACACAAGTGATCGGACTCTTTCCAATTTACAGTAATTCGTATGTTTATTTCAAAACAAACACACATACACTAATGATCCCTTACATAACAGATACGTATACTATACGTACACATATTCAACATTTTGCAGAAAACATCTATTGAGATGACCCCTCGCCCGAGCGTGTGCTCAGGTGTCAATTTCACCTGTCGATACCGTGGATGCTGATGACGTAACACAGGCAATTAATGTTTGTATCAAATAACGTCCCACTACCCCTTATTTTTCTAAGTTTTTGGTATTTTCATCAGTAAAAACACATTTTAGGGCATGTTTCAAAATTTATTCCCTCGGTCTACATTAGGTAGATGTTTCTTGAAGTGATATTTGTTATTTAAGTAACTGTAATACCTCTGAATTTTAAATATAAGTCAAAAAGCATTTTTCTAGCATTTCCAACAGTACTTTAGTGATACAACTTCTCGGTGGAGAGTTTTCGGTTACCGTGGCAGCGGGGGATATCTTTTCCAGTTGTCATCCTCCTGGGAGGGGTGACACGGAAACTTGATAAAGGGTCATTAACCAAAGAAATTAAAGCATTTTACATGAAGGCAAGATATACATATAAATAAGCCAAATCTACCGGTGCCAGCAATACCTTCACCCCAGATACAGTGCCAAGCTGCTGTGTATATATGATATAAATCCTCCCTCCGTCTTGATCTCATCTCATCAAAATCCTGTCCAACAATGTGTGAAGCCCGTTTCTCGTCTCCCCCCCCACCGTGATATTGCTGGAAGCGGCTCAAAACCCAACTCACTCGAATTCAGAAGTTACCTTGCCTTCCCAATTGTTCGTTTAGCTTCCTTATTATTGGTGTAGTTTCCTGATTGTCACTGTATTTTCCTGCTTGTCCTTGTTCATTCTTCATCATGACCTTCCTCATTGTCCTTGTGCCGTCCTGATTGTTCGTTTGAATTCATTACGGTTAAAATACCTTCCCAATTGTTCGAGTACCGTCCAGATTGCTTTTGTACTTTCTCGATTGTTCGAGTACCGTCGCGACTAGATTTGCACCCCTCCCAATTATTCAAGCACCATCCCTGTTTGAACCTTGTTCGTGTACCGTCTTTATCTGTTTTCTACCTTCCATAGTGTTCACGTAGAGTCCTTGTTGGTTTTGAACCTAACCTTCCATTTTGTTCGAGTATCTTTCTGTGAGCAATACCCAGATATGGAATATGAGCGTTGTATCCAGTTAATGTCTTTGTAGGTTTGACGGAGTATGTGTGGTTGGGGGCGTCGGATGTTGAGACAGAAGACACGTGGGTGTGGCTGGATGGACGACAACTCGACTTCACTGCCTGGTCAATATTTAACACACAGCCGAACAACTACGGGAATCAGGACTGTCTTTCCGTCATTTACAACGATACTATTCGGTATTTGGACTGGTTTGATAACGAATGTTTTCTGAAACAATATTTCCTGTGCGAATTCATTCGGAAGCTATAGAAACAGGACTAACTTCTCCGAATTGATACCAAAGCTATAGATGTTATGGTTTTCGTATTGGATGATCAAATACAATAATCTTAAACACGTATTTTCTATAAGTAAACTGTTAAGCTGTTGTATATGTGAATAACACTATACTTTAGGCAATATGTCCTGATACATGTTGAATGTTGAATAAAATGAATTTAATGATAAATTATTCTATTTCTGTTAGTTCAACAATGTTTCCAACAATGAAGTCTCCATTTGAACGTTTGCTTATTGCCTTCTACCGAATATAGTGTGTTGTGTGGCAGTGAAACAATGCTCCAAGTGTAATACACTGTGCATGTGATATTCAGTGTGGTGTGTTATATTTAGACTTGTGCTAGACTATATAGAGTTCTGGAAGGTTCTACAAACTACTACCACTATATGGACTATTCTGGCCCAGGGATTTGCATTTAGTTTGGTATGTGAGGGGAGCTTCTCGTCTCACCAGACATCTCAAGTGACCAGCAGACTCGCATTGTGTGTGATGACCATTATACCCTGCCAGTCCTAGCTGGATTACTGTTGCTGAGGAATGCACAGTCTTCAAGAAATACAACCATGGACATAGCAGATAATTTGATTGACAACGAAGTGGATATTCTGTTTGTAACAGAGACATGGCTTAAGAAGTATGGGGATGAATCTAAGATAACATAAATGACACCAACTCGATATAAATACCTAAACATAGGACATAAATAACACCAACTGTGATTGAACACGATGGACCTGACAGAAAGTCGTTCGAACTTCTGGATGTTGTCATATCTCATGATCAGTGTGTTCTAGTGTTGGGAATTGGTTAAAATCTCATAATTGATGATTTGTTCATTACTACCGATTAATCATCGAAAATAATTATTGGTTAGCGTCATTTATGACTAACTGACTGACTGAGTTTGGTTTTACGCCGCTTTTAGCAATATTCCAGCAACATCACGGCGGGGGACACCAGAAATGGGCTTCACACGTTGTACCCATGTCATTTATGAAATTTGTTAATGCACATTTAAATAAGGGGAAAGTCGTTGGCAAAATTTCACATCTTTAAAGGATGACTAGTATGTTAGGAACATAAATTTCTTGGAATCTTTAAGATAAATTCAATCATGACTTGGAACGAGCTTGTAGTGCTTACAAAATGTAACAGACAAAACCAACCATGTGAAAAATATTGTTAATGAAAACAAGTGTTCCAGAATTGTTTGTGTTCGATTATGAGAAATTATGATCGATTGCTTGGTCGTTTAGTAACTACGACCAATCTTCGATTATTTCAATTAATCGGACCACCACTAGTGTTTTCTGAGATCTATATGTAGATATAGACCTCCACCATCTATAAGTAATAAACTTACATTTGATTTGTTTATCGAGGAAATTTCCACGTTTCTCAGAGATAATTTACAGAAATCAATGATAATTATGGGTGACTTCAACATACACTTTGATTATAAATCTAAACCAGATGTCAAGAAGTTCTTCAGAGTGCTTAATGTCCACGGCTTCAATCAACATATCAACAAAGCAACTCACAAATCTGGGCATATCTTAGATTGGTTACTCTCTCGGGAAAATAATGCAATAGTCAACAAAATTCAACACCCTCCTACTGACTGGATAGTCTGTGCGAGCTGTACAACAATACTTTGTCAAACTTGTTGGATGTACATGCACCTTCTACTATCAAAGCTGTAAGGGTCAAATCCTCATTCCTCTGGTATTCTGAAGATATCATGCAGGCCAAAAGGGAAAGACGAATTTCAGAGCGGAGATGGCGAAACCCCAAGCTAGAAGGTCACAGGCAAATGTATAAGTCCTGTAGAAATATAGTAACACAATTCATCAGAAAATCTAAAACAGAGTTTTGCGTAAACAAAGTTATAAGCTTAGAGAACAAATCCAGTGCTATACATAGATTTGTCGCTTCTCTTCTGGGAAAGAAGAAGGATGATATACTTCCACAATCACAAGATTCACTTGAGCTTGCAACGAACTTCAGTGACTATTTTCATTTCAAAAATAGAAAAGTCACGTGACGACATCAGGATTGAAATTATTGATGCTCCAAGTCCGACCTTAATCCCTGAATCCTAGACAGACAGATCGCTGTTGTGGATTCCCTGGGAACCTCTCACAGAACAGGAAGTAAACACTTCGAACCTCTCACAGAACAGGAAGTAAACACTTGGAACCTCTCACAGAACAGGAAGTAAACACTTGGAACCTCTCACAGAACAGGAAGTAAACACTTGGAACCTCACACAGAACAGGAAGTAAACACTTGGAACCTCTCACAGAACAGGAAGTAAACACTTGGAACCTCTCACAGAACAGGAGGTCGACACTCTGGTCAAAACCAGCAAGCCAACCATATGCAAACCCACTACCAACTTAACTCTTACTCGAGTTTAGTGATGTTCTGGTACCAACAATAAGAAAGCTGATAAACCTGAGCTTGACTTCCGGAAAGGTTCCTTCAATTATGAAGGAAGCATTTATAAAACCATTGATAAAGAAACCTGGTTGTGATGAAAATATCCTCAAAAACTATCGCCCAGTTTCGTTCTTACCCTATATTTCTAAACTGCTTGAAACGGCAGTGAAGGTTAGAATCTGCGCACATCTTGCGGAGTGTAAACTTAATGAAAAGTTTCAGGCTGCTTATCGGCCAAAGCACAGTACCGAGACAGCATTGATTTCTTTTGTTAATGATTTGCTGTGTTCTGTGGACAATGGGAACATTGACGTTTTCTCACTCTTGGACTTGTCCGCGGCGTTCGATACTATAGACCATTCTGTACAAATTCAGCAACTGGAGACAGTTTTTGGAGTACGTGGTACTGCCTTATCTTGGTTCAAGTCACATTTGTCTGAACGCCAGCAATCGGCAATCGTCAAAGACAAGTCATCGGAGAAAACACAGTTATGTTGTTGAGTTCCTCAAGGATCGGTTCTCCGACCGGTATTGTTTACTCTCTATCCGAGAAATCTTGAGATGTCATTCGGAGGCACACAGTTAGCCATCATATGTATGCTGATGGCACCCAGCTGTTAGATTCTAGCAAGTTGGATGCCTCTAGTGGACTCTTTAGTAGGTTTTCTATCTGTGAATATAAAGAACTGGACGAATTCATATATGCTGAAATTAAATGAAGGCAAAACTGAAGCATTGCTTGTTGGTAGCTCACCACTTCGATCTCGAGTCACAGAAACTGCATTCCCAGTATGCAACTCCATCATACCATTCTCCAATAGTGTTAAAGACCTTTGACTTCACCTGGATTCGGAACATACTTTTAAAGACACACATTGACAACATCTGCAAAGCTTGCTATTTCCAGCTAAGAAATGTCAGCAACATCAATGCCAGCTGCTCATGCACTTGTTAGAACCCTAGTGCTATCGAAGTTAGATTATTGCAACAGTGCCTACTACGGATTACCAGAAACACTCATCTCAAAACTACAGAGTACAAAACTCATTAGCTCGCATTGTCAAAAAAGTGTCAAAGAGAGAACATATCTCCCCAGTTTTACGAGCCTTACACTGGTTGCCCATAAGAGTCAGAGTGGAGTACAAAATCCTGAGTCTATTCCACCAATGTTATGATGAAACTTGACCATTTTAAGAATAATATGTTATGCATAAAGCGAATTTTCCCATCATTTCCAGATTGTACATTATCCTATATTAGGTGTAAACATTGCATAGTTCAAATGTGTTCGCTCAATAATTTCTCTATTCAAAATGAAACAACAATTAATGCTAGCGATATTACATCTAAAACAAGAAATATATATTCTATATATCTATATCTAAATTAAACAAAAAAAACAATAGGCATAATGCAAAACAGTTTATTGGTACCGGAGACCAATAGGAATCAATAAATGCTCTCTTTGTGGCACCATTTTACGACATTGTAGACTCCATATGCAAATGCAAACATTGAAGGTAATGAGCAATGAAAATGCCATTTTCTTATGAAACAGGGAATTGGAATTTTCTGTAACCATAGTTGTTTGTAGTGTCTCTTTTCACTTTCATACGAGAAAATTCGGATCGGCTGAAAAGTAGGTCATTGTCTGAATTGGTTCATGAGACTCATGTTTCGCTTTGGTAACTATTATTATGGTCATAGCGCTTGTTGACAAATGTGTCGGATGGTGATGTCAACAGCTTGAAAATGGCATAATTATGTCTCAAGTAATGTATGGCAAGGATCACCTTGTGACCGTTGATAAATTAATTTTTTTTTTTTTTTTTTTTTGTTTGTTTTTTAAATGGTTTCCGATTCTGTCCAAACTGTTTATGTGTGCGTGAACGGTTACGTACCGGGTATGACATAGTAAGCTGTCAGCTGGGCGAGGAAATGTAGATTATTTAACATTAATTCACGTAGACATAGTCATATTACTCGACAGCAGTATCAAACTATCAAACTCCCAAGGTTCCTGAAGCTCTAGATTCTTGATGCTACATGTTTTACCCCGACGACTGGTCACGCGATATGGTAGTCATATTGGATTTAGAGGTGTATTTTAATACATTTTGGGGACATGTCCTCAAAATCGTACTTCATCTGACAACCCTATCCCGTTAGTCGCCTCTTACGACAAACATGGGTTGCTGAAGACCAATTCTAACCCGGATCTCCAGGGTCCTATTTATGCTAATGTTACTGCAGAAAAACAACCCATACTTTTGCATTGTAATTAAGGTAAGAATATAATCTCTTTGATGTACAGTTTAAATATTCTGACTTGTTCTCTTACTCATCCGAACACTCAACGATTAGCATGGGGCAACTTTATTGGGGCAGGACTCTTCTTTTAGGACAACAGCTTGGGATGCCTTGAGCCGACAACATGGAGCTGCATCACGCCACATTAAACACAACCAGAAACACTTTCCGAAACATCCGAACACAGTCTCAAGACTGTGCCATGTACGGCACGTTCTATTTGCATAACAGATCCAGATTGTATCAGTACATTATCTGATTTTGAGGAATATTTTGAATACCCGTGAATATACTTCATAAGAGTGTTGGCTTCAAGTGTATGCCTTGTTATCGGTGGGTACAAAGCGTTGGCAGCACAACTGCGTTTGTCACTCCGCACTCAGCAATATTCAAGCCACGCATTCAATTCCTGAGTTTCGATGACATGCAACCAACCAAGGCAGCAACCACCCGATCAAGTGGCCTTCTCATGAATTGGTTGCCAGAACATGTTTATGGATTTATTCCGGTTCTTAGTCGGAATTGTGGTATTTGTACAGGCAGTCTTGTTTCTGCATTCAAATGGACTTGGATTCGAAAAAAAGAAAATATTGACGAAATGAAAAAGCAAGTTTGTCTCTTGGAGGGTGTCATCAAGGAAAAGAGATGACGATGTGTGCAGCTATAAACCACATACATTAGGTAAGGGTAACAGAAATATGAAAGAATCGTGTCCTGCTTTACATGTTTTAGGAGCATATATTGAGAATTGCAGCAGCGTCACAGCCAGATCAGTTCCACACGAACACGAGTGTAGATAGGTTTGAGTACGTGAGGTTGTGGCTTATCACTGCTGTTGTAACTTTGATCTAGGTCTCGCAAACAATAAAGTCTAACCCGACCCATTTAGATAACATTCGTCTCGCGAAGTGATTGTTACGACCAAATTCCAGTCCATTCCGAAATATGAGTACCCGACAGGACGGTAATGAACGGGAACAGTCGTAATATCAGTAACTTAAGTAACAAATGTTCTAAAAAGATCCATGTTATGCCCAAATAGCCTGGTTTAGGGTCACAGCAACATATCTATACTGAAACGTTTCGAAAACGCATATTGGCAGTTTTGTAATATTTAGCAACAAAGGCCAAACAATCAAATTATATTTTTCTGTGTATTCAGGCAAGAGGGAATCAAACACAGCAATGTTCGAGTACGAATCTTATTCGATGTGTTTTGAAGTTGACGGGCAAACAAACACATCATGTCTGACGTTTGAAAACATGAAAGCGCGTATTTATTTTTTGTGAGTATATATTCTCAGTTACAACTCCTCGAAACTTCCGTCCCCGTGTTGTTGTCAAAGCATGAAGTCTGCCGGAAGAGTCTGTATTGCTCTTTTCCCCTTCTTTTTTTGTCGACATGTTACTTGTCTTGGAACTACTGAGTCTTGTATTTGAGTCAGACATATCACTGCTCAGACTCAGGGTCTCATACACATGACTGTCTGTGCTGCCGAACCGTTCCGTGCTGCTGTACAAGCCGGTGAGGTCGGTGTCGTCACACGACTGCAGCCCCATTGTCCTGTAATTGTGGACGTATCTGTTTCTCTGCTTAAGCTCTCGCACCTTTTTAGCACTACGCCCAGTATCTGTCCTGGAATTTGGAAGTTCCTGTGAATCATTCAGGTTGATCAGATCTTGATCACATACATCATTTCGTATTGAGTTTGTATCTGAGTTTCCAGTTGTGCATTGTACTAAATCTGGTTTGAGTTCATCCGTGACTTCTTCTTGTGGCATTCCGGCAGTGCTCTGTTTGATGTAATGGCTGAAACAAAAGAGTGTTGGTACATTACTTCATTTAGCGTTTTCATCCTGGGGTCTAGTTCAGTTCTATCATATGTTTCAGATAATGAATCACGATTCAGTCAGTACGTGTAGGAGTGAATCAAGGATGGACGATTATCTAAATCTGAACGAAAATAACCGGGTGATGTGTACAGAGGGGTTGGTTTCTTAAATATGATGTTTCGGTCTCCTACCAATTTCTCCGAGTTCGACCTTGAACACGATCGTAAAACAATATACTTTTTAACCATTGTTAACTGCATAGTTACCTCCCTTTTATCGAGTCACATAAGAAGAGCCTTTAAGAAGTCATTTTATAACAGGACAGATAAACTATGCCTAAGTCAAGAAATACATAATGATTGTGTTTTCAAGGGGCGGTGGGGTAGCCTAGTGGTTAAAGCGTTCGCTTGTCATGCCGAAGGCCCGGGTTCGATTCCCCACATGGGTACAATTTGTGAAGCCCATTTCTGGTGTCCCCCGCCGTGATATTGCTGGAATATTGCTAAAACGGCGTAAAACCATACTCAGTCAGTCAGTTTTCAAGTGAGAGCATCTATAAGAGAGATCGGTTACATGAGTTTATGTCTGAATGGTATCTCCCTGTCCAAATACTTTTACAACACAAACATCGGATTTTCTTAATATTGTTAACTTTCACGCACTTTCTTTTCATACAGCAGCATGCAAGAGCCATGACCTTAGAGAGGTAGCTCTTTTCCTTTTGTCTTCTACACCATCGCAGAGCAGCTATTCCAGGTCTATTGCAGGTATATCTTTTGGTACTAACAATAGTATTTAACTTGTTTGAGTGGCATTTAGAAGTTGGTGTGATGAACAACGAGGAGAGTTCTATGAATATACAACTTCTTTAATATAATAAAGCAAAAAAATGCTTGATAACGGTGTTAGTAGCTACACCGAAACGTCGCTCATATTATGTTAAAGAAGTTGTATATCCATAGAACTCTCCTCGTTATTCAATAGAATTTAGTTGCACTTACAGAAAAATGTCTTTGTACATAAATAATTGCCTGTAAAATTTAATTCTACTTGCAGCACTATCTGGTTGTACTTACAAAGACATCTGACCGTTACACAACAGTCTTTCAGAAATATGTGGTTGTACTATCGCGTGACCGTAACTTTCTGTTTGTACTGGTTATAGTTTTAGAACTACCTACTTGTACCGACAGAACCATTTTATTGTATTTACTGAACTATCTGGTTGTATTTACAGAACCATTGTATTGTACTTACAGAGCTATCTGGTTGTACTTACAAAAGTATCTGGTTGTACTTACAGAACTATTTTCAGCAGTACTATGACCAGGACCAGCTCCGCTATCACCACACACAGCAAGACTCTGCGCACATCTGAACAGAACATTTTCAAAATAATTACACACGTTTCACATATAATACATATAATACAATGTTTTCATGTTTCAACCCTACACCGTGTTTGTGTGCATGCGTGCGTTCCAGGTCGCATGATGTGTTTCATCCTGCAGTTATCTGTGGCGATTCTTTATGAAATACTTGAAGCATTTTGTGAATATCAAACACAGCGAAGGGATTCTTAAATTGTTTCCATAATGTCGAAATTTAAAAGGAAGTCGTCGATTCAAAAGGCTGGAAGACCTGATAAACAGGTGAGATAAAAACGTCACAATGGCATTCCTCGCCTACACGCGGGAACAACACCAACATGACACGATAATCTACACCCTGTTTGGGGTTAAGGGGAGCCTGCAATGAGATCTCGGTACCTTTAGGAGATAAACATACTGTGTTGGAAAATCAGAAGTATATAACGAAATATAAAAGCTCTGTACAATACAACATATTCTACCATAACCGCATAGTTAAGATTTTTAAGAAAATACATACTGTGTTGGAAAATCAGAGGTATATAAGGTGATTATATACCTCTGAATGACTTTAATTAACCAATCACAATCCAGTATTTACTGAAGTCATGGTAGAATTAATGACATATGGCGTGTATAATATGTGAATAATGAAGAGAGACGGTAAGGGGTGTGGTACCTCTGACTGATGTGTCGGTCGATGAACGGCCATGGGGATCTAACCCGCCTGCTGAAAGGACAAAAATAATGTTTCTATTCATATATTGAATCACCAGACCAGAGCTTGAGTTAAGGATCGTGACGTTGTCTCACGGATACTGCAGTAAGTGGTGGCAGTTGTTTCACTACAAGCTGGTTGGTATGTACAGGGTGCTGGGTGGCCAAGTGGTTAAAGTGATCGTTAGTTATTACAAGATCCAGGATTCTTTACGTTAATGGGCACGAAGCTTCAAGCTGTTTCCATGCATGATTTCTCCTGCAAATGAATATGCTAAAATGGCGGCATAAAACAGTACTTTATAATACAGTAACTGACTCAGTTGTCTAACATTGGATTTCAGGGACCAAGTGCAGGTCCCCTACAAGATTGGCTTGTCGTATGTAACGACTCACTGGATTAGGAATCCGGCCAGGTGGCCCGGTAGATAGCATGTGACAAAAACCCCACAAAAAGCCAATTTACCCACACCCACACCTCCCCAACATACATTAGTTGATACGGGAACAGGTATACTGTATTTACGAAGTGCATTATACCAATCCAGTTAAAAAACGTGACGAGTAAAATGTTGACAATGCATTATGTTTTTTAAAAAACAATATCTAGGTTTTTCTAAAATGTGCACGTCATAATATTTTCCTTGATCTTTATAATTTATCTCCACTACACAGCAATCGTTGACATTTCCTCCACGAAGGTAAAAACATCTGTGATAGAGAATCTCCCTGTCTCTCAGAGTGAGTGACAGAAGGGGGTCATGCAAGGTCTTGTGTTATGTCATGGCCCCTTCAGGCATGGTGACGCATACATTTGTACGAACATGCCACATGTTATTTAGCCCGTGGTTCAGTCTGAAAGGCCTTTCATCATTTATGTATAATGTATTTCAAACGTAAAAAAGGTCATGAATTCTAAATCTGTTACGGACATCACGATGTTCACCCTGAAAACAAACATTTACAGACGGGACATATCCTACTCTCAGGCTCAAGCATAATGGTTGCATAATGCAAACATGAGTATTTAGTTACGGTGAATGTAATTTCATGTCGACCTGCCATCCGGTGGTGTATCAGGTACAGTTACAAGATGTCATGAAGACTACTGGGTCACTTGTGTTGATGTTGTAATAACCATAGGGTTAGGGCCATACCACAGAAGAATGGGGAGGATGGGGGAGGTAATGGGTGGTTGAGGAAGTGTCTCCGTCAAGTGCTGAGGCACGAAAGATGTACACAAACAAACACAAAATCATCCATCAGAACAAAGTTTAAAGAAAGGGATTGTCCATTGGGGTGAGTAACTGATAGGACAATAATGCGATTAGGGTAAAACAAAATATACAGAGCTGACGTTTTACATCGCATCGGGATCGTTTCAGCCATATAGCGACGAGCGAGAGCTGCCTTGAACCTGTCGAGCAAAGTTCCCTCACACCCTCCTGAATATCAAATCCTCGTGAATTGCAAGGCCATAGTTATAGTATATTCTATACATATCATTACATATTCTATGCATATATGTACATATAGCCATGATGAAATGATCCGGACACATATAAAGCTGTCCACCACATATTACCGTTGTCAGGGTTACTATTCTGATATACGTGTATATTAGTATATTTCATCAGACATATGACAGGTATCATAGGACACTTCAAAAGTAACTAGCGTCAATGTTGAGTGCACACAAGCTGGACAAAACAAGCGACATTGTAGCAAAACACAACTCACCCGTTTCCATCGCTGTGTGTGTCCGCTGTGTGTGTCCGCTGTGTGTCTTATTTGGGCTTGGCTGTGAAGGGGGATCAATATAATTCGCCACTCGCATTATCCCAAGGCGTGGTCGTAAAGACAAGGATATACACGGTATGACGTCACTGCTGTATGTCACGTCCTCAAGCGGGTTGACTTGATACAGTTGGAGACAGAGCGGTCGTGTGCAAACTCCCGTAGTAGTCACCGCTGTATTCAGCACACGCTTTGGGAGTTATCAGAGCGTACTTGACAATATGTGGCGACGGTATACTCAAACAGCTGTTAAAAAAGACAATTTCACTTATGTCACCGTAAACTCCGTCGGTATGTTTATGTTTAGAAGTATTATCAAAACAGAGTGGCCTGCTTACCTGCCTGTCTAACAATTAGATATTGAGTGAGGAATATTTGAAAATATGAACGATGCACGAACAAATTGATATATCATTTTCAAAAATCAATTCATCACACCGCATGCCCCATAAGCTAAATATATCTTGTATTACGGCATATTTATCTGTTCGTGGGTAGTGAATAGCGTGTAGTGAGTTGCTCCCACTCACATGTACTCAGCCAATTCCTCTTGTGCAGTGAGGTTCTTCCTCTGACGTTAGCAACATAGTGAGCTGATTGCTCTCACAATAACTACCTTGCTTCCTCTCGTGAGGAGTAAGCTGATTCCACTAATGGTTGTTGACGTGTCCTGCTTAACGTTCAGTAAGCTGATCACTCCTAAGTGTATTTCATTTATTCCTCTCGTGTGTATCAAGTTGTGAATACACAATGCCGTTTAGAAAGTGGTCAAATAACACATGTTACATTTGGGATTACACTTTTTCAGTACAGATTGTAGTACTTTAGTTGGGTTGAGTCCCATCCATGATTCGAGTCAGCCACCTAATTTGACCCCAACACTGACATTGAAGGTGTGGGGTACTCACCTGCTTGTCGTACCGGAAGTGGGGTCCTCACCTGTTTGTCGTAACGGAAGTGGGGTCCTCACCTGTTTGTCGTAACGGAAGTGGGGTACTCACCTGTTTGTCGTAACGGAAGTGGGGTACTCACCTGTTCGTCGTACCTCACCCTGTTGGAAGTGGGGGGTACTCACCTGATTGTCGTACCGGAAGTGGGGTACTCACCTGTTTGTCGTAACGGAAGTGGGGTACTCACCTGTTTGTCGTAACGGAAGTGGGGTACTCACCTGTTCGTCGTAACGGAAGTGGGGTACTCACCTGTTTGTCGTAACGGAAGTGGGGTACTCACCTGTTTGTCGTAACGGAAGTGGAGTACTCACCTGTTTGTCGTAACGGAAGTGGGGTACTCACCTGATTGTCGTAACGGAAGTGGGGTACTCACCTGTTTGTCGTAACGTGGGGATTGTCGTAACGGAAGTGGGTACTGGAAGTACTCACCTGTTTGTCGTAACGGAAGTGGGGTACTCACCTGTTCGTCGTAACGGAAGTGGAGTACTCACCTGACTGTCGTACCGGAAGTGGGGTACTCACCTGTTTGTCGTACCGGAAGTGGGGTACTCACCTGTTTGTCCTAACGAAATTCTTCAATTCATGGCAAGGGAAAAGCAAAGAGTCAAACGCGTTCGACTGCTTGTATGTAATGGATTCTTGCTTAGACATACAAAAAGACAATTGAGTACAGGAAGAGGTTGAGTATTTACAACTATTGATAGGCACTTTTGTTTCTGTCAGACGGAAAGTGAAAAAGCGAAAACATTCTTTCTACATGACAAACCGCTGTATTGCAGTGTTATTCACTGTGTTACAGTGTTTCAAGTGTATCACATTGTTTCTGTTGACATTCTGTAGGGGGCAATGGTATGCTATATTTACACGGACAGTTCTGGAAGGTACTACAAGGTATTAAAACCGCATAAGCAATTCCTTCCTATTCATGTGCACATTAAGTTACTTTTTTTATACAATTGGGAATTATATCACATCTCTTTGAAGGACTGAGTTACAGTTACGTATAGTTCCAACCTGGGAATCAGCACTTAACAACGTACTGGTAGCTCTGTCAGCAAGCCCAGTACACTCGACATGAATCATTAACATCATTAACGGAGCAGTGTGAGCATTCTCTACTCCCTGGGGTGAATCCGTCATAGCAACGGACAATTGTACACATAAACAGGCTCCTGTAACAATGTCCTTGGAGACGTGGTTACGATACTCAGTAAATACGACCAAAACTATCAGAATAGCTGGCGGAAATTACCGTCCCAATAGAACTTGTTCCCCGAATGTCTGACATGGGACATATGTGTTTTGGCCTATAAAAACTGATAGCAAACGGGGCCAATCCTAGCCACACAAGGAGCGTCCTTATCTCAAGGCTAATTATATCTATTTCATGTGTTAGTGACACATTTGGTGTTCTGCATAAAGACTACCCCAAAGGTTACGCTCTAACATGGATGCACTGAGTTGGACGTCAGTAGGCAAGTATTGATAACTGCAGCATTTGCTCTCAAAAAGAACACGTCGTTAACAATATGAATAGAAGTATTTACTCAGACGCAACACCAGTTGCCTCCATTAATGGTGACAGGATCCGTCTATCGTAGGTTCGAATCCAAATAACTGTTGTTGGATTGTTGTTTAACGCCACACTCAGCAATATTCCAGCTATATGGTGGCGGTCTATAAATAATCGAGTCTGATCCAGACAATCCAGTGATCAACGGTATGAACATTGATCTACGCAGCTGGGATACGATGACATGTGTCAACCAAGACAGCGAGCCTGACCACCCGATCCCGTTAGTCGCCTCTTACGACAAGCATGGGTTGCTGTAGACCTTTTCTAACCCGGATCTTCACGGATGCCAAATTAGTGAGCCTAGGGTTTTCAGCTTCATTGTCGTGCACGTGGGTGTCATTCAATCGGGTGGCGAAGGATTAGAAGCCTGTAAAAAGTACGTGGTTATGTATTACACAAAGTCTTGTCTTACAGCACCATATGAGAGCACCGTCGAAGTGTTCTGTAACCCTTGACACCATCGTATTGCCTGATTTCTATGGAATGTCGCTGCATATAGGACATGGATGGGAATGTTATCGGTTTACACATTTGCAAAAATGTGTTTTCTAAATGTTCAATATTATTTATCTATAACTTATTGATACTTTACTTTACAACAGCATTAAAAAAATATTTGAGCTATATCACAATTTGCCCACAATTTGGAATTAAATCAATACTTGAAACTACCTAAATCCCAACCACCTCTTCACCAGAAACTGAAAAACTGCGAGTCATGGGAGTTTATCACGTCACATGGGCAATGAAAAGGTGGCACAGCTTACGACTCGGACCCAATAAGTGTTTTACCGCTCTGTTATACAAATAACTGTAACGAATGTGTGTTGAGTTTGTTGATAATAATGGGGTTATTTATTGCAGTGGTGTACGCCTGTCTTCTTGTTAGTGTCACAGTGCAAGACCACCACCACGGTAAATATATTATATACAAGTATAAAAAAAATATATACAACTTCTTTACGCATATATCGCTACTTCAATCATATACCGCTCCACCACTTCAGCCATATACCGCTCCACCACATCAGTCATATACCACTCCACCACTTCAGTAATATACCCATGGGCACAATGTGTTAAGCCCATTTCTGGTGTCCCCCGCCGTGATATTGCTGGAATATTGCTAAAAGCGGCGTAAAACTAAACTCAGGCAGTCAGTCAGTCAGTAATATACCACACCTCCACTTCGGTCATATGCCACTCCACCACTTCAGTTACATACTGCTGCACTACTTCAGTCATTTACCACTCCACCACTTCGGTCATATCCCACTCCACCACTTCAGTTATATACTGCTCCACCGCTTCAGCCATATACCGCTCCACCACTTCAGTCATATACCGCTCCACCACTTCAGTCATATACCGCTCCACCACTTCAGTCATATACTGCTCCACCACTTCAGTCATATACCGCTCCACCACTTCGGTCATATACCGCTCCACCACTTCAGTCATATACCGCTCCACCACTTCAGTCATATACTGCTCCACCACTTCAGCCATATACCACTCTACCACTTCAGTCATATACCGCTCCACCACTTCAGTCATATACCGCTCCACCACTTCAGTCATATACCGCTCCACCACTTCAGTCATATACCGCTCCACCACTTCAGATATATACCACTCTACCACTTCAGCCATATACCGCTCCACCACTTCAGTCATATACCGCTCCACCACTTCAGTCATATACCGCTCCACCACTTCAGTCATATACCGCTCTACCACTTCAGATATATACCGCTCCACCACTTCAGTTACATACTGCTCCACTACTTCAGCCATATACCACTCCAACACTTCAGTCATATACCTATCCACCACTTCAGTAATAAACCACTCTGCCACTTCGGTCATATGCCACTCCACCACTTAAGTTACATACCGCTCAACTACTTCAGCCATATACCACTCCACCACTTCAGTCATATACCACTCTACCACTTCAGTTATATACCCCTCACCACTTCAGCCATATACCGCGCCACCACTTCAGTCATATACTGCTGCACCACTTCAATCATATACCGTTCCACCACTTCAGATGTATACCATTCACCACTTCAGCCATATACCACTCCACCACTTCGGTCATATTCCACTCCAACACTTCAGTTATATACCGCTTCACAACTTCAGCCATATACTAGTCCGTCACTCCAGTTATATACCGCTCCACCACTTCAGCTATATAACGCTCAACCACTTCAGTCAAATACCACTCAACGACTTCAGTCATATACCACCCCACCACTTCAGTCATATACCATTCCACCACTTCAGTCATATACCGCTCCACCACTTGAGATGTATACCACTCCACCACTTCAGCCATATACCGCTCTACCACTTTGGTCATATACCACTCCAACACTTCAGTCATATTCCACTCCGTCACCTCAGTTATATACCGCTCCACAACTTCAGCCATATACCACTCTGTCACTTCAGTTATATACCGCTTCACCACTTCAGCCATATAACACTCAGCCACTTCACTCAAATACCACTCCACGACTTCAGTCATATACCACCGCACCACTTCAGTTATATGCCACTCCACCACTTTGGTCATATACCGCTCCACCACTTCAGCCAAATACCACTCCACCACTTCAGCCAAATACCACTCCACCACTTCAGCCATATACCACTCCACCACTTCAGTCATGTACCACTCCACCACTTCGGTCATATGCCACTCCACTACTTCAGGCACATGCCACTGTATTACATGAGATGTAATGGGTGTATTGTCCACTTCGACATTATGACATAACTGATATAGTAGATGGCGTGGTGTAACTGATGTATTTTTGACACCCGTGATATAACTGGTATAGTGGACTGGCGTGACGTAACTGATGTATTGTTGACTCCCGTGATATAACTCATATAGTGGACTGGCGTGATGCAACTGATATAATGGACTGGCGTGATGTAACTGATATTTTGTTGACTCTCGTGATATAACTGATATAGTGGATGGCGTGACGTCACTGATGTATTGTTGACTCCCTTGATATTACTGATATAGCGGACTGGCCTGATGTAACTGATGTATTGTTGACTCCCGTGATATAACTAGTATAATGGACTGGCGTGATGTAACTGATGTATTGTTGACTCCCGTGATGTAACTAGTATAATGGACTGGCGTGATGTAACTGATGTATTGTTGACTCCCGTGATATAACTGATATAGTGGACTGGCGTGATGTAACTGATGTATTGTTGACTCCCGTGATGTAACTGATATAGTGGATGACGTGATATAACTGATGTATTGTTGACTCCCGTCATGTAACTAGTAAAGTGGACTGGCGTGATGTAACTGATGTATTGTTGACTCCCGTGATATAACTGATATAGTGGACTGGCGTGATGTAACTGATGTATTGTTGACTCCCGTGATGTAACTAGTATAATGGACTGGCGTGATGTAACTGATGTATTGTTGACTCCCGTGATATAACTGGTAAAGTGGACTGGCGTGATGTAACTGATGTATTGTTGACTCCCGTCATATAACTAGTATAATGGACTGGCGTGATGTAACTGATGTATTGTTGACTCCCGTGATGTAACTAGTATAATGGACTGGCGTGATGTAACTGATGTATTGTTGACTCCCGTGATATAACTGGTATAATGGACTGGCGTGATGTAACTGATGTATTGTTGACTCCCGTGATATAACTAGTATAGTGGACTGGCGTGATGTAACTGATGTATTGTTGACTCCCGTGATGTAACTAGTATAGTGGACTGGCGTGATGTAACTGATGTATTGTTGACTCCCGTGATGTAACTAGTATAATGGACTGGCGTGATGTAACTGACGTATTGTTGACTCCCGTGATGTAACTAGTATAGTGACTGGCGTGATGTAACTAATGTATTGTTGACTCCCGTGATATAACTAGTATAATGGACTGGCGTGATGTCACTGATGTATTGTTGAGTCCCGTGATATAAGTGGTATAATGGACTGGCGTGATGTAACTGATGTATTGTTGACTCCCGTCATGTAACTGATATAGTGGACTGGCGTGATGTAACTGATGTATTGTTGACTCCCGTCATGTAACTGATATAGTGGACTGGCGTGATGTAACTGATGTATTGTTGACTCCCGTGATATAACTGATATAGTGGATGGCGTGATATAACTGATGTATTGTTGACTCCCGTCATGTAACTAGTAAAGTGGATTGGCCAGATGTAACTGATGTATTGTTGACTCCCGTGATATAACTGGTATAATGGACTGGCGTGATGTAACTGATGTATTGTTGACTCCCGTCATGTAACTGATATAGTGCACTGGCGTGATATAACTGATGTATTGTTGACTCCCGTCATGTATCTAGTATAGTGGACTGGCGTGATGTAACTAATGTATTGTTGACTCCCGTGATATAACTATAGTATAGTGGACTGGCGTGATGCAACTGATGTATTGTTGACTCCCGTGATATAACTGGTTTAGTGGACTGGCGTGACGTAACTGATGTATTGTTGACTCCCGTGATGCAACTGATATAATGGACTGGCGTGATGTAACTGGTATAGTGGACTGGCGTGATATAACTAGTATAGTGGACTGGCGTGATGTAACTGATGTATTGTTGACTCCCGTGATATAACTGATGTACTGGTGACTCCCGTGATGTAACCGATATAGTGGACTGGCGTGTTATAACTGGTATAGTGGAAGGGCGTGATATAACTGATATAGTGGACTGGCGTGATATAACTGATATAGTGGACTGGCGTGATGTAACTGATGTATTTTTGACTATGATGTTTTATAACACACATATTGTTCGCTATGGCCTGGTTCAAAACACTGGGGAACGATACGTTACATGAACGGCATCCCCGTGTAAGGACATACGGAAGTTGACAGGTGGAATGTAACGACTGCCGACCGCACCCAGATAAGCTAAACATCACTGGCATTGAAACACACAATACGTCGCAGAGTACGTGTTCGGTCATCACAAAACCCTGTCCTCATCCATAACAAATATCTGGTCTAAATGCAGAAAGATAAACTGAATGCCACTCAGCCCGTTTCATTCCAAGCCTCAGGGTCAAGGTTGTGCTGATTTATTATTAAAAAAAACCCGAACAGATCAAGAACACATTGTAGTGCATGGGTTTCTTGTATATTAATGACTTTTGACTTTCTGAATACAGACAGTGTCGACCATTGTCTGACCTGCTCCTATCACAACAGAAGATTCGTGTGCGAAAATCATGAAAGCTGTGACGACGATGAGAAGGTAATTGGAATCTCGTTGTATATATCGTGGGTGGTTCAATCAGAATAACGGGGTAATTTCACCGGTTCTTCCAACAGAAAAGTTTAGGTCTCAACCTGAGTTAATAACTGTACATGGATGTGCTGCAATTGGTAATGTAGGGTTGCGTTTACATTGGTGTAACTTATTTATCTTACCAAACACCTTAATGTTAATTTTGAATTGTTTGAAGCACGGGTACAAATCTTTTTGTAGCCATTGCTAGATTTTGCTGCCAAGATAAACAGATTTAGAGTAATCTCCCTTCCATCGATTTGCATTCGCAAAATATCGGTAATTTCCGTACATCATACGTGATTCAATGTTATTCGAGATAAAGAATTACTACCACGAAGTACCAAATGAGTTGCCATTGACAGCGGGGTACATTGAAATGTACCTCGCTTGTAAGCGGAGTACATTGAAAATAATAGAAGAACGCTCAGCCAATCAGAAAGTGACATTTATGTATGAGGTAAGATAATAGGTGGTGTACAACGGAACTATTATACATGATTCACAAACCAGGTATATTCTAGATGCAATAATCGCGCCCCACACTGCTCGACAAGAAGGGTAACGTAACATATGTTATATTTGGGATTACACTTTCTCAGTAAAGTACAGATTCTAGTGCTTTTGCTGGGTTGGCTCCCATCTGGGATTCGAACCCACACCCCCAGAGTCAGGCACCTATTCGTCAGCACACACAGAATGGGACTTTACTGAGACAAGTGTACTGACAAATATAATTTATATTACATTTGAACACTTTCTAAATGACACTGTGTACATCTCAACTTCAGAATGGGAATTAACCCGAAAAAATGAGTAAGGAATTGGAACTAAACACGACAGAAGAAATTTGTGGATGCCTTTTTATACAGGTCGTCCGGGAGAAACACAATTCGTTATCTGGCCATGATAGATTCTTTTCTTTTCACCCAGGCTTGCTACATCCAAGAGACACGTGACTCGTACCATGACCGTTCGTATAACGGTTATCATGGCGGCTGCACCGACAGGAAGGTAGGACACCGATCCGTCACTTGCATACAGTCAGGAAGGTAGGACACTGATCCGTCACTTGCATAATGACAGGAAGATAGGACACTGGTCCGTCACTTGTATACTGACAGGAAGGTAGGACACTGATCCGTCACTTGTATACTGACAGGAAGGTAGGACACTGATCCGTCACTTGTATACCGACAGGAAGGTAGGACACTGGTCCGTCACTTGCATACCGACAGGAAGGTAGGACACTGATCCGTCACTTGTATACTGACAGGAAGGTAGGACACGGATCCGTCACTTGCATACTGACAGGAAGGTAGGACACTTATCCGTCACTTGTATACTGACAGGAAGGTAGGACACTGGTCCGTCACTTGCATACTGACAGGAAGGTAGGACACTGGTCCGTCACTTGTATACTGACAGGAAGGTAGGACACTGATCCGTCACTTGTATACCGACAGGAAGGTAGGACACTGATCCGTCACTTGTATACCGACAGGAAGGTAGGACACTGATCCGTCACTTGTATATACAGACAGGAAGGTAGAACACTGATCCGTCACTTGTATACCGACAGGAAGGTAGAACACTGATCCGTCACTTGTATACCGACAGGAAGGTAGAACACTGATCCGTCACTTGTATACCGACAGGAAGGTAGAACACTGGTCCGTCACTTGTATATCGACAGGAAGGTAGGACACTGGTCCGTCACTTGTATACCGACAGGAAGGTAGGACACTGATCCGTCACTTGTATATCGACAGGAAGGTAGAACACCGATCCGTCACTTGTATACAGACAGGAAGGTAGTAGACACTGGTCCGTCAGGAAGGTGTATACCGACAGGAAGGTAGGAACACTGATCCGTCACTTGTATACCGACAGGAAGGTAGGACACTGATCCGTCACTTGTATACTGACAGGAAGGTAGAACACCGACCCGTCACTTGTATACTGACAGGAAGGTAGAACACCTATCCGTCACTTGTATACCGACAGGAAGGTAGAACACCTATCCGTCACTTGTATATCGACAGGAAGGTAGAACACTGATCCGTCACTTGTATATCGACAGGAAGGTAGGACACCGATCCGTCACTTGTATATCGACAGGAAGGTAGAACACCGATCCGTCACTTGTATACCGACAGGAAGGTAGAACACCGATCCGTCACTTGTATACCGACAGGAAGGTAGAACACCGATCCGTCACTTGTATACCGACAGGAAGGTAGGACACTGATCCGTCACTTGTATACCGACAGGAAGGTAGAACACCTATCCGTCACTTGTATATCGACAGGAAGGTAGAACACTGGTCCGTCACTTGTATACCGACAGGAAGGTAGGACACTGATCCGTCACTTGTATACTGACAGGAAGGTAGGACACTGATCCGTCACTTGTATATCGACAGGAAGGTAGGACACCGATCCGTCACTTGTATATCGACAGGAAGGTAGAACACCGATCCGTCACTTGTATACCGACAGGAAGGTAGAACACCTATCCGTCACTTGTATATCGACAGGAAGGTAGAACACCGATCCGTCACTTGTATATAACCAGGCCTTGCTGGTGTATTCATGTCTCTACACGAGGGGCAATACCCCTAGGCACCTGGGCCCTAACATCCTCCTGCACTGCTGTTTAAGAACGTTTAACGAATTTGCAAGCTTTAAATAATTCATGTGTTCACCGGATAAAGGGTTTAAATGTTCCATATTCAAGGTACAATATATACTCTTTTGTAAGATGCGCAAATTGCTTGATCCTGAACTGACCAAAACTTTCGAAACCCATATCGATTAGATATCTCAAAAGACGTGATCAGTACAAACTGTATTTTTTTTATATATACGTCGATTTATACTGTAGGTTTGATTCCTATTGCAACACAGCTTATGCTAGCGATGTTACACCCAGAAAGGATCTTTAATAGATTAACCGTTGTACTATATCCCTCATTGAACAGAGAATATTCAGTCTCGATTATCTGACGAAATAAATTCTATTCGGCGTTAAAGGAAACATAGTGTTGAAAATCATATGAACTGATCAATGACGATTGATTGTGTCACGAGGTAGTGAGTAAGTGGGAGTATGTCAGGCTACGGAAAACACGACATGACTTCCATAACACGTACCCAAATCATTCATGCCTATTCAATAGTTATATATATATATATATACCATTATTGTTCGCCGGCAAGAATGAAATTATCAAAAGGATGATATAAATTCCCTGTCTACACGATGTGTGTTAAAACACTGCCTTTCTTCTAGAAACAGGATACGAGGCCTTGTTTTCAGCGTTCTAGCCTTAAAAAGGTGAACGTAAGAATGGTTGGCGGTACAGTGTATTGGATGGGTGGACATGTCCGGCAGCTCGACTCCTGAGTCTGTCTAAGCCTTCAATATTCGGGGCCCCCTGAGGCCAGAGACACTGTTCGAAGACCCGTGAAGTTCCGGGTTACAACTGGTCTTCAGAAGCCTCTGCTTGTCGGAAGAGGCAACTAACGGAATCGGGTGGTCGCTGACTTGAGTGGTACATATTGATCACTGGATTGTCTGGTAAAGACTCGAGTATTTACAGACCGCCGCCATATAGCTGGAATATTGTTGAGAGGGGCTTAAACAACCAACAAACCAAACCGCTGTTCTAAAGTATGACTCTATTCACTCTGAAGGGTGAGAAGGTAGTGTGCCTGTCCACTTTCTCGCGCCTCACGAGGTGTTTAGACTGTATTTGCACAGGCTATTAAAGCATGTTTTCCTCTGTTCCAGGATTGTGATACAATCGCCAGTGTGGGCATTTACCACAATCACAGAGTGGTGAAGGGAAAATGTTGCTACACTGACTCCTGCAACACTATGGATTTCCTGAGTGAAGGCGGAAGTAATACTTACTTACTCCTTACTAGTACTGAAGGGTGGTGGGTGTGCTGTCTATAGCATTGTGTTTTCTACTGTCGCTATCTTCATATGTATATTGCCTCTGTCATTGTCCTGGCTATTGTCTGTAGTATTGTCTTTTCTACTGTCTCTATCTTCATATGTATATAGCCTTTGTCATTGTCCTGGCTATTGCTAATTAATAGCATGGTCTTTTCCACTGTCTCTGTCTTCAAATGTATATTGCCTCTGTCATTGTCCTGGCTATTGCTAATTAATGGCATTGTCTTTTCTGCTGTCTCTATCTTCATATGTATATTGCCTCTGTCATTGTCCTGGCTATTGCTAATTAATGGCATTGTCTTTCTGCTGGTCCAATCTTATGTATATTGCCTTTGTCATTGTCCTGGCTATTGCTAATTAATGGCATTGTCTTTTCTGCTGGTTATATCTTCATATGTATATTGCCTTTGTCATTGTCCTGGCTATTGCTAATTAATGGCATTGCCTTTTCTGCTGTCTCTATCTTCATATGTATATTGCCTCTGTCATTGTCCTGGCTATTGCTAATTAATAGCATTGTCTTTCTACTGTCTCTATCTTCATATGTATATTGCCTCTGTCATTGTCCTGGCTATTGTCTGTAGTATTGTCTTTCTACTGTCTCTATCTTCATATGTATATTGCCTCTATCATTGTCCTGGCTATTGTCTGTAGTATTTTCTTTCTACTGTCTCTATCTTCATATGTATATTGCCTTTGTCATTGCCCTGGCTATTGCTAATTAATAGCATTGTCTTTTCTACTGTCTCTGTCTTCAAATGTCTATTGCCTCTATCATTGTCCTGGCTATTGCTAATAGCATTGTCTGTTCTACTGTCTCTATCTTCATATGTCTATTGCCTTTGTCATTGTCCTGGCTATTGTCTATAGCACTGTCCCTTCTATTGTCTGTATCTTTTACTTTCTATCGCTTGTTTCATTGTCCTGGCTATTGTCTATAGCGTTGTCTTTTCTTCTGTTTCTATCTTCATATGTCTATGGCCTGTGTCATTGTTCTGGCTATGGTCTATAGCATTGTCCCTTCTATTGTCTGTATCTTTTACTTTCTATCGCCTGTGTCATTGTCCTGGCTATTGTCTATAGCATTGTCCCTTCTATTGTCTGTATCTTTTACTTTCTATGGCCTTTGTCATTGTCCTGGCTATTGTCTATAGCATTGTCCCTTCTATTGTCTGTATCTTTTACTTTCTATGGCCTTTGTCATTGGCCTGGCTTTTGTCTATAGCATTGTCCCTTCTATTGTCTGTATCTTTTACTTTCTATGGCCTTTGTCATTGTCCTGGCTATTGTCTATAGCATTGTCCCTTCTATTGTCTGAATCTTTTACTTTCTATGGCCTTTGTCATTGTCCTGGCTATTGTCTATAGCATTGTCCCTTCTATTGTCTGAATCTTTTACTTTCTATCGCCTGTTTCATTGTCCTGGCTATTGTCTATAGCATTGTCCCTTCTATTGTCTGAATCTTTTACTTTCTATGGCCTTTGTCATTGTCCTGGCTATTGTCTATAGCATTGTCCCTTCTATTGTCTGTATCTTTTACTTTCTATGGCATTTGTCATTGTCCTGGCTTTTGTCTATAGCATTGTCCCTTCTATTGTCTGTATCTTTTACTTTCTATGGCATTTGTCATTGTCCTGGCTTTTGTCTATAGCATTGTCCCTTCTATTGTCTGTATCTTTTACTTTCTATGGCCTGTGTCATTGTCTAGGTTATTGTGTCTGGCACTGTCAGGAACATGATATCTTGTATTGTCGTGGACAGTATCTATCGTCACTGACATTTCCCATGTGACATTCATGCTTGAAGATATAGGTAATTTAAATTATGTGTTACTTCCTCTTGGAAGTGCTATCAATGTCGTTCTGTGACTTGACTACTGACCTGGGACACTTACATTACAAGATCAGGTCAAGGTTGACAACACAACCTACTACAACATCAACACAACAAACAACGACGAAGCAAACAACCACAGCAACAACGGAGACAACAACTGTTATCAAAACAACTGAGAAACCTACACAGCCACCATCAACGTCCGTCCCGTCTACATCAACCACTTTACCATCAACCACAGAAGGTACGTTGAACGTTGATGAAAATAACGCCATCGAGTTTGACTAGGAAACGATTCACACTGGAATACTTAGAGAAGCTAAGTTATTTCTCAGAAATATATACACAAACGACACATGAATTACGATTGACACTGAATGTTACCTGCAAGCTTTTTGTACATAATGTATGACATTGTCTCTCCGAAGGATACCGTCTCTGTGCAACCTACACCGACCAAACGTCACCAAACCCCAGAAACAAGCAGAGATGTGCGACAGCAGAGGTAGGAGAGTATTATAAGTACTCTATAATTAATTAATTAATTATAAGTATTATATATAAGTATTCCTCAACCGATTGTCATAAACTGTAACAGCCATCGACGAACATGTTTCCTGACCCAGGATATGAGTGTCTCTAGTGGGATTCTGGGAGAGAGTGTAACCCCGTTCCCACTGTTGTTAACCCTTTGGTGTTTCAAGGACAACATAAGTCTGTGATTCTCTTCCTATGGTGCTCCCAGAACACATTAGAATGGTGCCTGTAGCTTTCGGTATGGTTTCTCGCTTTTAATCCCATCCTGCCATGGGGTTTCTGGGATACGGCGAAATACCCCAAGGGAGTTCCCAATAATATATCTAGATCACATAACCCTTGCGTTCATCTCCCCCATGGGACTACAGGGTCAGAGAAGGGCGTCTTCATTTGACAGTCGAAGCACGGTCTTGTGGTTTGTATAGGCGATGACTTAAATTGGAATCGAGTGGACACAATGACTGCTGACTATGTATAGTATAGAGTATAGAGTATAGAGTAGTGTATAGTATATAGTGTTATAGAAGCTGGCAGATCACCCTGGACAAGGTCGAGGTGGTTCACATGCTCCAAATGTAACCAAAACGCATGATCACTATCATCAGTCTCCCACTGTTGACAAATGTCTCCACGTACACTCATGTTAATGATTGTCTGTACGCTTCACTGACTTAAGGACCCACTATATCTGTATCAGGAGCTGTGCTTCCTGCAACAGTACACAGCCCCCGACAACTACAAGCTCTACCGGAGTGGATGCTCCACCAAGCAGGTAGGCATGCAAGTCGGATGTACTACATGCGTTAGAGGTCAGGTAGTATTAGGGGTGACTTTTGAGGGGACACAACTGTTGCGACAGCGACAGTATATTGGAATAGTTTTTTCTCCTTGGAATGTCTTATTTGAAATCATGAATGTATAGTTTATATGAAATAAAAACAAGTTGAAGTAGTTTCAGTCTCTTATAATAAATGACAAGAAACTTGAAACCCAGATCAAGTAAACAGTTAAAACATAAACTCAATGAAGCTGCAAGTCTGCGCCCAACAATACAAAGATACAAAACAAAATAGTTAATTAGAATAAAACAACCATCAATTACTAAACTGTTGAAAGTCACACATTCTATCGATGCATCGACAGTTTTTCGTTTCCACCATCGATTAAGTCCTATCGGAGACTCAACAATTGCAATCATTACAGCCGTTACAGCCGTTACAGGTAGTGTGTAGTCACAATGTTTGGAGGTCTCAGTAGAATCAGACCCGTGAAGATCCGGGGTAGAATAGGTCTTCACAACCCATTCTTGTCATAAAAGGCGACTATGCTTGTCCTAAAGGGCAACTAACGGGATCGGGTGGTCAGGCTCGCTGACTTGGTTGACACATGTCATCGGTTATGTCCTGGCGTTCAGAAACGGCATATATATAGTAGTCCTGACATTTCAACAGTTTGGCGTATGTTTTGGATACGGAATTGTCAGTTTATGTTCGTTTTTTTCACGATACAGAAGTCAGATACGTGTGTGCTCACCCGTAGCGACAAGCTTGAAACGCTGACACTGTGTGACTGATTAGAAAGTTACTGTGATATTCAGGAGGGGAGGTGTGAATATTTCTGATTTTGAGAGGGATGTACAGTTTCGCAGGCATTTTGCAGAATGCAGTATCATGTGAAATATATTCAGGCCTACCAAAGAAAACGTTAAACATACCATTGCTCCTACATATTGTCACCCTTATACCATGAATATATTGAAGGCATAGGTTAATTATGGTATAGGGGTGACAATATGTCGGAGCAATGGTATGTTTAACGTTTCATATCATCTCACCTGTATTCACAGTGGTAAACGTTTGAGGCCTTATTTATTTACTACATCCTCTCTACGTAATTGAGAAATTGACCTGATTCTGCAATATGCTGAGATGTTCTTTGGGCACAATGGCCGTAATTGTTCCTCGAAGTCAAAGATGCCGACTGGATGTGCGGGACATTACTGTATGACATTTATACTTCGGTTCTGTATGTTATATGTGCATATATATTTTATGTCTTACCTAACGTACCTGTCATTTTTAACAACTCTTTACTTTTCAGAACTGTAATGTCATTAGTGACACATCACGTGACCCGACCGTGCTGTACGGAAAATGTGGCAACTCCAACGAAGAAAACTTGAATGAATTCCTCCGCTACCAACATGAACATGAAATGGGTTAGTGAAGAGAGTTTGGGGTTGGTTTGAGTGAGTGAGTCGCAAGGCGGGTTTGTGTGGTGGTTGAACGAGTGTGTGAGTGACATGAAGGAAATGGTATGAATGAATCTGCCTCCCAATGACAGACAGACAGACAGACAGACAGACAGACAGACAGGCAGGACAGACAGACACAGACAGACAGGCAGACGGACGGACGGACGGACGGACGACGGACAGACAGACAGGTTTGTTTCAGTAAGAAGCCTCCTGCCCAGAATACAATACATGATTTTTTGTTTCCTTCGACAAGATTATTTACTTAATTCAACGAAGACCCGATCCCGATACTCGGCTCTTACGACAAGCATGGGGTGGTGAAGTCCAATTATAACCCGGATCATCACTGGCCGAGTGGATATTATCTAAATTATTTGTACTACTTGATGATATGTGGTGGGAACGGAACTTTAATGTCATAAATCTTATTGAAATCAAACCACGGAAAACATGTCCACCATATTAGGTTCATCCCCTGCATGCATTACCCCGACTTGTAATAGATACATCCCCTTGTGTCAACCCGTCCGACAGTTGCGCCATAACCACTCGTTGCGTACCCTGTGGGTTAACTGACAACTGACGCAAATAGTCATTACTTGTACCTTTGGTTAACTGACAACTGACGCAAATAGTCATTATTTGTACCTCTGGTTAACTGACAACTGACAACGCAAATAGTCATTACTTGTACCTTTGGTTAACTGACAACTGACGCAAATAGTCATTACTTATACCTCTGGTTAACTGACAACTGACAACGCAAATAGTTATTACTTGTACCTCTGGTTAACTGACAACGCAAATAGTCATTACTTGTACCTCTGGTTAACTGACAACGCAAATAGTTATTACTTGTACCTCTGGTTAACTGACAACTGACAACGCAAATAGTTATTACTTGTACCTCTGGTTAACTGACAACTGACAACGCAAATAGTCATTACTTGTACCTCTGGTTAACTGACAACTGACAACGCAAATTATCATTACTTGTACCTTTGGTTAACTGACAACTGACGCAAATAGTCATTACTTATACCTCTGGTTAACTGACAACTGACAACGCAAATAGTTATTACTTATACCTCTGGTTAACTGACAACGCAAATAGTCATTACTTGTACCTCTGGTTAACTGACAACTGACAACGCAAATAGTCATTACTTGTACCTCTGGTTAACTGACAACTGACAACGCAAATAGTCATTACTTGTACCTCTGGTTAACTGACAACTGACAACGCAAATAGTCATTACTTGTACCTCTGGTTAACTGACAACTGACCCAAATAATCATTACTTGTACCTCTGACAATTAACACAACTACATCCATCGCATTTGGTACATTACATTTAACACTCGATTTCATATTAGCGTTGGGAGGGTTAAGGTTAACAGTGTTACATTATCAGCAGGTGAGTCTATCATCTGATAGATGTCATATTTGTCTCGCTCCAGATAATCTGCGTCACGACGCCAACTGTAGGAAGTGCACAGCAGCCTCACTTCAGACGTCACACGACTGTGGTCTCTACCAGACGTGTCTCCCAGAGCAGGTATAGCAATGTGGTCACTACCAGACGTGTCTCCCAGAGCAGGTATAGCAATGTGGTCACTACCAGACGTGTCTCCCAGAGCAGGTATAGCAATGTCGTCATTACCAGAAATGTCTCCCAGAGCAGGCATAGCAATGTGGTCATTACCAGACATGTCTCCCAGAGCAGGCATAGCAATGTGGTCTCTACCAGACGTGTCTCCCAGAGCAGGTATAGCAATGTGGTCACTACCAGACATGTCTCCCAGGGCAGGTATAGCAATGTGGTCACTACCAGACTTGTCTCCCAGGGCAGGTATAGCAATGTGGTCACTACCAGACGTGTCTCCCAGAGCAGGTATAGCAATGTGGTCACTACCAGACGTGTCTCCCAGGGCAGGTATAGCAATGTGGTCACTACCAGACGTGTCTCCCAGAACAGGTATAGCAATGTGGTCACTACCGGACGTGTCTCCCAGAGCAGGTATTGCAATGTGGTCACTACCAGACGTGTCTCCCAGAACAGGTATAGCAATGTGGTCATCTTTAGACGTGTCTCCCAGAGCAGGTATAGCAATGTGGTCACTACCGGACGTGTCTCCCAGAACAGGTATAGCAATGTGGTCACTACCGGACGTGTCTCCCAGAGCAGGTATAGCAATGTGGTCACTACCGGACGTGTCTCCCAGAGCAGGTATAGCAATGTGGTCACTACCAGACGTGTCTCCCAGAACAGGTATAGCAATGTGGTCACTACCAGACGTGTCTCCCAGAGCAGGTATAGCAATGTGGTCACTACCGGACGTGTCTCCCAGAGCAGGTATAGCAATGTGGTCACTACCGGACGTGTCTCCCAGGGCAGGTATAGCAATGTGGTCACTACCAGACGTGTCTCCCAGAGCAGGTATAGCAATGTGGTCACTACCAGACGTGTCTCCCAGAGTAGGTATAGCAATGTGGTCACTACCAGACGTGTCTCCCAGAGCAGGTATAGCAATGTGGTCACTACCAGACGTGTCTCCCAGGGCAGGTATAGCAATGTGGTCACTACCAGACGAGTCTCCCAGAGCAGGTATAGCAATGTGGTCACTACCAGACGAGTCTCCCAGGGCAGGTATAGCAATGTGGTCACTACCAGACGTGTCTCCCAGAGCAGGTATAGCAATGTGGTCACTACCAGACGTGTCTCCCAGAGCAGGTATTGCAATGTGGTCACTACCAGACGTGTCTCCCAGGGCAGGTATTGCAATGTGGTCACTACCGGACGTGTCTCCCAGAGTAGGTATAGGAATGTGGCCCCCACTAGACGTGTCTCCCAGAGCTGGTATAGCAATGTGGTCACCTCTGGACGTGTAGTAATCTGATATTTTAAAATATTGCATATCGTTTGTTTGTCGCATAGACACAGGATTGCTAGACTGATTCTCGCTTAACATATGTTGACCGGTGGCTGCGCTCTTTTTCTTTCAGGCATGCGCAGTGCAGGTGACTAATGATGGCGACACAATGAACCTGTACAGCGAGTGCGTGCAACAAACGGTATGTCTGCATGCCCAGCTTGAAAGGACATTGAAAACATGGCAGCATGTGCGGGCGGGGTGCAAGGGCTTTTGGTGGGTGTTTGAGAGTACGGGAGATCTGATGCCACGGATGTCAAAGATTCAGCACATGCATATTAGAGACCTATGATTGCTGGTTTGATTCCCAGTTCCAACAGGATTATGTTACCGAGCCTTAAAGTGAAGGAGGTAGTGCTGACCGGATGAGTAAGCGAGAGCATTTGAAATCCAAACCATTCTTTTCATACATTTTCAATGTATTATTGCTGTAGCTAGATATGTATGATACTTATGTGTAGTTACATTATTGCTATAGGTATTATTTGTATTCATAGTTGTAGTAGTAACAGCAGTACCAATGGTTGTTGTAGTAGTAGTCGAAGTAGTAACAGCAGAACCAATGGTTGTTGTAGTAGTAGTCGTAGTAGTAACAGCAGAACCAATGGTTGTTGTAGTAGTAGTCTTAGTAGTAACAGCACCTTCAGCAACAGAAGCAGTCGTAGTAGTAGTAGTAGTAGTCGTTACGGAGTATTGTCCGTCAGGAACCCTAGATCATGTGGTGTTTTTCTCATGTTTCAGGAATGCAACTTCTTGCAGACCAACTACATGCACCTATCCAGCTCCCATCTTTCCATCCTCTGTGGTGGTTGCTGTGGCAACATGACATGCGCTGTAGACGTGTGTAAAGGTCAACGTAAGTATGCGCCACCTACAGATGTGGCAGGCGTATTTACATTTATGAATGTTGGTCTTTTGTAATAAACATGTCCCACTGGAAATAAGAAAGGAGTAATGTGAGGTCGCTAGATCAGTGTAATGTCTAAAGCTAGCTATTAAATATTCATTGGATTGACGTGAATCACATTTCTCTAAATGTTCTCTATGAATAACAACACAGCGATAAAGCAGCTGGACGTCAAGCCGAAGATTATTTCATACGCGTTCCTTTAAAACTCCAGTTTAGCCCGGATGAATCTAGAAGTAACCTAGTTTTCCCTGGAAGGAAGGGTGGTGAAGCGTATGTGCATTCCTCTTGCATTCCTCTGAGTAACCTATGTGCATTCCTCAGTAACCTATGTGTAACCTGAGGTGTGCATTCCTCTGAGTAACCTATGTGCATTCCTCTGAGTAACCTATGTGCATTCCTCTGAGTAACCTATGTGCATTCCTCTGAGTAACCTATGTGTATTCCTCTGAGTAACCTATGTGCATTCCCTGAGATGTGCATTCCTCTCCTCTGAGTAACTCTATATGTGCATTCCTCTGAGTAACCTATGTGCATTCCTCTGAGTAACCTATGTGCATTCCTCTGAGTAAACCGATGTGTATTCCTCTTGGGAAGCCTAAGTGCATTCCTCTATTTCTATGGCTTTTCTTCCTGAAATTGATTCTCAGGCACTGTGTTTGATCACACTTCAGTCATTGAATGTGTGTACTACTTAAAGTGGGCATCCAAGAAAACGTTCAGCAAGCATCCACAGGTTTAGTTCCACCACCTCGCTCATTGCGACGCACACAACAGGACGTCACATTCGGCTTCATGTGATGTTTTTGTGTTGTGCTATCTGCCAAGGTTGTATTCCTACATATTTTCTGAATATTGCAGTAACCGCAAATCTACATTTATGTCCTGGAAAAGTAAGTGTAGTTATTTATATATACCTACCGACAATGACGGAGAAGGACAACTTTCATGATCTATTACTATATTTACTTCCGCGGCTAGATGGCAGACAAATCGGATGTTTTAATCAAATGTTGTTATTGCGATTTGATACCTCTAACTGACCAATAGGAATAAAGCAACTTCAATATAATATATAGGATATCTGTAGGTTAAAATGGGCTAAACTGAATTTGACACCGAAAGCACCTCTTGGGAAGGTGAGTAGTGTAGAGACCTTGTACGCCACGACGAAGCAGGCAATCCTCCCAAAATCATACATGCCTTTGCAAGATTTAGCTTCACACGACAATTCACTATTATGAACTCGCGTCGCTCTTTCGTGAGATATGAAGAGATATAGTATATATGAAGTCTTCATCATCATTTCAAAATCTCTGTCAAACGTTTGAACTGCGCGTTTCACGAAATGCCACATACTTTAAATATTTTAGAAACCGTAATTCCGCATATTCGAACCAAATTATTGTGAATGTTAAAGTTTCAATATATTTGATTGATCGATGCGGGTATCAAATCAGAGGTGAATTGTTATTTGACACCTCTGATTGACCTGTACAAACTGAGTAATTCACAATTAGGTAGAATATTTATTCAGTAACAGTACGGATGTTTGCCATCGTGTCTGTACGGGTTTTGTTTGTTACAGTGCTGTCCGGAAGACGATAGGTTGACCAGCACTCCCCGCCACAGGTATGCCGAGGCTGGACAGCGATACAAGTGGATATATAAACTTGATGTTTTAAACCAATAAACAACCATTTGTCTCATGACAAGAAGCTGATTTAATCAATCTGTGATGTTATTACTACTCCATGACTGCCAGGAATGGGTGAATGTTGTTACATGCCGCAGTAATCGAGGGTCCAGATGTATTTTCAGTTATTATTTTATATGGATTATGAGGAAGTGCAATCAGCCAGTACACACGACCTGGAGAGCACCGCACAACTGTAGTCTGTCTCACAGTCCCTGAACCATATTCTTTTCCCTGCAGCCTAGCCCTTCCTGCTGATGCTAAAGCCCTAAATGAAGCAAGTCTAGATTTCTCCAGGTTCAGGTTCTGAATCTCCTGGGGCTCCTTTACAATTTAAATGGGTTTATTTGTTACAATCCTTTTGGCGTGCGTGCGTGCGTGCGTGCGTGTGTGTGTCATGGTTTAATTAATGGATGGGACGGCTCTTCGTGGCATAATGTCATTAGACACGGCTATTTGTCTTTTAATAACGTCTTCGCAATATTTGGGGTCTTAACTTCAAACTCCATTCATGGTTCGATCAAATATGAAGAATGGTACAACATTTGTGTCCTTAGAGAGATATCTCTGTCTCAAAGATTAACCATAAATTTCTATACTGCTAAAGAAGGACTTTTCTATATTCACAAAAGTATTTGAGACAAGTGGAATCAATAACTTATGGATAATAAAACGTTTTTAAAATACTTGAATTTTACAAATTCAGAAACGGAACGAGTTCACTGTGTTACAACATTTGTTTTTTTCAACGTTGTACACCACTGTCCCACATAACAAAACCCTAGGGAAAACTTTTTCATTCCTATATCCATTAGTCATTTCTTAATAGACAAAATATACCTCCATATCTATTTCAGAGGTTTAGGACAATTTCTTAGAAATGAAAGTAAATACCCTTCATCCCCATAGGCACCAATGATGCTCCTTTCCTTGTGGGTATCTTTGTCGAGCAATATTCCAACAGCTCCAGCTACTTTGGTTTTGGTGTTTACATGACACAATGTTTTAGTTACAATCGAGCATGCTCTTATAAACAAACTTTCAAAGAGCGTCCTACGACTCCTGCGCAACTGTTTGACATTCAATGAATTCAAGAGGACATTCAGGACTTCAGTAAGGTTTTCAAGATGTTTTCCCGCACACTCGTGGAGGACATTTCAAACTTCGACGCATCAGCACTATTTAGTAGTGACTCACAAACACGTGCAGTGTGTTTACATGATGCACAGTGTTTACTGTTTACATGATCATATCTCATACATGATGCCAGTCATCACTGTCATCATATCTCATGATGCCAGTCATCACTGTCATCATGACATCTCATGATGCCAGTCACCATGTCATCGTATCTCACAGGTGATGCCAGTCAGTTGTTTACTGTCACAGATGTTTATCTCATGATGCCAGTGTTTACTGTCATTATATCTCATGATGCCAGTCACAGGTGTTTACATGACACACTGTCATCACACAGTATCTCATGATGCCAGTTTACATGACACTGTCATCATATCTCATGATGCCAGTCACCACTGTCATCGTATCTCATGATGCCAGTCACTACTGTCATCGTATCTCATGATGCCAGTGTTTACATGACACAGTCATCATTATCTCATGATGCCAGTCACCACTGTCATCGTATCTCATGATGCCAGTCACCACTGTCATCGTATCTCATGATGCCAGTCACCACTGTCATCAGTCTCCATCCCTTCAAGTGTTCAAGCGTAACCTCAAAACATGATGCAGTCGATATAAACACCACTGTCATCATATCTCATGATGCCAGTCACCACTGTCATGTTTGTTTTTATCTCATGATGCCAGTCACCACTGTCATCGTATCTCATGATGCCATTCACCATTGTCATGATCAATGCGATTCAAGTCACCAGTCACCATGATGCCAGTCACCACTGTCATCGTATCTCATGATGCCAGTCACCACTGTCATCGTATCTCATGATGCCAGTCACCACTGTCATCGTATCTCATGATGCCAGTCACCACTGTCATCATATCTCATGATGCCATGCCAGTCACCACTGTCATCATATCTCATGATGCCAGTCACCACTGTCATCGTATCTCATGATGCCAGTCACCACTGTCATCATATCTCATGATGCCAGTCACCACTGTCATCGTATCTCATGATGCCAGTCACCACTGTCATCGTATCTCATGATGCCAGTCACCACTGTCATCGTATCTCATGATGCCAGTCACCACTGTCATCGTATCTCATGATGCCAGTCACCACTGTCATCGTATCTCATGATGCCAGTCACCACTGTCATCGTATCTCATGATGCCAGTCACCACTGTCATCATATCTCATGATGCCAGTCACCACTGTCATCGTATCTCATGATGATCACCTGTCATCATATCTCATGATCAGTCACCACTGTCATCATATCATGATGCCAGTCACCACTGTCATCTCATGATGCCAGTCACCACTGTATCTCATGATGCCAGTCACCACTGTCATCAGTATCTCATGATGCCAGTCACTGTGCCAGTCACCACTGTCATGTCATCTCATGATCACTGTCATCATATCTCATGATGCCAGTCACCACTGTCATCATATCTCATGATGCCAGTCACCACTGTCATCGTATCTCATGATGCCAGTCACTACTGTCATCAGTCACCACTGTCATCATGCCAGTCACCACTGATCTCATGATGCCAGTCACCACTGTCATCGTATCTCATGATGCCAGTCACCACTGTCATCATATCTCATGATGCCAGTCACAGTCACCACTGTCATCGTATCTCATGATGCCAGTCTGTCCACTGTCATCAGTCATCTCATGATGCCAGTCACCACTGTCATCGTATCTCATGATGCCAGTCTGTCATCTATCTCATGATGCCAGTCACCACTGTCATCATCTCATGATGCCAGTCACCACTGTCATCGTATCTCATGTCATCACCACTGTCATCATATCTCATGATGCCAGTCACCGTATGTCATCATGTATCACTGTCATGATGCCAGTCACCACTGTCATCATATCTCATGATGCCAGTCACCACTGTCATCGTATCTCATGATGCCAGTCACCACTGTCATCATATCTCATGATGCCAGTCACCACTGTCATCATATCTCATGATGCCAGTCACCACTGTCATCATATCTCATGATGCCAGTCACCACTGTCATCGTATCTCATGATGCCAGTCACCACTGTCATCATATCTCATGATGCCAGTCACCACTGTCATCATATCTCATGATGCCAGTCACTACTTTGTCTGGCCCAGACTCGAGTATTTACAGACATCCGCCATGCTAAACATACAAATAACCAAACACACACATGTAAAATATGTTATATTTGGGATTACACTTTCTAAGTAAAGTACAGATTCTAGTACTTTTTGGGTTGAGTCCCACCCTCAGCGTCTGGCACCTTATCGCCAGCCCACAAAGTCAGACGCCTAGACCGCTCAGCCACCGCGGCTTCCACTGAGCTTCTGGCAGCGGGGGCGGTGGGGTAGCCTAATGGTTCGTTGGCTCAGCACATGGGTACAAGTGTGAAGCCCATTTCTGGTGTCCCCCGCCGTGATGTTGCTGGAATATTGCTAAAAGCGGCGTAAATCCAAACTCAGTCAGTCAGTCAGTCTGGCTGAGCGGTCTACGCGTCTGACTTTGTGTATTTCAAACACACACATGCTCATGATCATGATTTAGTTGGAATGACACATCGGTAACAAACATTACCGATTCTATTTCCTGTTTTCACTTATTCCATATATAGAGGATACAAAACGATATTCCGTGTAATAACATTTTGATTAAACGAGTTAATTATTTGGTATCAAACGAGCGAAATCAAAATGGTATTTCATGGAAGATCGTTTAGTATCCTCTATTTATTACTCGGGGGAGTAATAAGATCCATTATTTGTTCAGGTGAACAACCGCCTTGCCCTTGCATGTGTTTGGGGGGCGGTGGGGTAGCCTAGTGGTTAAAGCGTTGGCTCGTCACGCCGAAGACCCGGGTTCGAATCCCGACATGGGTACAATGTGTGAAGCCCATTTCTTGTGTCCCCCGCCGTGATGTTACTGGAATATTGCTAAAAGCGGCGTAAAACCAAACTTAGTCAGTAGTTAGTGCATGTGTTTGGAACGGGGCCATCAGTGAGGCTGGATACGCTCTCCTAGGGTATCATCCCTACTGCACAGTGAATACATCGTCATGGTATACACCGAATATGACAAACAAGTCTGATGTTAATTATGGAAAGGGGTTTGTGATTTTGTTTCCAGATTCCGTAGCATGATGCTGTTATTCATTTAGATATGTAATGTACATTGGCGCATTGACATGTATAATGTGTTGTTTACAGATCTGCACGTAGGCATGTACAGTGATAAATATGTTGTTGACAGCTATGCACTGAAGCGTGTACTGTAAAGTTGTTTACACAGATACATATTTGGAGGACAGCATTATATATTTGACCTTGCGACTGACAGTTTAATCCTTTCATGACTTTTCCAGGCCGAGCCAGTCTCTGTTGTATACCAGCATTCCGGCAGGACACTTTAATAGGATAATAGTCCTGCTCCGATTCCGGGGGGTCATTTGTTTATACCTTGTGTACACTAGCTACCCACTTCAGAAGGCAGTTGGATGACAGTGGTGTCGATTCACCCGAACAATGGAATACGTACGATATGTCGTAAAACGCCCATTAAATGGCAGATGTCGTTATGCGATCGTGATCAAGCTTAAACTGAATATTCCACAACACATTTGCTGTGAGGGTTATAAGCGTAACGTTACAGAGTAGTTCACCTTGAGTCTTTAAATGTGACTTTCCGGTGCGTTAAGAGCAGTGAACCGTGCGTTTCGTTATATTGACAACTGAACACCATATAACTACAAGGTACATATCCCACACCTCTTGTCAGTAGACAGTGAACAGAGTGAGGGCTACACGTGTACTACATGCTGGTATTGATGAGTGGCATGGTGAGTATACCACGGTTGTAGCTGTCCATGTAACGAGTAGATACAAATATTCAATGTTTTTTAATGTCATTGAGGTTTAGGCTAGATAATCAAACGCTGTGAACGGTTGTGTCACCTAACCTTTTATATCTGACATGCAAGACAACCAACAAATTCAGAATCGACGTTTCCACTCTGTGCTATAACACGTTTTATCGAATAATATAATTGAAATACAAACGTTCATGCATGTTCTTCATACTGGGACCCGTGAAGATCCGGGGTAGAATTGGTCTTCAGCAACCCATTCTTGTCATAAAAGGCGACTATGCTTGTCGTAAAAGGCGACTAACGGGATCGGGTGGTCAGGCTCGCTGACTTGGTTGACACATGTCATCGGTTCCCAATTGTGCAGATCGATGCTCATGCTGTTAATCACTGGATTGTCTGGTCCAGACTCGATTATTTACAGACCGCCGCCATATAGCTGAAATATAGCTGAGTGCGGCGTAAAACTAAACTCACTCACTCACTCTTCATACTGGGAATATAACACCTCTGTTTTCTGTTATAACAAGATATCTTGCTTCCACGTAGGCCGCAGATATATGAAACATCCCATATTTGTTTTGTTATAACAATGTTATCTGGTTAGAACAAAGCAAAATATAACCGTTAATCAAAGACAAATTCAATATATTCAAGTGTTATAGAAGAGACCTCAAGTTCACGTTTGTCCTGTGTTATAATACAGACTGTCAAGGGACCTCAAGTCCATATTTGCCCTGTGTTATAACACAGTCAGAATAAGTGACCCCAAGCCCATGTCTGTGCTGTGTTTCAATACAGATAAACAAGTCACCTCAAACGACGATAGTGACCAGCATAGTTATGTTGAAAATTCAGGACACTCTCAGGAAAAATTGTAAACAAAAACAACGTCAAAGTCAGGAAAGATATATGGGAAACTTAATACCGTCCATAAACGACACAAACCTATTTTGAACAGTAAGTAAGATTTTGAACGCCAGACAACGTAGTACAAGAGTAAGTAATATTGATTTAGAGACATGGAAAGGTTACATTTAAAAGTTGTTTTATGGGAATTACGACTGTGAAAGCCAACAATCTGAGACGATTCAAAGTGAAGAAACAGATGATGTTTCCAATCTGATTTTAAAGAACGAAATAACTGAAAGCGACACGAGAAAGGCTATCAGTTCGATGAAAAGGAATAAATTGGCTGGTCACGATAAGTTGATTGCAGAATTATTTATACATGGCATTTGATTTGCATATACCATTTCTGTTAAATTTATTTAATAACATATTTGACTCTTGTTGTATCTCAGGTGAAAGGTCCAAAATTGCCCAAATCATTCAAAGTCTGTATTGAAATGTCAATGCCTATGTTAGAAAATAGCACTTGTATTTTGACTCCTTTGAATGGCCTATGGGTTTCAGACAACGATGTATCATGAGTCCATTGTTGTTCTGTATTTATATAAACGAGTTAGCAACTACAGTCCCTTTGATTTCATTTGAGACCGATGAATTTCTCACTAACACAAAATCTAATAATCGCAAAAAAAAACCCAACAAATTTCACAGGAAATCGACATACGAACTCTGATGATCTACCAGCAAGTGGTCCTCCCTCGTAAGAAATAGCGAAAAGTGACACATGAAATAATGATCGTTTGTTAAACAACTTTTTTATTCGGGTGTCCAAATTATGAGACAAATCATTAGAAGTTGGTCTGTCGATTTCATGTGACTGTGCAAAATTTTGTGTGAGTGAGCAATTCATCGGTCTCAAATGAAATCAAACGGACTGTAGTACTGAATTCTCAAACTGTTATGGGATACAACTCATGTCAGATATAGTGAAATTGTACTTATCTTGCTGATGACATTGTATTACTAGCAAATGTGTGCAAAGATTTATAAAATGAATTAGATATTCTATCTGATTTCTTTGATGAATTTGGTTTAAAAGTAAATTTGAACTAGTACTGAACTATCGGTTGTAAATAGATGAAATATTATGTTTGTGACCATCAAGTCCACGATTGTCATGTGTCATAATACAGATAACAACTTACCTAAAGTCCATGTTTCCCCTGTGTTTAAAAACTACAGATAAACAGGTAGCCCCACGTTCATGTTTGTCTTGTGTTATAATGGACCCTTATGTGACCTCAATTCCAGGGTTGTCCTATGTGATAACACAGATAAACAAGTCTATGGTATTTTTTCATTTATTTCAAATAAATTTTAGACCTCGATTTGCATACGTCTTCTCCAAAGTTCTTTCTTCGGCTTGGTACATAAATGAAATCTGGATTGATTTGCAAGCAAAATATTGCTTATATATGGACAGGGATATCTTTGTCCATCTCTCTCTCTCTCTCTCTCTCTCTCTCTCTCTCTCTCTCTCTCTCTCTCTCTCTCTCTCTCTCTCTCTCTCTCTCTCTCTCTCTCTCTCTCTCTCTCTCTCTCTCTCTCTCTCTCTCTCTCTCTCTCTCTCTCTCTCTCTCTCTCTCTCTCTTTGTCCATAGAAAGTGTGTACCCGTGGGAGCCAGGATGTGATGATACTCTCCGATTAAGATCGCTGGCCTCTCTGCACTATATTTGTTATATGTTAGACGTCGAGTATATTTAAATTCACTATATGAATAGCTTAATGTAAATGTTTTCTTTTTTCAATATGCCAACGGGTGTATGTCCATTCAGTTATAAAAATAATTAAGTACATGACATCTCACATATATATTTGTGACCATTTGTTGATGTACCGCAAATATAATGTTAAGCTAATGGCGGCCACGTTTAACATATTCTTTTCTTTGACCATAAAGCTTTGAAATCAAAGTTTTAATTTATTTTAGTACGTGTAAACATGCATTAATCTCGTATGACTCAATATGTTTGAATATGGTGATAGGCTGGCATTCATACTGTCCATTAAGATCCAATCCTTTGAAATGTGGCACGACACAACACAAACATGTTATCACAAATACTGTCACCGGACGGAGCCTTTCACTCATTGCAATCGGAAGGTAATCTATTGAACTGTATATCGGATCAGAGGGGATTAATGCATATCATTTATCGACACATACAGAGATCTCTTCAAGTAAGTCCCCTATTATTGACGTTCGTCAATGGTTTGGACAGAAGGTGCCGATTCACGATTTACAAATAACGACTACACCCCGTGTGCTTTGAATGATTTCTTCAAAAGTAAGAGTGTGCTTTGTCCACGGAGTCATTCAGTGGCTGTGTAAATGAGAGTGTACATTTGTGAGTGTTGCTAGTCAGTGAGCCTGAGAGGTGGGAAGCATGGCGATTGTTGTCCAAATCTTGTGATGGACATGGAATTCACTTGACAGCATGCCATTCGGCTGTCTTGACGTACGTCCAGTACGGCTGTCGTACACCTCAAAGGGCTGCCTTCACATGCATCTTATATGGCTGTCCTGACGTACATCTCCTATGGCTGTCCGGACGTACATCTCATACAGCTGTCCTGGCGTACATCTCATACAGCTGTTCTGACGTACATCTCATACAGCTGTCCTGACGTACGTCTCATACAGCTGTCCTGACGTACGTCTCATACGGCTGTCTTGACGTACATCTCATACGGCTGTCCTGACGTACGTCTCATACGGATGTCCTGACGTACGTCTCATACGGCTGTGCTGACGTACGTCTCATACGGCTGTCCTGACGTACGTCTCATACGGCTGTCTTGACGTACGTCTCATACGGCTGTCCTGACGTACGTCTCATACGGCTGTCCTGACGTACATCTCCTACGGCTGTCCTGACGTACGTCTCATACGGCTGTCCTGACGTACATCTCATATGGCTGTCCTGACGTACGTCTCATACTGCTGTCCTGACGTACGTCTCATACAGCTGTCCTGACGTACATCTCATATGGCTGTTCTGACGTACATCTCATACAGCTGCCCTGACGTACATCTCATACGGCTGTCCTGACGTACATCTCATACAGCTGTCCTGGCGTACATCTCATACAGCTGTCCTGACGTACATCTCATATGGCTGTCCTGACGTTCATCTCATAGAGCTGTCCTGGCGTACGTCTCATACAGCTGTCCGGACGTACATCTCATACTGCTTTCTTGACGTACGTCTCATACGGCTGTCCTGACGTACGTCTCATACAGCTGTCTTGACGTACAATCTTATTCTGCTGTCTTGACGTACATACGGCAAACATGTTGTTTTTTTACTCACATGAGAACATGGCGTTCCATCATGCTGTACATTCCATATGAAGACTATCATGCTGTACTTTCGATATGAATAGCATGAGGTTTATAGCTTAAAGTTTATATAGCATCATATAATGTAGTGTGAAAGTATTGGAAATGACAATATATTCACGCTTGACTCAGATCATGTGTTCATCATTTATATGAAATATATAGATAGCTGTTCGTTCTTCTGAAAGAGGTAACAGTCACGCCTTGATATTGCTTCGTTAAATTGACATACAATATTTGATTTTTATTAGGTATCTGTAATAGAATGTAAATATATTCAGTGAAATATCCGGATATATGACTACCACCAGGCCAGCCATTTCTCACGTTTATATCGATTGTAAATAGAGGACAAAAGCACCTGCCCTGTACAGCAAACACGTACGTCTATTACGGTGTGTGTTGTTACGTAACCTCACCTCTGTACTATTTGACAAGGAACTGGATAGATAGATAGTTGTTCCCGAGTATAGGAACAATTGTTCCAGAGTATAGGAACACCTGTACATAAGTTGAACTGAAAGGCGTTTGATTAGGAAGTCAAATACTATCCCACAATACTTCGATTCACACGCTGTTACAACGCTCTTACAACAGGGTGGTATGTAGGGCTCGAGTGAACAAATTCAATACTCAGTCAGGTTGGAATCCGACGTGAGTGTGGGGAGACGTGAATACCCCGGATAGGAAGACACCCACGTACAGGTATGTTCAACTTATAACAGTTTGTTTGTACAAACATTTGACTTGAGTTTTTGTTTTACTCGTCGATTTCTTCATACGCTGACTCTTGCAATTGGGACTATCCGTGTCTGTGTATCACGGACGGTCTAAGTTCCTCTGTCGGGGCTAGTCTACGTCGTACATAAAAAAAACAAAAACATATCTATTAAACTTTAAATATACGTATTTGAATCATATTTAAATCGTGATATTTGTGTATATGTGGAATCTTCTTTACACGATCTTTATAAGTAAATGAAATCATAGTTCCAAAATGTTAAATAAACTTTTATCTTGAGTCCTGCCTCTCATCATGTTCCCACATCCACCCTTAATGTCAACCCATCACCAACAACCACTCAAAATGTCAACCCATTACCCACATGCACCCTTAATGTCAACCCATCACCCACATCCATCCATGATGTCAATCTATTTACACATCCACCAATAATGTCGACCCATCACACACATCCACCCATACTGTCAACCCATCACCCACATCCACCCTTAATGTCAACCCATCACCCACATCTACACATAATGTCAACCCTTCACCCGCATCTGAACATAGTGTCAATCCGTCACCCACATCCACCCTTAATGTCAGCCCTTCACCCGCATCTACACTTAATGTCAACCCGCCACCCACATCCACCCATTGTGTCAACCCATCACTCACATAATGTCAACCCGTTACCCACATCCACCCTTAATGTCAACTCGTCACCTACATCTACCCTTAATGTCAACCCTTCACCCACATCTACACTTAATGTCAACCCTTCGCCCACATCTACACATTATGTCAAACTGTCATCCACATCCACCCTGAATGTCAACCCATCACCCACTTAATGTCAACCCGTTACCCACATCCACCCTTAATGTCAACCCGTCACCTACATCTACCCTAAATTTCAACCCATCATCCTCATCTACACTTAATGTCAACCCGTCACCCACTTAATGTCAACCCGTTACCCACATCCACCCTTAATGTCAACACGTCACCTACATCTACCCTGAATGTCAACCCGTCATCCTCATCTACACTTAATGTCAACCCGTCACCGACATCTACACTTAATTTCAACCCTTCACCCACATCCACCCTTATGTCAACATGTCACCCACATCTACTCTTAATGTCAACCCGTCACCCACATCTACACTTAATGTCAACACGTCACCAACATCTACACTTAATGTCAACCCGTCACCCACATCCACTCTTAATGTCAACCCATCACCCACATCTACACTAAATGTCAACCCTTCACTCGCATCTACACTTAATGTCAACCCGTCACCCACATCCACCCTTAATATCAACCAGTCACCCACATCTACACTTAATCTCAACCAGTCACCCACATCTACACTTAATGTCAACCCATCACCAACTTAATATCAACCCGTCACCCACATCCACCCTTATGTCAACCCATCACCCACATCTACACTTAATGTCAACCCATCCCCCACATCCACCCTTTATTTCACCCCATCACCCAAATTCACCCTTAATGTCAACCCATCACCAACATCCACCTATAATGTCAACCCATCACTCACATACACCCACATTGTCAACTCACCACCCACATCCACCCTTAAATTCAACCCATCACCCACATCCACCCATATTGTGTACCAATCACCCACATCCACCCATATTGTCTACCCATCACCCACATCCACCCTCATTGTCAACCCATCACCCACATCCACCAATATTGTCAACCCACCACCCACATCCACCCTTAATGTCAACCAACACCCACATCCACACTTAGTGTCAACCCATCACCCACATCCACCCATACTGTCAACCCATCACCCACATTAACCAATAATGTCAACCCATCACCGACATCCACACCTAATGTCACCCACATGTACCACATAATGTCAACCCGTCACCCACATCTAACCTCATATTGTCAATCCATCACCCACATCTACACTTAATGTCAACCCATCAGCCACATCTACACTTAATGTCAACCCATCACACACATCCACCCATATTGTCAATCCATCATCCACATCCACCCATATTGTCAACCCATCACCCACATCCACCCACATTGTCAACCCATCACCCACATCCACCCATATTGTCAACCCATTACCCACATCCACCCTCATTGTCAACCCATCACCCACATCCACCCATATTGTCAACCCATCACCCACATCTACACTTAATGTCAACCCATCACCCACATCCACCCACATTGTCAACCCATCACCCACATCCACCCACATTGTCAACCCATCACACACGTCCACCCACATTGTCAACCCATTATCCACATCCACCCATATTGTCAACCCATCACCCACATCTACACTTAATGTCAACCCATCACCCCATCTACACTTAATGTCAACTCATCACCTACATCTACACTTAATGTCAATCCGTCACCCACATCCACCCATATTGTCAACCCATCATCCACATCCACCCATATTGTCAACCCATCACCCATTTTGTCAACCCATCACCCACATCCACCCTTAATGTCAACCCATCACCCCATCTACCACATAATGTCAACCCGTCACACACATCCACCCATAATGCCAACCCACTACCCACATCCACACTTAGTGTCAACCCATCACCCACATCCACCTATATTGTCAACCCACCACCTACATCTACACTTAATGTCAACTCATCACCCACATCTACACTTAATGTCAATCCGTCACGCACATCCACCAATATTGTCAACCCATCACACACATCCACCCATATTGTCAACCCACTACCCACATCCACCCATAATGTCAACCCACTACCCACATCCACCCATAATGTCAACCCATCACACACATCCACCCATATTGTCAACCCATCACCCACATCCACCCATATTGTCAACCCACCACCCACACCCACCCTTAATGTCAACCCATCACCCACATCCACCAATATTGTCTACCCATCACCCACATCAACCCATATTTTCAACCCATCACCCACATCCACACTTAGTGTCAACCAACCACCCACATCCACCCATATTGTCTACCCATCACACACATCCACCCATATTGTCAACCCACCACCCACACCCACCCTTAATGTCAACCCATCACCCACATCCACCTTAATATCAACCCACCACCCACATCCATCCATATTGTCTACCCATCTCACACATCCACCCATATTGTCAACCAATCACCCACACCCACCCTTAATGTCAACCCATCACCTTTATTCACCCATAATCTCAACCCATCACCCACATCCACCCTGAATCTCAACCCATCACCACATCCACCCATAATGTCAACCCATCACCACAATCACCAACACCAACAACAACGATGACTTCATCCGATCCCAAAATTGCACTGTGTAAGTGGGTGTTGTAGTATTTGATTGGATGAGTGGGTATTGTGTGAGTGTTTGAGTCAGTGGTATCTTGTGTAAATAGGAGATGTGTGGGTGAGTGAGTGGATCCATGAGTGGATTTTGCGTTACTGAGTGTTTTAGTCAGTCAGTATTGTATGTGACTGAGCGGGTGTTGTACGTGCATGAGTGAGTGGTTATTGTGTTATTATATGTTTTTTCAGTAAGTGAGTGAGTGGATGGGTGACGTGTGAGTATAGGTGTCTGGTGAGTGGTTATTGTGTCAGAGAGTGTATTGTAAGTAAGTGAGTGAGGGAGTGGGTGATGGACGTGGGTTGCTACAAGAGATACTGAATACTCTACATACCATTTAACTTGGAAAACTGTCGTGAAATTTGATTATGCCTATTTTATCATGATTTCTTTCTGCAACAGTTTATGAAAATGGTAATCTGTGGATAGGTACTTCTGGGTAAAATAGATTGGTTCCATGAAGCCTGGGATACAAAATATATTAGCAGCCATATGACTCTACCGTGCTTGAGATGGGGTTTTTAAATCTGGGTAAACAGATTATGGAAGGTACCCATTATACGGGTTGTGTTGTGGGGTTCTTTTACATATATAAAGTCATTATTTTGAAAATTTAAACCATGTAGATATTTTCTTTGAGTGTTGACTAAACGCAAATACAGTTAATTTCTATTAATATACTATTGCTATTTTAAGATGTTTTCTATTGAAAATCACACATATGACAAAATGGAGTGAGATATATATTTTCACTTGTTCCTCATGTACGTATATCTTTAACGCGTTAAAATGTTATGAAATGTTTTGCAAATCATTTTCAAGTCTCTTGAGCAGTCCGACCAGTTTACCAGTTAGACTAGTCTACTCCAGTAGCGTCAAGTCGTAAAGTGGCAGATTAAACAATTAGGTGGGAGGAGGACTGGGGGTTAACGCAGCTTAAACCCGCCTCCACATGTGCCTATATTTACATCCCACATCGCCAGCGGTGCTTCATATATCAACAACCACTCAACATGTGATACACAGACGTAATGGAGTGCCCTAATGGTTAAAATAAGATTTGCTCGACCCCCATGTGTAATGTAGTAAAGCATATTTTTCTGTATCTATCATATTGTTTACAATACGAGGGCTCTTCGGGGAGAGGTAAACTATATTACATTACTCGTAATACCGTTTGCTCAACCCCTTGCATAGAGCGAAAGTACGTTTTAAACAAAAATCGCTTGCACCCATACGTTAAGGGACCAAGTACGCTTTGAATAGAATCAAAGTACCTTTTAAATACAGCAAACCTCTTAAATGAGTAGACTACTTAAGGGTCAATTAAGTGACAGTTTATCATCTTTCTCAAATTCCCAATGGCATGCAGAATTAGAAAGGATCTTAGTTCCAGTTTTTTTAGCATCGGTACAGTTAAAATTCACGATGTATGTATGTAGACATACCGGTCTTGTTTCGCTTGTTATTGTGTCGCTAGAGTTTTTTTCTGTCGTGAAAGATGTGTCTTAGTTTCATGACATGAGCAGACTGCTTACACTTCGCGATACGGTACCGAGCAGGAGCAACAGAACAAATGTCGTGTTGTTATACTTCGTCACGCCGAATGTGTACCAATTAATTGTTCTCGTCACGATATGGGAAATATTGCCGATTCCCCATTGTGCATCATGTTTAATGGTTCGATTCCCCATTGTGCATCAGGTTAATGGTTTCCCCCATGGTGATGTGTTTGAACGTTACAAGCGCCGTTTACCAATACCATACCAGTGAATATAGCGTGAACGCCAGGAGATGCCCATAGCTGTCCTTTATGGTCTAATTGACGTCATCGCTCGAATCAAAATTGATGTGTTCATGTTCAGATGGAGATCTGACGGAGCCAGACAAGTTGATTTGGTTGGTTGGTTTATTGTTGTATATTCCAGCTATCTGTAAAATTCGAGTCTGGACCAACAATCCAGCGATCAACAGCATGAGCATCGATCTACACAATTGGGATACGATGACATATGTCAACCACGTCAGTGAGCCTGACTACCCGATCCCGTTAGTCGCCTCTTGCGACATACATGGGTTGCGGGAGACCAATTCTAATCCCGGATCTTCACGGGTAGACAAACATGGGTTGAGGAAGACCAATTCTAATCCAGGATCTTCACGGGTAGACAAACATGGGTTGAGGAAGACCAATTCTAATCCAGGATCTTCACGGGTAGACAAACATGGGTTGACGGAAGACCAATTCTAATCCAGGATCTTCACGGGTAGACAAACATGGGTTGAGGAAGACCAATTCTAATCCCGGATCTTCACGGGTAGACAAACATGGGTTGAGGAAGACCAATTCTAATCCAGGATCTTCACGGGTAGACAAACATGGGTTGAGGAAGACCAATTCTAATCCCGGATCTTCACGGGTAGACACATGGGTTACTGAAGACCAATATTAATCCCGGATCTTCACGGGTAGACAAGCATGGAGTTACTGAAGACCAATTCTAATCCCGGATCTTCACGGGTAGACAAACATGGGTTGAGGAAGACAAATTCTAATCCCGGATCTTCACGGGTAGACAAGCATGGGTTACTGAAGACCAACCCTAATCCCGGATCTTCACGGGTAGACAAACATGGTTGAGGAAGACCAATTCTAATCCCGGATCTTCACGGGTAGACAAGCATGGGTTGAGGAAGACCAATTCTAATCTAGGATCTTCACGGGTAGACAAGCATGGGTTGAGGAAGACCAATTCTAATCCCGGATCTTCACGGGTAGACAAACATGGGTTGAGGAAGACCAATTCTAATCTAGGATCTTCACGGGTAGACAAACATGGGTTGAGGAAGACCAATTCTAATCTAGGATCTTCACGGGTAGACAAACATGGGTTGAGAAGACCAATTCTAATCCCGGATCTTCACGGGTAGACAAACATGGGTTGAGGAAGACCAATTCTAATCTAGGATCTTCACGGGTAGACAAACATGGGTTGAGGAAGACCAATTCTAATCTAGGATCTTCACGGGTAGACAAACATGGGTTGAGGAAGACCAATTCTAATCCCGGATCTTCACGGGTAGACAAACATGGGTTGAGGAAGACCAATTCTAATCTAGGATCTTCACGGGTAGACAAACATGGGTTGAGGAAGACCAATTCTAATCTAGGATCTTCACGGGTAGACAAACATGGGTTTAGGAAGACCAATTCTAATCCCGGATCTTCACGGGTAGACAAACATGGGTTGAGGAAGACCAATTCTAATCTAGGATCTTCACGGGTAGACAAACATGGGTTGAGGAAGACCAATTCTAATCCAGGATCTTCACGGGTAGACAAACATGGGTTGAGGAAGACCAATTCTAATCCAGGATCTTCACGGGTAGACAAACATGGTTGAGGAAGACCAATTCTAATCCCGGATCTTCACGGGTAGACAAACATAGGTTGAGGAAGACCAATTCTAATCCCGGATCTTCACGGGTAGACAAACATGGGTTGCGGAAGACCAATTCTAATCCAGGATCTTCACGGGTAGACAAACATGGGTTGCGGAAGACCAATTCTAATCCAGGATCTTCACGGGTAGACAAACATGGGTTGCGGAAGACCAATTCTAATCCAGGATCTTCACGGGTAGACAAACATGGGTGCGGAAGATCAACAGATCTTCACGGGTAGACAAACATGGGAGGGAAGACCAAGGATCTTCACGGGTCAGAGCTAGCAGATTTGCGGATGTGCTCAGTGTCCTGTTTGAAGAGCAGACATCTTGCGAACCTCCCAATCACCTCAGTCTTAATCTCATCCTATAAGTGTCTCAAACAAACTGCATAATATGTCCCATTCACTGTCTTGTGTTTTAGACGATAGTCCTAGTTTGTGAGATGCCGGTACCCCGCTGACAGGACGGTGTTTGCCGTATCTGACTGGGGTCATGGCAAAGACACCACTGAGTGAGTGAGTTTAGTTTTACGCCGCTTTTAGCAATATTCCAGCAATATCACGGCGGGGGACATCAGAAATGGGTTTCAGACATTGTATCCATGTGTGGAATCGAACCTGGGTCTTCGCCGTGACGATGAACGCTTTGACCAGTAGTCTACCCCACCGCCCGAAATACTCCGAAAATGTAGTTTGGCCCCATACTGGAATTGGTGAGTACACGTTTTCGTCATACTCACAATCGTTGCAAAACCTTTCTGCCTCAACTTCGAGCAGTGTGTAGATCATCACCAGATATGTTGTTCCGCGAGTGTATTTGATCAGATGACGAAACACATACAAAGAGAGAAAGTACCCCTTCAATACGGACGATATTACGAAACGTCTCCGTCCGGGGTACAGATGTCACACTACTTTTTAGCTTTAGCTTCATTTCGTCTGAATGTACATGTATATAGGTGTATCTACAGACTATCGCGAAACCTGTGGTCCAGGATCTCTAGTGCTGACAGATCCAACACGGACACACGTCCCTCGCGGTGCTGTCAGGCACCCTGAGCCTTCGTCATGATCAGCGACCTGCACTGTGTCGACACAGTTTGTTACACTGCTTTCATATGTACATTTGGGGAGCAAGGATCCTGGTGATATCTTATCATGAATGTATTCATCAAAATATGTTTGTTTAAATATGCAGACGATTGTGTGTCTGTCCTGTTATTGGATCTTTTCGAGCGGCAACGTGGAGTGAACACGTGTTTCACGGTCTCGCGTTTTTAAACCAACGAGCAAAGGGAGGCTACTTGATGATGATTACTTTGAAGCGCACGTAAAATTCCTCAGCATTGTTCAGTGATCAGTTGAAACACAATTGACATCTTATCACAAATTTGATAAGCAAAATGAATATCGATAGATGACGATACGCGCAAACAGGATGCTACAGATATATAGACAGTGATGCTGAAGTCACAACAACAATATGTTAGAAATGTTCCCGATGTAGAGACTTTTCATATTAAATATAAAAACACGAGTTTCAAAAGATGACAACGCCAAGGTTTAAAAGGGATGTAAACTTTCATCGTTAAATAAAACAACAATGGTGAGACACTTGTGACATTTCAAATAATCCTAATGCGAGTCTCAAGGTATTCTCGTGGAGATCTCGTACAGCTGAGAAGATGTTGATTTATTTCCAATTCAGGGCCACGTAAATAACCACAGGCAGATATAGTGTTTATCGATCTCATTAAGATCACATAAAACGGCTCACCGCCTCATTGTTATTGGACGACATGTGCCGAGTAGGAACCGACTAGCGTCAAGGATATAGCAGCCTGGTCTTGTGTGCACGACCTACAGCGATGCCGCTTCACATAAAACACGTACACAGTAACCCGCTATCGAGTACTGAATACAAATGTGATATTTTGTTTTCACGATGTAGACACAATACTGTACTTTAACTTAAATTCAAATTGAACACACGTAGTTATTTACAGGTATATAAATTTATGTCGACAAGATTTAAATAAAGAAACATAAAAATTGCAGAATTTGTTTTCAGTTGTCTGTAGACAAGTTGACTTTTGACCCTGTACCATAATGATATTCTTTAAGATGGTATGTGTCACAGGTACCAAATGAACCATCAGATGTGATTTTAATTTTGATTAAATTACACTTACAAATTCCCCCGAAATTGAAAGTGGGTGTTGTTACCTCACAGTCCGTCTTACAATGTTCCCGCACACGAAGCCAATGTTAAGAGTAAATAAATATGCAGAAAATATTGCCACACAGCCGCTTGTGTTGAGATCAATATTATTATGTGTTGTGTATATGTAATCAAACCCATTGGTATATTTTTATGCATAGGCCAGACCGTGTTCCAAGTGAGGTCCCGGGTTCTATGAACTATACGTTGTAGAACTAGCCACCACAATATCTAAATCGTTACGGGGAACCATATCTCTGTGTATATCTATATACATATTTATACCTTGTATAGCGGTGTCGAAACAAGCGACATAGAAACCTGTCTCTTTCATGATTAGACAGAAGCGGGGTATGGGATGGTTGGTTGGTTCTGTAAACATTGCTTATTCTATACTTGGAAGAATATATGGCTGATTTGGAATGAATATATCCCGAACCATGAAGCGGTATGGACACAGTGGCAGGCTATTGATGCTGTTGCTTTGATATGACCAAGGCGGAGTTCTGCTGAAGCAAACCCTTCCAGTTTAGCGATAAAACTGGATATTTTTGTCCGTTATTCTGTGCCCTTAAAGGGGCTCTTGTGTCATTGATACTTGGGTGTAGATTTATTGTATGGAACAAGCTCTGGATTTTCACGCCATGAGAGCTGGGTGTGAACGTATATCAGATTGTGTCAGTTAACGAGCAAGGTTTGGACTGGAGTAACGTTGTCTCAATGCGTGTATTTCAAGCACCGGGTGGAAAACCGTCGAGAGTCACGCGCGATTCTTAACATGAGTACAGTGGACGCTCATTGCCCATAATTATATGTCTAGACTGCTGTTATCCACTCACTCACTCTCCAACACACCCACCAACTCACTCGCTCACTCACTCATCCAACCTCTCACTCACTCACCAACTCACACACAAACCCAGTGTCCCACTCACTCTCTCTCAGAAACTAAAGACGTTACAGGCACAGAAATCCAGGTACTCACAATGTGAGGCTATTTACGTACAAATGCTATATGACCGATCTATACGTATACATTGTCACAGTGTGACAGTTGGTGACAATTTATGACTTAGGTAATGAATCTTTCTGCATCCACATTTCTTTGTATGAATGCATTCTCTTTGTGACCTCCACACTAAGTCTGACCCGAACAAACTCTATCCAAGGTCATGTTTACCTGCATGGGTAACGATCACATTCTCTTCCTCTAGTCATCCCGAGACATGTGGGCAATCTGGGTAAGAATATAGCTCCACTGATACCTACCCTAGTCAGAGGAGCAGAACTAGTGAATCAGGTCGTCAAACGTGACTAGCCTGATCGCATATTGTCGCATTTAAATTACATTGATCGATGTTCATTATGTGAGGTGAGGTGAAATTGGGTTTAACGTCGTGCTTGAGAATATTTCGCTCATATGACGACGTGCATGCGTGTGTATGTGTATGTGCGGCTGCTTGTACTAGCCCAGACTTAAGCCGGTTTTATAGTGCTAGCTCACTGAGATACCATGCCGCAGTGAAGCATGAATACCCCACTCAGACACATTATACTGACTGCGAGCCGACCAGTCCTTGTTGTACCCATTAATGCCGAGCGCCAGGCAGGGACCAACAAGTACCATATTTTAACGTCTTTTGGTATGACGCGGTCGGGGATCGAACCCGCGACCTTCCGCTCTCCGGGCGGACGCTCTAACCACTACACCACGGAGGCGGTCGGGGATCGGTTCATTATGTAAATCACATTGCTGTATGATCTGGACAGCATTACGTATTCTTAACTTTGATCGTAGCCAATGTGTTAAGAATGGGCTTAAGAAGTTCGTAGGGCTACGAACGTTTCAAGAATAGCTAGCCTGGTCCATGACGTTGAAAAAGCAGCCCAATAAACCAGTGATAAGTAGTAGTAGAAAGTATGACATAACCATCATGCACGGTGTAGTCACGGAACTAGGAATTCCATTTAAACTGCATTACTCTGAAGTAGAGCCTACCTCTGTGTACGTCCCGCTCCACACACTAATGGCTGTGTAAATATTAACAGAAACACCAACATACCTTTTCCATACGGGTTTACCCCTTGAAGTAATCTGTTGTTTACGTTTGTGTTTATTTTGCTAAGAAACACCTGCACGCTATCAGCCGAGACAGGAATGTATATTTCACACAGCGCAAGACTCATAAATCCAGATTTAGATATGAATGTTTCGGGACATATTACTTTCAGTTTAAAATAAGGGATAAAATTGAATACATTTTATTAATTTCTTTTATCTTTTTTTTTCAGGAACATGTTTCGGGACATATTACTTTCAGTTTAAAATATGGGATAAAATAGAATACATTTTATTAATTTCTTTCTTTCTTTTTTTTCAGGAACATGTTTCGGGACATATTACTTTCAGTTTAAAATAAGGGATAAAATAGAATAAATTTTATTAATTTCTTTCTTCTTCTCTTTTTCAGGAAAACTTTAATTAATAATGAACATATAATAAGTGCAGCCAATTAAAGGATACAAGTTGATGGTTAAACAAGTCAGTCTGAGTATTTCGGGTACAAAATCGGACGGTCAAAATGAAAAGCTGGACATTCCAATACAGGAACTCGGAAATAGCCCGAGCTCAGAACAAACGAGAAGAGAGACTACTGAACCTAGAGATTGATAGCAGGCGTGGCATTAAAGACGAACACAAATACTGGATGAAGAATTATCAACACGAACAACGATTGGTGGAGAGAGAGCTCGAGAGGATTAGACATGGAATGAAAAAGAAACCCCTGTTACCCACGGCGTCAGGGAATGTTGGGAATTTGACGCTAAATGGTTACAGTCACGTGACCCCACGCGGTCGGAACAGTCGGCTAGAGAACCTGATGGCTAATGTGAAATATGCCAATGAAAATGTGACCCCGTATGACAGAGACAGTTGGAACGTTAGAGGCATTGTACCTGTTGAAAACGAGCGGCACCCCCTGTACGAATCGAGTGACACAATAGCCGACCACTCAGGGAGCCCTCGCGTGAGCGCAGTGCTGACGATAGAGGCCTATCCAGGTTTGGCATTATTATCACCTCGGGAGAGCGACCGGCAGGATATTACAGAACGTGTGGTCAGATCACCTCGTAATATTGACCCAAACCTGAAAGAAGGCCACAACACGACGGACCCCCCCTGCCAAGCTGAACAGGAAAGTTTGGATGATTTAGACCCAAGGGAGAAATCAATAGAGAGGAATATTAGTGGCAGCGAAGGTGATTTACAAAGCGTCCTTCTTGAACCAGATATAAGAAGCAGGCGTCGATCTCACAGGGCATCTCTTGATCTTACTCAGCTTGCTTCTGTGGATATGAAGTCAGTGAAATCTAACGTTTCTAGGCGCCTGTCGGAAGATCCGCAACGGAGAGAAGTTACGTCAAATAAGACGTCACGAGACGTCAAGACAGATGAGCCGGATAAAGTCCAGATACAGGAAGAGGACCAGAAAGCCAAGGATGTGGCACGGAGGGCTTCCCGACCCAGGGGGCCTGCAGTGGATGCCCATAAGAAGCCGATGGACTTGGATCCCGAACATTACAACCCTGATGGTTCTCTGAGGAGAATACACGCCATGCCCTCCTCTGATAAGACATGGGAAGAAGCTAAGAAGGCAAGGTACATCCGATCCAAGGAGGCAACAGAACGAGAGAGGGAACTATCCGTGGAAGAAATCTTTGGGAAAAGAAAATAGAAAAAATGGATATATCATCATCATCTTTTTCACCGAAACTCTCCTGGATTATCTCGACTCATCACGATTCATCATGGCCAGTTTTCTGGACGACATCAATGTGTTAAGTGCTATGCACCTGTCTGAATGGACTCAAGGAATGTGTCAAATCTTTAGTACTTCTATTACTTTAGACCGTTCGATGTGATGACGAATGATGACCATACGTCATGGTCACAGGGATAGCGGACATATGTTCTATTGCAGTTGGTGATGTATACTTTCTACAGTGACCGTTGGTACTTTGAGGTCCACTGTAATCACATTATTGGCATTACTAAAATACGTATTGTTATATTTATTTATTTCAGTCATAAACGTTCCCGACAAACAGTATTACATAGGGTAACACTGAAACCTGGGACAATGTACTTGTATACTATTTAACTGCTAATATAGAATACATAGTGAGTGACGTTTTTTGTTGATAATTGTCTGTAATTACTTCACATATGACCCATGTAGTTATTTAGATGTATTGTTTCATGTCCAACCTGTGGTGTTAGCAGCTTGTTTCTTGACAGGCACACGGAGAAATAGCATTAAATTAATGACCTGTCATTTAACATGTAGCGTTATTTGTGTTGTCCAATCCTCTATGGTTGGAAACAAGACAACCATGGTAGAGGTTATAGAGCTTCACCACATTGGAACAATGCTATTCAGACCTGATCTGTGGAACAAAGCGTCTCGAGGGTATAAGTTACTAAAATTAATCACACGCATGCAAGTGTCATTTACACTGGTTTACGTTTCAGTTGAATAGTGTGTAACCTTGACTCTGATAGCTAATCTGTACTTTGGGCTGTTAGTCTTATTTGTAACGCTTATTCTGTAGACAAAACGTCAGGTGAACATTCTTTGATATACGATTACCGGTGGGGAAGCTCCTGGACTCAGACTGTTATTGCTTTAAAATTTTAAGGCATTTCCAGCCAAGATCATTCATGTGGAAGTCATCACCGTCCTCTGTTTAAGTCAGTCTAATTATTAAGTAAACTTTCAATTTAAGAGGATGCGAGAAAAAGACAGGAAAATACCTTTCACAAATACCTTTGTGTTTTCACACGTGGTAGTAAGAATGTTGCTTTTCGACACCTCCAAATATCACTAGCTTACCTGTCGGGCAACATAAAGTATACACCTTAACACTGGAGTTGACCAAAACATCATCAGAGTGTTGTCAACCCGTTACTAGGGTGAACACAGGGGCGGACACTGAACAAACGTAACATCATAACCTAGCGTTGATTCGTTTCAATTACATCTCCATCGAAGGACCATTCCTGCTTGTGTCATTTCCGCCACCATCAAACTTGCTTGTATGCTTTCTTTTGCCCTTCTGTTTAGTTTACTTCTTAAATGATTGGTGTATGCTACTTAATGGGTGCAAAGAAATTAATATTGACAGCTCAGATTTCTTATTGACTTAGATATAATGAAATATATTGCATTGGCATCACAAAGCTGCTTGACAGGACGTCTGACTACGCACATGGCAATGGGCACTTTGAAGAACAGTTTAAAGAGCTGTAATAACAGCTGTATAAAGGCATGTAAATGGAACAACGGTTAGTCCCTCATGCAAGGAAGATGCATTTATATGGCTGTGGTCTCGCCACCTGTGTTTGTGATGAGATATGGCGAGAGTGAATTATTGGATAAGGTGAGCCATGTTGGCGTATGGCAGCTTAATGTCAAATCAATCGAAGGCACTTTGTTCGTGAAGCTGTCACAAGACTGTGCTGAGACTGCAGTCGTACAGGGTGTGAACGTACCAGATACTGCTCTGTTGTTAATCTTGAGGGATGTTGAATAACAACATTTTTTACGTACAGGTTTCAGGGGCTTCTTCTTGCTTCTTCATTTACATGATTACAGCGTAAGAATGTAGCAGTGTAAGTATAAAACGTCACAATTTAATTCTGGAAACCCCAAAGTCCAGGAACTCACCGCACTGTAGCCAGTTTCTGATAAAGGATTTGACAAAATTCAACATACGGTTATCATGAACATATGCTAAGAATGGAAAACATTTTTTTTTTCGAAAACTTAAACTTTAAACTACCTCGCCCATGGGCCGGCCAGAATAAATTATAATAATGAAATTAATGTTCATGGTATTTCTAGCCCTCTCTAAATTCTTTAACCCGTGAAGGTCCGGGTTAGAATATTGATCTTCAGTAACCCATGCTTGTCGTAAGAGGCGACTAACGGGATCGGGTGGTCAGGCTCGCTGACTTGGTTGACACATGTCATCGTATTCCAATTGCGCAGGTCGATGCTCATGCTGTTGATCACTGGATTGTCTGGTCCAGATTCGATTATCTATAGCTGGAATATTGCTGAGTGCGGCGTAAAACTAAACTCACTCACTCCAACTTCTTTAAGGGAAAACCGTAGATTCCAGTATTTATTGTCTAGGTGATGCGTCCGGTTAACTAGATTCAAAGAGTTTTTTTTGTCGTGTAACCAGAATTAAAAAGTATTACATATGTGTAATGATCAAATGTAACTAAGTCACCAGGCAAAAAAAGTATGCTCTTAACCCGATAATTTGACTTTTGAAACGTTATCTGACCTTACCAGACTACATAAAAGTTGCCGAAACATGGCAAGGGCGAAATTTGAAACAGACCAACAGTATTACGGGTTCGTCATCGTAGAATAGGCTTTCTTGTTTGTTCCAATTTAAGCCACCTTCAACCACGAATTGTTATAGCCATCTATCCACCAAGCCACATGTAGGTCGTTTCACTTTAAGTGTATTTGTCCAACAACAGGTAAGCCCGTGTTTGTGCGGATCATTACAAAGTTGGAATATATGCTGGACATGTTCTACAAGTTGATTCCTGAAAATTCCTAATTACATACAAGGTTAAAAAGGAACTCGTGGGTAGTATATCTCTTCCGTTGTTTGATTTCTCAGTACAGAATACATAGTAGGTATCTCATATAGAAACAGCATAGTGTACACGTGCAAACTTCGAACAAATATAAACATTAATTGCACTGCTAGTAATATAGTGCTGCGAATGAATCACGCTCTCGTATCATCAAGACAGCTTTTATACTTAGACGGCCATGCACAATAGACAGGCCCTGGCTGACCCGGGTCGCTGGCTGAAACACTGTCAGGTGCGTGGAGACTTGACACAATCAGGAGATCATACACAGTCGACACTACCGCCATTGTACTGCGGGTCCTTCTACGCACAACGTCTGTGATACAAACAGTTGTCAAGGTCTTTCGTCTCCGGTTTTCAGGTTGTTGGGTCTCGTCTTCTAAAGATTTTGCATTAGAAGCTTCGTGTGAAATTCACTTCGGTAATTTGTTTACACTTCAAAGGGATCAGAGGTAGCGTTCAAACCTCTCGTAAAGAAGTGGTTGTATTGAGGTGAACAGCACGGGGTTACGACAAGGTTCTCACCTTTGTTGATTGCTGTTTATACTATGCCTATCCCAAAGCGATTGACAAAATATAATGGGCACTAACTTGGATTAAATGTGTGCGCTACAGCCATTATATTGGGGTAGGGGTCCAGATTTACATTTCTGATATTCCTATTCACAGTTGCATGTTACGAGATTGTTTAGTACACAGATCTAGAGGGAAGACATCCGTAGCCATTTTGGATTTACTATGGCTGCCGGAATCAAATGCAAACTGGCTAAACCACAGATATTATGTCGAAGATTGTATCCGTAGATAACAACAAGCCTTAAATGCACAATTTGTAAATTTAAGTTTGAGATGCCCACCAATAGTTTAAATTGAAAGTCTGATTTATGAAAGATGAGTAATAAACAGTAGAAAACAGTAGAAAACTACTGTGTTGACAATCTGGATAACTCAGATGGTACTATGCCCTGGTCGGATGTCTCGAAGTTCGGATAACACGATATTTTTTCTTGGTCCCATAAATATCGAGACAACGGTGCTCGACTGTATCTATTATTACTGGCGTATATACGTATGTCATATGGGCATCTCAGCCAAATGTGCTCGAAGATCGAACATATCAAGATTATATGTGGTCGTGTTCCGTTTTCGTGGATCGATGCTCAGGGTGTTAATCACTGGATTGTCTGTCCATACACGATTATTTACGGACAACCGACTTATATCTAGCGTATTACTGAGTACGATTTAAAAACCCAAAATAAACAAGGACACAATTTGTACATATTCACACTGTTATATTGCCAGAACGTTTTATCATTGACAAACACCAACTGTTCACACAGGTGCCAACTATACGAATGATTCGTAATCGTTACGATTTTAAAGCCGAATTACTAAATGTCTGTGCATGTGATTGTTTGATTGTTATTAAGACATCAATGTTGGTGATTCTATTATTATTTAAGATCAGTATGAAAACACATATTGGTGCATATGCTTTGAAAACCAAAATTACACTGATCAAAATGGCAACTGTAACACATTTTACTCTGATTTCAACAAAAACAAAACTGCAATTGAAACATGGTAACACGGTATCTTATGACTGCAATCTGAGAAGAGTACACAAACAACGTGAACATCAACAATGCTGGAACGTATGGTCACCATGACCACCCCACAAATCTGTATTTTATACAATGGTTGTTGTGATTGTATGACCCACCACAGGCGACCACACCAGTTTCATGTGTAGCCATCCCTCGAACTTATAACATCTCCACATATTGCCAATCAGGCATCGTATTATTAGCATCCGATTCATTCCTCTGTCATTCCCGATACAGTGTATGCCTCAATTCTTCACTTTGAACAGGGTACGGTCGTCTAACATTTTCTGAAAGATGTTCATTGAGGTTTATGCGGGCCATGGTAATTTTTCGATGGAATTGCTCTGAAAGGGTGATGACGGCACGAGACGGATTTGCGTTGTCATCCATGAATATCTGACGATTAGCAAAGTTAACAAAATTTGGCCCCATGGTCGTATCCAGTACTTCCTGTCGAAAACGTTGAACTTATGTTTCCCAGGTTTTGTTATGAGATCCAACCTGCAGCCATACGAAACGCAACCCCACACCGTCACTGATAGGTTCAGCAGCATTGATCATCTCCTGATGATACGACGTCTCTATACGTGACAACGGCCGTGGGCAACGTACAGAAGAGGGCAACTTTCATGAGACTAATGAACCCTATGCCATATTCTCAAGTTGCAGTTCTTGGAGTTTGCACCACAGGCGTTTCTTGCCAGACGAATTTACACCCGATCAACTTTGTCATTGGTGTTCCTCAGTCTGCCAGGACTTGGACGACACTTTATTTCACCGGGGCCAACGTGGTTTCCTCTTAAGTGGATTAATACCCATGTGGTTAATGTACAAGTTAGCACCAATCTTACAACCGGATGTCACTGCATCATGCAAGCCAATAGCTTGCCATCATGATTTTTTTAACGTCTGCGTCTTGCCGTGTCAAAAAAGTTACTTTTTGCTACTGCCGTCTTTTAAATCATTTTATGGAACAGTAGCGGGACAGTCGGGACCATCGCATCGTGTGAAAATGGGACCTATAGGAAAAGAGCAGTTTGAGACCTTAATAAAGGAAAGTTTGTGGACAGACAAAGCCGAGTAACAGTGTGTGAAAGGAGTAAAGAAGAGCTGGAGACAATGAAGAGTGACGTAGACCTCTTCTCAGAGTTCATTAGGCGTCAGTCAAATTTAGATGATTCTGATCGGCATGTTTAGCAGACACCATCCCTATCAGGAAATGGATGGTTTCGGACTGATACAAACCGTGACCTGTTGGCACATATAGAAGCATGTGCTACAGCAGTATCAGGAGAGCCAACTGTTACCACTTTAAGTATTGACGGAGCTGTCACTGTTCAAAAGTTTGTACTGTACTGTCTTCACTTGACCCTGGAATTGCAATCACCATGAAACCGATATTCACATCATACTTCATGTTGGTCATGCTGCAAAACATGGCCATGAAAAGCTTATGTTACGATCAGTAGTTGCAGATGTTGTAGTGTTTGCAGTACTGCTAAGAACATGCCATCCCACCAACGTTATCAACTTAAAACTTTCACAATATATTTACAATGCAATGTCTAAGCGTGATATGCTGCTAAAATCATGTCTCTATTCAAGCTGTATGTGATTGTATAACTCATGCAACTCCAATGTATATGGGCCGGAGGCCTGAAATACAATAGACAACTTTGACTTTGACTTGACCAGCTCATACAGCTCTTGTATAGCATGTGAAAACCGCTTACCAGGCAGGACATATATGGGGTAAGTCACTTCTTCCACAGCCTTACCTCTGGATTAGGTAAATATGTTCCCTAATGCTCGACACTTCACCGCGCATCAACGTCTTGTCAGGAGGTGGTCTCTTGTGGCCGCAGAAAGGGCGTTACAACATATGCAAGCGCAAACAGTCCTCACTTAAATGCACTGGACTCTCTAGAAATGTAACCAGATTATGTGGGTAATTATAATGTATCAAAATTTCCCTGTAATGCATTGAAAGCCTTTCGAAAGCTAAACCCCTAGCGAGAAAAGGCAAAGTAGTATTTACCTTCTGCAAACGCCCGTGAAGATGCGAGTTTGAATTGGTCTTTTTGGAATCCATGCTTATCGTAGGAGGCGACTAAAGGGATCGGGTGGTCACCCTCGCTGACATTCTTCAAGCACTTCACAGCAATACGCATCCCCTTACAACGAATACTTGTCGTAAGAGGCGACTAACGTGATCGGGTAGTCAGGCTCGCTGACTTGGTTGACACATGTCATCGGTTCCCAATTGCGCAGATCGATGCTCATGCTGTTGATCACTGGATTGTCTGGTCCAGACTCGATTATTTACAGACCGCCGCCATATAGCTGGAATATTGCTGAGTGCGGCGTAAAACTAAACTCACCCACTCACTCACTCACTTACAACGAATACAGCACGTTTCCTTATGTTGAGTGTATCATTCTACTGTAAGCTTGCCATGGGTGTATGTAAGAACGCTCGTTTGTGTAACTCGAGGGTGTGTGTGGGAGGCTGATGTCAAATTTTAGACCCATGAAGATTCGGGTTAGACAACAGGATCGGGTGGTCAGGCTTGCTGACTTCGTTGACATATGCCATCGTATCCCAACTGCGTAGGTCATCCTCAAGCTGTCGATCACATGATTGTCTGGTCCAGAGTCGATCATTTATAGATCACTTCCATATAGCAGGAGGAACCAGGAATATTGCTGAGTGCAGCGTTAACAACAAACAAAACTTTCCATCTAAGCGCAAAATGAAATTATTTTGAGTGCCTCCATATCTGAATATAATCACTATGCATTAGTCAATAAATGTGCAAAGTTTCATGCTTTTATCATTAAATGTACAATGTAAATTGTTTAGCCGCTCCACTACTAGAGGTGACACTCCCGATGCTGAAAGCCTGATCGGGCAGACCGACTATTTGAACGTGCGGTTCGGTCAAAACGGTTTTCTCAAAAGTTGTGTTGAGCTTGTAGGTCATGCCTTTAGCTTTCTGGTAATCGTATTCAATTTGTCTAACTGCATTTCATATCTGACCACTGACCCTCGCATTAGCTCTACCTTCTGCTTTGAACAAACGCTCGGCTTCTCGGAATCGGAAACAGAAAACGGCTCTCATTGGTCTATTTCCACGTTTGCGATTATTGCGGGAAATGTGAACGCTGTCTTTTCCCGTCTACGGTTTGATTGAACCACACCTTAAAGTAGTCTGGCTGTCCGGTTTTCGATCAGATTGTTAGCATCGGGAGTGTCACCCAGTGTGTATCTTATATAATAATGCAGCGGAAGAATTTTCTAAAATCTTTATTTTTTCACCGATTTCATTCAAATTTGAAATATATGTTAGTCACAGCATATAAAAACAATACATGATTGCAAAATTCTAGATTAGTGTTTTTTAAGAATATTGTCCAAAGAGTGATTCGAAACACCTGTGGTTATTTAACAGTAGCCTGCGCATCGAGACACAACAACCACACACCTATACCTCCCCCTTAAATGGGACTAGTAAGGTCTAACGACGTCATTCGTTTGCAAGTTGGGCACCATGACGTCATTTGCAAGGGACATAAGCCATGGTGTGTTTATTGTTGACATAGAACTGTCGGTAAACGTGCAAAATATGAATAGCTATAATGCAAAAAGTAAATTAGTTATTGGCTATGAAACTACTTTTATCCTGAAAAAGTGCAAGACATAAAGGTTACTTTTCGTGTAAACTTGCCCTTTAATTAACAGACTGGTACTATGATCAGGAAATGACGCGCTCTATCACCCGGAGCTCGAATATCACAGTAGTGGAAATTATTACCCGAATGTGTTTCTTATATATCAAGTGTGAAGAATAAAAGAAAATGTGTTCTGCTGGACTATCTTTCTCATGTGACGTCATTCTTCCATACATTTTGTCATTCCTTTATCTATCTCACCCACACCCTGACTACCTTTATCTACCTCACCCACACCCTGACTACCTTTATCTACCTCACCCACACCCTGACTACCTTTATCTACCTCACCCACACCCTGACTACCTTTATCTACCTCACCCACACCCTGACTACCTTTATCTACCTCACTCTCACCCTGACTACCTCACCCACACCCTGACTACCTTTATCTACCTCACTCTCACCCTTACTACCTTTATCGACAACACCCACACCCTGACTACCCTTATCTACCTCACCCATACCCTGACTATCTTTATCTACCTCACACACACCCTGACTACCCTTATCTACCTCACCCACACCCTGACTACATTTATCTACCTCACTCACACCCTGACTTCCTTTCACTACCTCACCCTCGCCTTCCCCACCTTTATCTACCTCGCCCTCCCCTTGCTTACCTTTATCTACTACACCCTCCCCTTGATTACATTTATCTACCACACCCTCCCCATGCTTACCTTTATCTACCTCACCCTCCCCTTGCTTACCTTTATCTACCTCACCCTCCCCATGCTTACCTTTATCTACCTCACCCTCCCCTTGCTTACCTTTATCTACCTCACCCTCCCCTTGCTTACCTTTATCTACCTCACCCTCCCCATGCTTACCTTTTATCTACCACACCCTCCCTTTGATTACCTTTATTCACCACACCCTCCCCCTTTGCTTACCTTTTTATCTACCCTGCCCTCCCCCTTTGCTTACCTTTTATCTACCACACCCCTCCCCTTGATTACATTTATCTACCACACCCTCCCCTTGATTACATTTATCTACCACACCCCTCCCCTTGATTACCTTTTATGTACCTCTCTCCCCTTTGCTTACCTTTTTATCTACCTCCTCACCCTCCCTTGCTTACCTTTTTATCTACTACACCCTCCCCTTGATTCTATACATTTATTCTACCTCACCCTCCCCTTGCTTTACCTTTTTATCTACCTCACCCCTCCCCCCATGCTTACCTTTTTATCTACCACACCCTCCCCTTGATTACATTTTATCTACCACACCTCCCCTTTGATTACATTTTATCTACCTCACCCTCCCCTTTGCTTACCTTTTTATCTACCACACCCTCCCCTTGCTTACCTTTTATCTACCTCACCCTCCCCATGCTTACCTTTATCTCACCCTCCCTTTGCTGCTTACCTTTTATCTACTCCCACCCTCCCATGCTTACCTTTATCTACCCTCACCCCTCCCTTTGCTTGCTTACTATTTTTATCTACCTCTTCACCCTCCCTTTTGCTTACCTTTTATCTACTCCCACCCTCCCCTTGCTTAATTTATTACCTCCCACGCCCCTTTGCTTACCTTTTATCTACCACACCTCCCCTTTGCTTTACCTTTACCTTTATCTACCTCCGCCCCTCCCTTGCTTTACCTTTATCTACCTCTCCCACCCTCCCCCTTGCTTACCTTTTTATCTACCTCACCCTCCCCATGCTTACCTTTTATCTACCTCACTCCTCCCATGCTTACCTTTTATCTACCTCACCCCTTTTATCCCCATGCTTACCCTTTCTCACTCCCTCCCCCCTCACCTTTGCTTGCTTACCCTTTTATCTATTACCCCCACCCCCCCATGCTTACCTCTTTATCTACTCCTCACCCTCCCCTTGCTTACCTTTTATGTACCTCCTCTCCCCTTGCTTACCCTTTTATCTTACCTCTGCCCTCCCCTTTGATTACCTTTTTATCTACCACACCTCCCCTTTGATTTCACTTTTATCTACCACACCCTCCCCTTGATTACCTTTTATCTCACCACACCCTCCCCCTTGCTTACCTTTTATCTACCCCACCCTCCCATGCTTACCTTTATCTACTCCCACCCTCCCCTTGCTTACCTTTTATCTACCTCACCCTCCCCATGCTTACCTTTATCTACCCCACCCTCCCCCTTGATTTTACCTTTTATCTACCTCACGCCCCTTTGCTTACCTTTATCTACCCTCACGCCCCTTGCTTACCTTTATCTACTCTCACACCCCCTTTGCTTACCTTTATCTACCCTCACCCTCCCCTTTGCTTACCTTTTTATCTACCTCACCCTCCCCTTGCTTACCTTTATCTACCTCACGCTCCCCTTTGCTTACCTTTATCTACTCCCACCTCCCCTTTGCTTACCTTTATCTACCCCACGCTCCCCTTTGCTTACCTTTTATCTACTCCCACCCTCCCCCTTTGCTTTACCTTTATCTACTCCCCACCCTCCCCTTGCTTACCTTTATCTACTACCTCACCCTCCCCATGCTTACCTTTATCTACCTCCCACCCTCCCCTTGATTACCTTTTATCTACCTCACCCTCCCCATGCTTACCTTTATCTACTCACACCCTCCCCTTTGATTACATTTTATCTACCACACCCACCCTCCCTTTGATTACCTTTATCTACCCCACCCTCCCCCTTGCTTACCTTTATTCTACCTCACCCTCCCCATGCTTACCTTTTATCTACCTTCTCACCCTCCCCTTTTGCTTACCTTTTATCTACCTCACCCTCCCATGCTTACCTTTATCTACCCCACCCTCCCCTTGCTTTACCTTTATCTACCTCTACCTCACGCCCCTTGCTTTTACCTTTATCTACCACCCCCTCCCCTTGCTTACCTTTATCTACCTCACGCCCCCTTGCTTACCTTTTTATCTACCTCACGCCCCTTGCTTACCTTTTTATCTACCCTACCTCACGCCCCTTGCTTACCTTTTTATCTACCTCACCCTCCCCATGCTTACCTTTATCTACCTCACCCTCCCCTTGCTTACCTTTATCTACCTCACCCTCCCCATGCTTACCTTTATCTACCTCACCCTCCCCTTGATTACCTTTATCTACCTCACCCTCCCCATGCTTACCTTTATCTACCTCACGCCCCTTGCTTACCTTTATCTACCACACCCTCCCCTTGCTTACCTTTATCTACCTCACCCTCCCCTTGCTTACCTTTATCTACCTCGCCCTCCCCTTGCTTACCTTTATGTACCTCACCCTCCCCTTGATTACCTTTATCTACCACACCCTCCCCTTGCTTACCTTTATGTACCTCTCTCTCCCCTTGCTTACCTTTATCTACCTCACCCTCCCCTTGCTTACCTTTATCTACCTCACCCTCCCCGTCCTATATCTATCTACCCCTTCCCTCATTCTGCCTACCTTTGTGTGTGTGTATATACATACGTTTGTCTGTGTTTTTCTCTCTGTGTGTTTAGAATGTAGAATGAATGGTGTGAAGATCTAGATACAATGTATACAGATGATTAATCACTATGAAACTCCTACAACCGACAATAAACGTGTCAAGGGGAAAGACTGTCAAAGGCGTAAGAGTAGAATGGGCTAATGTGGTGACCATAATACTTTATTTCCATCATAACCGATACTCCGGCAGCCGTACTAACATATTCTGGCATTGTATGTGACTATATAATGTGTGTTCAAGTGTTTCAATGATTTATCAGTCTTCGTGTGTACATATAGCTTTTAACTTATCTAATAGTCATTTTATCTCCCCCATATATCAAGAAACTTCCATTTAGAAGGAATATAATCCTGTTGAATCACGCTCGGACTTAGTTTGATTGCCTAATCCGGCAGTTAACACTTTTTTGGATTTGTTTATGAAACTCGGTTAAAATGTTAGATTGGGAATTCAAATCGACAAAGTACCCAGCGTGGGGTTTGATTGAGTGATTCCAATATGCAATACTCTAAAGTACATATACCATACACTCGTACTTCATCAGAGGCCAAATACACGAGACTGTAGACAAACATCGTGAGGTATGAACCTCTAGGAGAAATCGTTTTCAGATAACGCTCCACTTGACGTGCAGATAAGACAGGTCGGTCCTACTGAGTTCCCTGCATGGTATAGGGTCCCTGTATTTGATTGACCTGAAATAGCGTCGTGTTATATACAGCCGTCGTTCTTGTAATAGGCGATATGTCATATATCTCACCTTGCGCATTAAACTTTCACCCGTCTTCCCGAATACATGCAAATCTAATTCAATATATTTTGTCATTTGTCATTCAAAACTGGTCTCAAGCGGTGGTTTGTGTATGCTTATGTATTAGATTTCGGAGGAGGGTTTTCAAAAGTTTTAGAGATTGTGAACGAAGTACGCAGCGCTATCTCTATCTGACACTGGCGATTTAACTGAAATCTTGACTCGGATAAGGTTGCTTTTTAGTACACTGCCTTGAGGGGCCTGCTTTGTGAAGGCTAGCCATGTTTTAAGTTAATAGGTTGAAAGTCTCCTGTAATTAAAAAACGTCTTCCGAAACGTTAAAAAAATATTTCTTGTACTTGTAAAAGTTTGATTCAGGTAAGGCTTATGCGTCACTCCCCAGAAAACTGAACCTTTACCATCTAAACCAGAAAGGGTAAGTATTTTCTCAATTGTCGCAAATATATAGATTTAATAAAACCGTCGTTCAACTGAAGTACAAAAACCTAGCGTGTATGGCGTGAATACGAAATAGTCTGATCGTTTACAAATGGAAACACAGAAAATTGTGACAGCATGTTTGTGTTTTTCTACATGTTTATTTTTCAACAGGACCAAAGGTACATTTGAAAAAATGTAATAGAAGAGCATACAGAGCTTTTGCCTTCTTTCATATCACGGTGTATAGATGCATTGGACTATGAGTAACTTTAGATAAATTCACAGACAGAACAATCATAGGTTGCATGTTGACAGCTAATGTGATTAAATAAATAAGTGGACATGTCTACAAAAATAAAATATACAAAGGATGATCAAATGAGAATGCCAAGTTTTCAAAAATAGTTTCGAACCCGCGCACCGAGTCACGTCGTACATTGTAAAACTGAGTTGTCAAACAGGATGACACGGGTTATGTCCCTTACATCAGTACACACCAGAGGTGGACTCACGATTCAAATGCGATTATTCCATCCACTGGAGCATCAACCTTGATACAGCAGAAGGTATGGTCGTGTACCTATGTTTATTATAACACTGTTCCTTCTCCCGACGTTGGTGTCGCCAGTAGTGGGCGACAATAGCTGTAAACAGATCGACCCCTGTCGATGTCGGCTGAACAACGGCAGCGAGATCAATCTGCATTTGATCAATGGAAGTGCTCCTCCGCTATTAGAAATCAAGTCGTCCCTAGATGGACATATCTACACATACAGCCCGTGTACAGGAATACACTGTGGGAAAGGAGTGGACGATGCGGCCATTTGCAGACATGACGAGCTTCGCAAGTCCTCAAACACCACAGGTGAAATTTCACATGCTCGGTTCGAGAACGACATGACAAAGACCAACTGGAGAGTGAGGTATCTGACAAGGGGTAAGCAAACATAGTCTAAGTATTTATGTTCGTTGAGAAGTATATCATCTGATGTGAGATTTGCAGATGCTGCGTAAAATTTGTTGAACTGCGAGTCCAACACTTCCTTGTTTGAACAATTAAAGGGAGGTAACTCTTCAAGCCAGGTATGAATGATTTTATCCAATATCATTACTTTCTAGTGTGTGTGTTGTTTAATGTCGACCTCAGCAATGCTCCAGTTTTATGACGCGTCTGTAAATAATCGAGTCTGAACCAGACAATTATGTGATTGTCATCATGAGTATCGATCTTATATTTGCATGGTGCATACCTTTTGTATGGGCCGAGTTGTTAGAATCACCACTCCTGTCTGCTCTGTACTTGTGAATATGCTGCCATAAACTGTAAACATCACCTGCACAGAAACAACAAGCTATCGCATTCATAATTTTACCAATATAGATTAACCCCATTTTTTAACAGCACGATGTCACTGGTGTCAGTTTTAGTAGATATAGTGTCATTACACTAGTCTTTACTAAATTACTCTTCTACTGTAGCTCACTTTCTACTGAAACTGGTTATTCAAATATGGAACAAATGCAAAATGCATGTGTTGTAATGGTTAAGATGTTGGGGAAATATTAAAACTTTGGTATCTTAGATAATATCAGAAAAAGTCGAAACAACAATACAGTTGTATTAATTGAATAATATATTCTCATGACTGGACATGATTCCATAACCACTTTGTAGCCAGTTTAATTTATTCAATCTATATAGGATAAACCATCACTCACAGCGGTAGTATTAAATTGCTTAATATACATAAATAATTCAATAGATTATGTCGGGGCAGTGGAGTGGAATAGAAGATGCTGTAGATTATCCCTGGTATACAGTAAGATATTCAGTTCCTTTTTGAAAATGGTAATTTTGCAGTTTTATGAAATTAGTATCCTGAATTAACTATTAAACTCTTGATAATTGTTGAGATCCATGATAATTACTTTTGGCCTGAAGCAACCCATGATTGTGGGAAGAGGTGACTAACGGGATCAGGTGGTCAGGCTGGCTGACTTAGTTGACACATTTCATTGTATCTCATTTGCGTAGATCGATGTTCGTGAAGTCAATCACTGGACTGTCTGGTCCGGACTTGATAATTTCCAGACTGCCAGCTGGAGTGTGGAGATGAACAACTAACAAAACTCTAACATTATGAATTTTCATATAATGGCGATAAAGGATATTGCTGGAATAAAAGCGGTCTAAAACCTTTGAACATATTCGATCAAGGCGAGCCGGGATTTGAACTCACGACCATAGGCATTTGGCGTGCCCAAGGGATATAACTCTGCACAACGAAGTGCTGCTCCTGAGATGACGCGTGCAATATAATCTAAGCACGTGCAGGGATCAATTTCCAATGGGCTCAGAACTTATTTTCACAATTCTCTCCTCTATCTAGTCTATTGAACCATTTCACAAGTTTTCTCTCAGTTATGGAGATAATCGATGTTTGTGTTTCCTGTGATTCAGACAACAAAAATGGCAGTGTGGTACACTTGACCTGCGCAACTTTCACACGGTTAGACCAGGAGCCCATGTTCAACGAGACCACTTTCCAGTTTGAGTTGTACTCGCCCTGCGCATGTCCAGACGGATGTCTGACGTCGGTTACCTCCCTTAGCGTCGGTACCATACTACTCCTGATCTTCTTCACTCTGTTCATCCTTTATTTCGGTGTGGGTAAGTTGAAACGACAATACCACCCAGGGGTGGAAATAACCCATTGCCCAACGTCCGAGTCCAGTGTTTTTTCTGTCGGGCAAGCAAATTTGTATATCATGCTGTACCAGTGTCCAGTTGACTTTCCAATGTTAACTATGTTGTTTATTGTAAAAAATCAACAAGAAAACGGCCGGTATAGTGGAACAATTATCAGGGCAAGTGATTTTACATGTGCTACTGTTCTGGAGTACACTAGCAATTGTAAAGTTATTTCCACCCCTGCCACCTTCGATTCGCTGATAACGTAATGCTAGATCACAAATGGTTTAAATAACACAACCAGAAGAAGTTCCAGGATGTGATAACTGACCGGAAGGTTTACATGAAGTCCTTATGTCAATCCAAGCAAAACACTCCTCACCTTTCTTGGTCTGTAGATGACATCACATGGTGATTTCTCCATCGAGGTTTTAACGGTTTGAATAAAAGGATGGTGTTGCTTAATAATAATTGCCGTGGGTGCGGTGGGTAGCCTAGTGGTTACCACATTCGATCGCAATGCCAAAGGCCCGGGTTCGATTCCCCACATAGGTACAATGTGTGAAGCCCATTTCTGGTGTCTCCTGTCGTGATATTGCTGGAATATTTCTAAAAGCGGCGTAAAACCATACTCACTCTCTCACTTAATTGCCGTCATGAGGATCTACATGACGTGTGTGTGGGATGGGGATGGGAACGGAGCGTACCCAGAAGCTCTTTTTAATCACAAGATTGTCAGTTGGAGATTCGATGATGTGTACACCGACTAGCTGGAATATTGATGAGTGCAGCGTAAAGTAACATTCTGTGTATTAGATCCTCCACAATGTGTGGCCTGCATACATCCCAGATGTGTATCAGCGTTAATGTCAACGTTCACTTGAGGTCCCACCAACTACAGTCCGTTTGGGTCAGAAACAGACCGATGAATTGCAAATTTTATAATTGTACAAAATTGCCACATAAATATAAATAGTACACATGTTTATCATTTACTAATACCCAACAGCTTTCTTATATTTGAAAATTTTCCGGACCCCACCCAAAAAGTTCTTTAAGGACTATCATTTTGACACAGTTCACTATTTGTTACGAGGGAGGAGTGCAGAGAAAGGGACAGCCAGGTGTTAGAGAAGCACGTGCACAAGTGCCCACCAAGTTATTGATTCATTAGCCTGTGCTGTACCGTCTCCATCCTTTCTCGCACACCTGGCTGTCCCTTTCCCTGCACTCCTCCCTGGTAAAAAATAGTGAACTGTGTCAAAATGTTAATGATAGTTTCTTAAAGAACTTTTTTGGTGGAGTCCGGCAAATTTTCAAATATAAGAAAGCTGTTGGGTATTAGTAAATGATAAACATGTGTACTATTTATATTTATGTGGCAATTTTGTACAATGATAAAATTTGCAATTCATCGGTCCGTTTCTGACCCAAACGGACTGTACCTTGTACTGTGTTGTACTTTCCACGTCATTCGAAGTGTGGGTGATGTTTTTGAGTATGTAGATCTAGGAAACAATTGACTCTTACATTTTATTGGCTTCTGTCATACGTTTGCGTGTTGTTTAAGAACACTTTTAAACAACGCGCAGTCGTATGACAGAAGTAAATATAAGCACTCATCAATACTCCAACTACGTCATGTTCTTGTATACATCGACCGCCTCCGTGGTGTAGTGGTTAGAGCGTCCGCCCGGAGAGCGGAAGGTCGCGGGTTCGATTCCGGCCGCGTCATACCAAAAGACGTTAAAATATGGTACTTGTTGGTCCCTGCCTGGCGCTCGGCATTAATGGGTACAACAAGGACTGGTCGGCTCGGAGTCAGTATAATGTGTCTGAGTGGGGTATTCATGCTTGACTGCGGCATGATATCTCAGTTGGCTAGCACTATAAAACCAGCTTCAGCCTGGGCTAGTACAAGCAGCCGCACATACACATACACACGCATGCACGTCGTCATATGAACGAAATATTCTCAAGCACGACGTTAAACCCAATTCCACCACCACCACCACCTCTTGTATACATCATCGAATCTCGAACTGATAATCTTCTTAGCATGTCACTTAAGCTCGGCTTTGTTTCTTTTCAGGGAGTTTGTACAGAAAGTCGGTGTACGGAGCAGAGGGGAGGGAGATCGTCCCACACACCTCGTTTTGGTTCTCACTTCCGGGACTGATCAAAGATGGCTACCTATTTTTCATCAGCCCATGTTTGGGTGACCGTGTTGAATACCGATATTATGACAAGTTGTGATCAAATCATTCCCTAAATATTTACACGCTTTATTTTACTTAGATTGCGAAGGTACTATACCAAAATAATTGAGATGATCTCACTAAGGACCCGATTACTAAGGTGTTACCACAGGTGCTTTTTCCATACAGAACCCCATCCGATGGTCTCAACTCGCTTTCAACACGTAAAACGCTTTCTTGGATCCACGTACATTATATTATTAAGGTGTTTCAATGTAATTACGAACTGCTTTGTAAAAGATCAGATAATTTAATAATTATTACATTGTTTCAAGGGGCAGGGTAGACTAGTAATCAAAGCGTTCGTCACCTGTTTCAGTTCCCCACATGGACAAATTATGTGAAGCCAATTTCTGGTTGCCACCGCCGTGAATTTGCTGAAATATTGCTCAATGCAGCATATGTCACAAGTCACTCGCTCATTGTTTCTGTCGAAAGATCTGATAAATCATTTCTCGTGAATCTATATATTCCAGTGTTTGAAAACATGACACGCATCTCATGACTCTTGTAAGGATCTGATGACATATACCTGTAGTTATTGTGGTTGATGTATCTACGTTTTATGTTGACATTGTGTTCTGCGTTGTGACATCATGGGCTTACCGCCTTGTTCCCAACCGGTGTCTATAGCATTTGTTGCATAATTAGATGTTGATTGCAGTTTAAGATACTATCGTCACCTGGCTGGTGGCACTCTTGCGAGTTAACTTGTGTAGGTAGCTACTTTTGTTTATACCTTCCCAATTTGGGAACAGAGTAGGACCGCGATTTAGTTCCTGTTAACTGGTTGATTGCTTATCAGGAACGTCTTCTGAAAAATTTAGAAATGTAGGTTTGGATTAAATTTGGATGTGTTTGTCGGCCATAGATGTATATATCTTTTTAATCCTCCGCGTTTTTGTTTCCAAATAAAATATTCAGAATAAAAATAATAAGAAGCAGATTTTCCCCATTTTAAACAATAATTTTAACGGCGCAATACTCTTTTAAAGTCTGTATCCAGGATTCGACAGATAAGGTTGGTGGACACTCTTGCCACGGGTTGTGCCAGAAAAACACTAAATTTTTGTGCACAATAGTTGTTACAAGTTGTTAATTATAAATACATGATAGATAATAGAAGATACACGTTGTACAATGTCTAGTATTTCATAACCTTAATGGCGGATTTGAAGGGACCAAATATGTCGGGTTTGCAGCAGTGGACAAACCCTAGTTTGAATGCTTTTAGAGTATACACGCAGCGAACAAGGAACAAAACATGTTAGATGTGTAGAGAATCTCAACTTCGTGCCTTTCTTATATTGCAAGACGAGGGTGAGAATCTGTTTATTGTTCTTTATCATTCTCCATTCTTTTTCCTGGGCGGTGGGGTAGCCTAGTGGTTAAAGCGTTCGATCGTCACGCCGAAGGCCCGGGTTCGATTCCCTACATGGGTACAATGTGTGAAGCCCATTTCTGGTATCCCCCGTCGTGATATTGCTGGAATATTGCTAAAAACGGCGCAAAACCATACTCAGTCTGTCAGCCATACTTTTTCCAGTAAAACGTAAAAGTCAGCATCTTGTCAAGATAAACACTTGCAGTGTCATCAAGGTTAGTGATGCCATTTGATTGTGACGTCGTTGTAACCGATGACCTCATAATGGCCTTGGATGTATTGGGATCCAATTGTCTCGAATGGACAAGCATGATCTCACCCAAGAGATGGATCTCCCCTGGAATCATATTGGATTATATGTGTGTTTTATGTGATGTTATGGTGCATATATTGTGGAGTATGTGAGTCTGTAAATATGAACAAATATAAATGTGCATTGTTCATACATGGTGTTATGTGGATTTACAGCTTTATTTTCAAATATCCCGGTTGTATTTGTTGTTTATGTTGATGTCCTGTGTTATTGCTTGAATAAATGTTCTTGTCGGAAGGTGGAGAAATGTTTCTTTGAATATACAGTTGAACATAATTCTCATCTTTTTAATATTTTCAACATGATGACATGTTGAATGTTCCTACTGCTGCAAACCAACGAGATGCCGCAGTTTATCACAGGCACAGTATATTGACTCATGTCTAGCGCTACACAGGGTGGCGATGACATGTGAAATGTGGATATAGGGTCCCTGATACTAATAAGAAAGAAGCAGTATCAGCTCTCTATATATATCCCGAAACAACAATAACAATATCATCATCATAATATTGTTCTTACTCCTCAAACTGGTGGTGAAATAGGCACACTTGTGCCACTCTTTCAACCGCGGGTTTCCAGTCAAACCCAGTAATGGGTGTCCTTTGTCGCTGTGGTCCTAGTACGTCCACATGGTAGACTGGTGATGCGCCATTACATAATGTACACGACAGAATGTCCTGAACGACGTGAGACTATTGGCTGATTCTTGTCTCTCGCTTTAACGTCACACTCAGCAATATTCCAGCTATATGAAGACGGTCTTTAAACTTTGGGTTTGGACCACACAACCCAGTGATTGACACCATAAGCATCAATCTACGCAATTGGGATACGATGACATGTGTCAACCCAGTCAGCGAGCCTGACCATCCGATCTCGTTCGTCGCCTCTTTCGACAAGCATGGGTTGCTGAATTCGAACCCGGACCTCCACGGGTCCCTCTTGATGTGACCGAGTATAGGTCAAGCATGGTTACTCGTTGCGTCTACGATTATTTCACTAATGCAACGACGTGCAAACGTGTGTGTGTTACTGTCTCCAAGCCGACCATTCCATGTTATATACCCATCATGCCTAGCGTTACACAAAGGATATAACATCCATTATAAGAAGTCCGTTTCCAAAGACGATGTCGAGTTGAATCACCGACGGTGGTGTGATATGACGAATACACTTCAGTGAGGTGAAAACCACATTCCAATGACGTGTATTTTGTTATTTTATCAATCCATAAACACAGCCCACATTCCTTAGCACTAGGTTTGTAAACATTTATTTAACGATAATCGTTAATGATTCTGTATGTGTAATAGGTTATAATTACAAAGTGGTCAAGGGTCTATTTCAACACATTTATATTTTTTAATGTGCACTTATTATTAAACAAAGATTGTTAAAGGTTCTTTAACCATTTTTCCTGTTAAAATATCCAAATGTCTGAAGGCAAATAAAAAAGCCTAAGACTTTAAAAAATATGATTGGTTTAATATAAAACATTCGTATGCTGTGATATATGCCAGACAAACAAATATAAAATTTGATTTGTGCATTTGTGGTTACTTCCAAACCGTGTTCTGCCAGTAGCTATTTGTGACATCAGTTTCAGTTTAAAGTTAATTTTCATGGCTTCTTTGACAAAATAGAACCCGCGAACAAGGGCCCCTGACTAAATGAAGGAAAACATACAACATGTACACCAAGCTGTGTCAAGTCTCAATATAAAGATGTATATCCTCTAAACCACCTGTAATACAATACCCTTCTCCGCACGTGGACATGACCTCTTAACTGTTTCTTCATTATAAATTGTACACTGTCTTCACTTCAGCATGTCTTATTTGTATGAAGAGGCGCCAAACTTTCTCCACCTGCCCTTAACCTTGGTTTTAGGACATAACTCTGTGCTTCCGGTTTCGCCTCTTAGCTGACCTCGCCCTTGTTCGTAGCGCCCTTGCCTTGCCCTTGCCCTTGCCCTTGCCCTTGCCCTTCTTCCGGTTTGTCAGCTTCCGGCACCCTTTCCTGGAGAGTCTCCTGACAGTCCGCTTGAGATGGCGGGCGAGCTGCTTCTGCTGACTCTTCAGCCCCTTGTCCCGGAGTCGGTAGTACTCCACAACAAACGCTTTCTGGTCCAGCAGAAAGGCGTGCCTAGATTGATAAAGACAATATCAACGACAAGGAGCGAAATATATTTTGCAAAGCATTAATGTTCAAATGGGTTACCACATGGTGTATGGCTATTGAAGACATGATTCAGTGTCATGTTGGGAAGCATCACTTCGACTTCCGTACAAAAGTGCAAATTAACACTAAAGTTTCATTCGCACACCTTCACTGTCTAAATATGATATGTGCTATACTGTAACCTGTACACGTAGGTCCATGCAACCAAAAATTGTTTTAGCAAAAGTGAGCCTGATACTTCGAAATGGCACAGATCATTTCCGTGCTTAACACAATAATGCTCCTTTCACAAACTTGATATCCCAAATGAGTGTATGTGGTAATTTTCAAGGAAATGGCACGTGGTAAATACGTACACCTCGTTCCCCTCGACGTCGACAAACTTCTTCGGTTCCCGAAGCATCATGACGTAGACTTTGTCCTTCTCCAACCCTGGGCAACTACACGACGCTCTCTTCAGCAGGATGACCTTGGTCTGTGGCTCCACCTGGCGGGGACCAACTGAAACAGTCCAGTTCATCACTGCGTATGACAATATGCCTTACTTCAGTTTAACGTGATTAGTCATAATGGTCGCAATGTCAGTATATCGGTCAGTATGTGTCAGTATATGCATACACAGGCAAGATTACACGTTCCATGCGTTTTAGGAACGCAAAGCCTTTTGGCCTACCGCAAACACTGTCAGTTAAGGTTTTCCGAATGCAAAAACATAAAGCCGTGCTATTGTATTTTTTACACTACATCCTGTCTTCTCTGGGCGGGAAATACACACCATAAAGGTGGTTTAATGGAGGTTATTGACGGTTTCAGGTTTCACGAATTCAACGCGGAGCGTATCGTTTCAGGGTAAAAGATATATATATTGCAATGTTCACGCATGTTGTTTGCACCTACGGGTGGAAGAACATTAGGGAACACGAAGCTGTCATATATATCCGGGTTGGCGTATTGGTTATTTGTTCGTTTTATACAGCTATGACCCCATGAAGCTGGCATATTGCTTAATTCATTGAAAATATATTCGCTCATTCCACGATATCTTCATGTATGGCAAAGATGTAGCTGACTGTAAAATAACTGAGATATTGTTCAAAGCAGAAGATTCTGAAAATGTGACAAGGCAGTATCGCTAGTTATCTCACCCTGGTACACGTCTTGCTGCACCACCCCCAGGTAGCGCTCGAAACCCGCCTTAGCAACGTCATGGTCTAGAATCTTCACCAGCAAAACTGAAATTTGAATGGGAAATATTTCCACTATTTATGTACGTACTGACTGCAAACTGGTGGAAGCAGAATACACCGAAAATTATATATCTTTACATGTTTCATATGGTTATCAATTACTAAATATAAAGTTATAATGACTGAAACCAAAACATGAGTCTCATTATCCAGTTCAGACAATGACCTACTTTTCAGCCGATCCGAATTTTCTCGTGTGAAGTGAAAAGATACACTACAAACAACCATGATTACACTGAATTCCAATTCCTTGTTTCATAAGAAAATGATATTTACAAATTAATTTTAATTTTAAAATTTACAAAAATCGTATTTCTATATCTTATGTCGATATTTAGGCAGCATGTCGATAACTAAGACGTCACAGACTGCCCCTGTTTGATAAAGTCGTACAATGATTTAGAATTCATCTGGCTGACTGGTTACACCTGTCATGTGTTCTTTACGCGTATTAAGTGTATTTTGGTAACGTACAATGTGAATGATATAATATTAAATCCGTACCAGACCGCCAAACGTTTCTAGCGGCCGAGCCTCGTTTTCAGATTTCCACCCAGTCAGCAGGAAACGAGACTGTTGTGTAATCGATGTTTTGACTTGTAGGGAGTACATATATCACTTACTGTTCGTGGCGTTTTGACAGGAGTAGTTCACATAGGAAGTCCACTTCTTGCCATACCAGACCTCCTCGCACCGCCCACAGCGACCTGTTTGGAGGTCAGAGTAGTACATACTTCATCAAGGAACGATTATCTTACCAATAATATTGCAAACAAATAACTATATGACGAAGATAAAATGTTGATTTTAAAAGATCATTCGTGAAGTCGCACCAGTTTGTCAAATTCGCTGTAATGGTTTAATCTGCGTTGCGTCCTTTGCTTTGACAATGCGAAGGCGTGAGTTCGGAATAAAAGTTAACAAATTATCGCTCCCTTTTTGGTAGCATAGTTACCGTAATCCCTGTGCTTTTTCGCACACAGTGATAAAGTAATCCGTGAGAAAACCAAGATGCGTTCAGCTCATCCTTAGTCTCCTCGCTCACACACTACTGAATTCACATACTACCGTCAAGCTAGAATTCGTTTAATGACGGGTAATGTCCAAACATACAAGGACATTTGTGACTTATCTAGAAGGTGTCGGAGGGCAGGCTATCTGGCTACCAGGTTTCCGGACTAACCGGGGCCCTGTTGTCATACTGACCTTCCAGACACTGACATATCTTCCTCTGTTTGTCACAGAAGTTGGCCAGTTGACCGCTGGCGTTGTCAGGCTTGTAGAACTTCGTGCACCGTTCATCTAAACAGGACAAACATAATTACCTGGGGTTGATCGACACACAGCTGAAGTTTGTCCCGACTTCTGGTAGATGAGGTGGTCGACTAGACCTTTAGTTCCGGCGTTCTCTCATCACAAGATGCAGTTCACAAAATGGTTTCTCTAAATTTTAGTGTCGCCCGCTGTGACAGATTTTGGAGCATTGCTTTAAGCCTCGGGTACAAGAAAATTCACTCACTCAATTTTAGTGTTAATTTAACGAAGTTACCCGCCACAAAGAGTCCGGAATAGGACTGATCCCAGCAACTTATGCTTATTGCAACAGAGAGGGTGGACAGGTAATGTGACGTTTCCAATTACTTAACACAACCATCATGTAGCTTGTATTGCTGAATGTTGTTTTATGAAAAGCAAGTTAAACAAGAAGACAAAGTCATCAATATCCCCCGCAATGGCAAAATACTCTTCATGATTATGTATACGAGTTATGATTATGTCAAATATTTAGATGTGTATATAGAAAAGTGGAAGGAGAGTATTGAAAGGTTATTAAAGTACTGCTCCAGAAAATAGCACTATCACCAATTTCAGTCAAAGTCGAACTTGTTGCCATGGAAACGCCAAAATATTTTATTCCGAATTCCAAAACTACCAAAAGGCACCAGTACACCAGCAGATATATGTATGTGCCAAGTTTGGTGAAGAAATAGTGAACGGTTTTACAGTTCTGCTCCGGAAAAGACACAAGTGAACGGACGGACGGACGGACGGACGGACGCACGCACGCACGGACGGAGTCCATTTAATACCCCCCGCAAAACGCGTTGAGGGGGATAAAAAACTACTCAACTCACCTGGATTGTAATAGTCGTATACCTGGACTTTAGCCGGCTGGATGTTTTCAGCCATGTGACTCTGTTTGGCTCGGAATTTGAGACATTCGTTCTTCTTGTGAGATATCTGGATCACAAATAACATCAATAACACTGACATCGATATTTACTCTGCTTTGTTTATAACTTGAATGACATGTCTTGTTGTTTCTGTTCCTACATCATGTTTGTTTCATAACACCTTGATGTCCTAGTTCAAATCAACAAACCCAACATTGTACAAACGTATTACGTTTTTGTTCAGTTGTTTCCGACTATAAAACCCCATTCCAGCTATTATTACACGGGGCAAATATAGCATCCGCCACCAATCGCATATGTCCGAAACTAATACGACAGCTCCACCCTTTCTTGATGAAATGAATCGAAAAGGCACCAATCAGAATAGTGCTACATATATATTGAACCCTCAGTTAGTCTCCAATCGGCTCGTCCGGGGTAACATGTGACACTGGAATCAAACTGATAAAACAGTGTGACACTCTTGGTATCATGTAGCGTTACGTATGTCTCGACAGCCGACTAGAGCGCGGACCGTGTTGATTATTTAGACCCGATTACGTGTTGTCATGGATATTTGTTTGTGTCCTCATCCTCTTGTTGCCTAAACAGACTTGCCTCATGTATCTTGTAGCTTGAGGTGAGGTGAAATTGGGTTTAACGTCGTGCTTGAGAATATTTCGCTCATATGACGACGTGCATGCGTGTGTGTATGTGTATGTGCGGCTGCTTGTACTAGCCCAAACTGAAGCTGGTTTTATAGTGATAGCCCACTGAGATACCATGCCGCAGTGAAGCATGAATACCCCACTCAGACACATTATACTGACTCCGAGCCGACCAGTCCTTGTTGTACCCATTAATGCCGAGCGCCAGGCAGGGACCAACAAGTACCATATTTTAACTCGTCTTTTGGTATGACGCGGTCGGGGATCGAACCCGCGACCTTCCGCTCTCCGGGCGGATGCTCTAACCACTACACCACGGAGGCGGTCTCTTGTAGCTTGAACAATAGGGAATACGCTATCATTATTTAGGTGTTGCAGCCTATGCTCTATCAGTTAAATATCACTTGTTAAACCAAAGTCACTCACTCACTCAGTCGTTCATACAACTTTGTTTACGACGAATACAACGTGTTTTTTTACCTCCTCCATGTAGAAGATCACAGATCTCTGAGACTGCTCGTAGTGTTGTATCTTGCCTTTGTTTATCAACTGAAATATATAAATATACAGGATATAAGTAAGATGTGCTCATTTTATATTCAAATAGACACATTCAAATAATAGCTCTGTTATAGATATTGTAGTGAGCACTGTCTTGTATAAGATACTACATTATACATCGTGACATTTGTTTTACACAGTATATTTCTTCCTTCAGAAAAGAAGATTTAACGTGGAATAGGGCCGGCATGACACGCTTTTTATAACGGTTTTAGTTTAACAAGATACTAGTATATATATCCCACAGTATAATCGTATATTTGTTCTTTTGCAAAACATAGTACTCACGTTTTTAAGATCAGATTCTACGGGTTTATAGCCAGTAAAGAGCCCCACGTCCACTACGGACATGCCTGTTTCTCTGTTGCCATGGTACCTGGAGAGTAATGCATAAACATGTATCCCCTTTCACAATCACATCTCGATCACGAGTTAAACTGAATATACAGATTGTGTAAATGTGTCGAGAGACAGTTCTATTCTGAAAGGGGAGACAACTCCTACCTGACACACACTTCAATACAGAGAACTCTGGCACTGGCCACCAGGGAGCGTGCCCGTCTGGAGAGAGGTTTGCCAATTCGAGAGAAGGGCCGTCCTATACGGCTTCCATGGTGATCGATGTAATTATTTATTAGTTTGCGCCGCGGGTCCTGAATGCGAGGTACGACAGACGGGAAGGTGAAGGACTCAATGTTATCATCTCCCTCCTCCTCTTCCTCTCCAGTCTCTTCCTCATCACACTCTTGGGAACAGGGCTCACACTCTGAGCTGCAGACAAAGGTGAGGTGAGGTGAGGTGAGGTGAGGTGAAATTGGGTTTAACGTCGTGCTTGAGAATATTTCGCTCATATGACGACGTGAATGCGTGTGTATGTGTATGTGCGGCTGCTTGTACTAGCCCAGACTTAAGCTGGTTTTATAGTGCTAGCCCACTGAGATACCATGCCGCAGTGAAGCATGAATACCCCACTCAGACACATTATACTGACTCCGAGTCGACCAGTTCTTGTTGTACCTATTAATGCCGAGCGCCAGGCAGGGACCAACAAGTACCATATTTTAACGTCTTTTGGTATGACGCGGTCGGGGATCGAACCCGCGACCTTCCGCTCTCCATGCGGACGCTGTAACCACTACACCACGGAGGCGGTTCTGCAGACAAAGGAGAAGTTATAGAGCTGATATATTGACAAGAAACTCTTGTAAAAACCCTTCACGTCTACATGCGTTTGTCATGTTTTACGTCGTTTTCAGCAATATTCAAACAGCCTCACTGCCTGGTACAGCAGCAGTAGGTTTACCCATTGTAACCATTGGGGGATAGAACCCGTGTTATAAACTCTTTACCTACCCACCGCCCCAGTGTACAGAGGAAGGCGTATTTGACATCAGCAACCAAACTGATGAGATGTTTTGCGAAGAAATAGCCGTCGAAAGGAATTGTGCTGTATTGCCTATAGTCACAAAAACGAATAAACGAAATTTGATATATTACTCATCTGATGCATTATGTATGCTCTGACTCTTATCGTACGTAACTATTCATCAATCATATTTTGACAACAATATATGAAAACAAACAAAATACTCACTTGCCCCTCTGCCAAAAGAACTGAGTCAGCATGTGCGACAGCCGGGTACTTTTGACGATGACGTCAAAGCGACAGCTGTTGTCTTCATCCGGGACGTTATACCTGACCTCCACCTGCATCATCCCCACCCCCGTGCCGGCTGCCTCGAACACCAGCTTCCCCCCAGTCGGTACCTGGAGAAACACTCTACCCATGTATTGCTAGGTGGATGCAAGACAAATCCTTTGTATAAACAGCATAATCGTAGAGTTCACTGTATAATTCCGGCTTCATTAAAAGCACGTACATAGGAAGTATGACCCATTATGTTGATGATGTACAAGCGGCTCCAATCACAAACACACTCCAAGACTTGTGTTTGGGAATTATGCATATCGTTTTGGTCTGATCCATCACATTTGGGAATGTCATCCAAGTCTGGTATAGCTTGTATGCCTTTACCATGATACAGATTTTGAGAAAACAGTCGTGTGACGCTTTTCAAGACCTCCGTAGAAAAAGCATGCTCGTTTGTACCTCAAACGGCGGGAGGTACGTCAATGTTTCCAGACACAAAAGACAGGCTTGTTGTGACGGAACCACATTGTCCGTACAGGGAATGGAATGATGACCCAGACTGGAAACGCTTGGTTAATGTTACTGATTTTCTATTTTTATGAATTTCATTGAAGATACCGGTTGATAAATGAAGGATAATACACCACATAATCTGTTTGGCAGAGATAAGAACAGCTTGTATGAGTCGTATAGAAAATGGATAGAATTCATCAGTAAATGGTGAGTGAGTGAGTGGGTTTTAACGATGATTTCATTCAGCAAGAACACAACTGGGAACAGAGACCGTGGTAACACATATCTGTACATGGCTGGGCAATCTGACAATCTTTACATAGGAAACACAAGCAGTTTGAGCTTTCACTGTCGCTATTGGCAATGATGTCCAGCTGTTAAAATGCAAGTCGGCGTGTGTTGTTTATTATCGTTCAGTTTGTGTATAAAAATGTAGCGATGTTTAACAGATGTGGAATAAACACATAAGCATAGGCACTTTTACTTCTCCTATTCTTGTAATACGATATGCAATATTAAGCAGGATGTTACATCATATCGTGATTATTTCCACGACTTTCTCCATAGTTTTGAAACGTTAATTCGTGAACCAAGTCCTTAGAGTTCTTTGAGAGTTCACGGACCACTTACCTTGGGCACGGTCTTCAGCACGAAGGCGTCCTCATGTTGCAGCAGGATTGACTCCTTGAAGCTGGCATCCACATCGGACCGGAGGTCACAGGTCATGTCGAGGATGGACGAGTAGGTCTTGATGCTGTACTCGGACAAAGCCTGCAGGCCTATCACTGTGTCCTGGAATTAGTGGGTACAGGGTGTGTGAGTGAATACTGTACTCGGACACAGCCTGCTTGCCTATCACTGTGTCCTGGAATTAGTGGGTACAGGGTGAGTGAGTGAATGCTGTACTCTGCGTTTAATTACAAGACATCACAACTGGAAGCAAGTGACAATCTGTTCACGAGCTTGTATAATAAACGAAGCTCTCATAAAATGTTTTCCCTTTGTATGATCATGGTTACTGTCCACTTTAAACGTTGTGTGTGCCAGCTGCCCATCATAGTACCTACCTTACCTGTACCGTTTATCTAATGTTGTCATGTTCAACTATAAAATGTGATCGAATTAATTGAAACAATATCATACAGATTGTAGATTGCATGTTTCACAAAACTGACATGCTGTTCTGGTAAGATGTACTCTCAAAGTTATGAGTGAGTGCGTATGGTTCTACGCCGCTTTTAGCAATATTCCAGCAATATCACGGCGGGGGACACCAGAAATGAGCTTCACACATTGTACCCATGTGGGGAATCGGACCCGGGTCTCAAAGTTATGGGTGTTAGTAGCTGATTTGCTTCAATCGAACACTGAAGTCTCTATCCTTAATAGAATTACTTCTGAGGACAATAGGATTACTCTCGGCGAGGTCATTTTGCGAACCATGGATCAGCGTCCTCGGTCCGATCAGAACACGAAGAGTTACGCCACGAAGATGTCACTGTCAGAGCGGATCTTCAACAACACATGCAAACAGTAAGAGGTATCTGTGGGGTCGGATGGTCAGACTCGCTGAGAGTTACGCCACGAAGATGTCTCTGTTGGAGCGGATCTTCAACACATGCAAACAGTAAGAGATATCTGTGGGGTCGGATGGTCAGGCTCGCTGACTTGGTTAATACTCGTAAACCATCAGAAAGGATTGATGCTGATGATGTCAGTCACCGGATTGTCTTGTCCATGTGCGGCGTTAACCTCCAAACAAACAGACCCTACGTGTATCGCATATTTTGTATGATTGCTTGTTTGTTGTGTAACGCCGCACTCAGCAATATTCCAGCAATATTACAGCCATATTCCAGCCATATTCCAGCAATATTACAGCCATATTCCAGCCACATGGCAGAGGTCTGTAAATAATCGGGTCTGGAACAGACAATCCAATGATCAATATCATAGGCATCAATGTACGTAATTGGGATACGATGACATGTGCCAACCAACCAAGTTGCCTCTTACGACAAACATGGGTTGCTGAAGGCCGATTCTAACCCGGACCTTCACAGGTCGTGTATCGGCGGTACCTGTGTGGACACAAATGAGCCGTGAGACTCCCTCTGCCCCGTGAGCCAGCTGACGATGGAGTGGCTCTCCCTGATGAAGCCGTGTTCCAGGTAGGTCAGTAGGGCATAGGCGGTTGTCTCCACAGCTAGGGCCCCGGGCCTCTTGGCGTACCACAGGGGCTGATGGAAGTGGCCCTCGATGTGGTCGATCTCCCCAGCAGGCCAAAAGGTATGTCCTGTAAAGTAATATTTCCATACAAGGTCTGTCGAAAGCACACTCACCAAGAGCTGGTTTTGTTTCAATCGAAATGATTTGCATCTAAAACTATATATTAATTTTACAAATAACTTCATAATCCTGAGATCTAACATTTAGAAAGCGTATGAAACATCTTTCCTTTCCTTCAAGATAATTTACCAATTTTCCTCAACTGCACTCCTCGCTTTTCATATTATCATGATCGGAAGCTTCAGTTAAAACACATAAACTTTAATATCTGTGACTAACCGTCAACAGAAGACTGCGCCATGGCCTTCATTTTCTCAAACGCGTCGTGTCGTTCTTGACTCAGAGACATCGTCAGGGCGTAGGCTGTCATTGCAACTGCGAGAGGACGGTCCAAGGCCACCAGTTCTTGTTCCAGGAACTCTACTGCTCGCCTCCGGATCCTCTCAGAAAAGTTCCGAGACTTGGAACAAAGTTACAAAATGATTTGAAATATCCATCGTGTCTGCTTAAAGATATTGTCTCTGGATCAGGTCATTAGCTACTATTATCGTCGGAGAAGCAGATTAAGTTAGACATAGATGGTATAAACGTTATGTGAGTACGACTGATTCGCCGACCCCCTTCCTACATACGTGGTCGGTGTATGTAATACCTTAATATCTCAATGACCTATGTTTAGCAGAGTGTAAGAGTGACACCCAAAGTTGTGTCTTATTACTTGTGTGTTTACAGTCTGTAAATGATCTGGACTAGACTTGTTGGTGACTGATTTTAGGAACAACAATCTGCGCAAATGACCGCATGAGAAGTGAGTCGGCGAACTTGATCACTCTATCCAGTTAACTGTCTTTATGTCAATGAGACTTTGGTTAAGACCAATTCTATAACACTTAGAACTTCAGAGCTAGTGTACCAGTTGCCGGACCAATAATTGTTTAAGATATGTACTGAACACTAATCACAGGAGCCGCCAGTGGACCTGGAACCTCACCATGGGGATACAGTCGCTCTCTAACAAGGCAATCAACACAAAGGCCGTCAGTGTAGCGTCGCCATTCACACCGCCCTGCAACACCATTATTTTAGCATGGTCAGATTTATGCGTGAAAAACACCATAACGCCACAGGAGGATAAGTAGTCTCAAGCCGAACCAGATTCTATTTGGCCTAAAAGAAAAAGAAGTTAATACGCTGACTTCTGTAAGAAATGTTATACAGTGCACTCTGTCAAACTCGGACTCTGTCTTTCTCGGATTGCTGTATAAACAGGACTGAACTCACGGTCCCGACGTAATCCTTCTTTGTTGTCATAATAAAAAGTTCTGTATCTCGGACTCTCATTATTTCGGATTTCGGACCAAAGTGTCGGCCCAATAAGGTAGTTACACGTAAAAACATTGCTATATAATTCGGACTGTATTTGGGATTAAATTTGTTCAGTAAAGTACGGAAGCTAGTACTTTTGTTGGTTGAACCCACACCCTCAGAGTCAGGCACCTAATCGCCAGCACACTATGTCGGCCGCCTAACCCGCTCAGCCACCGCGGCTTCCGGATGGAAGTCGGACAGCTGGTAGTTTAGACCACGGACTTACTGAGAATGTTTAATCCCAAATATGACACTTTTTACATCTGTCCACTTTCTAAATGGCACTGTGTATGCACGAACTTCTGTCTGAAAAAAGGCCCGATCCCCACGAATCTTTACTGGCGAGACCCTTAAGGGAATCGACCGCCTCCGTGGTGTAGTGGTTAGAGCGTCCGCCCGGAGAGCGGAAGGTCGCGGGTTCGATCCCCGACCGCGTCATACCAAAAGACGTTAAAATATGGTACTTGTTGGTCCCTGCCTGGCGCTCGGCATTAATGTGTACAACAAGGACTGGTAGGCTCGGAGTCAGTATAATGTGTCTGAGTGGGGTATTCATGCTTCACTGCGGCATGGCATCTCAGTGGGATAGCACTATAAAACCAGCTTCAGTCTGGGCTAGTACAAGCAGCCGCACATACACATACACACGCATGCACGTCGTCATATGAGCGAAATATTCTCAAGCACGACGATAAACTCAATTTCCCTCCCCTTAAGGGAATCAATCTGGTGAAGTGACCAACAAAGCTATGCCAACACCTTACATGCACTGACCTCCGTGTTATAGCCAAGCAGGAATACTGCACATTAGCACTTTTGTCCCACAAGTCCAATAAGGATGTTCTACTTGGCCCCAACAACTTACCGTCATCTCCTTGTGCATGACCCCAGCGTTCTCGATGAATGTTCCATCTTCCTTCTGTTTGTGGAGCAGCCACTCGAAGGCCTGACACGTGACCACAGGGTCCACTGTGACGAACTCCCCGGCCTGTGTGAACGTCTTCAGAGCAAAGGCCGTCAGCCTGTGATGATATAAAGCTGTGTCCGTATAGGGCGGTAAAAGGAAAGGTTAATACACATTTATCATGAAGTATACCCCAGCCTTACGTGTAAGGAATGCCGAAGCTGTGAGAGGGTGGTGCGCCGGTTGTACACGTAACCAGTTTAGTGGTACACCAATAGTTCTGGCAGACGACGAGTCCTGACAAGTTCATCGCAGCGATAGCGCAGAGCTCCCTATATTATCCCTGTCACGAGCCTTGTCTGGAACCGTTTGACCGTGATTTGTTAAAATATATGTCACCTTTGTCGTAATGACCAACTGTTTTGGTCTGTTTGTTAACTTGAATGTGTATTTGGTTGTTACTATCATGCAGTGAGTCTAGCCGCTACGTTCGGAGACATTATCCAGAGGTATGCTCCCCTATAACCGAGACACCCGATTCGTTCATACTACAACATACTTTTCTACTGTGACAACATTTATACAGTTGATGAAAACCGTGGATATTGCTATAACCTAATTTGAAGGCTTCCTGTGCACTCTACAGAAATATTCTTATCAGTGCGCGATATGGTTTTGGGCCAATTCATGGTCTGTCTGTGAGTTTGCGTGTGTGTTCTGTGTATGTTTGTGCGTGTCTGTCTTCGCGTTTAAGTCTGTCTACTGTCTATCTGCTGTTTGTCTACTGTCTGCCATATAAACATCTCCAACAGTAGTTATATCCTATTCCAAGAGCTGCCATGACACTGACCACGTGCTGGATTCCGCGCTCGGCCATGTTCCATAAGAACCGTCCGGCTTCCTGAAGGTCAGCTGGCGATTCAGACCTGTGTCACGAGGAATAAACAGATTCACAATTCAGTAACAGCGGTCACTCTACAAAGTACAATGAATTCATGTTTGACTGTATTCAGATGAAACACATCGATGTACTGATATATGCATGAATTTACATTGGAGCTAATTTATGGATCTAAAACTACATCGGGTATAATACCATTTCATTTTAATGATTTAGCACGGACATTTGTTTACAATCAGTTAACATTCTCAATCTCGCGTTACGTTTATTTTGAAGCATGCTTTACTCATTCCATCACTCGCCCATCCGTATAATCCACCCATCCTGCAGATTCCCCTCCACCGAACCAAAACCCCACCCAACCATCCATCCAATCCCGGACCACTCCATCCGTGAACATCCTGGTTAGATTTGACCTTCAGTAACCCATGCACCGACGGAGTCGGTTGTTCAGACTTGGTTAATGCACATTATCGCATCCCAAACAGGTAGATTGTTCTGGGATTGTCTAGTCCAGACTGGATTATTTCCAGACCGCCGTGAAATAGCTGAGTGTGGTGTAAACAACACTCACCTTCTCTGATGTACGTCCGGGCCTTCTTCTCCACTGCCTGTGGCAGCCTGTTGGCGGCCCTCAGATACCGCAACACAAACACATTGGGGCCGAGGAAGATGAGATTCTGTTCCCCACATCCGGTGGGCAGCCGGAGCAGGTTGTGGAGGCCTTTGATTACACTCGTCACAGTGGGGCCCAGCAGGTCACCTGCAAACACGGAACAGTATCAACACGTCAGTGTCATGCATCAGTCCACAGTTTATGGGCAGAATTTTATAAAATTAATCATTTTGCAAATGGCTAAATATGACTAGTGGTCGTCACAAGCTGTTACTGAACAATTTGTTCATCCGTTTAGTCGCAGATTGGATGTGACGTCAAATGGTGTATAATATCGCCACTGAGATTACTTTACCTGTATTTCCATACGTGTGTATATGTGGATATGTATATGTGTGATTGTATTAAACGTTCTATAGCTGGTTTTATAGTTCTAACCCACTGAGATACCTTGAAGGAATACACCTTTCGAAACCGTTAGGAGCCGACTCAGCCTGTACCATTTCATCCCCCTAATTCCGAGCAACAGGTAGGGTAACACCAAGAATCACTCTTAACGTTTTCTGGTAAGACGCGACCATGGAATCAAACGCCGACCTTTTGCTCTGTCCACTATCTGCAGGTGTACCATGCACTCAAAGCATCTGTACGACGCGAGTAGTCAGATGTGACGGGTATTGGTGCCTGGGTTTATGTCTTGATGTTAATAGTGTTAATATCATTCTACCTACCTATGGCGCTGACTGAACACTTTTCTGTCTTGGGAATGGTTTCCTTGGGGAGCTGCAGGTCCACCTCCACCTTCTGCTTGCTCTGGTGCTTGTTTATTTCAGCTGCAAAGGTTATGCTCAGTGAATGCATATTGATCAATGATACACAACTCTTAGCGTTTTGTGCCAATAGAATGATGAAAATGTTTCTATTTTACCCATGTGGAACCCGGGTCTTTAAGTTATTTTCATCCTCATCATAACCGTTGAACTGAAAGACAAAAAAACTCTTTTAAAGAGTAACTGCCATTCCTACAAGAATGTTTGTTGTTTACTTTTAACTACTATGATAATTACGCACATCAAAGCTTGAGTTCGTAACTAAATAGCAACACCACCGACTTACGCACATTTGAGACCAAATGAGGAGTTGTAGGGCGTGTCTCTCAGCAGCCTCTTGCCTGTGGGGTCGAGCATCACAGATACGGTGTGGATCTTCTCCAGCCCTTCCCCCTTGTATCATAATGGAATGTATTAGTGAGTGAATGGGTTTGGTTGACGCCGCTCTAACAGTGTTTCAGTTTATCACGGAATGTCCTTTTGAGATACGAGAAAAGCCCACAGCGATGCAGACCCTAGACCTGTGCTGTTTAGCTCACAACAGAGCACGGTGCTGACTTAACCGAGAGACATATGGTTTGCAAATCTGGATTCTGAACATAGATTTCCGAGAGGGTTCAAACCTCCACAGTCATGGAGCAATCACGTTCCCCCAGGAAGAATTAACATGGATGATAAGACATGCGTTTAAAAAACGAAATGTATGTAATTTCCAAGGACACAAGCAATGCACCTTTTTGTGATTTTTCCATTATATATCTGTGAGCATAATCTGACCTTCAAGAAAAAACTCATCGTAATTGCAGAGGAGAGGACAGGGTGACGTCATACCTGTGTAACAACACATACACGTGAAATAACGACGAACAAGCCCCTGTACTAAAGCCATTTTAGGAACAATATATTACACTACGTCTCGTACACAGTCGATTAACCGGAACATTCTATGGTACTATTATTGTGCAGCCTGTTATTATTGTAACCAACCATTACCTCGACTCTGAGAGTTTTCTCCACGGCGTCATAGCCCCAGGGGGAGAAGGCTACCACCCTGACGGGATAGTCCCCCACCTCCAGGGGGATGATAGGGAAGGACACCGATGACGCGTCATTGGCTGGCACGTCTAACTCGGCAACTTCCGAGTTTTCACCGGGATCTCCCGAATAGCACACACCCTCTTCACTTGAGAGATACATCTTCACCTGAAGAGGACATTGTAAAACAAATATGAGCATGAGTAAAACAAATATACATATATCATTAGTTACGACGCGACTGTCGCCTCAAGTGACGTTCCTTATTCACTGTTACGTCTTTACTTACCGTAAGTGACGGTCCTCACTCACCATGAAGTTCCCAACAAACCGTGACGTTCCTACTCACACTGACGTTCCCAAGTCACCTTGATATTCCCTAGTCGTTGTCACGTTCCCCACACACTGACGTTCTCCCAAAGCACCGTGACTTTCCTTAGTCAATGTACCCACCTTCACGTTTTCATGTTCACTTTTCTCCGTGGCGAACCCTCGACCTTCCTCACTGCTAGTAACGTTCTCAATTCATATAGTGACCTTTCCTCACTCACTGTGACATTCCATACGCATCATGACTTCCCAATTCACATTGACGTCACCAATTCGCCGTGACACCTTTACCTTCCTCAATTCAGTTGACATTCCCAATATTGCCTACTCACTGTGGCGTTTCCAAGACCCGTCACTGTCCCCACGCTCGTTAGAAACCCACTGTGACATCGTCCATTCACGACGACGTTCCCAACTCGCCAAGACGTTCCCAACTCACCGTGACGTTCCTGTCCATGTAGTTATACACGGTGGCCCGGACCTCCAGCTGCTCCAGTCGGATGGCGCTGAAGGGGAGGTCGAGCTGGATGAAGAAGTTCTTGAACGCCGTGATGTTGTGAGCCTTCCCCACGCAGAAGCCATGGCGTCTTGACACGCCTATCGCTTGTACAACCCACGTCGTGATTGTATCCGGCAGGGTGAACTCGATCTCCTTCTTCCCATCGCCGCTAAAAACGACAACAATGATAAATAATAATTGGTGTTGACGGATGCATTTTAGGAATAAGGCCATCTATGCAAAGGAACAAATATGAAGAATATAGCATATTTATAGCATAGTGAAACATGTGCAACAAGCGCAGGAACACTTGAACATATGGGTCGTTCTGGCGTAAAAGTCAGTGTATCAGAATGGTTCCACGACAATCATATAAAACATTCTCTTCTGTACGTACTCCAGTGCATAGTCCTCAAACCACCAGGCCTCTGGGAAATTGGATCTGAGGGGGATGGAGGACACGTCGACGTCGTTCTGGTCAAACGGAAGGTCAAGGCCATCGTCTTGTACGTCCTCGGGTTTGGTGATTCCTTTCTCGAAATGGAGCAATAATGTATATATCTTAATACTACGACAATGTTGTTTATGGCAGTGACACGGACCTAAAAGTGGACTGGCGTTTTACAATATTTAGTCATATGTATACCAGCATAAATAGATGGCAGTTTTGACTGATGTTAATTGTATAAAAACTTATCTGAAAATTGTTATTTGAACAATTATCTTGTTAACTTGGATATGTTTGAATGTGTTTACGTTAAAGCCGTCAACATCCTGTTTGGATTATGGAATGGTAATATTTGTATAGTATCTCACTGCCCGATCCCGTATGGTTGCTGGGGTTCTCTACACGGTGTTTGCAGCACCGGAAGTAGCTGGAGGCACATTCCTCGGACTTGGTGCCGTTCTTCACAATAGATGCAAACTTGTAGCATATGGAAATGGTGGCGTTCTCGACGGCGAAACCCTCATTACAGCACAACGTAGCCATGGCACTCTCTGTTGGAACAGTACGTATATAAGTTGGAGTATTGTTGTAGAATTTGATACGTTAGGTGTGGATATTATTATGTTTGTAGTTGTGGTTGCAGTTGGTGTGGTTTTGAATGTTGTTGGTGTATACGTAGTTGTAGAATTAAGGGACGGCTTCGGAGAATGGTAATAGGCCACAAACGAAGGTTCAGTATGTATAGTATCTATAAGGGGTAGAATCAAGCGTGTTTATATCAGAGAATGGTTAGAAAGAGAAATACGTAAATATTGCCTTTGAAGAATGTCACGAATTTGGACATTAACATTTACGTGCGATTAAGACCTACAAATATATAGATAGTCTTTGAATGTGTGAATGACAACAAGAATACATCCAACCAACATTGGGACACGGGCCTCAGCAACGATCGGTTCAACACGTGAAGTCCCAACACACAGCTGCGATGTTCCGAAACCTATAATATCCATATTATGATCGGACCAGCACAAATGTTTTCCAAATACTTATAAATCATTTAGGTGTGAGTGGAGAAGTGGTTAGTGTACTGTGGTCACCCCGAAGTTACCGACCAAGTCCGATGACCGACATTGGAATACTGGAGACATCTTATTGCTCGTGTCTCCCGTCGTGAAAATGCTGGAATATTGCAACAACGGAGTCAGTCATGCTCATCCATTGTTGCTTTAACGTTAAGTGGGTCCTAACACTAACGATGTTTCGTAAATCTTGAAATAATAAACCTCTCGATGCCTCCCTGCGTCGTCTGACGTACTTGTTGGAGCATGCCTTCTGTGCTCGGGGCTCTGTTCTCAGTCCAGCATTCGTGAGGACGGTCAGTCCAGCGTCCTGGACAACAGAAACGTGGGTGTCATACAAACGAAAGCGTCTCACTGAACGCCGTCCGACTTTTAGCAATGTCCCACTAGAAGCGCCAGTTGAATACCTAACACCATTCAAGCAGACACCAGCACTATTTGTTGTATCTACTCGTGTCGAACATATACTGCAGTACCAGCTTAACATGCAAAGGTCAAGGTTAAAGTATTACAGCTGTAACGTTGCTTTACTGTTACAACATTACAGCTGTAATGCACCAGTCAATGTAAAGGAATTACAGCTGGAGTGAGTGAGTGAGGAGTTAATATTAATCGTCACATCGGCAATATTTCAGCCATATCGTGACGAGAACAGTTTTTAATTATATTATAGATAAAAAAAGTAGGACATTAAAAAAACCTTACAGCTGGAATGAATACGTCAACGTTAAGGTACTGTCGCTACTTTGCGCTTTAGACCATTGCAGCTGGTTATACACAGGTGTACCTTACAATATTGTATCTATGCACACACATCAAGGTGTTACATCTGTAACATACACGTCTGTAACGTGCAGTCGTGTTTGGTATGCCAGCAGTATAGACACTCAGGAGCATTACTGTACTGAAGACACATGTAAACAGTGTGCGAAATAGTTTCCAAATTTTGCTAGCCATTCGGGCAAGCTATGCCTGAAAGTTACAAGCCCACAAAATAGTTCACAAGCCCAAAATTTGAATATCGACACGGTTTTCATCATTAAGCTGCTGATATGATGAACATTTTTATCAGGCCATAATCTTGCAGATTTAAAAGTATATTATAACTTAACAAGTCGGGGAGAGAGTGATATATTTACAAAATGAAAAATTCAATAGCCAGTCGGGCCAGTGACTTTGGGGATTTACTGACCCGACTGGATTTTTACTAGCCACAGGCTAGCGGGCCAGTTGTTATTTCGCGCACTGCATGTACATGTGGAAAGTCTAGTATGTACAGGTAATATATGAAAGTCTGACCTGAAACACGTTAGCGCTGTCCCGCCCTCCACCTCGGCCACACCCACGGTCTTGCTGTTTCAGGGAGTCGAACACCTGACGGAATATGACGACACATTACAGAAATATAGTCAGGAATCTTAACACTATGTTCGCCAGATCTAAATCTCAATATAAATTCTGAATATTTAAAAAGATCTTTTTTGGTTTGGATTATACAAATCAGCGTATGAATCTCGAATAAGTAAAAGCTCGAGGATTTAGGATTCAAAATTCAAAATGATCAATATTCATCACATAGAATTATTTCATAAAGTATTACTAACACAACAAAATCTTTAAGAATTCAGAAGCTGTTAATTAAAGTTAACGTGTTAAAGCTGTTAAAGTGCACTCCGTCAATGCTATACACATACGGTGCTTCTAGACAAGGAGAGTTTGTTCTTGAGGTAGTACACCGCCTTGTCGACTGCCAGGAGTCCGATGTCCATGTGAGGCATGCCCTTTACAGTCAGCGTCCCCGTGTCCCCGGGCCGGTAGTAGTCCCGTCTCGACAAGTCGTCATTCATAGTTATCTGCAATCATTTGGATTGATGTCATACGTAATACAGTGTATTTGAGAGTTTAGGACACCTTCTTGTTGTCTAACGCCTAATTCAGAAGTCTTTCTTCTATATTAGGACAGGCTGCAAATGCTTGAGACGAGACAATCCAGTGACTCAAGATGGTATAAGCAACACAAGTTGTTTACAATGCACAGTATTCCAGCTGTAATACTTATAAGTTAGTAAATCTTGACCAGGCAATCCGGTGATTGATATTCTAACGATTAAGACTGTTGAGTAACGATGCCAAGACATTGAGCCAGACCGTCCGCCGATACATTCGGTCACCCCTTCCGACCAGCATTGGCTACTGACTTAAACTGATATTCATTGTAAATTGAATATTACAAATATTAGTAACGACATAATAGGGAAATGTCATGAAGACATTTGGTGAAGGTTTTGTCACTAGCAATGTGACCAGGTACATACATATTCACAATGTTTTGCATACACCAAACTGTAAAGTAATGGACAACTTGATACTTCCATCAATACCGTCATGTTTGATAAACAATCTTCTTCCCGAAAGGATACCGCCTTATTATACAAGTAAATGGTGATTTTCGTAAAAAGACTCTTATCCATACAGGGTTTCATGTACAGAAGTTATTAAGATAGTGTTCGCACTTGAATTGACGTCTGGCTGCTGTTCCCTGACTTTGAATTTATATATCGTCTTGTCATGATCACACAGTCATAATGTTGATACTATTTTGGACAAAACAGTACCTCATGTTCACAACTTTCCTCAACATCAAGCCACGTTGAGTCAGCTATGACCTCTGACCCCGCTTCCGAGCCTCGCATTGAGAACGCCAGTAGACGGACACTCGGTGACATTTCCGGTGTAACAGGGAAGTGGAACTGAGTGCGTGCGCCGCCCAGGTTCCTAGTTTTCAGTTGTAAAACAACCCGACCTCGTGACACAACCTGAAAAAGGTTAAAACCGATACTGGTACGTCTTACGTGTTATAATTCCTAACTTCGTTAATCGTGTTTCTTTAATCGTGGTAAGAAATAGAAATGTGATAGACATTTCTAAATTTGACGCATTGGAAACAAAAAGGAACTTCTTTTTGTTTTCTTTTGTTTTCTTTTTTTTTTGCTTTGTTTTGTTTTGTAACACGTGAACTGTTTACTTCCTTCTATGCGTGCAATGGGTGTGCTGATTGGTCAGGACACACTAATCATTTCTGAAACACCTTCCTCTCTATTTGACAGAGATTCATGAATCCATGCACATAATATGGTCGGAATTGTACAATGGATTCTATTTTAGCAGCTATTTCCAACGATTATGGAAATGTTTCGGTGGCTTTTATTTACAACTCTAGCTGTTAAGCCTACCAACAGGTTGATGATGTTAAGATCAACAGGGTCGGTGTTCGTCGTCTGAACTGTGATGTAGTCTCCAACGGCAGGAATGTCGTCTTCGAAATCCTAGAATTATATCACATGAATAGAGCCATTAATATGAGCTATACTCAACAGCGTATATCATACATGTAATCAGAGATGTATTGTTTGATATATATTCATTAGTGGACTGATGGTCGCTTTTCTTGTGATGAATTGGTCGACTGACAAGTGCGTGAGGTCCAAGGAATAGTGTAACCCAAGAGATTCCACGTCAGACGGACTTTCACAAAACACAAGAATCTCATTCTTTTGATATCAGATCTATCAGTACGAGTCTCAAAAATGTCACAACTTGTAACTTATACCCATTTGTCCTGATGCATATGCAATACCGAAAGCCACCAGGGTGACAATCTATTTATCATTTAAGATGTAATGTATTTCTTTGAACTTTTCCCAATTTTGTTAATAGTGATCAGCGATGTGTTCAGTGTAAAAGGTGCAGCTAGTTTGCTCCAGACATTAGCGATGTCTTCTAATTTCTACGCACGCCGAAGACCTAGGTTCGATTCTCCACATGGGTACAATGTGTGAAGCCCGTATTTGGGACCCCTGCAGTGATAATGCTGGAATACTGCTAAAGCGGCGTAAACCCATACTCACTCACTCACTCTAGTTCTGACGTAACGATAACCGATGACGACACAATAGTCTTCCAAGATATTGTGATGAAAGTTCGACTGTAGCTATATCACTATGTAAAATCTTTTAGATGTCAGTAACACTCATGCGATATCATTAATTAAGTACGTTTCCGCTGAAAACGTTTTCCTATAAAGTATATTTTAGTTAAGGTTTTCCAGGTTAAAAGGTTAACCGTTAAAGTATCGAACTCTGTGACGACAGTGAATTTGGTCAACGCTGAGATGAGCTGTAATGCGTCGGGTTATAGCGGCCACTCACCCCTGCTGTAGGGTTGGCCTTCACCAACATGTAGGTGTCTGAGGGGGAGAAGTAGGGGGACGCGCCGAAATGGGCCACCGTCTCAGACGCTCGGGCCAGGCCTTTTGCCTTGGACTTCAGCTGAAACAGAGTTGGGTGTGATTTAGATCATGGAAACGGAGTTTGTGCAGGACACAGGAAGTGTTTGTGATACCTTCACTACTGTGACCAAGTATTACCAATCAAAGTTTACGACCGGAGTGCAAACTTTAAAAATACCCATGTATTTCCAATTAGTTTCCCTGTTCCACTGTTTTGTCGAACGGATCTTAAAAGAGGTTTGCATTATCCAGACATATCAAACGACTGATTAGAAACCTTATCTGCAACATCCAGTGGAAGATATTGTACGTGAAGGAACCGTTTCGATACTCTTGTATTTGGAGAGTGATCCTCACCATGAAGTGAATGTTCTTAGCGTCTGCGGGTAGCCGGAAGTCAAGCGTCAACCTTCCATTGTCATCAGATTTGAAGTTTCGCCTCTCTCCCCCATTCCAGGGGGTAAGCTGGATGCTCTCCTCCCTCACGGCCGCCTCACCCTCCACAACCACAGTCAACCCACGCGCTGGCTCTCCGTTAGCGCGGATCACATCCACCTGAACAATAGAACACCTGTATGTGAGGACAATATGACACCTGTATGTGAGGACAATATGACACCTGTATGTGAGGACAATATAACACCTGTATGTGAGGACAATATAACACCTGTATGTGAGGACAATATAACACCTGTATGTGAGGACAATATAACACCTGTATGTGAGGACAATATAACACCTGTATGTGAGGACAATATAACACCTGTATTTGAGGACAATATGACACCTGTATGTGAGGACAATATGACACCTGTATGTGAGGACAATATACCACTTTTATGTGAGGACAATATAACACCTGTATTTGAGGACAATATGACACCTGTATGTGAGGACAATATGACATCTGTATTTGAGGACAATATGACACCCGTATTTGAGGACAAGATGACACCTGTATGTGAGGACAATATAACACCTGTATGAGAGGACAATATGACAACTTCATGTCACGACAATAGAAGACGTGTCAAGACAACAGAAGTGTGTGTCAAAAGAATATAGCATCTGCCGGACAAGACAATAAAACATATGAATGTCAGTGCAGCACGACAATGGATTTGTAAAGTTGTTCTTTAAGGACACACACATCACAATTCCACATCTATGACGGCATTGTATAAATACCCTGTACCAAGCAATCGAGTGTGTCTCGTCCGTACTGATCTCAGATCACCGGTGATATGAGTAAACAATGCAATACCTGACGCTATTTCAGAATCGAAAATTGGTTCAAACCTGACTGTGAAATATATCAACTGTTCTTTATAGATATATGAGAATATCACACGTAACTTACTCTCAGTATATAGGGAAGTCCTGGTTTGAAGAATCTACTGGATCTTGTAAATTTGAAAACATAAGCAGTTTCCGCAAAAACCACAGATTGGTCAATAGCGTGTTCCACTTTCCCAGAAGCCTCTTCCGTGACATCAGCTTCTAAATATAACCTTCCTCCATTAGGAAACCAGACACTCTCCACCGGAAGCTTCACCTGGTCCGTCTTCACGTGGAACTCCGCCATTCCCGTACTGTTCAGCTGGAAACAATGGGAGATGCTGTCAACAACAAAGACCGTTTCAAAATACTTTCCAAGACATCCAAACAAATCACTGAGTCTACACATTGAGAGCAGTTATGTCCGTTTAAAAAAATAGTTATTATATCTCTTTAATTTTACCAAAATATTACGTTGTTTTCCCATAGGAAACACGTGTCCGTGCCATACAAGTCCATATGTCACTGTCACGTGACCCTTGACTGGTCTCCCGAATACATATCTGAAAATGAGAACAGCATCACATTAATATGCTACTAACATTAACGATTTGCCAAGAAATGTGATTTTCCCTTAAGCGTAGGTATATCACATTTAACCTCTGAGATTATAATTTGAATTTGAAATTCACACCTGTGTATTTTAAGTTGATGGTCTGGGAACCTCATAGGTATCTTCTACAAGAGCACCTGCCGTGATATTGCTGAAATATTGCTAAAAGAGCGTAAAACGGGACTCACTCACTCTACCAGAGAAAGGGAAATGTCCTCTTACACATACATGTAAGGGTATTCAAGTGTGGATGTCTCCAGACAACACACACTATGAAACCTCTGTAATACGGACCTTACCACTTCAGTTAAACCGTCCGAATATACAAGTGTGAGGATTATGGAATCGTGAGGATTGAGTAGGGGACTGTTTCCATTGGCTTTGAAAATAAATGAGGCGGCGATACCCGAGAATCATTTCCCATTTGAGCCTAAGCGTAGACGTTTTTAACAGCCTCTGTCCCCGTTGAGGAAGTCTGAACTGAACAACCAACATGACATAAGGCCTTACGTTGCTTGAAGTGTTGTGTTGAAGTGTTCCGTATCCGGGAGGATAACTCTGTGTTGCGCCGCTACGTCAAACTTCACTGTGAACGTCGGCAACACTGAAACAGAAGGTTCGAAACCATTCATTCCTGACTGTACCGATGTCACATTTAATTACATCGAACCAGACTAACTGAGATAACAAGACTACTTCTTACCATATTCTTTGACTTCAAAACGTACTTTGGACGAAGTTTTCAACTGAAACATACAAAGTGAAGTTATGTTTCAATGTATCTGTAGCTTGTTTTACGTTCAATGTGTTTTACGTTCAATGTGTTTTACGTTCAATGTGTGTTACGTTCAATGTGTTTTACCTTCAATGTGTTTTACCTTCAATGTGTTTTACGTTCAATTGAAGCAATATAACGCCCCTGCCTCACGTAACTTCCTATTCATGTTATAGGATATGACATCGTAGGCTCTGTTGGTTTGAGGTAAAACAAAACATGTATGTAATTACAGGGCGCCATCGATCGGTACCCAAAGGCTGCAGGTACCACGTGAACGATTGATTCCCTTCCTGCAGCGATACTATTTGTGTAACTACTGGCTAGGGCATGTTCATAGGAACAACATTTAACAACGGTTAAAGTACAGCAATAACACAAGCCTAGGTATGGGCATTAGTCGCGTTGTGATTGAGTCATCGATGCCTTCCTTTAACAACAACCTCCAACTGAAACGACAGGTATTTTTATTATTATTATTATCTATTTATATAGCGCCGAGTTCCAGCTAGGCTGCTCAAAGGCGCTTTGTTTTTCCCTCGATCATAGGATGTCAGTCTCAATTGCACTTCGTATTATCTCAACTCCCTGGGGAGTATACAACTCTTGCAGCCACCAGGCGCACCGAGTTAATATGGCATTCCCATCCTTACGAGGTACACATAGTCACTGTACTTTGTCTAAGTTTACTGCACGTTACCGTACCCGCAACTAGATGTTTGCACGTATTCATGTGGCCACCATCTGGTCAAATACCAACGGATTCGTGGGTTCCTTTAAGTGCACAGGGTTGTGTACTGTACACTAGGGGTTGTGACAACACTGAAAGAGTCTGCACACAAAGTTGACTCCAAGCTTTTTACACTCGGTCACAGGTGGGCTCGATCCCGGCACCTCAAGCTCGCTGGATTACTAGCCAGCTCGCCCACCGCGCACCTAGTGTAAGGTGAAACAGGTGAAATGTGTGTGGTTTATCCATGTGATATGGGACGGCAGGCAGGCGTTGATTAACACCTTCTTTTAGCGCTGGGGATTGAAACACCGCTCTATCTTTAGACTAAGACGGTTGTATAAGGCTTAACAGGAAATATAAAACTTAACGTACCATGACCAAGAAAATGTATGTATTTATGCTTCTTTATTCTTTCCCACACAACGTTTCAGGATCATTACAGATCCCTTTATCAGGTAAAGAAGTATATATCCATAAAATGTCTTGGTCATCCATAACAACCTCTAAATGCAGCTAAAAGACAACATTAACGCACCATGTTGTAGAACTTGGCCTCCACTGTCCAGTTACCATACACAGGGTTGTCTGGAATCTTCAGCTTGTCCGTCACGAAGCTTTGGTTCCCCTCACTCACAGACCGGCTGACCGCTACGTTGTCCGGGTTCTGGGAGTGGTCAATGTGAGGGTCAGATACACACATGTTACAGTGAAAGGAAGTCTAATGAGTGTTCACACATAAAGAACGTAATCGGATCAAAGTTTCACCAGCTCACTTCTAATACTTCCGTAATAATATAATGACTTTTTCCCCAACAGAAACATTTAAAATCTTGGAAGTGGAAATTATGGTTTGTTGTTAGAATATACTGTCGCATCTGAATAAGGACAAGGCACACAATAGAGAGAAACTGTTGGAAGGCATGTTTCCAGATCAAATATGTTACGGGCAGGGAAGAAATCCTACATTCGTCAGGTGGTGAAGATGTGAGTGAGTGAGAATGGTTTTACGTCGCTTTTATCAATATTCCAGCAATATCACGGCGGGGACACCAGAAGTTCACCACGGCTTCACACATTGTGCCCATGTGGGGACTCGAACCGGGTCTTCAGCGTGAAGAATGGACGATTTAACCATTAGACTACCCCAACATCCGGGGAGGATGTGAAGTAAAGTGGGGTTGAACGTCGCGTTCATAAGTATTGCACTTATGTACTATAGGCCCGTGACCTCTTAAGTCCTTGAATATAGACACTGGTTGACATGTACATAGCCAGCAATGCTGTTCCTACCTTGACGTCGATCTGTACAGGCCATTGGGAAGGAAGCTGCGCGTCATTGAGCGGCACCACTCTGATATTGACTGGAACAAACAACTGCTGTCTTCATACGAACATCCAACATGGTATATATAACACATAGTATGTATGAAAGCGGCGAATCCTTCACCAATGTCCAAAGGATTCTCAACAAAACACAGAGACCTTGCGACCCGGCTTTGTGACAGCCATGTGCTTGTGAATCACTATCAAATAGTGACGAGCGTGTGTGATCGGTGAGCATATTCTGTTCCACAGGTGGCACACAGTCAGAATTAGATAAAACGAATTGGATTGCCAAAAACTCAAATATTTCAGCATCAGTTGTATGCTATCATTTAACCAAGTGGAATTAAGATGGCGTGTGGGTCCATTATGTAAATTCACGGTATGTTATGGATCCAGGTGTGTCCGTTTGGCTGACATCATCCCGTGTATGTGTGAAACAACACTGGTACGTCGTCAACACCAGTGTTACGTGAAGGTACTACAATACGCCATTAACATCACAAACATGCAAAAGATCCAGTGATCTAGTACTAAGTTCAGAGATTGTCTACCAAATATACACGTTTTTGAAATATGCTTCGGACAAAAAATAATTTTATAAACAAACAAACCTATCATTCAGTGATATATTTTCATGAAACATGACAAGAAAACTAAACCGATTGTTTTGCTAACTGTTCATATGCATTTGTTTGTTAACTGTGAAGCGTCTGTGTACAGACTTGACAGTGACATACGTACTCAACAGTACAGTTTCCATATTATGATATGTCGTAGAGCATAACCACATCGTCGCCTGAAAACCAGAGTGTTCTAAGTCCACTTTTGACAAAATTAGAGTTAATATGCTCAGGGTAGGTTTTAGAGCATAATCTATTACTCTAGCAACTTTTTACAGTGCTATCTAGCTTTGAAAGTGGTTTTTCAAACACAAACTTTGCTCTGTCTCCATGAAAAATCACATGGTGTTAATTTTCGAGTGTTCTAAGTTATCAATTGACCAATGAGCAAGCACAATGTGATCACCTGACATTGAGATTTACCAATTTTGAAGTGATTGTCATCATGGAAATGGAACATTTTAACTCTGTTCTTATTTCTGCTTTGTTTAATTAAATATAGTCCTTATGAAAGTAAAACAGGTTTAAACGACAAATATACAACCTGGGGGAAAATAAATAACAATCAAATATCGATATAATAATAATAAAGCTGAGTTTTAGCTGTGTTTTTTTACACTTAGAACACTTTGGTTTTGAGAAAAACCACGATTTTCTTAGGTCAAGTGTTCTATCTCAATCATTTTTGGTAAATTTCCTATTAATTTCAATAGATTAAGGATATAATTTGATATTTTCTGATACTGTTTAACATGTCACATGCATGTGCTAAATTTAAAATAATTTGATTGAAAAGTTTAGAAGATATTGTTGTCCTAAACTTCAAGATCGAATTTCTCGAAAATAGGTTTTTGTCACTTAGTACACTCTGGTTTTCAGGCGACGACATTGTAACACTGTTTGTATGTTGTTTCACGCCGCACTTGGCAATATTCCAGCTATATGGCGGCGATCTGTGAATAATCGCGTCTGGACCAGATAATCCAGCGATCAACAGCATGAGCACCAATCTACGCCATTGCGACACGATGACATGTCTCAACGAAGCCAGCGATCCTGACCACCCGATCCCAGTAGTCGCCTCTTACGATAAACATGGGTTGCTGAAGACCAATTCTAACCCGGATCTTCACTGGTCGTTGTAACACTGAAAAATCCTCGGCGTGCAATCGACGTTTACAAGATTCAGTGGCGGTCGGTACTCACCGGTCTGCCCGGGGGTGTAGACGGGCTTGTCCGTCTGTATGTAGATGACACCCGGACTGTCATCCACCAGTACTGGCACCTCCTGCCTGAACGACAGCGCCAGGGACGTACACTCCGCCACCAGTGACACGTAGAAGGGGTCCAGTTTGGTCTGCGGCAGGGCTGACAGCGGGAGGCGGATGGTGGCGTTGACGACGTCATCTGGTACACGTAAAATAATATAACTACTTGACGTCATCCGGTACGTGAAACAATAAAACTACTTGACGTGATCTGGTACGTAAAATAATATTACTACTTGGCGTCATCCGGTACGTAAAACAATAAAAAAACTACTTGACGTCATCCGGTACGTAAAACAATATTACTACTTGACGTCACCCGGTACGTAAAATAATATTACCACTTGACGTCATCCGGTACGTAAAACAATAAAACTACATGACGTCATCCGGTACGTAAAATAATATTACTACTTGACGTCATGCGGTACGTAAAACAATATTACTACTTGACGTCATCTGGCACACGTAAAACAATTTATTACCCGTATGGTGAAACATAACCAGTGTCATATATATCATATGTGCACATTTCACTTTTGACGAACAACCATTGTTTCTGTGTTTCGTCGTCTGTGACGTCATTAAACAATTGAACGTGACGTCAATGACGTGGGCGGTCACACTTGCTTACTGTGTTTTACTGCACAAATGTACATGAATAATATTGATAATAAAGAAAGTATAACACTCGAGCAAATGTGTCATGACTTATACAAAACTCGTAGAAAATTGTGTATTGCAATACAAAATTTTACACTCGTTTCGTATAAGCCATATGACACACATACTCGTGTAATAATCTCTATATTAATACTTGACGTCATCTGGTACACGTAAAACAATATAAATACTTGACGTCATCTGGTATATGCTGAACACAACCCCAGTAATTGGTTTTTAGTTTTAGTAAATGTTCAACTTAAATAAATGACGTCATCTGATATATGTTTAACATAAGTACCTGACGTCATCTAGCATATGTTCAATATTAATATCTGAAGGCATCTGCTATATGTCTCACCTTAGAACCCGACGTTATCTAGTATATGTTTGCCATAAGTATCTGACGTCATCTAGGATATGTTTAACAGCATCTGACGTCATATAGTATATGTTTAACAGCATCTGACGTCATATAGTATATGTTTAACAGTATCTGACGTCATCTAGTATATGTTTAACAGTATCTGACGTCATCTAGTATATGTTTAACAGTATGTGACGTCATGTAGTGTATGTTAAACATCAGTACTTGTTTTCATTAGCTGTTTAAAGACTTAGTCAGCCATATTCCAGCTATATAACGGATGTCTGTAAATAATCAAGTCTCGACCAGACATTCCGGTGACTGAGTGTATGAACATCGATCCACGCATCTTGGATAAGATAACATTCATCCATCACTTCAGTGAGCTTCACCACCTGAACCCGTTAGTCGCCTCTTTCGACAAGCATGTGTTGCTGTTGATCAATTCTAACCCACATCTTTACCGGTATTGCGGTCATCTAGTTTGTGTGAAATTACATAAATATGTGATGTAAATATTATTTAATCATCTCGTATATTTGCAACAGGTGTACGTGGCGGCACGGGTTCATCGAGTACAAGCTAAACGACGCTTGTATTTGACGTCAACTGATACTCTGGGAACACCACCTGCTACGTGTAGTGCAACACTTGTACATGTGTCTACTGCGCCTCAGGGGGCCAGTGTTTTAGTCATGAATATAATACTTTACTCCAGATGGCGCTGCACAAGGTACGTGTACATACTTGAGGATACCGTGACCTCCTGTTCATAATGGACAACTGTACTTTTCGGAAAATCCAGCAACGAGAGCCGTATCGTCACCTCTTCTTGAACGCCGTACGTCGTTACGGTAACTACTTCATCTGTGTCGACGTGGATGATGTTTGGGGCAACAATGAAGTAGACAGGGCTGCAATGACAACAACCCCGAGGGCACTCCACGTTAAAATAGATAAATACTCCTTAAAGAGTCTTCGTAAGAACATATACATAGTAATTATAACCTCTCTCTCTCTTCTTAGTGAGTTCTTGTAAAACATATACTAGTAACCTTTGTATCTCTCTCACTCTCATTGTCTCTGTCGCGCTCTCTCATCTCTCTCTCTCTCTCTCTCTCTCTCTCTCTCTCTCTCTCTCTCTCTCTCTCTCTCTCCTTTAGGAGTCTTCATAAAAACATACACCTTGTAATCGCTATCTGTCTCAACTCGAGGATTTCACTTTAACATAAGACGTAATCGAGTCGATTAAATATATACAGTACAACCAGAAATTATTGAGAATTTAAAGATTGTAATGGGGATATTAGCAGAACATAACTCCAGATTCAAAGACAGGTGAACAGTTAGTATTTTGTCCAGTCACCAGGGGCAGCAATGCAGGCTTCAATGCGGCGGGGCATACTACTGATCAAAGGAGTTAGAAAGTCGTGGTCCATGCTGTCCCAATATCGGACCGCCTCTTCTTTCATTTCAGCAATATTTGTCAGATTTTTCTTATTGACACTTTCCTTCATAAGTCCCCAAACATTTTCTATTGGATTTAGGTCAGGGCTAAGGCTTGGCCAATCTAATAATGTCATATTTTGGGTCCGAAACCAGGCCTGTGAATGCTTTGAACGATGTTTTGGGTCGTTGTCCTGCTGGAAAATCCAAAAATTTCCATAGAACACGTGAGCAGATGGAAGTAAATGTCCCTCGAGAATATCTGTGTACCGCTCACTGTTCATATTCCCTTCAAATACACAGAGGGGCGTTGCCCCTAACACAGATATGCCACCCCACACGTTAAAATTCGGACTGTACTTTGGGTGCTGATACAAAGGTTTTTCAGTTTGTTTGGTCCAGAATTTCAGTGTATTAGGAAACAGCCACACAGAACTTTCATCTGAGAAAATCACATTGTCCCAGTTAAAAATTCTATGCTGTAAGCACCAGTTAAACCTTCGCTCCTTTTGTTCAGGTTTCATGATCGGTGATGGAATTCCTCGACTTTTCTGCCAACCCATTGCATGCAGCTCAGTTCTAATTGTCTCCTTACAGACAGCCACAGTTCCTCTATCAATCATATCCAGCCGTTTTTTTTTCTAAACTCCTTCGTTTGTTTTAGAAAGAAGAATACCAAGCCGCCTCCTGTCACCGACAGTCAATTTTCTACCTTTCTACTTGAAATCACTTTAGCTGATCTGACGTCCTTGTTATCATACTCTAAAATCAACTTCCTCTTCTCTAAATCATCCATACTGAGGATCACTGAAAATGTCGTCTGCTAGCAAGTAAACAAAGGGGATTACTCTTCACAAACTAATGCAAAAGGATTAACGGAGTTGTCTCTCTTGAATGAAACCAAGCACTTGATAGCTGGTCAAGGTTGTTTATACTAGAAATCCAATTAAACATATTCCTAAAAGTCTCAATAATATCTGGTCATACTATAACTTTCTACGCTCAAGAACTGATAGAAGAGTACTCTTTCCTTGATCAAAGACCCTGCTGCGCCTTCCCTAGAGGTCCAGCCGTATCACGCCTTACCCAGAGAACCAGTGCATCACGATGATTTATCGCCAGTTAACGGGGCGCCCCACAGGGATTTACTGAGTGTACTGGTGGGTTCAAGTGCTTCAGTGTATCAGAATTGCAATTATCCTTTGATACAAAAAAACGCGTGTCTTTTACGACCTTTTAATATTAGAGCAAATCAGTTAAAGATTACCAAGACATCAACCTGTTGTCTCCTAATAGCACGGAAAATTACAAACAGAACCCATTTCCAGTAGGGAGACATTTGGCAATGGAACGACACATTGTCAAACGGAATGGCACCTTTACAAACGGAGGGACATTTTACAAAATGTGGGACACATTTACCAACGGAACGACACATTCACATTCCAAACGGAGGGACACATTTACAAATGCGAGACACATTTACACACTGTGGGAGGCATTTAGCAATGAAACGACACATCTTCAAATTGAATGACACAACTCCAAAAGCAGCGACACATTTACAAACATAACGACACATTGCCAAACGGAGGGACACATTGTCAAGTGTACCGACGTTCACAAACGGAGAGACACATTTGCCTCCGGAGGGACACAATTACAAATGCAGTGGCACATTTACAAATATAACGACACATTTACCTACGGAGGGACACATTCACAAATATAACGACACATTTACCTACGGAGGGACACTTTCACAAATTCAGTTGCACATTCACAAATATAACGACACATTTACCTACGGAGGGACACATTCACAAATGCAGTGGCACATTTACAAATATAACGACACATTTACCTACAGAGGGACACATTCACAAATATAACGACACATTTACCTACGGAGGGACACTTTCACAAATAGTAAAAACATTTACAGCTACTGTCCAAAGATGACTGCCAAGATTGGAATAAATTATCATGTAGTCTCTGTTTAAATGATTCAATAACTAGATATAATAGCATAAAATAACATTGTTTTGGTAATCTATAGTCAGGCATGTTTAGAAGTCTGCACCAGTATTTCACTGCACTGGTTGTATAAGTAAACTGTAAAGGCACTCTTCCACATTCACCCAAGGCCATATTGTTACAGGTGGATTTTCCAAGTTTCAAAACATATTTACAAAATTTAATATGGACAGATTCAATAGTATTACAGTAGGATGTGCCCCAGATTTCAGACCCATAACATAGAATGGGTGTTTACCTACGGAGGGACACATTTACAAATGCAGTGGCAAATTTACAAATATAACGACACATTTACCTACGGAGGGACACATTCACAAACGCAGTGGCACATTTACAAATATAACGACACATTTACCTACAGAGGGACACATGTACAAACGCAGTGGCACATTTACAAATATAACGACACATTTACCTACGGAGGGACACATTTACAAACGCAGTGGCACATTTACAAATATAACGACACATTTACCTACAGAGGGACAAATTCACAAACGCAGTGGCACATTTACAAATGTAACGACACATTTACCTACGGAGGGACACATTCACAAACGCAGTGGCACATTTACAAATATGACGACACATTTACCTACAGAGGGACACATTTACAAATGCAGCGACACATTTACCTACGGAGGAACACATTCACAAACGCAGTGGCACATTTACAAATATAACGACACATTTACCTACAGAGGGACACATGTACAAACGCAGTGGCACATTTACAAATATAACGACACATTTACCTACGGAGGGACACATTTACAAACGCAGTGGCACATTTACAAATATGACGACACATTTACCTACAGAGGGACACATTTACAAATGTAGCGACACATTTACCTACGGAGGAACACATTCACAAACGCAGTGGCACATTTACAAATATAACGACACAAAGGGAGGGACAATGGTGCACTAAGGACTCGTTTGTCACTCCACACTTATCGTTAACAACTTCTCACGCACTCGGCTCACGTTGTGCGAGTCGTGCTATCTCTATCATGGATACTACTGGAAGGAAGGAAGAGTCGAGTCATCCCTCCTTCCTTCAGGCGTGTGTGCATCTTGACTCCATCTCTCGTGTCCTACTTGTCATACAACGGGCATACTTCCACCACACAAAATGACTGTATTACCCAAATTTACTAACGTGGGGTTATTATATTCAACAAATAGGTTTCGTTGATCGAATTATTGAAACATTTTACCAAAGCTGTAACCTAAAGTGTACCCTATATACATGTGTATAGACCAATAACTGGTCTATTACATCAATACCTGGTCAACTACGTCGATACCTCAATACCTGGTCTATTACATCAATACCTGGTCAACTACGTCGACACCTCAATACCTGGTCTATTACATCAATACCTGGTCTACTACATCGACACCTCAATACCTGGTCTATTACATCAATACCTGGTCTACTACATCGACACCTCAATACCTGGTCTATTACATCAATACCTGGTCTACTACATCGACACCTCAATACCTGGTCTATTACATCAATACCTGGTCTACTACATCGACACCTCAATACCTGGTCTATTACATCAATACCTGGTCTACGACGTCGATACCTCAATACCTGGTCTATTACATCAATACATGGTCTACGACGTCGATACCTCAATACCTGGTCTATTACATCAATACCTGGTCAACTACGTCGATACCTCAATACCTGGTCTATAACATCAATACCTGGTCTACTACATCGACACCTCAATACCTGGTCTATTACATCAATACATGGTCTACGACGTCGATACCTCAATACCTGGTCTATTACGTCAATACCTGGTCTACGACGTCGACACCTCAATACCTGGTCTATTACATCAAAACCTCGTCTACGACGTCGATACCTCAATACCTGGTCTATTACATCAATACCTGGTCTACGACGTCGATACCTCAATACCTGGTCTATTACATCAATACCTGGTCTACTACATCAATACATGGTCTACGACGTCGATACCTCAATACCTGTTCTATTACATCAATACCTGGTCTACTACATCAATACCTGGTCTACGACGTCGATACCTCAATACCTGGTCTATTACATCAATACCTGGTCAACTACGTCGATACCTCAATACCTGGTCTACTACATCAATACCTGGTCTACTACATCGACACCTCAATACCTCTTCCATTACATCAATACCTGGTCTACCACGTCGATACCTCAATACCTGGTCTATTGCATCAACACCTGGTCTGTTTGGTTTATTACTTTATCACCTGTTTTTATCACCTGAATTACATCAAATTCCCTCATGCCTGTTCTACTACATCAATTGATGTACTAGACCAGGTATTGAGGTATCGACGTAGTAGACCAGGTATTGATGTAATAGACCAGTTATTGGGTAGTCGATGTAGTAGACCAGGTATTGATGTAACATTGAGATATCTATGCAAAAGACCAATGTATTGATGCAGCAACCTTTCTATAATGGTGTAATGAAATTTCTATCAATGAAGATTCATCCATGTTTGCATCTCTGTGTCAAGCTGTACACATCCCAATCATGCACATAATCCTTATATATAATTAACAAAAGGCATAACATAACTACAGCTGTCTTTGCAACAATTACACATAGACAACTGAGTTTACCAATTCACTGAAAACCTAGTCTTATCTCATACTATTTTGGTAACCTAATTAACCTATATAACCTATATATCATATAACATGTTGAGCCCATGACCAAGGTCCTACAGCTGTATGGCAATCCTAAAAGGATGCATTTTTTTCACATGTTGCTTTTCACGTGGAGTGTCCTGCAGCCTTTGCAACGTAATAAGACCATGACTTGTCCTATATACACGATTACATGAAAACACGCCCACAGATGACCTTAACACCATTCCATACAATCACAAACACAAAACATTACTAACCTTGTGTCCTCCGCTGCCACCAAACTCCACACAAGAAACCCAAGGCTGAGAAAATGGCGGACCATGTTGATATTCACAGACTTGCGCATGGGATGGCGTCCTATTAACTTTACGACAGAATCTACAAATGCAGAGACACATTTAACAAATATAACGACACAGTTACCTACGGAGGGACACATTTACAATTACAGTTGCACAGTTACAAATATAACGACACATTTACCTACGAAGGGACACATTCACAAACGCAGTGGCACATTTACAAATGTAACGACACAAAGGGAGGGACAATGGTACAATAAGGAATCGTTTGTCACTCCACACTTATCGTGAACAACTTCTCACGCACTCGGCTCACGTTGTGCGAGTCGTGCTATCTCTATCATGGATATTACTGGAAGGAAGGAAGAGTCGAGTCATCCCTCCTTCCTTTAGGCGTGTGTGCATCTTGACTCTATCTCTCGTGTCCTACTTGCCATACAACGGCCATACTTCAGTGGGGTTATTATATTCAACAAATAGGTTTCGTCGATCGAATTATTGAAACATTTTACCAAAGCTGTAACCTATATATGCTATATACATGTGTATGTACTTTTATTTCTCAAATCGACGGGCAATCCTATTATCGTGAACAGGAGATTCATCCATGTTTGCATCTCTGTAGCTGTACACATCCCAATCATGCACATAATCCTTGCCTGAAAATAGTCTTATCTCATACTATTTTGGTAACCTAATTAACCTATATAACCTATATATCATATAACATGTTGAGCCCATGACCAAGGTCCTACTGATGGCAATCCTAAAAGGATGCATTTTTTCACATGTTCCTTTTCTTTGCAACGTAATAAGACCATGTCTTGTCCTATATACACGATTACATGAAAACACGCCCACAGATGACCTTAACACCATTCCATACAATCACAAACACAAAACAATACTAACCTTGTGTCATCCGCTGCCAAACTCCACACAAGAAACCCAAGGCTGAAAATGGCCGGAACAGATGGCGTCCTATTAAGTTTACGACAGAATCACAAAGGATAGATCTCGGCGTAGAAATATCGCTGAACTTTGGCGAGAGGTCGAGAAATATGAGTGCTCGTGTCTGGGGTGAAACGCGTGGTGTAAGTCATACTGATGTGTTTGGGACGTGACCCGTTCTCACAGTCGCGGGGACATCTGTTGCGCAAGAGTGAAGTGTCGGGGAGGGGAGGGGCTATTCAGGGAACAAAGTTTAAAGGAATACGTCAATTGCGTCGGTTTGTCATTCAGATGATTTGACTGTTATATCGACTGATGAGTGTTCTCTTGACAATAGTGTTCACACCATCTTCAGCACTGTATGATGGCGCACCTCTTTGCATTGTCGTACACTCAACTGAATAACATACGTTTCAATAAATAGACAATGTACATGGAACCAAATGTGTGATATTGATATAGGTTCCAAATGAACACCTGGGTGTACATATTATTCGCGAAACTTACAGGGCATTGACCCGTGTTCACAAACTGATACATAATATGTTCGTTTACACCACAATAAAAGATAGAATTAGTATACATGCTTTAACCATAACCATATGTTACACTTACAAACCGCGAAGGCCGAGATATCAAAGTTACATTAGTAGATGCTATAAGCACATACAAAGTAGTCATTCATCACATTACACACACATCAGTAAGTGTCACAAACTGGGCATAATCTAGGATTTCGTGGAGCATATCGACACGTTCCTGTCTGACGTGAGACTAAGAAACTGTGATGAGGCCACATGCCATGTTAAATGGCAGCTAACTGTTCCAAATACACAGTCAGTCATTTGTAACATGTAATTTCATTTTGGGACATAAAAGCAAAAAACAACTATCCTACCCAGGACCATGAACATATATAAGAATGGACTCGAGTGTGGATGTGATGAAAAGGCAAGAAGTACAAGTTCACCAGTGCGGGGCAAGTGCGTGTGTTTATTACATTCATAGATACGTTCACCATGTCTTGTACTGTAGATCGTTCAGGAGACTGAGCTGTTCCCTGCGGCGCTGTAAGGCGAAACCGCTGATGCTGCCTGTTTAACCAGCCCGTGATTAGACGCCAGTGACACCTGATACACGATACGAAATGTTAACCCTTGTGGGGTCACCGTGACCCTTTACCCTTTCAGTGTGGTGTTATTTATAACTAAGATGCCATGCTTCCTGGACTCGATCGTGGGCTAGCTGTGTATATTCATATCTTACGCAACAACAAGGAAATGCTGGAACAGATTAAGTCGTGTCAGAATGAAGAGTCAGCATTTAGTTGTGTCGAGCACTCGAACAGTGCCAGAAATGCCAATAAGTTGGAAACTCAGAGCACGAGGTAAGGTGTCTACATTGAAAATGTGCGACATGATTACAATAGTATACAATATTCTTTGAGCGGCATTTTATAAGTTGGGAAGGACTCTTGTGATGAACCTTATGGTAAGCAACTCTATTAATTTGGAGTAGCGACGATACGATCTGTATGCAAACGTCGCACTCACAAAATAACAAGTTGCTTAACATAAAGTGTGTCCATGTTGACTACATAACATTGGCGGATCGGGAGGGCGAGGGGGGTGTGTGTGTGTTCCAAACCTAAAACCCCCAAAACCACATTGAACCCCCCCCTCATTCCCCCCGTGTTTTCAGATTTCCTAGCGTTATGGTGTATTTCATAAACCCTTGCATGTACCATCTGCATTTACATCTGGTAGTGAGTGACTGTGTTTACTTTTATGCCGCGTTTAGCTATATACTCCAGCTTTATCACGGCCGGGGACACCAGAAATGGGCCTCACCCATTGTACACAGTGGGGAATCGAACGCGGGTCTTAAATGACGATTTAACCACAAGGCTACCCCACCGCCCCCACATTTGATAACAAATGTTTCAACCATATAGTGATATAGAAAACAACAACAATTACAAGCGGAACAGTAGTTTTCCCCTTGTGTTGTTGCAGTTAAGGCGACGAGCAGGACTCCTAGGTACAACAGAATCTCTTACAAAGTATGTAACAATACATAACATAGATCAGCCCACATTGATAACTCCAGGGGGGATGGAGTTTAAAGGGAGTATTGCCTTTGTAGCTGTTACTCCTTGTGACAGGGCGAGTTCGGTTAGTGTCAAGGACAAATAATTGCTTTAAGATAAGGTAATGTCTTCATTTACATATTTTCATCTTGTGGAGTATGTTTTAGTCTATATTCGGAATTAAGGATTATCTCTCCTTCAGAAATCCCGCTAAAGTCTTACCCAACAAATATAAGTTTCAGCAAATACTCAATTTCTTTTACATTTGTGCTTGTTCTTGTAAGGGCGACAACGCAATGGTGTCCCGATCGTCCAGTATCGCATGTAGAAATACAATATGGCTATATGGTGAGATGTGCGATGTGGTGAGGTGAGGTGAGGTGCGGTGTGGTGAAGTGCGGTGTGGTGAGGTGCGGTGAGATGAGGTGCGGTGTGGTGATGTGAGGTGCGGTGTGCTGAAGTGCGCTGTGGTGAGGTGGTGAGGTGCAGTTTGGTGAGGTGGTGAGGTGTGGTGAGGTGCGATGTGGTGAGGTGGTGAGGTGCGGTGTGGTGAGGTGCGGTGCCATATTATAGTGCAGTACAGTGCAATTTGTATAGTACAGTATGGTGGGGTGTATGGCGTGGCGTAGCATCATCTGGCTAGCTATTCTCGAAACGTTCGTAACCCTACGAACTTCGTAAACCCAACATATCGGCTACGATCAATGTTAAGAACTCTTAGGGCTACGAACGTTTCGAGAATATGGGCCCTGGTACAGTTTTATCTTTGTCTCTGTGCTCTGTTGGTAAAATAAAATGTGTGTGTGTGTGTGTGTGTCCATTTGTATAGCGCCAAACTCCACACCAGGTATGCTCATAGCGCTAACAATCAATAAGGCATTTATTAAAGTCCATAGAACTTTTTGTAAAGAAAGGTTTTGAGATGGCACTTAAAGTTTTCAAGGGTTGGAGACAGCTTAAGTTCATCAGGGAGGGAATTCCATTTGACTGATGCCATGTTCTGATAAGACTTGCAGCCAAATGATTTTAGGTTCCACTTTGGTACATAGAGCAGATTAGCCGAGGATGAACGCAGAGTTCTTGTTGGCATGTAAGGAGAGAGGAGTTCTTGAAGATACACTGGTGCAATACCATGAATGGATTGATAAGCAAGTGTAAGGATCTTATAGTCAATGCGAGCCTCAATAGGCAACCAGTGAAGAGACAACAGGATAGGAGTGATGTGGCAGCGTTTTGGTTGGAGAGTAACTATGCGGGCAGCTGTGTTCTGGATTTGTTGGAGCTTTTGGATGGACTCTTGTGAAGCTGCAACCAACAAGCTGTTGCAATAGTCAAGTCGTGAGAGAATCAGTGTTCTCACCAGGGCAGCCGCAGCATCCTGTGACAGGAGATGTCTGATCTGTCCAATGTTACGGAGATGGAAGTAACATTTTCTGCACAGATCCAGAATCTGTTTCTTCATGGAGAGGTCAAGTTGGAGTAGGACGCCAAGATTTCTGAAATGTAGAGAAGGCTGAATGACCATGTTTCCAACTTTCAACTCAACATGTTGTGATTTTACTAACATGTTTCTTGTGCCAACAATCATACCCTCTGTCTTGTGTTCATTTAATTTTAGTTTGTTATTGAACATCCATGAACCAATATGGTCAATGGCATCTTCAATTCTGGTCAAGCCAGAACTGTTGTCATAGCCCATGGTAATACCATCAAACAACTGAGTATCGTCAGCATAAAGATGATGATTAGTGGCTTTCTCACAAAGCAGATCACCAAGTTCTTTGGTATACATAGAGAACAATACAGGACCGAGAACCGATCCCTGTGGTACACCACAAAGAATAATAGCTTCCACCGACTGAGCATTACGAACAGCAACATATTGAGTCCTGTTTGATAAGTAGGACCTAAACCACAGAAGAGCCGTATCATTTAATCCATACTGGAACTGAAGTCTTGATAGAAGTATCTGGTGATCCACTGTATCAAACGCGGCCGATAAGTCCAAGAGAACAAGAACGGCTGAGTTCCCCCCTGTCAACGCTCCACTGCAAATCATTTACAACACGGAGCAGGGCTGTTTCCGTGCTGTGGAATGACCTATAGGCGGACTGGAATTTGTGATAGAGGTCATGTTTACTCAAGTGCTGACTAACTTGCATCTTCACAGCTCTTTCAAGTACCTTGGAGAGGAATGGAAGATTAGACACTGGCCTATAGTTGCTGAAACAGGTGGAGTCTAAACCAGGTTTTTTCAGCAAAGGTTTCACAATTGCCTGCTTGAAGCAACCTGGAACAGTGCCACATTTCAAGCTTAAGTTGATAATCTGAGTGAACACAGGAAGTAAAATGTCAAAATATTCCAAGACAAATTTAGTAGGGGCTGGATCAAGTGTACACGTTGTGCCCTTTGATTGTTTGATGATGCAGATAATCTGTTCCTCTGTGAGCGGGTCGAAGGAATCAAAACTCTCACCTTGAAAGCGTGCACCAGTTACAGCAATTGACTCAGGAGAAAATTCTTGCCTAATCTTCTCAATCTTAGAAGAAAAGAACTTGCCAAAGTCGTTTGCAAGAGTCAAATCATCCTCCACATTAGGTAGAGTAGTGTTTGACGTCTTTCCAAGTAAGGAAAACAGATGAGTAAAGAGTACTTTGGGATTCTGCTGATTGGAGAATACATTATCATTGTAATATCTTGACTTTGTCTCACGAATCAGCTGGTTTAATTCATTACGGGCCATGTTATACATCTGCCGATGAATTTCAAGCCTGGTTTTCCTCCACTTACGCTCCGACTTGCGCCTGTGGGTTTTTGCGAGAAGTATCTGATCATTGTACCACTGTGGTTCATGCCTGAGTCGCCTGTATCTAGTGACACAAGGGGCATGAGAATCCATGAGTTGAATCAGTGTTGTGTTATAGAGATCAGCAAGTTCATTCACATCCTCTGAAGGTTCTGTGAGTAACTTTGAAGACTGAAGATCCCTAGCAAAGTCTTCACGGGAAACAAGCTTAAGGTTTCTACACTGAACTTCGACAGGTCCCTCAGTTGGTTTGAGAAAACTGAGTTCTACAGTTATCCAGAAATGATCAGATGATTGTCTATCTTCAACAAGGATGTCTTGCACCACATCTTCTCTATGCCGAGCAACTATCCAATCAAGTGTGTGACCGTTCCTGTGAGTAGGTTCAAAAACAAGCTGGGTAAGACCATGTGACTCTAGCAGCTTGACACATTTCTTGACCTCAGGTTTACATGCACTCTCATAATGAATGTTGAAATCACCCATCAATAGCAAGTTTCCTTTTTTCAAAGTGATATCATGAGATATCGGAGATCGACCTCGAGGGACTTGGCTAAAACTATCAATCACTGGATTGTCTGGTCAAGACCATTATGTGAAACACGCCTTTATGTTTCTATGATGATGCTAAGTGCGGCGTTAATTAACGAACATAGGAACTTCTCATTATCTGACACGGGTGTGTCGGTAACACCTCACTACACAAATTGTGATGACAGTAACTGACGAGCGACTAAGAGTTACCATTTATTTTCCCCCAGGGAGTGATTGTCAAAGTTCCCGAGTGAGGAATTCCTAGTTTTGCGTTAATTATTGAATTTCTCATTCTTACCCAAAGTAAAATTCACGGCAAACGTCTCCATAGAAATATGATATAACCTAAACCTAATATATCCCTTCGCAACAGTAAACAAATGACCTATTCATGACGTCTTTGATTTTGTGAAATAGGTCGTTATTACCATTCAACATGGGGCGATGGTGTAGCCAAGTGGGTAAAGCATTTGCTCGTCACGCCGAAGAACCGGGTTCGATTCCCCACATGGGTACAATGCGTGAAGCCCATTTATAGTGTCCCCCGCCGTGATATTGCTGAAGCCTGAGCTATTTATTCACAATCAGAATCAACAATTATGTGACATCTTATTTTATGTCAGGAATTTGATTAGTGATTGATAAAAACCCTGAAAAGTAGTACCCCATGGTGTTTTGGGTCTCTCAGCCATTACTTCCAACTGTACAAAGATCAACACGCATAAATCAAAGATGGCCGCCATCGTTTCCGTTCCATACCAATACATCACTTGTATGACTCGTATGATCTTCGGTGAAACCGTTGTATCCAAAGTATCTTTGCTTAAGTCAATGATAGACACGCAACCTGACACTGTGTCCCCGAGAATATAACAGGCAGCTCAAGCGCCCGCGGTTGGAAGCTCTGTAGTAAAGTTTCAGACGACGCTAGAATATGAATGCCGAAAAGGTATATTACCCGTGAATGTGATCTTCAGTAAACCGTCGTAAGAGGCGACTAACGGGATCGGGTGGTCAGGCTCGCTGACTTGGTTGACACATGTCATCGGTTCCGAATTGCTTTGATCAATGCTCATGCTGTTGATTACTGGATTGTCTGGTCCAGACCCGATTATTTACAGACCGCCGCCATATAGCTGGAATATTGCTGGGTGCGGCGTAAAACTAAACTCACTCACTCACTCAAAAGATATATGACGCTAAGGGAAAGACAGAATGTGGGTGAGTTTCTGCATGTACTACTCCGGGCTAACAGTCGTGTAGTGCTAGCCCACCTAGATGTCATGCCCCAGATGATATCACCCTCTATCCCGTGTTTTATCCATGCAATGCCAAGCGTCAGGCACAGTAACAAGCGCAATCTACAAGCACTGAAGACATCACCATTACAGCGAAGTGGCATACCGCGTACGACTGGCAAAAAGTATAACATGATAACATTTGTATGGGTTGTTCTGACGTCTAACCATTACCATGAGCAATTTGAGCTGTACTCAGTATAAAACCAACTTGAGACACATAGCCCATGGCGACTGAAAAAATTACAGCAATCTAGGAATATGCAACACAATCAAACACTTTTTTTCGATCATCAAATATTCTTCCATTATCTTAAATGATTATGGTATAAGCATCAAATTCATTAAAACCATGTTCCACGATATTTTGTCTGTCACAGCCAGGATCAAAGTAGCAATATAAATGCAAGACAATATTGGCGTGAGGAACTTCCCTCCGAGTATTCCCATATACACTAAATGCCACTGCGTAATCATGTTGGTAAAGAATCAGAAACTACGTGTTTGTCGCATGAGACCGGATGATATACAGATGTCATAAGCTGACGTGCAGCCTTGCATATGTACTCTATAACGTGCATTCACAATGTGTTTCTCTTGAATGTACGTCGTATAACAGCTCTGTGTTTACAGTACACCATTTGGTATATTCATACCAGATTCTATTTTATGCTAACTTTATAGAAATCCCTGTAAATTAGCTTGTGCAATAAGCAACATACAACAATAAAGTTTTATCACTCTTTTGTAATTTACCCGAGTATTAGTGACCGTCACGTATTCGTTGATGGAGCTTAGAGGTTTGAGGTATTATGAAATGTTCTATCTCTCGCGTTGATGCTTTACTGTAAATGATAGGTCCAATTTCCAATCGCAATAAAGAATAATGTTTGCAAATCGTTTCAGTCTTTATTGGACGTGCTGGAGACAGCGTCTGCGCTATGCATTCATCACATATGAAATCTACATTACCCGTGTTCAAAGAGACCCTCTCTCAATAGAGGCGTCAGCTGAACAAAGCAAATCATATGTAATATAATAGTTGTTTATGTTGTGCTAGGATATCCAACTTGATAGCTTACGACAGCTTTAGTTTGTTTGTTTTCATGTATGTTGATGTATGTGACGCTATTCAGGAAGCGAAATTACATTTCCAAAGTCTGGTGAATACCTGGACAACTTGCACGATGGATGTATGAATGTATAGTAGAGCTAGGTACAGAACTAGTCAGAACAGAGGGACGTCGATACCAGCGACATGGGGCAGGTACATCTTGTAGTCGGTATCCAAATGTGTCTGTTGTTGCTCATGGCAGGTAGGTCCAGATTTGATGTACAGGTGAAGGTGGACATGGACTTTTGCCATATAGACATATACCAAGATAATAATATGCAGATGTATGTAGATATTTACCAATATACTAATTACAGGTGTATAAAGCCATTTGCAATAAATAAATATACAGGTGTTTGTAGACATTTACCAATACAATAATATGCAGATGTATATAACCATTTACCATACCGATATACAATTTTTATTTTTTCTCCTAAGTGAATTATTTAAGATATAAATGAGAGTACCATGTCTGGAAAGGTGTACTAGCACATTGAGAATACCACATAGCACATTGATAATAACAAATGTGCAAATACACTCTTCAAAACAAGACACGTATAGGCAAAAAATATGGAAATGTATTCGACATAAGTTAAATTCGACACACGGATGATCATATGTATTGTTGTCATTAATTCCGTTTACTCACTGAACATGTGTGGACACAAGGGGGTGTACAGGTCAGTACCTGGTGACAACATCCCTCGCAGCCGTCACTGCTCGACACCGCCTTGGAAGGATTACACAAGTCCTGTAACGCGTTGGCAAGTTCTGCGATGGTGACGTTTAGGGACGCGTCGATCAAGTTCGTTCCCTACATACTCGATCGGGTTCAGGTTATTTGGAAGGCCAGGGAAGGACATTGACATTTGCATAGGCGCGATAGGCACCTGTTACACGAACTGTGTGGGGTCTAGCGTTGTCGTGTTGAAACCGCTCCCTCTGACAGTTAAAAGGTGAGAGGAGGTGAGGTCGCAGGATTTGGTCGATGTAGCGATTTGCTATATGATTGAATTTGAACCACCACTGGAGCTGAATTACTCGTGTAGGACATGGTCCCCACACCATAACGCTTTCACCAAATCTGTCCACCTGTCGAACGTTGTTTGGCGCAAAACGTTCGTGTCGACGTCGATAGACACGTTGTCTCCCATCCCGTCGATGCAGGAGGAAACGCAATTTATCGTTGTAACAAACGCGTCGCCAGTTCCCCAGGTTCCATGCCTGTACCCTCTTGCACCAATGGACACGTCGTTGTCGGTGTAGTCGTGTAAGGACAGGTCCAACTTTTGGTCGACATGCTCGAATTCCCACTTCTCTCAGACGGTTTCTGATGGTTTGGAAGGAAATTCTACGAAAACCAGGCACCTGTCCTGCAGTGTCCGTTGCTATAGCAAATCAGTGACGTAGGTAAAACACACGTTCTGAACAAGAGTGGCCACGCTTGATCTTCCACTACTCGGACGATCTTTGGTCGAACTGAAGCGGGTATCTCGATGTCATATTGAGATATGGTGCTGTGGTGGACGTCGAGGTGTCTTTCAACGGCAGACTGGGACTCCTGCTTTCAAACGTCCAGGGGCGATATTTCGGTCAAGAGCATTCAATCTTCGCATTTTTATCTTTGTTTACGTCGTAAATTTCGTAATGAAATGATGACTGTGGTTTGGCCTTTTATAGTCGATGTCTCTACTCCTATGTAAACACATTGCACGTGCATTACGTGGAAATCTTTTTCTGCAATCACTTTTCATGTATCGTATTCATTTTGCATGACAAACGTCTACGAACACATTCTGGGATGCGTTTGCGCGCAATACACAACAACCGCCACATGAATAACGGGATTCAAACATAGGAATTGTCTTAATGACGACTGGTGTCAAAACATATCGACATGAACTGCTAAAACACCTATGCGTTTCATTTTTGAAGAGTGTATTTGACAATACGTTATGACAAGTGAGTAGAAATAAATCAACTAGTCATGAACCGTGTGTAGACAAATTAGCTTATTTGTAATGGAACCAAATCTTGCTTGAAAAAGACGTTTAACGTATGTGTTTTTAAATATTTTCTTGTGAGTGTGAGACCTACTTATATATTTGTATTGCACTGCAACTTGATGTCTCCATTCGAGTCTTCTGTTACCTCAAAGGGGCGTAGGGGTAGCCTAGTGGTTAAAGCGTTCGCTCGTCACGCCGAAGACCCGGGTTCGAATCCCCACATGGGTACAATGTGTGAAGCCCATTTCTGGTGTTCCCCGCCGTGATGTAGCTGGAATATTGCGTAAAGCGGCGTAAAACCAAACTCAGTCAGTTAGTCAGTCTGTTACCTCAAAAGGCAGAACGAACAGTTATATATATACGAACCTTGAAGCTCATATCCAGTTCTGTCATAACGGGGTTGGTGGTTCACTCCGTATATTACAGTGCGTGTGATTTGGACGCATTGGCTTATGGGAAACGAACTCTTCGTTTGATCTTAATGGGAGTGTAATCATTGCTAATGACAGGCCTTTGAACATGGGCAAGTACATGTAATATTTAGGTGATTAAAAAAGTAAATGTATTTTGAACTGCGACACATATTTTATAACCCGATTTTATTACATCGCCACTGGGATGAGGTGTCTAATCACTACAGTTGCCGGATAGACGTGGATACCGTTAACCTACTGTTTCGGCAACGACAAACACAATCCCAAACCTTCATAAGATGTAGCTTTATCGTGACACCCGTGAAGGTCAAGGTTAGAGTGAACCTTCAGTAAACCATGCTTGTCGTAGGAGGCGATTAACGGGATCGGGTGGTAAGACTCGCTGGCTTGGATGACACATGTCATCGGTTCCCAATTGAGCAGATCGATGCTCATGCTGTTGATCACTGGATTGTCTGGTCCAGACTCGATTATTTACAGACCGCCGCCAAACAGCTGGAATATTGTTGAGTGCAGCGGAAAACTAAACTCACTCACTCACTCACTCTGATGCTCACAGATACAAAGTTCAAAAGCCTTTTTCCATGACACGTTGTTTTAAACTGTATACAAACATACAAGTAACGGTTAGCAGAACTACTATATCAAATACGATCATCATTAATAACATTGCCAAACCCAATTCATGAACTCACAATATCAGCAATCGTCACTGATTCAAATGAAGCACTTTGGATGTAGGCGAACACTGCAAACATGCCTTCAAATGTTTTAAAAATTGATATGATATGTATTGTTATCGTAATTTGTAGAATATCACGTATCATTTACAGGTATCCTCTGCACTCGCAACTGTAAACACATGGGCAAAGAGTTCATGGTACTGATACCGCCCGTAGATGGCAGCACCAACATTGTCATCGTAGGGGCTGCAGAGATTACCCTCAAACCCTATGGGCAAATGAACATAAAGAAAACCAACGAGAGCCCCATCACTACATCCTACATGGTTGACAAACCAGCAGTTGCTCACAAAGGGGCTAACTGGATCCAACATTAGGGTGTTGAGTATACGGGCAACAAAGCCTGTCAACGTCTATGTTCAGTCGTCAGAGGGCGGTGCCTTCACTGCGTTGAGAAGACCATCCTATGGCATGCGTCATAGAGGGTTTGTTATCGCTACAGCTGATCCATGGCCTACCTGTAGTACATATATAGCTGTAGTTGCCTATGTAGATGACGTCGCGATCAACGGAACAGTCCGTGGCAAAAACGCTGAAGCAGTCTTTGAACAAACGAATAAGACATTGCCAAACGGCGAGGAATTTGAGAATGAGAGAATCAAGGAAAGAGGAGAAGCTTTTGTAATCACGAGCAGCAAGGATTTATCCGGGACGTTTATACAAGCTGATAAGCCAGTCGCAGTGTATGCAGGAGTTGAATGTGGCGAGCTCGGGTCCAGGGTTATATCTAAGGCCATACAGATTCCTCACATAGAGCAACTAAACAGATCCTACTTCTCAGTATCCATCCGCCATGACCGTTTTGAGAACGCCAAATTCAAAGAAATCACAAGCAATGGTGAACGGAGAGACATTGGTCCAGAGGCCGGGCAAACTAAGATAAGCAATAAACTGTGGGGCCTTGTGGTGCAAACTGTGCACGTAAAAAAGCCGTACACACCTGGCTTACAGAACGTTGTTCTTCAGACCATTTTCAACATGAACCCCAAGTTGAACTACAGTCTGGTGGCTTTCGATGGTTTCAAGACAACCCTTCTCATTGTCCAGGAGAAGTGTGGTGATTGTGACCGCAGCATCCAGCTGGACAAGGTGGACATCAGCAGAAGTGACTCGATTGTTCTCATGAACACCAGTACCACCCTCGCATTTCAAACTCATGTCGAACCTGGGCTCCATTTTCTTCAATCATCGACGGCATTCAGACTCTACGCTTATGGGTTCAGTCAATCTTCGGTTTACAGTTACGATGCACCATGTGTTTGCTATAACTGTACAGGTGCGTGACACATATATTTCAACAATATTTACAATAAACTGCCCAAGTGACTTAGGATTTTTGTTTCAACATGAGATTCCTGTTCGTTGGCTTTGATAAAATAGTACACATAGCGGTGATTGACCTCACTCACTCAGTACTGTCCTATTTAGCCCGATGGTATTCATATCACGTTATAATAAAGTCTCACACAAATGAGTCAGTGATTGTAATCGTAAGGCAAACGTATTCAATTTCCTCACTATGTAACAGTTCTTTGTATTTTACTTTTGCAGCAAAGAAACTTACACCGGCAACGGAGAATAACACTGAAGTATCCGTAACAAGGACCAGTGGAATGTCATCGGCGACAACGGAAAGTGACGACTCAGTCGTAACAACGGTCAGTGGAATGTCATCGGCGACAACGGAAAGTGACGACTCAGTCCTTACAACGGTCAGTGGAATGTCATCTGTGACAACGGAAAGTGACAAATCAGTCGTTACAACGGTCAGTGGAATGTCATCTGTGACAACGGAAAGTGACGAATCAGTCGTAACAACGGCCACTGGAATGTCATCTGTGACAACGAAAAGTGACGACTCAGTCGTAACAACGGTCAGTGGAATGTCATCTGTGACAACGAAAAGTGACGACTCAGTCGTAACAACGACCAGTGGAATGTCATCTGTGACAACGGAAGGTGACGAATCAGTCGTTACAACAGCTACTGGAATGTTATCTGGGACAACGGTAGGTGACGACTCAGTCGTTGGAACGACCAGTGGAATGTCATCTGTGACAACGGAAGGTGACGAATCAGTCGTTTCAACGACCAGTGGAATGTCATCTGTGACAACGGAAGGTGACGAATCAGTCGTAACAGCGGCCAGTGGAATGTCATATGTGACAACGAAAAGTGACGACTCAGTCGTAACAACGACCAGTGGAATGTCATCTGTGACAACGGAAGGTGACGACTCAGTCGTTACAACAGCTACTGGAATGTTATCTGGGACAACGGAAAGTGACGACTCAGTCGTTACAACGACCAGTGGAATGTCATCTGTGACAACGGAAAGTGACGAATCAGTCGTTACAACGGCCAGTGGAATGTCATCTGTGACAACGAAAAGTGACGAATCAGTCGTAACAACGGTCAGTGGAATGTCATATGTGACAACGGAAGGTGACGACTCAGTCGTTACAACGGCCACTGCAATGTTATCTGTGACAACGGAAAGTGACGACTCAGTCCTTACAACGACCACTGGAATGTCATCTTTGACAACGGAAGGTGACGAATCAGTCGTTACAACTGCCAGTGGAATGTCATCTGTGACAACGAAAAGTGACGACTCAGTCGTAACAACGGCCACTGGAATGTCATCTGTGACAACGGAAAGTGACGACTCAGTCGTAACAACGGCCAGTGGAATGTCATCTGTGACAACGGAAAGTGACGAGTCATCCGTAACAACAGAGACTGACGTATCATCCGTGACAACGGAGGCTGACACTGCGTCAATTGTCACTGACCCAGTATTGCTAAGCGTGACTAGTACAAGATCAACAGAGAGCACAGGCAAAACACAAGGAGGGTCACCAAGCCGTCCCACATCTGCCCAGGACACGACAACGCCAAACGTCACGCCTGCCGGAACAAACACTCCCACGTTACAGATAAGAAGAATATGTCCGAATAGATCCTGTGTGTACAGGAGGGATTCAAACACGCCTGGGATAAAGGAATTGAAAGCTCATTTGACGATTGATACCCGAAACGTCGGTGCCAGGTTTCGGTCAAAGAACAGCATTCAGGACGATCGTCTTTTGTCCAGAGCGCTTGGATATATAGGAGCCTTCATCATATTCAGTCCAGTGGTAATGATCGTCATGTTTGATATGAGGAAGCTGTTTGCTGCTTTGAAGGGGTTGGATGCGATAGAGGGATGACGTGTCCGTGTACATGGTACTACGGCGATTATGGTACCATGGTATAACTTGCCAGCTAAGCGGGGTGTTTGTGTCTGTATGTATACAAAGAGATGTGAAGCCATGTTTTGTCCATCATGTAAAAGTATTACTAAATAAACATGACGTCATGTATTGTAAACCATTGTAATACTACATAATGTCATTATTAATCAATTTAAAAATGAGCACGATATAATGAGGACAAACTCCAGGGTACCTAGTTTGCTGAGTGTAATGGAACACTAATGGTCTGATGTTAAATTTGATGTTTACCATCACTCACTCCTGCGTCTTAACTGTCCTCAGTAACAGATTCAGTTTAGTTTAAAAGGAAAAGTAGCTGTGAAAATTACATGAACGGAGTACTAAACGTCAGTGATGACACCAGGTGTTCGAGGAGAGTGTAAGCTTGTCTTGCCCTGCTGATAGTTCCCGCCATTCACACATTTGCCTAAAATGGAAGCATTTCTGCCTGACGCCACACAACAGTACTCCTGCCATGCGACGCTGGTCTGTAAAGAAACCACACAATCCAGTGATCGATGAACCGGAAAGTCCAGTTCAATCATTTTGAAAATTACGACTGTCGTGTAGAGATTCCGGTGCTTTATAAGCAAACAGAAATACGTTTGGGAATTACAGTTGTCTTACAACAAATTAGGGGGGCCAGTTTTCATGTCTTAGGCTAAACATTTACGACGCTATCAGTTACTGTGAAGTTTGTATAAAAACAATTACTTCAATGGACACGGGGAAAAATGTATATGCAACCATATGACCCCACCCACGATGAAAATGATATACAGTTGTGCCTAAAAAGCAAACTTATATATTTTAAAATATAACCTGTTGTGTTCTATACGACCTTTAACATTTTCAAAACAGTATAGTCAAACTATGTTTTATAAGTATAATGATGTAGAAGAATTCTTTGAATGCTGACTATATTATGCTGTGAAATAGGCATAACATCGGAGCTGCTCTCGGTTGTCTCAGAGAAACCCGGTATTAGGAGTACAATACCGTATTCGAGATTATCGGTACGATATACACTCTTCAAAACAAAGAAACGCATAGTTGATTTTGAGAATATTGGACTCATGTAGCTGCTGCATAGACAATAGAACTATACGATTTCTTTCCACGTCATCTTTGTGTAATTGTTAACAGCTTCAGCGCCAAAACGCAGCAATTTTAAGTTATTCCCTTGTTTTAGAAGCGTTTGAAGAAATATTCGCCAAAACGTAACCAAGAAAACATGCAAAGCAAAATGCAGGTGCATGCAAGCAGAATAGCATGCGGCATCGAACACTATAAAAAGGGAAACGTTGTGTTTAATTTTGTCATTAGTTTTTTGCCTGGAAAAGAGGAAATCATCATGCCACGACTGAGTGCCGCCAATCGAAACATCGCCACAGGCCGCCTTGAAGCTGGGGAGTCGCAGTCTGCAGTTGCCCGACATTCACCGGAGCACCATATCTCGTCTTTAGGATCGTTTCCTGCAGACCAATCTGTCCAAGATCGCCCGAGAAGCGGCCGTCTAATAGTGACCACCCAAGCCCAGGACCGCTACATCCGGGTTGCTCACTTGCGGCATCGTATTGCCACATCCCTGTTTTGTGAAGAATTTCCTACCAAACGGAGATTCGACCAAGAAGGCCAGTTGTTGCCCCTGTTTTGAGAAACTTCCATCGGTGCAATCGCTTGCAGTGGTGTCGTAGAGTTCGGAACTGGAATCTTAGAAACTGGAGGCGGGTCTGGTACAGTGATGAATCACGATTTCTTTTTCAACGGCGAGATGGAAGACCGTAGGGGAAATGAACGTTTTGCCCCTAATTACATCGACGGGTCGACAGATTCGGCGGATACAAGGTCATGGTGTAGGGTCCGATATTCAGCACATAAAGCTCTGATTTAGTGCTGGTTCAGGGGAATTTGACAGCAAATCGGTACATCAACGAAGTCCTTGCATGTCACATGCTTCCGATTATAGACCGACAGGGGGAGTTGTTCCCGCATGACAACACTACTTCACCTACAGCACGCGTCATGGTCCGCTACCTTGCCAATTCTAACGTCAATGTCTTGCCATGGCCTTCCCGATCACCAGATCTGAACCCGATAGAACACCTATGGGATGAACTCGATCGACGTCTACGACAACAACAAAACATGCCTCAGACACTTCCACAACTGGCCATCGCATTGCAGGAAGGTGCCGAGCAGTAATTACTGCCAATGGTGGTCGTTCAAAGTACCGACTTGTGGACCCAAGGCAACAGAGACACACCAATATAAAAGCTGTTGTGTTGGCGAACTCTTTGTCTATACACGCGAGAATTTTCACCTTTTTACCATTGGAATTACATGAAATAATTGCTCTTAAACTAACGCAATAAATTCTTCTAAAAATGGCTTTTACGTTTCTTTGTTTTGAAGAGTGTAAATAAATGTGACGTTAGTTGTTTCTTGTCAAATAAAACTTCAATCTAACCGTTACGTAACAATCAATATGTCTCAACATATGGAATGACCTCACCGTTTGTAATGGTCCGGGGTCATGTTTGAACCGATGTCACGTTTCTACGTGACACCAGCAGTCAGAGCGGCGTCTTTAAGCAATCCAGCCAGCAGATCAGATCAGAAGTCGAAGGTGTAATAAGTTCATTTTACGTATATATTGTGGGTGCAATAATTAGCTGTTGTAGGTTACAGTAGAACCAATGAGAACCTTGCTACACATGATGCATAGGAAAATGCGTGCGGAGAAAGAATTACTCCTGATGTATCGAAGAAGACAAATGACACATTGTAACCCGATGTTCCAGTAGCCGTGATGTCATTACTGTCCCCAGTACGTAATTAACTTTTTGAGTGATCGAAATATTTTCTGTCTATGCTGACCCTATGTTAATCTGGTTTGCAGTTAACATGCATACCTTTGTGCTGGATACATCGGATTGTTCGGGAGACGTTCGACTTAAACATGATAGCATCAGGACACCTCGACGTTCGACATAAACATGATAGCATCAGGACACCTCGACATCAACACAATGCGTCTGAGTGGGTATACATGTTAAAACAGCGACATGTCATAACTGTGAAGTAGTTGTATAGCCACGACGTGTACGTGAGAACTCATCAGAACAGAACAGAACTTCTAGTACGCTCAGGCCGGGATACTCGGGAGGCATAAGGTACAAATATACAGTTGCGTGTACACAGGATGGCGGGATGGTTTACATGGAAGATTGTACAGCTTCCATGATGATGACAGAATATACCTAGGTTTTTTTTTTGTTTTTTTTTCAAAACTGATTTGTTTACAGTTAAACAATTCGATACATTTTAACACAATGGTTATTTAACATAACGGTTTGAAACATGTCTTCCGATGATGTTTGAAAAAAGTGCAAAGAAAAATGAAATTCATCGTCAACATCACACGTGTCGCAGAGGTTACACATTATTTCTTCAGGTGGAATTGTGTGCCACCTGCCTACTTCTACAGGTAAACGATGGCAGGAAGTTCTAAAGAAGACCAATATAAGAGCCTTTCAGAAACACGCATATGGCCCTGCACGTTGGTATGTCAGTGTGTGCGACGGTAACTCAACTCACTTGTTTTATGACAAATAAGTTAGGGAAATACTGATGCGATCTCTCATATCGACGCGCCGTTCATCACTGCTTCATTGGTGGTGGCCTTCAGATCATGCCAACAACAACGCGCGTTGGCAGCCCAGCACGTCGGCAGTAAAGAAATGTTCCACTCGTTTTAAGACAATCAACCTTTCGAGTCAATCAACACAGGGCAGAGACAGCGTGAAGCAATTTTTTTTTTTCATATCGCAAAAAGGCGATTTTTACCGTTTGCTCTCCCGCCGGTTTGGGAAATCCTTTTTGTTAGAAGTCATTTTTTGGTTCAGAGAAAATACTTGGCTTGACAAATTGTCCACATGGGTACAATGTGTGAAGCCCATTTCTGGAGACACCGCCCCCGCCGTGATATTGCTGGAACATTGCTAAAAGCGGCGTAGAATTAAATTCACTCACTCACTTTAATCAATTGAAGCATAATCCCTTTGCACGTTGAAGATTTGCAAGATTACTTCAATTGAGGCGATGTCTCTGCTTTGTATTTATTTAACAATGTTTTTGTTTTTTTGTTGTAATATGACAATCGCCATGTTTACTGCATAGAGGCGCTCGGACCAAAACGTGTTGAAATAAAGTACGTCGAGGGACTGAACTCCACAGCAGTGTCGTAGCTCTCTATCAGACTGGGGAGCCCCTGTGAACATTTGTCCTTTCTATCTACGTGTACTTATAATGGTAAACCAAAAGTCACCGTGTTCTTTAATCTGATTGGTTGAAAAACATGATCGAAAATGGTATTCGATTCCCGGAAACTGCAAGACTCTTCACTGCGTATTGATACGCACAAATATCGCCTACACCGTGGTATTGTTGCGTCGGCAACAGCGGTGACGTCATTCAAATCATATTGTGACGTAAAGTCGGAATAACGTCACAAATGAGCAGTCCCAGATGCTACCATGGCAACCAGCTGAAACGGCCAGCTGATGACACTTCACTGCTGTACCCGTACTTGATGTAAATGAGTGCAGACAGTAAAACCAATGTGGGTCTTTTGGTTTACTTTTGTGTTTACAATGTCGATAAACATCGGTTCCAAATGAATTGCCGTGCTTCAAATACTCAATAACACCCGGAAAAAATGGCCAACACATGATGTTTATCTCCTAAATGTCTTTTGGGAGGCTTTCACTTTCCATCTTCGTGACATAACGATAGATACCAAGACACTCTCGCTAATTAATTAATCGTGATATAATTGTTTGTTTCTTGGTGAAAGCAGCATTCAGTAATATGGTGGCGATCACTAAATACTCTTGTTTGGACCAAGCAATACAGTGATTGACAACATGAACATCGATCTTATGCTGTAGGGATACGATAACATTTATCAGTAAAATCAGCGAGCCTGACTACCCGATCCCGTTTGTCGCCTCTAAAAAAACACATGGGCATTTGTTACTTGAGAAACAGACAGACGGATAGACAGACACAGATATATATTTTATTTATATATTTTGCCATTACGTATCAATAACACAAACACACAAACAGTGAAACCTCGCAGTAAAGGAAACCTGACCATTACAGCAGTGAGCGATTGCTCAAATACACAAAACAGTACCTGCGATTCGATTATACAGATATGTGTGAGTCTGAACGTTACTGTGCACTGTCCGGATGAACGGGATTCAATTAGCTGTACGTAATACAAAATAGCAATACAAAGTACAAAGTAGGAACAGCATATCGCCTTGCGATTCATAAAGTATTTCCACACCACCAGCAGAATTGCCTATAAATGAAGATAGATGACAACGAATTATATTATAGTAATAATCAGTTGTGTACATCAGACAAGAGACGTTATCTGTATGTTATACGGCGACACAAACATCAATGTCAATGCAGGTTATGACAATGCTAAAAGGTAAATGTGGGTTTATTTCAAAAGAGACGCAAGTCTCCTTGTACTTTGTGGACCTTAAGTCTCGTGAGATCACCCGCCGGGATGTTGCTGGAATATTGCAAAAGCGGCGTAAAACCAAACTCAGTCAGTCGTGAGATCAAAGAGCCAGGTGTGAATGGGTACACGGGGCGGAGGGGTAGCCTAGGGGTCACGCCAAAGACCCGAGTTCAATTCCCCACATGGGCACAATGTATGAAGCCCATTTGGTGTCCCCCGCTGTGATTTTGCTGGAAATTGGCTGAAAGCTTTGTAAAACTAAACTCAATGGGTCCACAGCACCGACCCGGAATGTAACCATTCAGGCATGTGCGCGTGCGTGCGCTTGTCTGTGAATAAGAGACGACTGGAGTTGGCAGGCAGGTAGGCAGTGAGTAGGTGAGGCAGGGAATGAGATTTACGGCGCATCGAACGTCAATATTTTAGTGTATTACAGCCCTGATGCAACCCAAGCAGCTTTGTATTTTTTCAGAAACCAAGAAATACAAACCGGGTGATCACAGGTTTCTGGCATGTCAAGGGGGCGTAACTCTGTACAGACGACTGGGTTACCGTGCCTCCTGACAGGAATCGATCAGCAGGATTCTTTACATGCACCAAGTTCATTTGTCACACATGTTCTTTTGTGACTGATTTAAATCTAATGACCGTCAGGTCTACCGTGCCAACTTTGCTATCAGGGTGTGTTGTGTACTTATACGTCTGTGCATGTCTACCGTGGGAATACCTCAGTTACAAACTGAAAGCACTAACTGAACAAGGGGTCTAATTATGTTGAAAGCCCCGTGGCTGCTTACTCACATCTAATGTCAATAAATGACACCGGATGAACCGCTCAAAGCTTGTTTGTACGTAACTGTAAACAGAACAGATTTAAAAGGTATTGACAACCCTTTGTTAAAGAAAATGTAAAAGCCCGAGAACTTGTAAGAACAAAAAGATGCCATTCTGAGTCCAAAAACAAAATCCTTTTAGGTGATTACAGTGATGATACAAGGCTGTAACTGTGATGATTTTACCATGACATCCATTTTTTACAAGGAGATCTAACAATTTTCTTCTGTCAGCGAGGTCAAAGGCCTTTTTAAAATCTATAAATGCACAGTAAAGTCTACCTTTGTGCTTACTCAGATATTGTGTACATAAGGCCTGTAAAGTAAATACTTTGTCTACAGTGGAATAACCTGGGCGAAACCAAGCTTGAGATTCAGCAATTAGTTCATTAATATCTAACCAGATTCTTAAACGTTTTTTGTATAATTGATGTAAAAATCTTACCACAGCAGTTCAGGAGAGATATGCTGTGTTGTTTGGGTTATTTCTTGACCCTGATTTAAATAACGGGAATCTATAATGTCTTAAAAAACATGTATTCCTCTGTGAAAGCAACTGTAAACATTTGTAATCATAAGACAACTTCTTTCAGTACATCAGCTGGAGTTAAACAAGGGTGTATTTTAAGCCCTGTACTATATATATTTTTATCAATGAACTTGTACAAGAAATTTATAAAGCCTGCAATTAGGTTTATTTGTTAACCAGAGTATTGGCCACTTAATGTTGTTGTTATTTGCAGATGATGTTGTTTTGTTTTCGTTTTCCACTATTGGTCTACAAAGGCAATTAGATGTCTTATTTGAGTATTGTTCGAAATGGGGACTTGGTGTAAACTTAGACAAATCAAAAATCATTGTTTTCAGAAATGGAGGTATACTTTCCAAACATGAAAAATGGACATATAATAACATAAATCTTGAAACTGTAACTTATTACAAGTACTTGGTATTGTGTTTTCCTCAAGATTGATATGGACAGAGGCCTGTGAAACTTTGGCTATGCAAGCACGTAAAGCAATATTGATTTTCAAACTGCCTGTAAAATATTTGATTCCAAAATATCTCCTATTCTCACATATGGATCAGAAATCTGGGGGGTAAAATACCACGAAGTTATAGAAAAATTACAAACAAGCTTCCTCAAAAGATTTCTGGGGGTGGGCAAATATGCTGCAAACAAAGCTACTCTTGGAGAAACCGGACGATACTGTTTATTCATAAAAACGCAGATAAAAGTTATAAAATATTGGATTAAGTTTCACGTCATCCTTTACGTTGTTATGAAATGTTTAAATTACATGACGAACATGGTAAATTTAACTGGGTTTCTCACGTTCGTGAGATGTTATTTACAAGCGGTTTTAGCTATGTATGGATTATGCAAGATGTTGGTGATGCCACTATTTTCATATCTACTTTCAGAAGACGTTTGATTGATATGTACATTCAATCCTGGCAGCAAAGTATTGAATCATCATCATATTTGTCACACTATTCAGTATAAAGAACTTATTCCAATGCGAAACATATATCCATAAACTTGAAACTAGAAACTTAGTTAGATCGATGTGTAAATTTCGTATATCTCTTCATGATTTCAGGGTAAATCAACAACGTAAAAGGAAAGTCAATTATAATTCTGATATAGAATCTGTTTGTTTGCACTGTGATATGAATGTTGTAGAAAATGAATACCATGTTTTCTATTTCTGTAATAGATATTTTCTGCTCCGTAATGAATACTTTTGGTCTCATCAAAAAATATTGTAAAACTAGCTTCACTTTGCAACAAATATTAAACACAGCTGATGTAAATATATTACGTTTAACATCTATATATCTGCTAAAAATATTTAGCTTCAGATCTTCTTAATGTAATTTTGGCCATGTGACAACGACTGTATATCTAACAATACAATTGTACTCTGGGCCATGTGGCCTAAAAGACGGAATAAAATTTGATTGAAGATTTACTCTTCAAGGGATGTAGAATTGTGAAATACCATACATTACATTTCTTATTGTTTGTTACAGAATGTAACTGTGATGATATGAGGCAATAACAGTGATGGTACAAAGCTGTAACTGTGATGATATGAAGCAAAAACAGTGATGATACAAGGCTGTAACTGTGATGATATGAGGCTATAACAGTGATGATACAAGGCTGTAACTGTGATGATATGAAGCAATAACAGTGATGACACAAGGCTGTAACTGTGATGATATGGGGCTACAACAGTGATGACACAAGGCTGTAACTGTGATGATATGAGGCTGTAACAGTGATGATACTGAGCTGTAACTGTGATGATATGAGGCTATAACAGTGATGATACAAGGTTGTAACTGTGATGATATGAGGTTATAACAGTTATGATACAAGGCTGTAACTGTGATGATATGAGGCTATAACAGTGATGATACTGAGCTGTAACTGTGATGATATGAAACTATAACAGTGATGATACTGAGCTGCAGCTGTGATGATGTGAGGTTATAACAGTGATTATACCGAGCTGTAACTGTGATGATATGAGACTGAAACATAGATTTACTGAGCTGTAACTGTGATGATATGAGGCAGTAAAAGTGATGACACTGAGCTGTAACTGTGATGATATGAGACTAATACAGTGGTGATACCTAGCTGCAACTGTGATGATATGAGGGTACAACAGTGATTATACTGAGCTGTAACTGTGATGATATGAGGTTATAACAGTGATGATACTAGGCTGTAACTGTGATGATATGAGGATATAACAGTGACGATACTGAGCTGTGACTGTGATGATGTTCGGTTATAACAGTGATGATACCGAGCTGCAACTGTGATGATATGAGGCTATAACAGTGATTATACAGAGATGTACCTGTGATGATATCTAAGTAAAACAGTGATTATACCAAGCTGTAACTGCTATGATGTGATGCTATAACAGTTATTATACTGACCTGTAACTGTGATGATGTGAGGTTATAACAGAGATGATAATGAGCTGTAACTGTGATGATATGAGGCCGTAACAGTGATTATACTGAGCTGTAACTGTGATGATATGATGCTATAACAGTGATGATGCAAGGCTGTAACTGTTATGATATGAGGCAGTTACGATGATTCTACTGAGCTGTAACTGTGATGATATCAGGCTACAACAATGATCATACTGAGCTGTAACTGAGATGATATGAGGCTATAACAGTGATTATACTGAGTTGAAACTGTGATTATATGAGGCTATAACAGTGATGATACAAAGCCGTAACTGTGATGATATAAGACTACAACAGTGATGATACTGAGCTGTAACTGTGATGATATGATACTATAACAGTTATTATACTGAGCTGTAACTGTGATGATATGAGGTTATAACAATGATTATACTGAGCTGTAACTGAGATGATATGAGGCTATAACAGTGATTATACTGAGCTGAAACTGTGATTATATGAGGTTATAACAGTGATGATACAAAGCCGTAACTGTGATGATATAAGACTACAACAGTGATGATACTGAGCCGTAACTGTGATGATATGAGAGTATAACAGTGATTTATACTGAGCTGTAACTGCAATGATAAGAGGTTTCAACAGTGATGTTACTAGGCTGTAACTGTGACGATATGAGGCTATAACAGTTATTATATTGAGCTGTAACTGCTATGGTGAGAGGCTATAACAGTTATTATGCTGAGCTGTAACTGTGATAATATGAGGTTATAACAGTGATGATACTGAGCTGTAACTGTGATGAAACGAGGTTATAACAGTGATGATACTGAGCTGTAACTGTGATGATAATCGACTTTAACAGTGATTATTCTGAGCTGTAACTGTGATGATATGAGACTATAACAGTGTTTATACTGAGCTGTAACTGTGATGATATGAGACTTTAACATTGATTATTCCGAGCTGTAACTGTGATGATGTGAGGTAATAACAGTGATTATAATGAGCTGTAACTGTGATGATATGAGGTAATAACAGTGTTTATACTGAGCTGTAACTGTGATGATGTGAGACTTTAACATTGATTATTCCGAGCTGTAACTGTGATGATGTGAGGTAATAACAGTGATTATACTGAGCTGTAACTGTGATGATATGAAGCTATAACAGTGATTACACTGAGCTGTAACAGTGATGATATGAGGATATAACAGTGACGATACTGACCTGTGACTGTGATGATGTTCGGTTATAACAGTGATGATACAGAGCTGCAACTGTGATGATATGAGGCTATAACAGTGATTATACAGAGATGTACCTGTGATGATATCTAAGTAAAACAGTGATTATACCAAGCTGTAACTGTGATGATGTGAGGTTATAACAGTGATGATACCGAGGTGTAAGTGTGATTACGCGTCGCCGATATAACTAAATTTGCGGCTATATAACCACCGGTATACGTCCCAAATTCGTCAAACACAGTACAGTTATCCCCTAATGATACTAGGCTGTAACTGTGATGATATGAGGTTATAACAGTGATGTTGCTGAGCTGTAACTGTGATGATATGAGATTATAACAGTGATGATACTGAGCTGCAACTGTGATGATATTATGTTATAACAGTGATTATACAGAGCTGTAACTGTCATGATGTGGGACTATAACAGTTATTATACTGAGCTGTACCTGTGATGATATGAGACTATAAAAGTGATGATACTAAGCTGTAACTGTGATGATGTGAGACTATATTAGTGATAGGTGTGATGCTAATAACTTCTAGGTTTGTATCTGAAAGATTGGAGTACCCCTTTAAATGTGTGATGTGAATATACCAGCAGCTAATGGTGTGCTATCTGAAGGATTGGAGTATGACTCAAACTATATAATCTGGGACGTATGTGTGATTGGATTGTGACTGTTATTTTGTGCTAATGTGATATCACAAATCAGAACAGGCTTTTAATATTGAACACCTGGGACATCTGTTGTATGTTGACCACCTGTAGTATGGGAATACTTCTCTACGTTTACAAGCCGGAAGTCTATATGACGGAAATGTTTTCCTTGTTTCAGACCTGGAACACATGTGTTTTGTACCTTGAACATGCGTGAGAAGGGATTGTGGACAAGCGATATCTGCTTTATGAGAATATGGACAGGAATAAACTGTTTGTCGGAAATTGCACAAGCATCAACTGCGTGTTTGAAATATAGACAAGAATCAACTGCTTGTTGGGAATAAGGTCAAGAAACAACTACATAATGTTGTAAATAGAAACATGCAGTTTAAACATAGATGCACCAATACACAACCGCTTCCATGGGACGTATTGCGAAAGATTCTCAGTCCTAATCATGTTGCTCTACGTCAGTACATTTTACCTGCTATATGTAACAGAAATAGCCTTGCATCACAAACGAAGACTATCAGTAGGGGTGCAATTACAACCACCATGCCTGTGTAACCGAACGCCATGGAGGAGGTCCGTCCGTCATACGAACTGACACGCTTTCGAATCTGAGATGATAGACTTTTCGTATACAGTGTAAGCTTTGACCTTCCCACTGCTAGAACTGATTGATGTACACTCCCAGATTGTTTTGCTGATGTCCCGGGACAAGGGCATAAACGTCTGGGCGACGATAATGTGACAGGCTCTGAAAGCGTTAAGGTGGCACTAGAATCTGAAGGCACTAAGGTGACAGGGTCTGAATTCACTAAGGTAGCGCTAGAATCTGAAGGCACTGAGGTGACAGGGTCTGGATTCACTGAGGTTGCGGTAGTATCTGAAAGCACCAAGGTGGCACTTGGATCTGAAGGCTCTAAGGTGACAGTAGGATCTGAAGGCTCTAAGGTGGCACTAGGATCTGAAGGCTCTAAGGTTGATGTAGGGTCTAAATGAACTAAGGCGGCACTTGGATCTGAAGGCTCTAAGGTGACAGTAGGATCTGAAGGCTCTAAGGTTGCTGTAGGGTCTAAATGTACTAAGGTGACACTTGGATCTGAAGGCTCTAAGGTGACAGTAGGATCTGAAGGCTCTAAGGTAGCACTTGGATCTGAAGGCTCTAAAGTTGCTGTAGGGTCTAAATGAACTAAGGCGGCACTTGGATCTGAAAGCTCTAAGGTGACAGTAGGATCTGAAGGCTCTAAGGTAGCACTTGGATCTGAAGGCTCTAAAGTTGCTGTAGGGTCTAAATGAACTAAGGTGGCACTTGGATCTGAAGGCTCTAAGGTAGCACTTGGATCTGAAGGCTCTAAGGTTGCTGTAGGGTCTAAATGAACTAAGGTGGCACTTGGATCTGAAGGCTCTAAGGTGACAGTAGGATCTGAAGGCACTAAGGCGAAGCTAGGATCCGAATGAGCTGGGATGTAAGTAGGTTCTGAAGTATGTAAAGAGAAAGAGCCACTAGTTTTTGAAGGCGCTAATTTGTCACTGGGCTCTGAATGCTCTAAGGTGTCGCGAGCCACTGACCGCGCTAAGATGGTAGCAGGATCAAAGGGAACTGAGGTGACACTACGTCCTGAAGGCATTAACGGGTCACTAGATGATACTAACGTGGCACTAGGACCTGGATATGTGTTGTTAGGTTCTACTAGCGCTGCCCAATTACCAGACCCCTGCAGTAGACTACTTGCTGCCGGCATCTGCACCGCACTGGTACTGTGTTCCAGAGCTTCAGTGGTCGGTGAAGCAGAAACTGTAATAATTTAAATACGTGTAAGTGTCTGGAAGGAATGTTTACATATATTTCACATGCAACAAAACAAAGTAGTTGGGAAGGATTTCAATTGGCCCATTTTTCTTCTTTCTAAGCATGAACGATCATTACCGACTGATGCTGTTACAGCAGATGGATAATGCGATACACGCAGATGAAGTGAAGATGGTTGCTGCATATTTTATGTTTTCATTCTGTCAATGAACATACGCTATGCCGATAATGGGCTAAGAAAGAACTTTTTGTCAGGCATCAGTACCGATCCTGCGCGTCACTAACAATGTTGAAGTGTTCACTCTAGCGGTTATAGTGGACCAGGGTTAGACCTCACACCTGGGTACAATGTGGGAAATCTATTTCTGGTAGACCACATCGTAAAAGTGAATTCACACAATACCGCTAGAGAAAATGAATATGGATTAAAATGAAAACACAAAACTATCCTTTCTCACCATTATGCCCGAAAATATGCCTTGGTGCCTCCCTATGTAAGCACAAGAATTTATCTAAGATTATCAGCATTCCGATGTTCAGTAAAACACCGTTGTGACGTCGTCGAAGGTACCTCATATATCCGAGGTTCCATACTATAAGTACACAAGACCCAATATGTTACTTTAAGACAGACAGTCGTGAGTTCGACAGATCACAGTTCGACACAACAGTGTTTGGTTGTAGCTTACCTTCTTCTTCTTCTTCCTCTTCTTCTTCGTCTTCTTCGTCTGTCCCAATGCATGCGCCTATGAAGCTGTAAAAATCCCTGTGACCTTTGCCATACACATACACAATGATACGGGCGGACGTGTTGGTGGAGGTAATGACATGGGGCCCTGACCCAATCTCTGTCCGCAGGGCAACGTACTTCGGGCCGGCCACATAGGACTCCAGCGTGTCCACTACGGTGTCATTGATAACGATAGGATAACGGTTGGATGGGGACACTTTGTGAATTATAAGGATTGACGTGTCAACAGATGGGATAGCATAGACATTAATGGTCTTATCGAACTTTATTCCAGGACGAACCAAAGTCATCACAGACAAACATCCAGATGCTGCTCCTGTTTTTTCCACATAAGACATCACTAATATCGGCTTGTCCCCTCGAATAACGCCCGGCGACTGTGTAGCACTGTGCATGTCAGCAAAATCTCCAACCAAACTCAGTGTAGTGCGAAAAGTCCTGTTTGATGGTTTGTGAATCGTGGTATTTGGCTCAATAGCGATGATTCTAAAGATTGTGTCATCAGCGAAGCCAAACGCCTGTACTGGTAGATACTGGTGTCGTAAATAACGAAGTGGTGGTATCTGGGTCATTATTCCATGGCACTCTCCACCAGCTGTACGACACGTGCAGTCAAATCCAGAGAAGACTGACACATACGTGGAAGAAACGATGGCGGTTCCAGTCAAGTCGTTCTCGCTCCAAATAAACATAACTTCAAGTGTTCCAAGTTGTAGGTTCGTGAATGACTCTCCGTTCTCCAGTTTCAGTGAGCCATAGTAAGCCTTTCCTCCATCCTTAATCCTAACAGTACCGTTAACCAATGTATTGTCTGCGATTGCTGCAACAGCAATGAATGCTTTACAACCATCCTCAACCTTGTAGGAGGCAATTACAAAGTGATATCTCAGATCCTGTCGCAATATTCCACTGGGCATTTGTATTGCAGAATATCCGTCACCACTGTATACAAACACGTTAAATAGAAATGGACACGATATATACAAAGCTACTTTTTGAACTGCGTTGTCTGTGAAGTTGGCATTGAGTCTGCTGTGATTGATGTGGTAGGTCATCTGCGCATCTTCCGGTATCTTCTCCTCGAACGTATCATTCCACGGCAAAATCACCGTGACGATAGCCCCGGGACGCCCCTGAATGACTAAGTGGTGGGTCTTTGAGTCAGATGCAGGCTGTACCTTGGGCATGACTACCAGGAACTTCTTACCATCATTCAGGCACACATTAGATCCTGAAAAATACATTATAAAAGCACATGTGGTGACGGAATTAAAATCACAACATATCTGACTTTAAGAACAAGTCATATGGCATCGCCGTCTCAGCTGAAACCATATCGCCAGCAACTTTTCATTGACGCCACCGACACGGATGTGGCCCTAACAAACCAATCGTCAAGACAGGACTAAATATGGTATTCCCACTGCGGCTAAGTGAAAACAGTACATGCGTCAGCAAAAATATCTTATAGGTCAAGGGGCGGCGAGGTAGTCTATAGGTTCAACGTTCGCTCGTCACGCTCGATTCCCCACCTGGATACAATGTGTGAAGCCCATTTCTGGTGTTCCCCACCGTGATATTGCTGGAATATTGGTAAAAGCGGCGTAATTCTCAACCCACTCACTCACTCTAAACGTGAACGCCTGACCTAATATTTGACGGAACAAATTCCATGGCGTGAAAAAGGCAAACTTCATGACAATTGTATAAACGGAACAGTGTAAATATTGAGAACACCTGGTGTCCGCCAGGTATTTTCACATTGCTACTGATGCTAGGGAATACTCACGTGGTGCGACATCAGGCAACACCGACAACACCAGCAACATCACCTACAAACAATGTCATTCAACTCTTACAAGGAGGACGAATAATTAAGGTTTAACCTGTTATGATTTTTGTGTTCTAAAATGAAATTTGGTGAAATAAATCGACATAATATATATCACTCAGGTGATTCACGTCGTCAATACAGCATTGTTGAAGTATTTTGTATTGAGCACACTGTGGAGTAGTTAAGGTTAAGGCATAAAAAGGGATCAATGTGTGACAGGTACTTATAATGAAACCCCTACAAAACATGATAATCTACAATAGCTATATACAAGAGAACATTTTTAAGCAGAACAACTGCTGTTCTTTTTAATATGCAAAAGGTATTTCATGTTGGTATCTTTTCTGGAAAAGCTGACCATCTCTGCGTGTTGTCCCTTCAATGTTCAAAGTCAAAAAGGGGCGGTAGGGTAGCGTAGTGGTTAAAGTGTTCGTTCGTCACGCCGAAGACCCGGGTTCGATTCCCCACATGGGTACAATATGTGAAGCCCATTTCTGGTGTCCCCCGCCGTGATATAGCTGGAATATTGCTAAAAGCGGCGTAAAACTAAACTCACTCACTCACTCAAAGTCAGAAGACACCTACAACATACTTTGGTATCTTTGAACACCTCAGAAATACCCTCGATTAGCCTAATAATGATGAAAATGTCTATATATCTGAGTCACTACATTTCGTATGAATGACTGTTCTCTGGAAACCTGAGGCCATGAAGCCACACTGCCTTGACTCATCTACTATGAATGTGTCTTAATGAATATGTAAGTGTAAACGTATTCACTGGTACATGGTGTTTCGTGCAAAGGTATTTAGAAAAACAACATTCTTTGAGAGGCATTTTAGAAGTTGTGAAGATGAAGGAAAACTAAGTTCTATGGATAGTCAACTTCTTTATTGCAATGAGTGCGACGTTTCGGTGTAGGTACTAACACCGTTATCAAGCTAGTGGTAGTCAACTTCTTTATTGCAGTGAGTGCGACGTTTCGGTGTAGGTACTAACACCGTTATCAAGCAAGTGGTAGTCAACTTCTTTATTGCAATGAGTGCGACGTTTCGGTGTAGGTACTAACACCGTTATCAAGCAAGTGATAAAATGGTATTTAGAAAAGATATAATTGCATTTAGTAAAGATGGACCCAGGAATATAGTAATAGGTATTGTATCTATGACACATTCATGACAGTGAAAATAAAAGTAACACATTTAATCTTTCATCACGATGAAGTATAGTAAGACAAAGAACACAATTTATGTATGAACTGTGGCATGTTACTTACGTAAGCCCCACTGAAATATTCCATCGTCACCGGCATGGACAGAGCTGTTGGCTGAAGACAGAGATCACTAACACTGACGCTGCTCGTTCACATGAAATCAATAGACAGAATAAAAGTGACAAGGTAATGATGTATATTTACCCTGAAAGTCAGAAATGCAAAAAGAGCGATTAAATTACATGGACTCATTAAACCCGAGTAATGCGACCGCGTTTATTGACCAACAGGGAGCTTGCTTTGACGCGTGGATGTTGTGTTCTCATGTCTCAAAGGCTAAACTTGCGAGAGTCTTGTTTACTTTGACTATCTATCATATCGTTTCTGAAAGGTCTTGGTACAGAAAATTCCTATATTAACTTGCTCAGTATTATGCAAAATATGTCTTCCGGTGATATGGTATTTACGTGTACTTGTTCTATATTACTGGGCATTTCTCACTCACTCTTAAAGCCTCACTCTCTCTCCAAGTCTCACTCTCTCTCCAAGTCTCACTCTCTCTCCAAGTCTCACTCTCTATCAAAGTATCACTCCAAGTCTCACACTATCTCCAAGTCTCACTCTCTCTCCAAGTCTCACTCTCTCTCTCCAAGTCTCACTCTCTCTCCAAGTCTCACTCTCTCTCCAAGTCTCACTCTCTCTCTCCAAGTCTCACTCTCTCTCCAAGTCTCACTCTCTCTCCAAGTCTCACTCTCTCTCAAGTCTCACTCTCTCTCCAAGTCTCACTCTCTCCAAGTCTCACACTATCTCCAAGTCTCACTCTCTCTCCAAGTCTCACTCTCTCTCTCCAAGTCTCACTCTCTCTCCAAGTCTCACTCTCTCTCTCAAAGTCTCACTCTCTCTCCAAGTCTCACTCTCTCTCCAAGTCTCACTCTCTCCAAGTCTCACTCACTCTTAAAGCCTCACTCTCTCTCAAAGTCTCACTCTCTCTCCAAGTCTCACTCACTCTTAAAGCCTCACTCTCTCTCAAAGTCTCACTCTCTCTCAAAGTCTCCCTTACTCTCAAAGTCTCACTCTCTCTCAAAGTCTCACTCTCTCTCAAAGTCTCGCTCACTCGCCTCGTCACATTGTCTAAGCTCTTGCTTGTTGTTGGAATGGAACGCCCTCAGTCTTTAGTCTATCAAACCTCGACATTACTTTTGCATTTAGGCCCATGAAGATAAAATGGCATAATGGATATTCCACTCAGACACAGCATAATGACCCAGAACAGGCGAGACACTTGTTTAAAAACGTCCCAGGGTTTCAAATCTCATCAAAAACATTTTCCCTTAAATAACATTCATATATATATATATATAAATATCAAGTGTTTCCCACAAAAAATAGCGTTGATGACATAGTATCGGCGAAACAGTGGCCTCTAGTAACATCCGGGTATTTTGTATGGGTTTTCGACGATGAGCCATACTTTTTGCTCCGCACTGCGGGGAGTGTTGTGATCACGTGGCTTCCTATTTATATATTGCCTGGCACCAGCAGACGACTGATCTTACTGAATTTTCATTTCTATTTTTTGTTATAAAGGCAACTGATTTTTCATCTAAAGTGGTATTAACGATCTCGGGTAAATAATATTGATGTTTGTTTGCTTTTTATATAACTTTACTTCCCGATTTCCATTGTCAATAAAACTTCTCAGGACAGCGATTGGGCACCCGCCCTACCAGTGAAACTGTTTGTGCACTCCGATCGCACATGTACTCATCCGATATAGCGCGAGCAATGCAATCGTCGAAATCACCAGAACGTCGAATTCAGCTCGTGTTGGGATAATTGAAGCTTTCATCGATATTACAGCTGTATGGAGGTTATCTTTAAAGACCAGACAATCCAGTGATCAACAGCAAGAGCATCGACCTACGCAGCTGGGATACGATGACATGTGTCAACCAAGTCAGCGAGCCTGACTATCCGATCCCGTTAGTTGCCGCTTACGACAATCATGGCTTTTTATATTAAGATTATCTAGATATCTAGTATGCAGTTTCGAAAATCAAACCCACTTTAAAACGAAAATCATGCACTTCCCGTCACTCTCTTCTCATGAGACCGCAGGTTCACGATACATATCAAAATAACATCAAAATGTGTCTGTCTTTGCAGAAGAATTGGCGCAACCGGCGACTTGTCAATTTCGCACGTGCAACACGGGTTTCTCGTGGCGACAACGTGCTCGGCGCTGTCATTTTCAAAACCAACGAATGCATGTTTGTTTGAATCGCTGTTTTTTTATCATTTTATTCACCAATTTATATTGTGGCTATATAGCTGATACGATGTCATACCGCATATCAACCCGAGACCTCCATATCAGCCCTCAGTCAAATTTTGATATGGTGTCATGTATAAAAAATGGTCAGTTATAAACCGTTTATCATATACGATAAAATACGTTAGTAACATGAATCAATTTGAAAGTGAAAATAGAACATCTTCATCTTCTTTCTTTGACATTGTCACAAAAATAGACAACGCACAGACAACGCACTAAGGGACGTAACTCCAATTCTTGACCATCTTGATATCGATTGCCTGTATAAGACAAACTATATTCCAAGGCTGCGGTGGAATACGGGTGTGTCCTCAGGGACATGACCGACCTTATAATAGCTCTATCGCACAGGAACGAATTGGCCTGCATCGTTGATTGGAATATGAAAATAAAATTCGATGTTCAAATGCCATGCGTGCACGGCTCCAATTACAATAACGGGTAATGAAAAGAAAACGTAACACGCAAAATCATATTCCCTAGGATATAATGTAGCATTTATATATTAACGACTTGTTTCGAGATTTCGCAAAACCAATTAGAAAAGACGCTGTCGCCTGGCAACCAGTCTGTAGATGCAAGGCTGCAGAGCTCCATTGTAGATGATTTCTTAGGCTGTCTGCATCAGAAACCTTATCCTATCCAACCAATGCCACTGGTCAGATATAGAATAAATACTAATGACCAAAGTCTTAAAGGGATGTTTTAATTTTGACAAGGCTTCCCAATGTTACCAAGCAAGCAAAAAAGTATTGATTACCGCAGGTTTTAGCAGTAGTTCATCAATATCACGAGATGTGGTTCCCACAATGAAAGCAAATGGGACTCGATCCCCAGTTACATCACTCAACTCTCGTAAAACAAGCTTCTAAAATTTAAATGTTTCCAATTCTTACAAAAATACATCCTGTATGAATAAACTGTAGTTATGTAAGGCTGACATTCCCACTGATATTAAAGTCAATTTTGAATAAGTCAACTTTGATGAGGTCACAGACTACTAATTTAATTTAAACACACGAAACAGTAGAACACTAACATCCTTCACCCACATATTACAACACAAGCTCTGTTCACATATTTTCAGCCAATCAGGATTGAGTAGTCAAGCAACGGGTGCGGCCTTATGTTGAGGTTAATGGAAACATAAAGGCACGACAGTTGCATGGTTATCAGATCTAATGCCCCTGAATCACTGTCAGGTATTTATTGGGAAAGAAATAGATAAGAACATGGGGATACAATACGAACATTGCCATCATGATGTATAGGGCTCAATCAGGCTCCGACAATTTCAATGAAAACTGGATTGATCAGCTGAAATGTCATTACGGTATCATGTCTTCTAACAACAGATTATTTACAATAATGCAATTACGGATTGTGGATCTATTGTTATAGACACACAGTGTCTGCTCAAGAGGTGAGGTGAAATTGGGTTTAACGTCGTGCTGGAGAATATTTCGCTCATATAACGACGTGCATGCGTGTGTATGTGTATGTGCGGCTGCTTATACTAGCGACCAGACTTAAGCTGGTACCATTTTATACGTGCTGACGCGGCCCGAACCCGCGACCTTCCGCTCTCCGGGTGAGATACACGGAGGCGGTCCTGCTCACGATCTCGCATCGTGAAGATTATACATGAATACGTTGACCCGACGTCAGAACATCCCACAGGTGCTCTCCTGGCTCATACTTGGCGGGACTACAGATGAGACAGCGAGCCAGTCCTTGATGTGTACTGCCAGATCTAAATAATGCCTGGAGCGGACGGAACAAGAATAGGATGCAATATGTTGTCATCACATTGACCATTCCCAGCACCAAAATCATTTCTCTTGTCATCCAAGAAACGATTGACACCGTTACAGAATAATAATAATAATAAGTGTTCTTGTATAGCGCACAAATCAAACTGCAAGGCAATTTCTCTAGGCGCTAAAGTTTTTTCCCTCGTTCACTGGATGTCAATCTCAACGGCACATCGTATTGTCAATCTCAACTCCCTGGGGAGCATACAACTCTTGCAGCCACTAGGCGCACCGAGTTATTGTGGCATTCCCATCCTTACGAGGTACCCATTTTACAGCTGGGTGGACTGGGACACATAGTCACAGTACTTTGTCCATGTTTACTGCACGTTGCTGTACCCGCAACTGGGTGTTTGCACGTATTCATGTGGCCACCATCTGGTCATATACCAACGGATTCGTGGGTTCTTTTAAGTGCACAGGGTTGTGTACTGTACACTAGGGGTTGTGACAACACTGAAAGAGTCTGCACACAAAGTTGACTCCAAGGTTTTTTACACCCGGTCACAGGTGGGCTCGATCCCGTCACCTCAAGCTCGCTGGATCACTAGCCTGGCGCTTTAGCCAGTTCGCCCACCGCGCCCCCAAGTTCGCCCACCGCGCCCCCAGTTCGCCCACCGCGCCCCACACGTAAATCATGGTGAATAATTGTTGCCCTGTCATACTTCTTGCTAGACACAAGTCCTAGACACAGCACATACATTGATATGCACCAGTGTTACATCAAGCAGTGAGAGTAGATGATCATGTACATACAGCTTCCTAGCAGACTGTCACCATCACAGTGTAGCCTATGTCTCAGTGTAATCTGTGTTGTAACTTGCCAACAGCGTTTTCTTTCAACAATGACGAAACTGGGATTCGTCCTAATAATGGAGCCCGACCCTGGTGTTGCCCACAGTCTTTTGACACAATAGTTCGACATACCCTTCACCCGTGAAGATCCGGATTAGAATATTGATCGTCAGTAACCCATGTTGTCGTAAGAGGCGTTTGACAGGATCGGGTGGTAAAGCTCGCTGACTTGGTTGACACATGTCATCGGTTCCCAGTTGCGCAGATCGATGCTCATGCTGTTGATCACTGGTTTGTCTGGTCCAGACATTGATTATATACAGACCGCCGCCATATAGCTGGAATATTGCTGAGTGCGTAAAACTAAACTCAATCACTCACTCGACATACCCTTCACAGTGAGACTTTTTTTAACTCAGGCTGCATAGAGGCGGTTTGATACGGAAGGGTTGGATATTCGCCTTGCTGTTATTTTGAGACATTCTCTACTGATAACAGAAACAAATATGAATCTGTTGACGTTGCAAGACGATATTGTCCACATGTTGTCTCTTTACGTCCTGATCTTCCCGGACACGTTGTAACCCTACCTGAAGCTACGTGGTCAGCAATCGAGCTTTACACATTAGTATTTACCAAACATCTGGGTATCTCTCCCTCCGTTGTAACCAAAATTCTCCATTCATAGAGAATATGTTTTGGAATCAATATTAAGCATATGCACAGCTCAAATGCGTTCAATATTTCTTAGTGCTTCAATAATGCGTTCACATGCAACGCCGCGGTAATCTAAATGCATCACTGATCAATACACTAATTCCAGTTCACCAGTTAGAAAATGTCCGCAGAAGGGCTCCCATGTAAAATTCATTTGTGTGCAAAAAAGGGTAGTCTGAATCATAGAATCATTGTTAATTTCGCTATGTCATTGTGAATTCCTTTATCACAGCCCTCCAAATCTGCACAATCTGCGTCAGATGATTTGATTTTGCCGATGAACACATTACCGGGAAAGCTATAGCTAGAAGCTCTTCTTTCCCAAACCCGTCAGCTTGTCAGGTCTAATGTTTTATCATACTTCCTTACTTCTACCGTGTTGCGATACACAAATTATTTATTAACTGTGGCGATGTGTTTTGGAGAGAAAATTCGAAAAAGTACATATGCACTGCATTGTCAAATTCAGTGACATCAATATAGCCCGTCGTTTGATGTCATTACGTCCTCCTCTGTTCTACTTCATTGTATTTCTGGCATCACCAATCAAACAAACCTTGAAAGAAGTCAACTGAAAACCTATCGAGCAGCTGCCAATCTATTGTTGTCAAAGGTGCTTGGAACAGCAGCGATATCAAACCTATCAAAACATTTGTATATACACGGTCTTCTCGAGAAACATTGACCAGTTTATCTTCCAGGATATAGCCCAGAGACAACTCTTCTGAAGATGTCCAGTCACTTACTGCAGGAAAGATATCTACTCGCGATGTATGTCTCAACAGCCTGTGGTGCGACCAAACAGAGACAACAGCTTAACAGAAATGAAAATAACTTTGGAATACACATACTATCCTGCAGTGGCTCCTGACATATATTTGCGATGTCAGAGTATCATCATTGACAATGTTCGTGCTGGTGTACCGCAAGGGTCTGTTTTCGGACTAGTTCATTTAACACCATATACTAGACATCCCAAAACAGAAATAATCCCCACGCAACATGGTATAGTCCGCAGGGGGGGGGGGGGAACTAAAACAATAATGTTTTACAGTGATACAGTGAAAATACGTATTGCATGATTATTGGACCCAGAAGCATACTTTGACTAATATTGCTCCGTGAAGATGCAGCAGTGAAAATCACGGCAGTTCTCGTTACATCTGACTGCGTTAATGTACCGTCCTCCAACAGCAGACTCACCGTCACAGCAGACACAGACACAGCAGTCAGAAATTCAGAGTCAGGCGACTCTGCCCTTTTTGCCTTAAAGATGGATTATCGTTTGTGGAAAATGAATAGCATGTAGTATTTGTGTGAAAACAATATGCAACCATAAGACGCACCATGTATTTTCAAACATGTAACATCAGTATCACATCAGTCTTTTATAAATATTATGGCATCAGATAAATGTAGTGTTGTCTATGATATTGGTCAGTTCTTACTTAAGGTGTATAAAGGTGCCCTTACACGTGAAATGGGTGTATGATAAGTGTACATATCACAGGCAAATCTTTATACATGACAACTCTTGCATGGAATAATTCATGGACTCTGTATTGTAAGTTATTGCGAAAGTTAATCCAAGATTGTATTTTGGGTCAATGGCCTTGATATTGGAATAAAATGTCTGTCTGTCTGTCTGTCTGTCTGAAATTCAGAATATGTTACTTTACCTAAATTAATAACCTTGACCACAAATCACCTGAGCTAAAATGTCACATGCCATATACATCGTGGATCAACGTGGAGCAAGTCTCTCAGGACTACCGCTACAACATCAGTCTCTCTTAGAGGTCTTCTTCCTTTTAAACCAATGTGTTGTTTGCAAAGATCTCAAAACAAAACAAAACATGTCATCAATACTGACGGTAACGAGTTTTGAAAAAAGTTCCTTCATTAGTAGTAGTAGTAGTAGTAGTAGTAGTAGTGGTAGTAGTAGTAGTAGTAGTAGTAGTAGTAGTAGTAGTAGTAGTAGTAGTAGTAGTAGTAGTGGTGGTAGTAGTAGTAGTGAGTGGTAGTAGTGGTAGTAGTAGTAGTAGTAGTAGTAGTGAGTAGTAGTAGTGGTGGTGGTAGTAGTAGTAGTGGTAGTGTAGCAGTGGTAGTAGTAGTAGTGGTAGTAGTGGTAGTAGTAGTGAGTAGTAGTGGTAGTGGTAGTAGTAGTGGCAGTGGTAGTAGTGGTAGTAGTAGTAGTAGTAGTGTAGTGGTGGTAGTAGTAGTGGTGGTAGTGGTGGTAGTAGTAGCAGTGGTAGTGGTAGTGGTAGGGTAGTGGTAGTAGTAGTAGTAGTGGTAGTAGTGGTGGTAGTGGTGGTAGTAGTAGTGGTGGTGGTGGTGGAAGTGGTGGTGGTAGTGAGTAGTGGTAGTGGCAGTAGTGGTGGTGGTAGTAGTAGTAGTGGTAGTAGTAGTAGTGGTGGTAGCAGTAGTAGTGGTGGTGGTTAGTAGTAGTGGTGGTAGTGAGTAGTAGTGGTGGCAGTGGTAGTAGTAGTAGCAGTAGTAGTGGTAGTAGTGGTAGTAGTGAGTGGTGGTGGTGGTAGTAGTAGTAGTAGTGGCAGCAAGTAGTAGTGGTGGTAGCAGTGGTAGTGGTGAGTAGTAGTAGCAGTAGTAGTGGTAGTAGTAGTAGTAGTAGTAGTGGTGGTAGCAGTAGTAGTGGTAGTAGTAGTAGTAGTCGTAGTAGTGGTAGTAGTAGTAGTAGTAGTAGTAGTAGTAGTAGTGGTAGTAGTAGTAGTAGTAGTAGTAGTGGTAGTAGTAGTAGTAGCAGCAGCAGTAGTAGTAGTAGTAGTAGTAGTAGTAGTATAGTAGTAGTAATGGTAGTAGTAGTGGTAGTAGTAGTAGTAGCAGTAGTAGTAGTAGTAGTAGTAGTAGTAGTAGTAGTAGTAGTAGTAGTAGTAGTAGTAGTAGTAGTAGTAGTAGTAGTAGTAGTAGTAGTAGTAGTACCGTACTGCCTTGCATTGCCTACATTTCTCATTTGTAAATTTTTTTTTTTTTAATTTAAGTCACATGATGGCAAAGATGCTTCATTTCCTCTGGAGGTTGCCGTAAATTGTATTAAATAGTTGCATCTCTGTGACACAACAGGAACGTAAGATTATCGGATTAAAGCCCGGTTCGCTCCATTCTTATTTCCAGATATGTATGCTGTGCAGTAGACGCCGGAGACTTGCATTAGGCAGGGCTTTCCTAATTAACACGACGTGACATAACTGGTCCACTGATGAAAGCGTCCGTTTGCTGTCCGTTTGTATAATGCCGAAAGGGGATCACCTTCCCTTGCCAAGTAGTGCTTGCGAGCCTACATCAAGGTATACTTTACACATTTTCTGTCTACAACCGACAGAGACAGGAGCATATACCAACAGCCGACCTCTTAAACTTGTGTCGATGTGTTCAACAATGAAGCAAATGCAAATATTTGAGAAATATTTATTGATACGTATAAACAGAGTATTACATCTCTACTGTCATCATGGCTGTGATAAACATACTGCGTTTGGAATGAAGTTGTTGAAAGGCTTTTAGAAGTTGGACGAACATGAATCATACTTTTATGTTTCATGCATAACAGCTTCCTTAGATTCTTTGTACGACGTTTCCGAGCTACTTCTTGCTCTTTCATCCTGTCATTCACCTGATGAAGAAGCAAGAAGTAGCTCTGAAAAGTCATATATAGAACAAAAAGAAGTTATTATCCATAAAACGTGTCATGTATTTAGGTTTTGGATTGGTTTGAATCAAACTTGGACTGTTGGTCACTTAAGGTTTGAATAACGACACAACAACGTTACTTAACCATTGTGGTGAAGTCACCAACACGAAAATGTTCACCATGTTACGATGTCTCACCGTATGTGACCCTTGATGTCTCGTATAATTGTGCTCAAGTCGCCCAGGAACAGCAAACATACGGGTACAAGCATCAGTACAACACCAGTGTAACCAATCCCCTTCGCTGATGGTCTGTCGTCATGGACACTGGTTCGCTTCCGGATTGAAGACCCCAACGACCGCTTCAGGAGAGTTAGGTTACGAATGAGTTGCAACATTTGCGAGGCATTAGTTGGTGTGTAACAAAGATAGTGGCATGCGGCGGGAGTGCATGGTGATGTAGTTATGGACGGTGTCGAGGAGGAGATGGATGTGGTTTGGGGAGAGGCTACAGTCACTGCAACACCAGATGACCCTGCTGAGTCAACAGATATAACAGTGGTGCTGTCCAGTCCGTTTGATGTCTGGGACATTGGTGATACCGGTGTTGGTGGATCGAGCATGGTAGTTACCTGTGTTGATGATTGGGGTGTTGTAGATACCGGTGCTGATGGTTCGAGGACGGTAGATGCCTGTGTTGATGGATCAAGCATGGTAGATAGCTGTGTTGATGGATCGAGCATGGTAGTTACCTGTGTTGATGATTGGGGTGTTGTAGATACCGGTGCTGATGGTTTGAGGACGGTAGATGCCTGTGTTGATGAATGTGTCTTTGTAGATGACTGTGTTGATGAATGGGTTCTTGTAGATGACTGTGTTGATGAATGGGATCTTGTAGATGGCGATGTTGATGACTGGGGCATAGCAGATACCGATGTTGATGACTGGGGCAAGATAGATACCGATGTTGATGACTGGGGCAAGGAAGATACCGATGTTGATGACTGGGGCAAGGTAGATACCGATGTTGATGACTGGGGAAAGGTAGACACCGCTGTTGATGACTGGGGCGTGGCAGATACCGATGTTGATGGCTGGGGCGTGGCAGATACCGGGGTTGATGAATGGGGCATGGTAGATACCACTGTTGATGAATGGGGCATGGTAGATTCAAGTGTTGAAGACTCGGGTGTTGTAGATGCTGACTGAATGATGACCACAGATGAGGCTAGAGCAGCTTGCGACGATGATGCCAAACCGATGGTGGATTGCTCTGAAATGTGAACCGTTTGCTACAGATTCACTTGAACAAACTAAACAGTACTCTCCACTGGCCGGGGTCATGTTTATACATTCAAGGTCTTGTGTCACAGGATTACTTTACATGTGTAAAAAGTATTTCGTAACAGTCCAACAAAAATAACTTAAATCAACGATAATCACAAGTCTCCAGATCGCATAGGAATCGATTAATATGAACGGTAATGTGTTCCTTCTTGTATGACGCTGCGGCGGTCTGTAAATAATCGAGTCTGGACCACACAATCCAGTGATCAACATCATCAACATCGATCTGCGCAACTGGTATTCGATGACATTTGTCAACCCAGTCAGCGAGCCTGACACCCGACCCGTTAGTCGCCTCTCACGACAAGCATGGGTTGCTGAAGATCAATTCTAACCCAGATCTTCACGGGTTAGCCTCTTTGAACAAGCATGGGTTGCTGGAGATAAATTCTAACTCGGGCCTTTAAAGTTCCGCTGAGGGTACGCAACATGCTATGGAGACAATCTAGCTAATACGACGGCGTACGTGAGCATGCTCGAGAACGTAACTATCGTTCAAGTCCACGAAAGGGGTAAATATTCACTTTCAGAAAGAAATCATGTATTTTAAATTCTTACCCGTTAGTTTTTGGACAGTACAGGCTCCGTGGAAACTCAAAGCTGCAGCTGTGTTATAGCTATACACATACACAGCCACCTCCTTGCTGTCCAGTGACCTTAGTGTGTGCATGCCTGGGGATAGCGTGCTCCTCACGGCAACATAGGCACTGTGTACCTCTACAATAGTGAACTGAGTCATTGGCTGGTCATCCAAAACAAACTCATAATGGTTGTTCTGTGATTTCGATGTAATAATGACAAGTTTGGTGTCAGCATCACGTAAAGCAAATATCGTGTGTGTGGCAGAGAACATACTAAACGGCAACATCGTGGTCTGAAGGGGCCAATACACGCTGCCACCATCGGGTTGATACTGTACGTTAATAATTGACTTGTTGCTGGATACCACTTGTCCATTGGGGGAAGAACTCTCCCAGGATACAATGGAACCTCGTTGAACAAGTTCGTGAAAATCAGATCCCACTAATACATCGGTTGTGCTTTGTGCTGAAATAACTCTGAACAATGTATTGTCCGATATGTCAAACACTGGAAAATTGAGAACATCACCTCGTAACAAGTCATATGGTATCATCTGCTCGGCGACTGCCTGACATCTAGAGCTTCCTTCTGGAACATGTGCACACGTTACACCAGCAAACACAGACACGGGTTTATTGGCAGTAATCTGAGAACCTGTCAGATCGTTAAAACACCATATAAACATCACATCAGAAGCATTTATGATGGCACTGATGATATCATTGTCCTCGTACTCCCTGTTACCAAACTGAGCTTCATGCAAGTTCACGTTATTTCTCAGCTGGACCACGACTTCTGTTCCTTCCTCAAATGCTGCAATTGCAATGTAGGACTTCGCGTCCATATCAGCCTGGGAGGCAGTGGTGGAGGCCGTTACGTACGATGTCGTGTTTGTCCGTGTGATGGCGGTATAGCCGTCAATGTTGTCTGCGTACACGAATACCACCACGGGTTCAGTTGCATTTACTCGGATGCCATTCTTCTTTATTGGGAATGGAATGTTTTCAGTTGTTATTGTATGAGTTGAGTGTTGAAGGGAGAATTGGGCAAAACCATTGTTCGCGATTACTTGTTCGTGATTTTCTTGTTTTATTGGAGATCTCGTGGAGACTGTAACTAATGTTCCTTCTTTCCCACTGGCAGTGATCTGAAGTAGACGCCAAGGCACCACATCGTCTACCACTGGGGATACTATCATGAAATCGGTTCCTTCAAATATACAGCACAGCAAACCTGAAATGATTACAAGGTATTGTATATTCCTATCATTACAGGCAATAAAAGCAATCTATTATATATTCCTATCAATCAGACTATTCAAACAGTAAATTATATATTCGTATCAATTCAGGCACTAAACACCATCTAGATTTGGCAAGAAGAAATATATATATATATATTCCTATCAAAACAGGCACTAAAACAATATGTTATATATTCCTATCAATACAGGCAATAAAAACAATCTGTTATATATTCCTATCAATTCAGGCAAAAAAAACCCGAAATATATTGTGTTCTGCTATCAAAACAGGCACTAAAACCAATCTTTTATATATTTCTATCAGCACAGGCAATAAAAACAATCTATTTTATATTCCTATCAATACAGGCAATAAAAACAATTTATTTCATACTCCGATGAATACAGGCACTAAAATCAATCTATTTTTTACTCCTATCAACACAGGCAATAAAATCAATCTATTTTTTACTCCTATCAACACAGGCAATATAAACAACCTATTTTATACTCTAATCAATTCAGGTAATAAAATCAATCTATTTTATACTCCTATCAATGCTGGCAATAAAATCAATCTATTTATACTTTTATCAATACTGGCACTAAAAATCATTTATATATTCCTATCAATACAGGCTCTTAAAACAATGTGTTATATATTCCTATCAATTCAGGCTATAAAAAGAATCTTTTATACATTCCTATCAATTGAGGCAAAACAGCCCCAAATATATTGTATACAACTATCACAACAGACCATAAAACAATCTAGTATATATTCCTATCAATTCAGGCAAAAAAACCCCATCTGTTAAAAACAATGACTGTTGTATATATTTCTATCAGTACAGGCAATAAAAACAATCTATTTTATACTCCTATCAATGCTGGCAATAAAATCAATCTTTTTTATACTTTTATCAATACTGGCAATGAAATCAATCTATTTTATGCTCCTATCAATACAGGCAATAAAAACAATCAATTATATACTCCTATCAATACAGGCAATAAAATCAATCTCCCAAGACAATACACGTGTACACCTATTGGGGTAAGAACGTTATGTTTACTTGAGGCCTACCTGGACCAACTACAAAAAAACAGCACAACTTCACAATGCAAAATGAAAATAGCTCACAAGTGTTACATGTATGTACAAATTATTTTAGTGGCAGTAGAAACTTTTTGGGGTTGAGATTTATCTCCATAAAAATGAATACCGATAAGGATATAAAAAAAATATATAGAAAACCACAAACCCGACGTTGTTGTCAATATTGTAATTATGAAAGTATAACAGCTGACATAAATAACCTCTAATAAGCACACTATTGAACATCAAGATCCAGCATAATACTTCCAACATGACACAAGGCACAAACGGTGAAAACTCACCGATTACACCTAAAACGATATTTGATAACTGTCATTATCACTTAACACAGTAATAATTCCCCTGTATATGAATTTTTTGCTACCCCGATATTGGCGAAATGGTTGGGTCCATGTCTGGACACGCTGCGAGCGATGAAGATAACGGATATCTGACCCCTCAATGTAATCAAGGATTCGGTACCGCGGACGTATCCTGCACCGGAACACACACCAGGAGACAACTATTGGGTATTGGGGCGTATCCTGCACCGGAACACACACCGAGAGACAACCATTGGGTACCGTGGACGTATCCTGCAGAACACACACCGGGAAACAAGAACTGCGTATAGGGAACGTATCCTGCACCCGAAAAACACACCGGAGAGGACAAGGCTGGACCTTACCGTACACGTGCCGTTGGTGTTTTCTTAAGAGGTGGTAACAGCTCTACTCTACACGTTTGGGACATTTTAGATCGCAGAATACAACCTTGATGTACTGGAACAAGCCCTCAACCATCAATGGAACGCTCTATAGCAATTTCATGTAGCACTGAATTAACACGTGATTAATTTTACAAAAGGTTTTGCTCTGTTTATGAGTCCTATGGTGTTTATGTTTTGAAACATCACAACAAAACGCACTATCCGTAAAATACCCGTATTTAACAGCATGATTTTCAATTTCGGCGTGTAGTGTCACAGAATACACAATTCACATGCAATGCACGTGAAACTTGGGGATCAGATAGTCACAATGATGAGTATAAAAGGTTGATCGCTGTCTGTCGATTATTCACTGTATTTGGAATATTGTTGACGAACGCAAAATGCCACGTCTAAGTGAAGCCAACCGTCATATCGCCATTGGTTTGCTTGAAGCTGGCCAGTCTCAACGTGCAGTTGCCCGACGCATGAATGTTCACCAAAGCACCATTTCACGGCTCTGGGAGAGATATCGCCGGCAGAATGCGGTAGCAGATGCCCTCCGTAGTGGGCGACCTCGAGCGATCACTGCGGCGCAGGATCGCAACATCCGGGTACATCACCTGCGTCATCGAACAGCTACGGCGACCAGTACCGCTCGACAAATACCAGGATTGAGGAGGCTTTCTGCACAGACCGTCAGGAACTGGTTGAGAGAGGCTGGTTTACGTGCCAGAAGACCATATTTTGCTTCGACAACAACATCGTCGACATCGAGTTAAATGGTGCACCAACGCTCAGCCCTGGAACCCACATAATTGGCGTAGAATCTGGTTAAGTGATGAATCACGATTTCTATTGGAACGACGCGATTGAAGAATGCGGGTGTTCAGACGTCGACGTGAACGTTTCGCCGACGCTTGCGTTCCCCAGGTGGACAGATTCGGCCGGTACAGTGTTATGATGTGGGGAGCGATCACCTGCCGTAGGAGAAGTGATTTGGTGATGATCCAGGGCAACCTGACAGCTCAACGGTACTGTGACGAAATTCTACGCCCACACCTCCTTCCAATCATTGATCGCCAGAGGGAGTTGTTTCAACAGGACAATGCCAGGCCCCACACAGCACGTCACACTAGACTTCCTCCAGAACCACAACGTCAATGTGCTCACCTGGCCCTCAAGATCACCGGACTTAAACCCGATCGAACATCTGTGGGATGCCCTGGACAGACGGGTGCGACGCCGTAACCCTCAGCCCCAGACACTTCAGCAACTCGCACAGGCACTACAGGCAGAGTGGGCTGCCATTGGGCAACACGAGATTCTAAGACGGTGGTCACACGAGGTATTGACTTCAGCGCCACCACACGTCTCCATGTGACACTCAAACTGACTTTCCTCGAGTTGGTGCCAAAGACGGATAAGTCTGAATTCCCAGTTTGCAATTTCGCTATATTTCATTGATTCATAAAGCCTACAAGATGTTTCAAAATTAACAAAAAAATACAGTTGAAATTCCTATATGAGTATATTTGCCATTAGGGTCCGTGTATCCAGATAGTAGTTTGATTAAGGTTTTATATGTTCCTTTGCTCTGGTGACATATTGATACTATGAAAGATGTGGGGTGTGGCGACACTTTTCCATGTGTTTATTATAAACTGGTTGCCTGTTTCAGAATGAACATGTCTGTCTGTGTGTCTGTATAGGGAACCCTTGTCCTTCTCCCAATTCCGCCGAAAAGTCACGAACAAGTCCCTGTTCCTACCTGGAACCCCGCCGCAGAGACACGGACATGTCCCTGTTCCGTCCTGGAATCCCACCGTAGAGACACGGACAAGTCCCTGTTCCGTCCTGGAATCCCACCGTAGAGACACGGACAAGTTTCTGTTCCGTCTTGGAATCCCGACTGGGAGACACGAACAAGTCTCTGTTCCGTCCTGGAATCCCACCGTAGAGACACGGACAAGTCTCTGTTCCGTCCTGGAATCCCGACTGGGAGACACGAACAAGTCTCTGTTCCGTCCTGGAATCCCGACTGGGAGACACGGACAAGTCTCTGTTCCGTCCTGGAATCCCGATTGGGAGACACGGACAAGTCTCTGTTCCGTCCTGGAATCCCGACTGGGAGACACGGACAAGTCTCTGTTCCGTCCTGGAATCCCGATTGGGAGACACGGACAAGTCCCTGTTCCGTCCTGGAATCCCGACTGGGAGACACGGACAAGTCTCTGTTCCGTCCTGGAATCCCGACTGGGAGACACGGACAAGTCTCTGTTCCGTCCTGGAATCCCCTGGAATCGGACAAGTCTCTGTTCCGGTCCTGGAATTGACTGAGACACGGACAAGTCTCTGTTCCGTCCTGGAATCCCGATTGGGAGACACGGACAAGTCTCTGTTCCGTCCTGGAATCCCGACTGGGAGACACGGAACAAGTCCCTGTTCCGTCCTGGAATCCCGACTGGGAGACACGGACAAGTCTCTGTTCCGTCCTGGAATCCCGACTGGGAGACACGGACAAGTCTCTGTTCCGTCCTGGAATCCCGACTGGGAGACACGAACAAGTCTCTGTTCCGTCCTGGAATCCCGACTGGGAGACACGACACAAGTCTCTGTTCCGTCCTGGAATCCCGACTGGGAGACACGGAACAAGTCGTCCTGTTCCGTCCTGGAATCCCGACTGGGAGACACTGGGAGACACGGACAAGTCCTGTTCCGTCCTGGAATCCCGACTGGGAGACACGGACAAGTCTCTGTTCCGTCCTGGAATCCCGACTGGGAGACACGGACAAGTCTCTGTTCCGTCCTGGAATCCCGACTGGGAGACACGGACAAGTCTCTGTTCCGTCCTGGAATCCCGACTGGGAGACACGGACAAGTCTCTGTTCGTCCTGTGGGAGACACGGACAACAGACCCGTTCCGTCCTGGAATCCCGACTGGGAGACACGGACAAGTCCTGTTCGACTGGGAGACACGGACAAGTCAAGTCTGTTCCGTCCTGGAATCCCGACTGGGAGACACGGACAAGTCCTCTGTTCCGTCCTGGAATCCCGACTGGGAGACACGGACAAGTCTCTGTTCCGTCCTGGAATCCCGACTGGGAGACACGGACAAGTCTCTGTTCCGTCCTGGAATCCCGACTGGGAGAGACACGGACAAGTCTCTGTTCCGTCCTGGAATCCCGACTGGGAGACACGGACAAGTCTCTGTTCCGTCCTGGAATCCCTGGATCCTGGGAGACACGAACAACTCCTGGAAGTCAAGTCCCTGTTCCGTCCTGGAATCCGACTGGGAGACACGGACAAGTCTCTGTTCCGTCCTGGAATCCCGACTGGGAGACACGGACACAAGTCTCTGTTCCGTCCTGGAATCCCGACTGGGAGACACGGACAAGTCTCTGTTCCGTCCTGGAATCCCGACTGGGAGACACGGACAAGTCTCTGTTCCGTCCTGGAATCCCGACTGGGAGACACGGACAAGTCTCTGTTCCGTCCTGGAATCCCGACTGGGAGACACGGACAAGTCTCTGTTCCGTCCTGGAATCCCGACTGGGAGACACGGACAAGTCTCTGTTCCGTCCTGGAATCCCGACTGGGAGACACGGACAAGTCTCTGTCCGTCCTGTTCCGTCCTGGAATCCCGACTGGGAGACACGGACAAGTCTCTGTTCCGTCCTGGAATCCCGACTGGGAGACACGGACAAGTCCCTGTTCCGTCCTGGAATCCCGACTGGGAGACACGGACAAGTCTCTGTTCCGTCCTGGAATCCCGACTGGGAGACACGGACAAGTCTCTGTTCCGTCCTGGAATCCCGACTGGGAGACACGGACAATCCGTCCTCCGTCCTGGAATCCCGACTGGGAGACACGGACAAGTCCCCTGTTCCGAGATCCCGACTGGGAGACACGGACAAGTCTCTGTTCCGTCCTGGAATCCCGACTGGGAGACACGGACAAGTCTCTGTTCCGTCCTGGAATCCCGACTGGGAGACACGGACAAGTCTCTGTTCCGTCCTGGAATCCCGACTGGGAGACACGGACAAGTCCCTGTTCCTCCTGGAATCCCGACTGGGAGACGGGTATTTGGTACTGGGTACCCCTTCGACCACGTAGAATGCACATTTACACGTGGCAATGATTCAAATACATGAAGACATGTAGGTGGCGTGGAGACATCCATAGATGGCGACCTTACCTTGTTATCTTATTGGCGGGTTTAAACTCTGTGGTCATGCAGACAAGGTGTCTGACCTCAGATCAGAAGGTTCGAATCCCATCACGCGAATTAAACGTTTCTGGAAGTGTGCATTGTGTACGTAAAGATCGATGTAAGCTGTTTTGGAGAGAGCGTCCTTTTGTTGAAAATGTCTTGTGCCATACATCAATGTGGTGCGTTACTATGTTTGTTTCAACTGACGAAATTCAAAACTATTTACCTCTGAAGAGAGTAAGCCAGATGAGCGCTTTTTCCATCTGCAAATAAACGTCAATCATGAAAGCACTAGTTGTATTTCCCATTTCCTGAGATTTTGATACTGCGACTAATTCATTTTCACGCGTTTCTGAATCTCTGATAGTGTGCATATTATAAGATACATACTTTATCCAGTAATTAACAGAAATATACATGTTCATTATACATGTTCAATGTACCTTTCAACGATGCATTTCGTAGAAGGTTTTACATATATTGTAGCCTAGTAATTAAAACGTTCGCTCGTCACGCAGAACACCCGGGTTCAAGTCCCCACATGGGTACAGTGTGTGAAGCCCATTTCTTGTGTCCCCCGCCGTGATATTGCTAGAATATTGTTAAAAGCGGCGTAAAACTAAACTCACTCACTCACTTTAAGAGGCGACTAACGGGAGTAGGATGATCATGGATTGAAACTTATGACATCAGTTACTGGTCAAGACTCGATTATATGGAGACGACAGCCACAGAGCACCAATATTGCTGAGTATGGCGTTAAAAACTACGTCCAGTAAAGACAATGATAAATATGTCCATGTTCACTAACCTTGTTAGTATCACCTAGGATCAGCTGGGGTGATCGTCAACAGGCAAACGCTTCTATATCTGGCAGATTTCAAACTACCACTTGTTCATTAATCAACATCGATCTATGGCAACCAAACAAAAACTGCGTATACATTATTGTGTATGTCAGCAGTGAATTGCCTTTATCGATCGGCTTTCTTACTGAAACACACAGCATCGTTTGTGTAGCAGAATACCAAATTGGATCAGTTGAGTCTATTCCGCTGTCGTCATCGAAATATATTTTCTGTAAATCGATAAGCAGTGTAAACATCTAGAGAAACTCGTGAAAAAGAATTGTCCATGTTCTCGTGAAACGTTAAGAGTTATAAATTAACTGCACATTTGATTGATTCTGAGAATAATTATGTTGTCGTGCAGCACTACCAAATAGTGATAATGTCAGGTTTTCGTAAAAATTATTATCATTATGCTAATACTTTTGTGGAGTGCCAAGATCAAGCTCTGCTGCTCAAAGGCGCTTTGAATTTGTTTTTCCCGGGATCATTGGATGTCGATCTCAAAAGGCACATCGTATCATCAATTTCAACGCCCTGGGTACCCCTCGTTCACAGCTTGGTGGACTGGGACATATAGTCAGAGTACATTTTCCACGTTTACTGCACGTTGCTGTACCCGCAACTAGGTGTTTGTAGTATTCATGTGCCCACCATCTGGTCATATGCCAACGGGTTCAAGTGCACAGGGTTGTGTACTGTACAGTAGGGGTTGTGACAACACTGAAACACAAAGTTGAATCAAAGGTTTTTACACCCGGTTAAGGATAGGCTCGATCCCGACACCTCAAGCTCGCTGGATCACTAGCCTGTCACCTTAGACAGCTCGTCAACCACGCCCCACGTGATCTGAAAAGGTGAGCGTACCCTGTCCACCAGTTACAAATATATGCAAAAGTCAATTGTTTTCCTTTAAAAGCACAGGAAATACGGAACAAGAAAACAAAAATCCAGAACTGCATCAGACATATTTGCTTTGTCTCTGATGTACCATGTTCATACAATGTGACATATACTCCTGCTAATTACCTATAAACTGTACATGGATAGATCCGTACCCTTAAACGTCATATTGCAACATGTACGGTAAGTATCAGAAAATGTCGTGGCAAACTCGGGGTACGAAGTTAAGCAAACAAACCTTTAAAACATATGGATTTTGGAAAGTTTACAAATTTGATTATGCAAATATGTAATTATTTCGTCCAAGATACAAACATGGCAGTTTGAGTTAAGGCTGGTCTGGACAAAGTTAAATGTATAATTGTCCTTGTTCCTTGCTAATTAGCAATTGACGTTCTCGTACCTATTCGTTACGACTGTTTACCTTCATAAGCAGACTGCTGATTATATTGACTCCTGGAATGACACACAGATACACATAATGCAACATTGTTAAAGAAGCAGGTAGTCATTGTGCCATGCCTATCTGCCATCGTGGTCGGTATATCCATTGTAAACAGGACAAGATGGTCCCCAAACAATGGAACATTGTTAAAAGCTGACAACAGTCACTGTTTGCTGTCTCTGAAAAATCGTGGTCAAAACACGTATATCAATGTAATCTGTGCACATTTCTACCAACGTAGATACTATATACCTCGTTAGGATGAGAAAGCCACAATACCTCGGTGCGCCTAGTGGCTGCAAAGGTTGTATACTCCCCAGGGAGTTGAGATTGATAATACGATGTGCAGTTGAGATTGACATCCAGTGATCGAGGGAAAAAATACCAGCGCCTTGAGCAAGCACTAGTTGCCTGGATATGCGCGCTATATAAATATCATATGAATATATATATATATTCATATATTGTACGTGTAGATTGATGGGATTCACAAAAATGTATATCCGTTTATAGCACTTCATTTAATGTGAAGTCCGCAAGACGATGTAAACGTTGATTTGTCAAAACGACCATGGGCACCTAACACCGGAACATGTACTCTGCTCCTTTCGCGCCAACTAGATAGCAATTCGATAGTGCCCACTTTTCCAGATATGCCTTCACTTGAAAACCCCGGATGTGAATTCAGTCCAACAACGTTGAATGTAAGATGAAGGCCGGATCTGAATTCAGTCCAACAGAGTTGTATGTAAGATGAAGGCCGGATTTGAATTCATTCCAGCAAGGTTGTATGTAAGATGAAGGGACCTGCGTAGGTAGTTATCCGGGGTTCGAAACAACCGCAAAGTTATAGCTAAAGAAGCAGTACGGATGAACTCAGCTTTTACTTCGAGACAGCCGTGATTTCGAATTCAAAGTTCGACAAAGGAGACCCGTGAAGGTCCGGGTTAGAATATTGATCTTCAGTAACCCATCCTTGTCGTAAGAGCTAGGCGACTAACGGGATTGGGTGGTCAGGCTCGCTGACTTGGTTGACACACGTCATCGGTTCCCAATTGCGCAGATCGATGCTCATGTTGTTGATCACTGGATTGTCTGGTCCAGACTCGATTATTTACAGACAACCGGCATATAGCTGGAATATTGCTAAGTGCAACTAAACTCACTCACTTACTCGACAGAAAGGAGTTTGGCTGCCTCTAGTACCATGGTGCTGTGGATGATGGTTTGTAATACATTGATGAATCTGCAGGAAGACAGGATCACTCAGGCTCAGGTAACAACTCACGCTGTGCTTCTGTATGTTCCGATATATGTGTTCGCGTACGTCAAGATACGCTGCGATACGTTACGTTGTGATGCAATATATGTTCTCAGAATGAGGCTTCACGAGAAGCCATGTTCAATTACGTCACATACGTTGTTATGTAAGCGATGTTATAACATAACACCTTTCTGATGGTGTTACGTGAAGTGATGATATAACGTAACACCTTTCTGATGGTGTTACGTGAAGTGATGATATAACGTAACACCTTTCTGATGGTGTTACGTGAAGTGATAATATGACGTAACACCTTTCTGATGATGTTACGTGAAGTGATAATATGACGTAACACCTTTCTGATGATGTTACGTTAAGTGATAATATGACATAACAACTTTCTGATGATGTTACGTTAAGTGATGATATAACGTAACACCTTTCTGATGGTGTTGCGTGAAGTGATGATATAACATAACACCTTTCTGATGGTGTTGCGTGAAGTGATGATATAACGTAACACCTTTCTGATGGTGTTATGTAAAGTGATGATATAACATAAGAACTTTCTGATGGTGTTGCGTTAAGTGATAATATGACGTAACACCTTTCTGATGGTGTTACGTGAAGTGATGATATAACATAACAACTTTCTGATGGTGTTGCGTGAAGTGATGATATAACGTAACACCTTTCTGATGGTGTTACGTGAAGTGATGATATAACATAACAACTTTCTGATGGTGTTACGTGAAGTGATAATATGACGTAACACCTTTCTGATGATGTTACGTGAAGTGATGATATAGCGTAACACCTTTCTGATGGTGTTGCGTGAAGTGATGATATAACATAACACCTTTCTGATGGTGTTGCGTGAAGTGATGATATAACGTAACACCTTTCTGATGGTGTTACGTGAAGTGATGATATAACATAAACACTTTCTGATGGTGTTGTGTGAAGTGATGATATAACATAACACCTTTCTGATGGTGGAACGTGAAGTGATCATATAACGTAACACCTTTCTGATGGTGTTACGTGAAGTGATGATATAACGTAACACCTGATGTTACGTTAAGTGATAATATGACATAACACCTTTCTGATGATGTTACGTTAAGTGATAATATGACGTAACACCTTTCTGATGGTGTTGCGTGAAGTGATGATATAACGTAACACCTTTCTGATGGTGTTACGTGAAATGATGATATAACGTAACACCTTTCTGATGGTGCTACGTGAAGTGATAATATGACATAACACCTTCTGATGATGTTACGTTATGTGATGATATAACATAACACCTTTCTGATGGTGTTACGTGAAGTGATGATATAACGTAAGCACCTTTCTGATGGTGTTACGTGAAGTGATGATATAACGTAACACCTTTCTGATGGTGTTACGTGAAGTGATGATATAACGTAACACCTGATGTTACGTTAAGTGATAATATGACATAACACCTTTCTGATGATGTAACGTTAAGTGATGATATAACATAACACCTTTCTGATGATGTTACGTTAAGTGATGATATATCGTAAAATAGCGTAATATGACTATGTTGCTTCACGTTATAATATATTATGTTACGTCATATTACGCTGTGTTACGTACTAGTATACATTATGTTTTATTATTTAACTTGTTTGTTGTGTCATGTGTCTTATTTAACTGTAATGAAGTTGTGTTTCTCTAAAAGCAGATGCTAATATGCACAGTGATTGAGTGTGTGTGGTTTTAGGCCGCTTTTAGCAATATTCCAGTAATATCACGGCGGGGGACACCAGAAATGGGCTTCACACATTGTACCCATGTGGGGAATCAAACCCAGCGAATGCTTTAACCACAAGGCTACCCCTTCCTCCCCGAAAATTTGCATATCAAGCATACAAAATGTGATGAGTTTACAAAGTATGGGCATTGCATTCATCTATAGGTATTATCAGAATGGTCACATAACTAGTTTTTATCAACAAATGTTCAGCATGAAATTGTTTGAACTTTATTAAAACATTTAAACCAGGATGTTCTACGTATTAAAATATATTCTTGAAGCATCATTTCCTTACCTTAATTTCTCCTCCATTCAGGTACCAAAGGCGCGATTAATTAATAATGTCGATTTCGTAAAAACATGAGATATATATTCTTGGAATAATATTTAGCCATTATATAAATGCTTGTAAACATCAGTCACATTAATAATGTTATAACTTCTAGCCATTAATGTTACAACGAAGAGATTCAAAACTTTTCATCTCTGCTGGGTGTTAAACTTGTGTTGATGTTAGCCAGTCGATGTGAATTGCAAATCCTCACATAGCATTGCCTTTGTTCCTTTCAATGAAAACTATTACTGAAAGAATAATTTATACCGGATTTTTGAATATCAAAATCTTAAGAACTGGTAGAGTTAGTCTTCAAGTTATAGACACTGGGCTCATTAAGATGTAACGTCCATATTTCAAAAACGCATATAGCATTCCATTTGTCTGTCATGTTGGGATGTTGAAATACTTATCGGTGTTGATTTAGGCGTGTGGAAAGAACAAAGCATTATATAAAGAACTGTCTGGTACATACAGTCTCGTTTTCACAGACACAGAAACGCCTGTTATTCAAGACATCACTCATCCAAACCACCGGAGTTCATTCTCACGATGTAAGATTGGCACAGGTCTCCTACAACGTTATCTGTACTTTTAATTGCTGATGGACAAGGCCAGTTATTGAGCCGCTTGTAAAAGGAAAACTCTCAAGATTTTGTACAATGATATGAGGTTTCCATTCTAGATCGCTGAGACAAGAGGAACGCCATAACGTGGCTCACGAAACGGCAGGTATGCTGAGACAAGAGGGGAGATTGATTGTAAAAGTGTAAGTATAGAAGAAGAATGGTCACTTCTACTATGGCCATCATAAGAGATTTGAATCTCTATTGAATAAGTGGAATCGATTAGTTCCCGGAAAATACATGCTTCTATATGTTGATTTATCATCAGTCAGCTTGAATCTGACGTTTGACTGAGTGATTATGAGTTCATAGTTCGCCAAATCCAGTCTGAAAGCATGTAATATCTATCATGACACTATGATATAAACCAGCAAGTAATGTTGTGACTTGTTATAATCAAAACAAGTTTCAAAATATTAACGTTGTTTTCATTTTGTTATTTTTAGAATGTTTACATATTGATTTAAGTGAGTGACTTTAGTTTTACGCTGCACTCAGCAGTATTCTAACTATATGGCGACGGTCTGTAATTAATCGAGTCTGGACCAAACAATCCAGTGATCAACAGCATGGGCATCGATCTACGCAATTAGGAACCGATGACATACGTCAACCAAGTCAGCGAGCCTGACCACCCGATCCCGTTAGTTGCCTCTTACGACAAGCATTGGTTACTGAAGATCAATTCTTCACTATTGAATATAATAATTCCAAGGCACCACAAGTGTGCTTTTGTTTGTACATCTAGTACATTCTGACGTTCCTGACTGCCATGGCATCTATGCCAAAATATCAACAAAACACATTGTACAAGTGGAATTAGAAAATTGATTATCTGAGTTGATTTTTAGTCTCGGGGAAAAGAAATAATTTAGTTGTCTCCGTATTTTCAAAACCATGACAAATCTACAAACATCAGCTAGTGCCACGGGCTGTTGGAGATTTGTAACGGTGTTATCTGTTTAGAATGATGGATCAATAAGCGAATGTCAATAACAGCTGGAACATTCACTTGACTGACTGTTTACTCGTTACCAAAGCAGAAGGCGAGTAAACAATTGTTCTGGAGAAGTCTCAGTGAAGGTACAAACATAAAAACCACTTAAAAGAAGATAAACGACTAGCCATTTTTACATATCACTTGAGGTATGTCATAATTAACTATTGAAACGGCAGAGAATCAGATGATTGGAAGCAGGGCAAGCAGTTCTCTGAATGTGATTTGGAGAATTCTTAATACAAACGATGATGACATAGACGGTAATGATAATAACGGATGGCAAAGAAAACGATGACTGTTCTACCAAATGTTGACTAACTACCTACAACATTCTACTTTACCGATAAAAATATGATTCTGATTTTGATTTGAGTCAAAAGTACGTTCCTCGTTCCTTGATACGTGGTTTCCAAAGCAGAGTTAAATTCACTTATGTCATATAATGAACGTGCATGTTATTGACTGGGCGTGTCTACATTGATGCTGGTATTAGACAGCGCTAATGGCGCGTATGAGTCATGGGATACACATGAGGGACTGATTGGTTGGTGTAATCACCTGTAGTGACGAATACATCGATTAGATGCTTAAACAACCGGTTAATACACTGTGGTCTACTGATTTTGTTTTGTCGTTTTAAAACATTTCCCCCCCAGCACTTGCAGTAAAGAAGTAAATATAATTTTCTCTCATGTATGTAAAACATTCAAGACAATGCACACATCTCAAAGTACAGAATGAACACTACAAGGATAGACACAAGTGTGTCCGTATATGTAGATCCTCAAGACATAGACCACTCAACCCCGGGAAGTAAATCAATCGACAGTGAAACTCGGGACGAAACAGTGTGATTAAATGGATTCGTGGTCTTTGATTTATTTTTTACTGAAGAAGCTGGAGTTTTTTTGTAAATATAATCACCGAATCAATATTTCATTGCGGGGTCGATGTTTCTATTTTGTATGTTCACACATAACCAGGTTGGGCTGGCTGTGAAACGCTTTGGTCGCTAGGCATATATGTATCTCTTATCTGAGCCAGGGCCTAGATTTACGAAGCTCTCTTAGCGCTAAGATAGTCGTAAGTTAATGTTAATGTATGACACTTACGACTATTTTAGTGCTAAGAGAGCGTCGAAAATCTAGGCCCAGGGCCGTAAGTCCAGTGTTCGAATCCTAAAATCGGCCAGACAGTTTGCCGTTGGTTGCATCCCTGAGTCGGCAGAGGAGGGTGAGTTAGGTGGTCGAGGGAGCTGGTTCCAAGAATGATGTTCCATTGTTATGTGCACTACTTTGACTCTTACTTCACGCAGACTTGGGGAATATCGGCCAGACCCTATCGACCGACTGATCATACAAAAGCAGGATGTGTGTGTGTGAGAGGGGAAGGGGAATAACTAGGTTGGTGATGATATTTACGATGTAATTATTTAACTCCCCAAAAAGACAAACGTGCACGGGATTAAAGACCACCCGCAGATAAACGCATGATATATTTCTTGGCATATTTTTCTGTAGATGGTGTTGATTCATTTTGTTGTATGGCAGGTATTATCGATAATTATCTCCTCTGCCTCTTTCAGTCGAAATTGGCAGCAACACCACAAATGACATCCAACGGATGGCATGGTAGGTGATGTATGAATTAATAACAAGTTTGAATTTCCCTACGTTGACTGGGAAACCATTAAACAAACTGACAGTTTACAAGCATTGAAACACGTTGAAAACATTCAAGTCAGATGTAACATATGTTATATATATATAGATAGGATTACATTCTCAGTGAAGCGCACTCCAGTACATTTTAGGTTGAGTCCAGTCCAAGACCAGCATTGATTGAAACTGTGTGTCTTGATGCTTTCAGAAAATCACCTGTTGTTAGATTTGTTGTCTATCTGCAGGATGGAGATCGTTCTTTAAAACAATGTCAAAACTATATGAGTGTCTCTCGAGAACATCACTAAATGGCGCATCGCTCAAACCTGTATCACATTGGTCTTCTCTGGAACAAGAAGATGTGACGTGTCGTGATACGACTGATGCTGCACAAAGCGGAGTTAAACCAAACTCATTCTCTCACCAGAAAGGCTCATACGATGTCATGCAATATTTCGAGCCCGTTTCTGAGTAAATGTGTTGGCTATAGTGATATGTATTTATGCAAAATACTGGGACCCAAATTTGTTGGTGTGATTTTAGTACACATGGGTATGGTTTATTGTGAACTTCTATTTTAAGTCAAAGGTTAAACTGTTTATATACTCATGTCAATAATGGTTGTCACCCCCTCCTCACCCCAACCCCCCACACACACACACACCTCACCCCCAACCCACACCCCCTCTCCAATTAAAAAAATTGAAGGGGTGACAACCATTATTGGCATGAGTGTATATAGTGAGGACATCAATTGTCAAAACATAATATGGCATGACTGAGAGACACAATAATTGACATCAATAGTTTAATTTTCTTATTGTCAGTACATGGACATTCAGAATGTGGACTATTGAGGTCGGACATATAAACTGGAACTGATATGAACTGAAACGTGAGGTCAGATGTTTGATAGGCTTTTAGAAGTTGGTAGGGTAATACAAGACACTTGATATGGATGTGCAACAACTTCCTGTACATACTATATATACCTATGTAACTATTCACTGTCATTCACCTGATGAAGGGGCAAGTATTAGCTCAGAAACGTCGTGTGTAAATAATAAAGAAGTCGCACATCCATATCAAGTGTCTTGTATGAAACGTGAGGTGGTATCAGCCAGCAGAGGAGCAACCTTGTCGTCTCTTCCAGGTGGAATTATACTGAAATTCGCTTTTCAGATATTAAGAGGGGGATAAGCCAATTCCAAATGTCCAAAACCATAAACAATGCGTGACCATGACAACCGACACACCGTGTGAAACAGGACAGTTGTACGCCGTTTTAAGTCTTAGTACATTAGTAACCCCTGTTCTTGTCGTTTTTGGTGGTCTTGGGGACAACGACGATGTTCAGCAGTCGATGGAGTGGTCATCTGTCCGAACTACCCTGTAGCCGCACCTGTTGTTGAAGGCTCGAACCACCTGGCACCACTCAGGCATCACGCTTGCGCTGTATCTGCCAATTCTGATGACAATAAACGAAAGATGATAATATACTTTAAGAACTTCCATTTCTTTCTTAATTGGTAAATATTGAAGACATCTTCCTCATACACTGCAGTTCTTCTTCTTCAGTTCTCATATCAGATGTAATTCTCTGTTATTCTGTGGGATATTACAAAATAGCTGTTTAATCAACACTGCACGGGACAGAAGAGATAGCAGCAGTCAATTGCTGGTCGTGCGAGGCGAGTAAGTTGACTCGGGAAACTACACAGTGATTTGGTTGACTGGATGTGCTCTCAATCTCTTTTTCTCTAGCCTAGTCTACGTCATGTACAGCTTTCATGCAACTGGACTGATTGTTTTGACAGCTGTATTAAATAACATTTCTTTGCCCACTTACTAAACGCGGTATATAAGGGGCAGTGTCACTAGAATATCGTAATGCATGCTAGTAACTAGCTCTTGACATTACCATACAAAAGGTTCTAAACGTGCACATCGTGTGGTAAAACCACCCTGGGCAATGATTACTGTTAAACATAAATGAAGTGACATTTCGTACATCTTCAGGTATCGGTGATGAAGCCAGCCAACACTCACCCGCAGCATTGAAGACCGCGCATGGAGCATGTGCACAGCTTGCAGTCGGAGGCTATCCCTTTCTGACCGGGTCTCAGGAGGAGGTCAAGATAGGGACAGTGAAAAAGGAGGTCACCTTCTGTAAAAGAAATTTAGTGATTGGATATATTTAAATAATGGTGCAGTTTTCAATGGACTTGGGGAAGAATTAAAAATAAAAAAAGGGGAGATTGTCGTAGTCGTGTGAAATAATGATATTTGTGGTAAGCTTGTCTCGAAATGTGGATCACGTCTCTGGTTTAGTGGATAGAGCGTTCGCAGGAAGAGAGGAAGTTCGGTGGTTCGATACCCGGACTTCGTCATACACTGTCCTGTCTAAATCTCCCCTGTACAGAAAATAATTGCAAGGTCTGGAGAGCTCTGGTGGTATGATTAGGCTATTGACCAATCAGAGTTCGACTAATGTATCTTAAGGGTAATAATATTAGTTGTCCGTCTGTCTCGAAGGGTGAAGGGGATCATTAAATCTTTTTGACGAGACTGGGGTGTGTGTGTGTGTGTGTGTGTGTGTGTGTGTGTGTGTGTTTTACATAGGCTCGTCCACTTTTCACAACACACAATATATACAAAAGGATCGGTTATTTGTTTTGTTTGTTTGTTGTTTAAGGCTGCACTCTTACGACAAGCATGGGTTACTGAGGATGGGTTCCACTTCTACCTCGGATCTTCACGGGACTAAATCAAACAGTTGGCAATGTTGCCCTATTTCTTAACCAATTTCGAGAACAATCAATCAACATGTATCATCAAGAATGGCATTTCACATTAGAAACAAGTTCTCGTTATGATCTATATAGATCCTTCAAGAGTCTCATCCAACCAGAAAAATACTTATCTGTGCTAACATCCAAAAATCTCAGGCGCAATTTTATTCAGTATCGACTTGGTCTTTCAGACCTATTCGTAAATAAGGGTAGAAGATTGTCAATAGAGAAATGTTTAAGATTATGTCCTTTATGTCATTCAGCCATTGAAAACGAAATCCATTTTACATTTTTCTGTCCATTTTATGTTGATCTAAGAACCAAATATATACCAGTGCAATATCAGTCAAAATATCCCGAAACTGCCTTTGGTCAATTTTATCCTCAAATAATGAAAACGTTATTCTCCAACTTGCCTTATATGTAAAACATGCTTTATCTTTAAGAAATGAACTGTTAAGCATTGATTAACTTTATTCCTTTCATCCTTGTATTATTGTGTGTATTTATATATGTATATCATGTATTCTCCTTGTATGTGGGCCGGAGGCCTTAAATACAATAAACACTTTGACTTGACGACATACGGATGAACAGTCGCAGGATTTGGTCGATGTAGCGATTTGCTGCAAGATTGGCTTGAACCAACACTAGTTCTGATCTACCCGTGTAGGACATGGCTCCCCACACAATGACGCTTTCTCCATCAACTCTGTCCACCTGTTGAAACGCAGTTCGGCCAAAACGTTCGCGTCGACGTCGATAGACACGTTGTCTCCCATACCGTCGTAGCAGGAGGAAACGTGATTCATCGCTAAAGCAAAAGTTTGGTCGATATGCTCGAATTCCCACTTCTCTCAGACGCGCAATACACAACAACATGATTTTCGGGATTCAAACATAGGAATTGTTTTAATGACGATTGCTATCAAAATATATGGAAATGAACCTCTGAAACGCCTGTGCGTTTCTATTTTTGAAGAGTGAATATACTCCGAAACGTTGTGTTTCTCGTAATGAAGAAGTTGACATCCATAAAACTCTCTTCCTTATGTGTATCACTTCATGTATGTTTCAAGTATAGTTTTTCCCTTCACTAAGACATCGCCATCGGTCATTGACGACTGGGTAATGTTACAGCTGAATACTCAAATAACCAAGGCTGTTTGAAATAACTCCGATATTGTAATATACACTGAGCTTTATCTACAGCAGAGGGGTCACAGGGTCAGATCCTAATTGCTGCAATTAGCTGGTACTCGACGTAAACAACGTGCTCACATACACAATATATACCAACCGTCATGTAGAAGTAACCAGCAAATCTATATGTACATTTCCAATGGATACAAAATGAAGTTCTCTATTTTGCTTGTCGTATTAGATAGTGGCGTTGAATTTGAAACAACGATATTTTTGGCTCAGTTGAACTCTGCGGCTGCAAACTTCCAGAAACTCCTTTGAGTTTTCAATAAAAACAACTGCAAACCTTTGCAGGTCAGCCAGAAGTGGATGGGAACTGGGTGGGACAGGATTGGAATTCTCTTTCCTCTGTTAACTGAACGCACTGGCAAATCCTGAAAGCCAGTGTACGGGTTCAGTTCCTTTTAGACATTTCTGAGACAACAACCCAATATTTTGACGTACACTTTCATAGCATCAACACCGATTTAAGGTGATTTTAATCATCTAAAATGGAAGCCGACTGGGTACGAAGTGTTGGCCCACAGCGTCATCGTAATAATGCATATTATTGTATTATTACCCAAGACGTTGCCTTAAATAAAATTAATGGCAATTATAATACCGTGACAACCGGGCTCTTCTGTTGTATATAACATTGCAGGTGCGCTGAATCCCACATTTGTATGGTGTTCAGGTATGTATCGCGCACACAGCCGTTAAAAAGTAAGTACATGTATACCTCTGCACCCTATACGAATCGTGAGTGTGAGTGAGTGAGTGAGTGAGTTTAGTTTTACGCCGCACTCAGCAATATTCCAGCTATATGGTGGCGGTCTGTAAATAATCGAGTCTGGACCAGACAATGCAGTGATCAACATCATGAACATCGATCTGCGCAATTGACGAATCGTGAGACACCACATGGTGGACACACGGTGTCATGCTTGCTTACTTGGTTGACTGCGTGCAAACGTACTCTGCCGACGTGGATCTTTGCTCATGATGTCAGTCACTAGGTGTCTGATGCAGGAGTATTTCGATGGCGTCAATCAGCAAACAATAAGTAATTGTTCATCGTAATAAATTCGCAATGAACTTGACATTTCGCTAACTTGACACCACTCTACCATTTTTAAGCTAAAAGGTTTTGCTTTAATTTATAAGATTTCACACAGTAGATGCCAAAAAATAAACTGCTACTACTTTTAGGTGTACTATGTACAAAAACAAAGTATATAACGTTAACCAAATAAGGATTCTTATTAGAAATACAAATCAAACATTGCAAGTGAGCATACTGGTGCATCATCTTCAGGTGAAGGCTATAACCTACCAACTTCCGTCACATCAAGTCGTGAGAACACACAGCCACCTTCAGCCTCCCACACCAGTATCAACGTCAGTGAAAGTAACACTAAGCTCTTCATTTTGTACAGCTACAACAAGGCATACACAACAGCTGCCGACTGCCTTACTTATATTAAGAAGAACCGGTGAACCATGGACATGTTCCGTCTGAAATAAATGATCCCACCTCATAACGCAACAAAATGTATTCAGCTTTAAATGGATAATAAGATGTCTGGCCAGTGGTTGACATTGTTTCATTTTCAACCATAAACAAAATTCCAAAGATACTGAGTGAGATATATGATCAGTATCAGGGGCTTATGATTACAACACGGTGGTTTCAATTTCATATGACACAGTTTGCATCGACACCGTCTGGTATGGAGTGATGAGCGTTCACAACCAGCGCCCTATCTTGTGTCAAGTGACCTCTCATTATCCTATTTCCATGTCCATTATCTAGTGATAGATAGCGTCCCCTCAGTGTGGACCAGAGACGTAAGGGAAGGTTTTCTTATGCTTCAGCAAAACACCGGACATAACGGAAGTTCAGGCACATGGCGTTTCCGCTCGCAGTACTGAAGACACGGCGATTAGGATTTATTGTATCTGTTTGGCCGAGTCTACGGGGGCAGTGCTCCATAATTAAGGGATACTTTGTAGCGCTTGTACTGTGTCGTGAAAGATAATGTAAATGCGTGTGAGAGGTCGTCCTGGCTGACTGTAAATATGAGCGAGCAGACATTATGGACCACTTTGTGTAAACATCCAACAACCATTACCTTCATTAACATGAGCAGTAACTGCGGCGCTAATTATAAATGGTCTGACCAGATTAACTATGGTTACTGATACCTTGTGATTCCTGAGAACTGCGGCGCTAATAATAAGTGGACAAACCAGGGCCCTGTTTCACAAAGCGATCGTAGCACTAAGGTGATAGTAACTACCATATCTTAACATAGACTTACGACAGTCGTAGCGCTAAGGTGATAGTAACTACCATATTTTAACATAGACTTACGACAGTCGTAGCGCTAAGGTGATAGTAACTACCATATTTTAACATAGACTTACGACAGTCGTAGCGCTAAGGTGATAGTAACTACCATATTTTAACATAGACTTACGACAGTCGTAGCGCTAAGGTGATAGTAACTACCATATTTTAACATAGACTTACGATAGTCGCAGCGCTACGATCGTTTTATGAAACGGGCCCCTGAGTAAGTATGGTTACTGATACGATGGGATTCCCAAGAACGCAAAGGTAAGCTGCGAATAAGAATAAGTACAAAACTGAAATTGTTAATTCAGTAAATGACAACAGAACTATGAACAATAGATCCCCCAATTATACCGAAACACAATTTCTCCCACAATATCTCACAGTGGGAGCAGAAATACGTACATACTAGTGTCTTGAAACAAGCCTGTATTTTGTTCTTAAATCAAAAACATGATTGGAAGTTTGCAGGAATTGTCATTTCAGTCAGCAAGACGCAGGTAGGTACGATGGCAATCATATTCACATTCCCGAAGCCTTTGCAACCAATCAATACATAATGTGTGTTCACAGCTGATTGATGAATCTGTAAAGGGAACATCCTGTTGTATCTGGCAAGTACAATATTCGACATTTTACAAGCGTTTCAGCCATCTTCTGCCACTGACAACCACTGCTACAACAATATCCGTGTCACACTGCATTAACGATCACGTCGGTGACCGGGATACAGGGGATAAAATACAAAATATGATAGTTAAAACTCCTACAAGCCAATAACGAATGTAATGCTGATATGCCCCATGATATAATTCAGAAACAAAATACAGGTCAAGAACCTTCACCATCTGTCTCTTGTTCAGTCATCCAAAGTTATTGAGAGAAGAACAGTTTACTTAATGCCTAATGACGGGTAGACGGGTTGATTGTAGCAGAGTATATTCATGATCAATGTATTGTGCGCCCGTAGGGTAAAAAATAATTATACAATCTAAATATGATATGCAAATAAATGGCTGTTGTATGGCTGTTGCAATACTGTGTTTCATGTGTGTAGTTACGAAAATCCAGGACAGGAGATGTATACTAAAAGCGCTATATGGAAGCAGTCTGAATATAATCGAGTCTTGCACAGACATTCCAGTGATCAACAGCATGAGCGTCGATGTACGCAATTGGGAAACGATGATACCCGACCCCGTTGATGGCCTCTTACGACAAACATGGCATTGATACTCCCAATTGCGCAGATCGATGCTCATCCTGTTGATCACTGGATTGTCTGGTCCAGACTCGATTATTTACAGACCGCCGCCATATAGCTGGAATATTGCTGAGTGCGGCGTAAAACTAAACTCACTCACTCACTGACACTGAGGTAGGTACTAAGCAACAAATAAGGTAATATGTAACAAAATTGCTTCGTTTAACCTTTTTAAATGACGACGAGTAACTCGTCTTATGTCCCTTTAGTAGCAGGATCTGCTGGTTGGATCCTGGAATCCATGTCTCATCTCGGTGAAGATGCTTGGTCCATCACACCGCCGTTATCATGGTGCATGGATAACTGTGATTTCGTTCCTCGTTCAGCCATCAAATTACTGAACTAATGTTTAAACTGACTGACTGAGTTTGGTTTTACGCCGCTTTTAGCAATATTCCAGCAACATCACGGCGGGTGACACCAGAAGTGGGCTTCACACATTGTGCCCATGTAGGGATTCGAACCCGGGTCTTCGGCGTGACGAGCCAACGCTTTAACCATTAGGCTACCCCACCGCCCCAACTAATGTTTAAAGGGTGTTAAACCCCGAACTCGCTCACTCACAGAATTATAGCTGTGTAAACTTCACTGAAACACTACAGCTATATCCTACCGCTGACTAAATGTAACAAGTGTCACATTACAGTAGGCCCCTAGAGGGCATTTTCACAGGAACACAGGGTCATAAATATTCGCGAAAGTGAGGGTGACCTGTCATTGGAACGAGCGCCAACAGGCAAGATTTGCTAGGAAGGGGAAGTAATGAGGACGAATGACTGTGGCTCCTGAAGCAACTTCTATCAGGTAAAACCCACCCCGTTCCTGTTTCCTCCAGATCTGGGTCACACCTGTAGATGTCAGTGCCAGAATCCCCTGTCCGATAGGGGAGTGGGGAGTAATGTCACTAATTCATGTTCCCTAACATGGGGGCCGTTCTGTGGCTCTTGCCTCTGATACTTATTAAATGGCCTTGGCATAACAACATAAGACAACATCTCAGGAGAGCTGTACCTTTAGTTACAGTTTTGGGCCCCAGTATCATGTATGTCTCAATGCACCATCTGGGAAATATGATGTAATTTAGATAGGTTCTCTTTTTGGAGGTTATCCTTTTGTCTTTTTATTTCCCCATCATTATTTTCATCTGCATATGTGTATTCAAATGAATATTAATAATATTAATATTAAATTATATTATATTAATAATAACTAAAAGACTCTTTTCTGCGATATAAAGCCTAATGATTCATATTAAGTCAAGTCAATGTGTTGGGCACAAATAGGCCTTTTATTGGCCCACGTCGCCCTAAAACTACACCATCACCAGAACCACCGTGAGACTGATGTGACATTTGTTAGCGTTCTAGTTGTCTTCCAGAGAAGGTGTTCATCTATCATCGTTACTCCTCAAAAAACAATGTGTTGTGTCAATACACATCACGCTCTGGTATGCGTGATTTACATTCTGCAATTGTGTCGTCCGTGCTGGTTACTCGTGGGAGAACATGTCGGGATGTCGTTTGTGCAATGTAGTCCAAGTATATATAATGAATCTCCTTGTCTCTCGATGTTGTTAATATATAATACCAAACCTAGTTCCCAAGGTTTTATGTAGTCTATATATTTCTAACAGTTGACAGCAATTGCTCAATCATAACAACACTTATCGAAAACACCATTGGGATTCTGAGTTCGAAAAGGACGCTGTAGGCGACCAAACAGACCGGGTGGCCAGACAATGTTATACATGCCGTGAACGTCAACGTGGTTCATAATATCAAGGACTGGATTGCCTTGTCCAGACTCGAGTGTGGCGTTACAAAGTTTGAACAATTGCTGTCAGGATTAATTTCTGGAATTTAGATGAAGTTCATACTATCTTGGAACAGTTACATTGTTTGTCATTATCTTTAAGTGAGCGAGTTGCAGTTTGATAATGTCCTTCTTGTACATGTGTTATCATCCAGCAACGACTATAGACGTGGAGCTTGTACTGATTGCGGACAGTGCAGTGGCCATAAAGGTTTCACATTCTGTGAGTAGACAACAAAGTTAAGAATGGAGACTGATCCGAAACCATGCCCTATGAAATGGTTCAAACGGCGGATCAAACAGCTAAAGAAATTACGCAAGGTACTGGAGTACGTGTCAGACGGTAAGAAAGTGCAGCTCATCGTCATGTTTGAAGGCCATGTTTTCTGCCGTCAATTAGATTAGTCCCGAATCACTTTACACTGTTTTTAGCGTTGTCTTATCAGGCTACGTCGAAATGAACGTCTCGCCAATGTCCTCCTGAGATCTGTCAGATCTGCCGGTGGATCGATTATGGTATCGGGGGCGAACGTCAGTCCATATTGCTTAAGAAAAGTACTGTCAGCACAACCGTTTGGGATGCATATGGATGAGTTTTTTGTCTAATAAACAATGCTAACTTCTAGCACTAACAGCATAATGGACAATCGCCATGGCCCGTAATGGATTTTCACCCTATTTATCACGTCTGAAATATGAGAGGATGACGTGTGCGTCAGCGTGACTGACCAGCTGGCTGAACTTGGCCAGGCGCTGCAAGAAGAGTGGGACAGACTCGATAGACAAACCATAGAGATATCACCCACTACTCAAGATGCGTCATCTTGCGACTATCGTCCTTCAAGATCGTTGGAGGTCATGTCATTTATTACAATACTTCAATACCAGTTGCAATACGTTCCCACGTATTTCATTATTACATACACCGATTACAAGAAAATAACTTATCTTAAGTTACAATTTTGGTACTTTTGGCCTATTTCGGAATAGCCCTCCTTCCTCAGAGAATAATATTGTGTAGGAAACATATAGAAGATTGTTTTCTATCATCTCGGGAAATATGGATGCTGATATCATTTCGAGGCATTTAAGTTTGTTAATGAACATTTGCAAGTTGTAAGTTGTATGTTTGAGTGGATATTAAAATTTCACGAACATGCTCGGTCATGTCCGTAACGTTGTCAGATGAACACACTAACCAGGCATCTCATGAACTGGTGGGTGCGTCCGTGCGTGTGCGTGTGCGTGTGCGTGTGCGTACATGCGCGCACGTGTGTGTGTGTGTCTAGTCGTGTGTTGAGAATGTGGTCTCTGCAAGTCCCAATTTGGACATGTACTATAATTATGATGCCGTGTTGAACACGATTAGTTTCCACATGTGTTTGTAGCTGATGCTAAAGGTGGGGCAGTGTATATTCACCTTTACGCCAACTCTCGGTGTGATAATATTTCGCAATTAGTCACGCCTAATGTAGGCGTTCAAAACTACACTCCTTTTCGAAGAGATTACGAATGAATATGGAAAGGTTTTGTCGCTCCAGTTAAAGTAAAGCTAGTCGTGAACCTGTGAAGTGTACGTCTTAGGGACATGGGAAGCCCAGTGGTGTAATGCGCTGTAAAAACCTGAACTGCACGCTATGAAACCTATGATTGTAGGTTCGAATCCCGCCTCTGTTATGTTTGTAGGTTTATCGGCGCCGTACCATTGCTCGTAGACTTCCCCACAGTGGTAAACGTCTGAAATAAGCAATACGTCACCTAAGCTACCACGTTACGCTTTTACAGGAATACTGTTCAATTGTGCGTTCATCCCAACTCATGCACTCACTCACATGAACATTATAAAAATAACATGTTTGTTTTTGATAGTTGTACAATGGTTTATTCCAGTTGTGGGCCAGTACAAGAGTGTAAGGTTAACGGCCGTCAATTTCTCACTAATATATTCTAACTGATTATTTGCACGGGATGTTTTCGTTGTCTATTCTGACAATGGCCACCCCACACTTTCCGATATTCTTCACCATACACGGAGGTTCTGCGATCATTTTACCAGCTGCTCGCCCATATCTGGAACAAACAACAATCGAAATTGTTTTGACAGTTTCAACGTCCTTGTTAAATTGAAGCTGATGTTGTGAGAATTACTGCGTAGTTATGAAAGTCAACCTGACTTACATCCAGTACAAATGACAATGGTGACTCTGGCCAGTTCAGCTCGGAAAAGAAAGGCTTCAAAATTGCATAAAATTTGAACATTTATATTTAAAGTTCTACTTTCAATATGAGTAAAATGTGTGCATATTTTCAAACACTGATATTAATTAATTTTAAAATTATAATGAAAAAAAGTATTTTTCGTGTACACTTCCCCTGAAATTAAACTGAGTAATAGCGTGTTTCGAGATAATCAGAGTGGGCATATTAGATAACATGAGCATTAACGATATCATTCGCTACATCTAGTAAAAGGTTGGAGACAAGCAGGGTAGCGATATGTCTGGCCTGAGCATTCGTTACATCGAGTAATAGCTTCGAGGCAAGCTGGGTAGCGATATGTCTGTCCTGAGCATCAAGGTACAAGTTTGTGGAGCTAATGATGATTGAAATAACTGTGCCATTTCTAATCATCGTATGTAGAAAATGTGACACATGTACACACATATTATCGCCTGTCAGCTGAACTGATGCTCATATTATCAACCACATTGTCGGATTATAACTGAGGGTGTCACAGCATGACAAATTAATGTGTTGTTTGTTGTCTAACGCCGAACTCAGCAATATTCCAGCTTAATGGCGACGGTCTGTAAATAAAATAAATCGAGTCTGGACTAGACAATCCAGTGATCAACAGCATGAGCATCGATCTACGCAAATCGGATAGGATGACATGTGTCAGCCAAGTGAGCGATCCTGTCCACCCGATCCCCTTAGTCAATTGTAACCTGGATCCTTACGGGTCTCCACAGCGATGTATAGTGCTGAAAACACGTGTATCATCATTAGGTGGTTCTGGCACGACTACATGTAAGGGATACACATCAATACACGAGGGATAAGACGCTGAGCTGGATCAAACGTTCCACCAGCCGTCGCCACCTAATCCTGAACTGGCCGCTATGTTTGCTACTGACTGGAAAAAATAACACTAACTCACTCTTTCAAACACTACACAAAATAAATACACATGCACACTCTCACTCACTCACAGAAACATTCACTCAACAAAACACACACTCGATAACTATACACATGCACACTCTCACCCAACCAACTGTTCACTCGCTGACTCACACACTCACTCACACACTCGGTCGCTCACACACGGATAGCATAGATAGTCCTGAGGGAGACCCAATCAATGTGAGTTTGCATAAATTTAGCGCATAAAAGAAGTCGGCGAGTACGTACCCGCAGCATGACATGCCGAAGTCGCCGCAGGTACAGTTTAGGCAGTTTGATTCGTCCAGGTAGTTCTCGTTCACCCCAAATGTTACGTCCCCATACTCGCAGTAGGTTTCCAGTTCTCCCGTCAGTTCTACAAACACAAATAGGCGGTTATGTCCCCTTGGTACGGTCTTTCCGGAAGCGGTCACTTCATTGGCTGATTCCTTCCCGTCATGTTGTATATATTCACTAGAATAACCAGGAAGCAATCTCAAACACCCATAACTGCAGAGCAGTGTTTGTAATAACCTCATTGCTGTACATCCAGGATATGTTCTTTGAGAGGCATTTTAGAAGTTGTGAAGATGAAGGACAACTAAGTTCTATGGATGATCACTTGCTTGATAACGGTGTTAGTACCTACACCGAAACGTTGCACTCATTGCAATAAAGAAGTTGACTATTACTTGCTTGATAACGGTGTTAGTACCTACACCGAAACGTCGCACTCATTGCAATAAAGAAGTTGACTATTACTTGCTTGATAACGGTGTTAGTACCTACACCGAAACGTCGCACTCATTGCAATAAAGAAGTTGACTATTACTTGCTTGATAACGGTGTTAGTACCTACACCGAAACGTCGCACTCATTGCAATAAAGAAGTTGACTATTACTTGCTTGATAACGGTGTTAGCACCTACACCGAAACGTCGCTCTCATTGCAATAAAGAAGTTGACTATTACTTGCTTGATAACGGTGTTAGTACCTACACCGAAACGTCGCTCTCATTGCAATAAAGAAGTTGACTATTACTTGCTTGATAACGGTGTTAGTACCTACACCGAAACGTCGCACTCATTGCAATAAAGAAGTTGACTATCCATAGAACTTAGTTTTCCTTCATCCAGGATATGGCCGGATGTAAACATTCCTTCAAGAACATGATATTTCAAATACAGGTTATATTTTATATGAATCTTCTCGTCAACTTCCATCAAAAGTTGAATCGGAGGTTGAGGTATTGCGCTCCGTTCTTGATGGAGGGATTTTGTCCTGGAGGATCTGTTTGGCGTATTTGGTAAAAGGACATGCATTTCATACGTAAAGGAGATCTCTAGTATAGCCTACGTGCATTTCTATTCGTTTATTGCGGTGAGTAATGAATAGGTACTTACCGTTTGGCTGCTTCTTGGCCCGGCCGAACATGCAGGAAGATGTGATGAGGCAAGGGATGCAGAGCAGGACGGCTACTGTCAGGGACTGTTTCATGATGGTGCCTGGAAAGAAAACACTTTGTTGCAATACATGGTATGACCCGGTTACGGGTGGTCCGTGTAACAACATAGTGTCAAGGCTTGATTCCGTATTTTAGTGGTATAAACACATGACGCTGGATCTCTGTGTTCTCTCTCCTTCTTTCGTGGGCTTTACATCCCCACAACATCTTGTAACACCTCACTTTAGAGGTATTCGTTCTTGTGAGTGAATAAGGCCACTTTCAACAATGTTCCAGCAACGTCACGACGAGGGACTCACGACATGAGCTTCGCACATTGTACCAAACTCGGGCCTTCGACATGAACGCTGTAACCACCGCTCATCTCGTATTTAATATTCATTTACAGAATTGAACATTGTACAGGATTTGTAGTAGATCCAGAACTTGTTTTTTTAGTCCCAAAGAGCATATTGTAGTATAGTTTCAAATATATCTAGGCACCCGTTTTGAACTGTACTGAGGAATTTCTGTGTGTACAAAGAGAGAAGAAAATGCCCAAACGTCCAGACCCAGCGCAGGACTAACACGTATGGTTTGGTCAGCAGAGGACAGGGAACTTAATTCCAATAGCCGAAGAGTCACTACCTGCTTCAGACATTGGGAATGTCGAAGTTGTTCTCTGCTCACCAAATCTTTCTGGTAAGGTGCAAATGGGCCCTCATACTTGATGTATATATAACTATAGTAGATACCATTGCAGTAACGATTGTGTTGTTGTATTCAACCCATGTGATGACGACGGAGCTACGTGTAACATCTTCATGGATTAAGGTTATTCGACCAGATTGTACATCATCCAGATTTAATGGACGTTGCAGAATGAGGCTTTGGGAGAGTAAAGAGCGTTTGTTCCGACACCAGCATCATCAACGTCATCACTCTTATCAGCATAACAACGCTCATTGTTTTCAGCCGTTGGTAATACCTAGCTTAAATGCTTTCAATGTACTTCATTGAACCGTGATTGATTGTTGGGTTGGTTTCATTCAATGAAGGGTAACCCAGACATGCAGTGCTTGACTAGATATCCATCAGTTACCTAGACGACTGTCTGATCTCGTTCATTGTCACGACGATCATGGATTGCTACAGAACAATTCTAACACCTCACCGGATGTACAGAAGATTAAGATGGTGGAACAAATAATGGCATTAAGCATACAACCATTGAGCCGCAGAATATACACAGTAAATGAATGTTGCCTCCTTCTACAGTTCCAGCTATATCATCGAAGCTTTAAACATAGCGTGTGTGGGCCGGGCACTAGGGCTGCGCAATATAACCGGTTTACCGGTATTTACCGGTTCAGACATGAAAACGATACGTATTGCGATACGCTGATCGAAAACCGGTATTTTGACATGCATTCAGAAAACTTCGTAACACTCGGAAATCTTCGGATATTTCCGTTTTTTGAATTGTTCTTTTCCCTGTTTCATTAGTGCCAAATGTTACTTACATTTTTATTTTGTCATGATTAAAAGTTTTTATAAAAGGTTAATCAATCATAGTGATTTTGTTGTGTTTTTGCTTTATAATCAAGTATTAACTCGATTATAAGTAGTTTTTGTTAAAAAAATAATCCTTGCAATATATTGCAATACATATAGCAATATATGCTTCCGCATCGCAATATATTGCAATATGAAAATTCTCTGCAATACCCGACCCTACCGGGCACAGTGACACATAACTTAATAACAAAGAGCCAAAGAAAATCAGAAGGCACATATTGTAATGACACTATGACTGAAAACCAGAGACCATATAATATCTACTATATGGTTTCTGTGACAACGAAAGGAAACGTGGGAGGCGGCATCTGGCAGGAACGGACACATTAACACGAGACAAACGTGATGCGATGACTAATGGTTATAAGTGAACATCTGCGCCCAGCTTCCCACAGTTAGGGTTGTAATGACTGGAATCCATCTCCCTTCTCACTCAATTAGCTAAAATGTGGGTGTGAGTGGGTTGGGGGTTACGCCAACATATTCCAGCAATATCACGGCAGAAATGGGATTCACACATTGTACCCGTGTCAGGAATCGAACCCTCTCCGTCATCGATGTGACACAAAGCGAACGACGTCAATACAAACATGACACAAGTCACTACACAATACGTTAATCTCAACCACAAACCGTCCTCAATCAGATCAACCACAAACACAAAGAAACAAACACAACACAAAACGTCAATACAAACATCAACCCGTCTCCATAGAGAGGCCATAAGGCGCGATAGGTACACTTGCTGTGAAAGCCACTCGAATGGACCACCAATACCAAAAGATGAGTGTACCAAATCCCATCCGGTGGCATCGATCACAAAAACATGCAAAGGCATCTGAACGAACAAGGCAATAACAGTACAAGTCAAAATAGGACATTCTTTGAGTGGCCTTTCAGAAGTTGGGAAGTACTATATGGAACAAACTTGTTGGATAACAACTTCTTTTATTTCGTGAGTGCGACGTTTCGATACAGAATAGAAGTTACAAGAAAATACACCTAAATAAATGAAGTTGTTGTCCAAAACGTTTGTTCAATATGAAAATAGGAAATTGCATAAGACATTTCGTCAATGACGTGTCATAGTCCAGCATTAAACTCTTCGAAAGCTTCACTCGGATCTGACAAGTTACAACCCTAAAATTAAGTACGTCGAAAGGCGCTCTATACAATCTTGATAAAACAATGTATGCTTGAAATATGGATGGCCACTTGTTTCAACAGACTTAATGCAGCTCTGCTGTGCCTTTAAGAACTGCTACATGGTGTTATTCATACATTCCCAAACTCCCACACCCTCTGTTAATGCAGGAATTACATGCCCGCGTTATGTAAATGGTAATTATTGTACATTAAAGAAATAGCTAATGTTCTCTCAAATAGGACTCAGCACACATTAACACTGTGAGTGTTACTGTTGCGCCGCTGAGCCAGACTAGTGTTTTTAAAGGTTTAGTCTTTGATCATAACGACGTAATTTGTGCCAACATATTCCAATATAAACATGTGTTAGGTGGAAGTCATTGAGAGAGTGATGTGTTATGTCGCCTAAAGCAAAACTGCAGCAATAACACGACGGGGTGTAAGAGTAATGACATAGGGCGTGGCATGACCCTTGCCTATAGTGACTGAGTGAGTTTAGTTTTCTCACAATATATGGGTTTCACGCATTGTACCCATGTGAGGAATCGAACCCGGTCTTCGGCGTGACGAGCGAACGCTTTAACCATTAGGCTACCCCCACCACACCGCCCTCGCATATAGTATCAATTGATAAACACAAAGGAGAGTAGGGGAGAGAGGGACATGGGGTTGGGGTGACAGTTGCCTTAGGCGCATCCTCAATGGACCATTAAATTGTTAAGAATGGGGAGTTGATTGGGAGCTGGAGGTTCACAGTTGGAATCTTAGGGTGTACGGATTGTTGGAATCTTAGGGTGTACGGATTGTGGGACAAGGGAAGTGGGGTGTGGGTACAATTGTCTAAGGTCTATAATATCGTCCAGATATTAAAAGTGGCGTTATGCCAACTGATTCACCGATGCTCGTTTATTCACATCCTCGCCCATGTTGTTAAGGATAAGCTTGCTGATAAACTCAGTCAAATAAAGCGGGCAATTAAGCGTTGTTACAGGGTAATCACCGGAACAGTTTTATAACATAAATGCCAATGTTGATATAGTGACGTCATGTTTAATGATATCCAAACGGTCGTGATGTTTCAGTGTACCACTGTAGTCACGACTGACCACGTGCACATTAGGATGAGGTAGATTTTACGCCGCGATTAGCAATATTTCACAACACCAACAACGCCAGGAAAGCCAGCGACAGCGTGGAGGTGAGGTGAGGTGAAAGTGGGTTTAACGTCGTGCTGGAGAATATTTCGCTCATATGACGACGTGCATATGTGTATGTGCAGCTGCTTGTACTAGCCCAGACTGAAGCTGGTTTTATAGTGCTAGCCCACTGAGATACCATGCCGCAGTGAAGCATGAATACCCCACTCAGACACATTATACTGACTCCGAGCCGACCAGTCCTTGAGGTACCCATTAATGCCGAGCGCCAGGCAGGGACCAACAAGTACCATATTTTAACGTCTTTTGGTATGACGCGGTCGGGGATCGAACCCGCGACCCTCCGCTCTCCGGGCGGACGCTCTAACCACTACACCACGGAGGCGGTCACGACAGCGTGGAACTACCGTTGTTGTCTTTTTATGTCCGATCGCTGTGTGGGTTTAATGAACCTTCTAATTAGAGCAGCTGGCATATAGCGTCTCTGGTGTCAGTGATGATTTTGCTTATACTAGGCTGACTGATACCGAAGTCGTCACCATTGCACATTTGCATTTTACCTGTAGCAAGGTAACAAAGAGTAATGGCTACCTTGATGTCGGCGTCTACGGAGAAATTTCTTTTCGTTGGGGAGGTTAATTCGTTCCGTATGTGATCTGTGACGAAACGAATGCCACCACTGTCTAGACGAAATCTCATGATTAGTTCATCGTCAGTATACGTCGTATATACATCCTTTCTAGGGCGGAAAACTCAGAGTCGGCGTTGATTGGTGGCCATTTTGTTGCGTTAAGAAAAATTCTTAAGTGTCTGAGAGTGCTATGTAAAACTAAGAATAAAATGTTTTATAAATATGACTTAAGAAATTTCTTACAGTTAAGCGTGAAACCTATTTTAAAATAATTCTTAGAAATTCTTATAGTTAAGAATTCTTAAGCACTCTAAGAATTTTTATAAATACAGCCCCTGGTTTGCAGTCTACGATCTTGTTATTGCCACATGTGTAAAATGTACGTTTCTTACAGAACGTATTAGCGGGAATTGTGATGCTAAGTAGGCCAGCGAGGTTGTCGATTTAATCTTAGTGTAAAGGGAAATACACTTTTACCGACTCAACACGCAAGCCCCCTTGGAAAACCACCATTTGTTCTAAACTATTTCCCATGTGGTAATAATAATGTAATACTCCAGAAACATTAAAGGTCACACAAAAGTATTACTGGTTCAGTAATGTGCAGTTTCCTAAATATATACGTCACAACCTTTCATAGATCATAAAAAACCTTGTTGAAATGTCCATTGTTTAACCTTGACTGTATCACAAGCATGTGTCTAGAAGTGAGTAGTTGGGCACACGTGTCAAAACCATCTCCACAGCACTAACCTCAAACCAATATATATAAACCAGGCGCGTAGTTCGGCATTTGCTTCGTGTAAGACCGATAGGTTGCAAAGCTTTATATCTAGGTATCTGAGTGCTTGCCCAACTTTCATAGCAAAATTCATCTGTAAGCCGGGGCTTTTTTTATAATGGTAGCTACGCTATACACGCCAAAACTTCCAATCCAACAGACGTTTCAATATTAAGGAGAGTGATTTGACCCGTCGGGACTCATTCCGGGCTACGAGAGTTGATTGCTGTGATCCAACGAGGAGTGATCTCAACCCCGACCCAAACAACGTGGCAGCCAGTCAGGGGGTTGATTTGGGCCTCTCACACCGGGAAACCATCTTCTCGAGCGAACTTAACCACCAATTAAGCGTTGTTACAGGGTAATCACCGGAACAGTTTTATAACATAAATGCCAATGTTGATATAATGACGTCATGTTTAATGATATCCAAACGGTCGTGATGTTTCAGTGTACCACTGTAGTCACGACTGACCACGTGCACATTAGGGTGAGGTAGATTTTACGCCGCGATTAGCAATATTTCAGCAATATCATGGCGTTCATCACCAGAAATGGACTTCACATTTTGGTGGCATAAGAGATAATCAAACATGGTGCATCTGGATCAACCCTGTTCCTTCATAATTCACTGAAGAGTAGTTTCAGCCTTGCCCCTGGTTACTCCCCTTTGCTATTATCAAAACACTCACTGGAAGGGGGCGGTAGGGTAGCATAGTGGTTAACGCTTTCGCTTGTCACGCCAAAGACCCGGGTTCGATTCCCAACATGGGTACAATGTATGAAGTCCATTTCTGGTGTCCCCAGCCGTGGTATTGCTGGAATATTGCTAAAATCGACGTAAAACTAAACTCATTCACTCACTCACTTGAAGTTCACATCACTCATCTTTGGAATCAAATCAGTCCCCAAACGTATATAGTATTCTTGTTCTCCATTGACATGCATTATTATTATTCGTTTACCTCTGAGTGAAATGTATAGCCCGGTCAATATCAAACAAAACCGATACATTGCAATCATATATATTGCTGCAATTAAGGAACACCAAATTTTGCTTTCAACTAACACAGTCATGTCTCCAACAACCAATCAATGTTTCAGAAATATATAATCTCAATCTCGATTTTCCCACGAAACATGCATATTCTTTTCACCGCAGTTTAGAGGGAAAAGCTATATAACACTATCACAGATAATTAGTCACCAGATGTTCGCAAGAAAGTTTACATTTTATTCCTAAAATGAATGTATGAAGCATAGCTCCAAGAAACATCTGGGGCCGTATTTATAAAGATTCTTAGAATTTTCGTAGTTTTGGTCTTAGAATTCCTAAAATCGGTCTTAGTTAAAAGTTCACTCTTAGAGTTATCTATAAACGTCCTTAGACTAACCTTTAGCTAAGTCTTAAGAGTAACTCTCAGATAAATTCTACTAGTCGTAACTAAGGACTTTCAGAACTCTCCTCGGCAAATAGATTAGCCAGTTTGCGGTGGATGAAGGGTGTCAGCACATGGATAGCCACTGTCTCCCAACAGGTGACAACCATGAGGCATTATTGCCCTCTCAAAAAGTACTCGCACACCACTTTCCTTCCAAGATTAGCGCGTCGTGTGTCGCCCCTGGCCAGTTTGCGACGACATCACATATCCTGTCCTCGGAATCGAATATGAGTTGCACATTGAGTGAGTGAAAGTTTTTCTGTTTACATATTCAACTTCGTGCTCACTTGGAGCTATTATACGAACGTGGGTGCAATCAACAACTCCAACAACGCCAGGAAACCCAGCGACAGCGTGGAGGTGAGGTGAGGTGAAAGTGGGTTTAACGTCGTGCTGGAGAATATTTCGCTCATATGACGATGGCATATGTGTATGTGCGGCTGCTTGTACTAGCCCAGACTGAAGCTGGTTTTATAGTGCTAGCCCACTGACATACCATGCCGCAGTGAAGCATGAATACCCCACTCAGACACATTATACTGACTCCGAGCCGACCAGTCCTTGTTGTACCCATTAATGCCGAACGCCAGGCAGGGACCAACAAGTACCATATTTTAACGTCTTTTGGTATGATGCGGTCGGGGATTGAACCCGCCACCTTCCGCTCTCCGGGCGGACGCTCTAACCACTACACCACGGAGGCGGTCACGACAGCGTGGAACTACCGTTGTTGTCTTTTTATGTCCGATCGCTGTGTGGGTTTAATGAACCTTCTAATTAGAGCAGGCTGGCATATAGCGTCTCTGGTGTCAGTGATGATTTTGCTTATACTAGGCTGACTGATACCGAAGTCGTCACCATTGCACATTTGCATTTTACCCGTAGCAAGGTAACAAAGAGTAATGGCTACCTTGATGTCGGCGTCTACGGAGAAATTTCTTTTCGTTGGGGAGGTTAATTCGTTCCGTATGTGATCTGTGACGAAACGAATGCCACCACTGTCTAGACGAAATCTCATGATTAGTTCATCGTCAGTATACGTCGTATATACATCCTTTCTAGGGCGGAAAACTCAGAGTCGGCGTTGAATGGCGGCCATTGTGTTGAGTTCAGAAAAATTCTTAAGTGTCTGAGAGTGCTATGTAAAACTAAGAATAAAATGTTTTATAAATATGACTTAAGAAATTTCTTACAGATAAGCGTGAAACCTATTTTAAAATAATTCTTAGAAATTCTTATAGTTAAGAATTCTTAAGCACTCTAAGAATTTTTATAAATACAGCCCCTGGTTTGCAGTCTACGATCTTGTTATTGCCACATGTGTAAAATGTACGTTTCTTACAGAACGTATTAGCGGGAATTGTGATGCTAAGTAGGCCAGCGAGGTTGTCGATTTAATCTTAGTGTAAAGGGAAATACACTTTTACCGACTCAACACGCAAGCCCCCTTGGAAAACCACCATTTGTTCTAAACTATTTCCCATGTGGTAATAATAATGTAATACTCCAGAAACATTAAAGGTCACACAAAAGTATTACTGGTTCAGTAATGTGCAGTTTCCTAAATATATACGTCACAACCTTTCATAGATCATAAAAAACCTTGTTGAAATGTCCATTGTTTAACCTTGACTGTATCACAAGCATGTGTCTAGAAGTGAGTAGTTGGGCACACGTGTCAAAACCATCTCCACAGCACTAACCTCAAACCAATATATATAAACCAGGCGCGTAGTTCGGCATTTGCTTCGTGTAAGACCGATAGGTTGCAAAGCTTTATATCTAGGTATCTGAGTGCTTGCCCAACTTTCATAGCAAAATTCATCTGTAAGCCCGGGCTTTTTTTTATAATGGTAGCTACGCTATACACGCCAAAACTTCCAATCCAACACAGACATTTCAATATTAAATAGAGTGATTTGACCCGTCGGGACTCATTCCGGGCTACGAGAGTTGATTGCTGTGATCCAACGGGGAGTGATCTCAACCCAGGCCCAAACAACGTGGCAGCCAGTCAGGGGTTGATCTGGGCCTCTCACACCGGGAAACCATCTTGTCGAGCGAACTTAACCACCATCGCCAAGACCCGTACTACATTAAGAAATCTGTTTCATGGCGTTTTAATGTTAGGATAATGAAGAGAGGTTTTATCTACTGACTTTACGAACTTAAAATTTTCTTTCAGTCTCTGAGGAGTTGCAGCGACTAGTTCCGTTCAGCCAGTGTCTCAAATTGTGTGTGTGTCAAGGGACAATCAGCGGGCATCATGATGAGATGGGGCTACTCCCCTCGTCACCAGCCATGCCATAGGCCAGACAGAGATACACCTCCCATAACTGAATATGCACTATCAAGATTTAATCTCTGTATACCTGAGGAAGATACTCTAAATTTCCCCAACCCGTTTTAATATATTTTAGTTATTGATTTGAGTGTTAAGTGAATTAAGTGTCTTTTTCCCTTCTATTTCCTATACAATTGCATTGTCAAATCGTCCAGTTCATAATCACTGATGGATTGCACGTGCAAAGGTCAGGCCCCGGATGTATTGACATAATAATACATCATGGAACTGGAATGCCACTGGAACTCACAGCAAGTCCCCAGTCGAGATCACAGCCTCATGTAAAGTATGGATTATGTTAGAATTCCTGAATACATTACTTCCTTACGGCAGGAATTGATGGGCAGCAAATGTTCTCAGTGAGATAAATTAGAAATCAGACTCCAATACTTCATACTTATCTTATTTAGATTACACAGTCACACCATAAACACAGTTATACATGTATGTTTTATGGGAAATACCATTATGTGCTTGCTCTATATTGGCAAATTCTAAATTCTATTTTCCTTGAGCAAATAAAAAAACGTCAGCGACAGAGAATATGTATCGAGTAACCAACAGATTCAGTTAGGACCACACAGTGATAACACGTATATGACTGGATCCATGAGAAGGACCACACAGTGATAACACGTATATGACTGGATCCATGAGAAGGACCACACAGTGATAACACTTATATGACTGGATCCATGAGAAGGACCACCCAGAGATAACACGTATATGACGGGATCCATGAGAAGGACCACACAGTGATAACACTTATATGACTGGATCCATGAGAATGACCACCCAGAGATAACACATATATGAATGGATCCATGAGAAGGACCACACAGAGATAACACGTATATGACTGGATCCATGAGAAGGACCACACAGTGATAACACGTATATGACTGGATCCATGAGAATGACCACCCAGAGATAACACGTATATGACTGGATCCATGAGAATGACCACCCAGAGATAACACATATATGAATGGATCCATGAGAAGGACCACACAGAGATAACACGTATATGACTGGATCCATGAAACTCGGTGATGGCATCAGGTGTTTGCACACAGTGTGATCATGTTCTGCACCCTCCGCTCATACTGTATGCATGACATACGATGGCGGACTGTCATCAACCGAGTCGTAACATGACATTACAATTACAACCAAATGTAACTTTAAAACCCAAAACGTCCCCCATTAGGAATCTTAATTGAAACTACAAGAAGATCTGATAAATTGAAAACTAAATTTTATAAATCATGTGTTAGGTGGGGCTATGTTAGATGATGAAGCTGGTTACTGACAAGCTGTGATGCAACCTACCTTTGTCTGTTGTGTTCTCGCAAGGACGTCTGTCAAAAATATGAGACTATGTCCCTACAACTACATGTGTATATATACACACACGTACTCTGTCGGATCACGTGATTACGCATGATTCGAGACTGTAATTGGCTCAACATGGCTTGTTTGAAACCAAACAGTTAGCCCTTATTGGTTCATGAGAACAGTACTCTCTCTGACACCGATGAACTTTCGTCGTGCTATGATACCCCAATTATAACAAATTACTGTTATTAAAGACGATAATATACTCAGTGATTGAAGTAATTGATGTAGTGTTTAAGGTTAATACATATTTTTATTACTACTAATGATTGTGCAAAGACCTCAATTATAAGGTGCACGTCTTGTGTGATCCTGGGACATGCTATCTGACTGGTAACTCATGAGAAAATCACACTTATTTTATATAATACCTGTCGTTTTTTTTAAAGAATTTGTAAACAATATACCACAACCCTACTGACACATAATAAACTTTAGGATGCGGATAAGCTCTCATTGTCATGGTGCACGCATACATGCACGCACACTTACATGCATACATGCACGCACATATACACTAACACACACACACGCTAACACTCTCACCCTAACACTTTCATAATAACACACACGGTAACATTCACAAGCTCACACATACACACGCTATTACCCTCAGACGACTACCCTAACGACCATTACAACAGCTACAACAATTACTAATACATAACGTCCAGACGACTACTGTAACGACAACTTCTACTGCTACAACAATTACTAATATGTAGATAAAGTCCAGACGACTACTGTAACGACAACTAGTACATCTACAACTATTACTAATATGTAGATAAAGTCTAGTCGACTACTGTAACGACAACTACTACTGCTACAACAATTACTAATATGTAGATAAAGTCGAGACGACTACTGTAACGACAACTACTACTGCTACAACAATTACTAATATGTAGATAAGGTCGAGACGACTACTGTAACGACAGCTACTACTGCTACAACAATAACAAATATGTACCTAAAGCTCAGACGACATAACGACAACACTACTGCTACAATAATGACTTATATGTAGATAAAGTCTAGCCGACTACTGTAACGACAACTACTCATGCTACAACAATTACTAATATGTAGATAAGGTCGAGACGACTACTGTAACGACAACTACTACTGCTACAACAATTACTAATATGTAGATAAGGTCGAGACGACTACTGTAACGACAACTACTACTGCTACAATAATGACTAATATGTAGATAAAGTCCAGACGACTACTGTAACGACAGCTACTACTGCTACAACAATTACAAATATGTACCTAAAGCTCAGACGACATAACGACAACACTACTGCTACAATAATGACTTATATGTAGATAAAGTCAAGCCGACTACTGTAACGACAACTACTACTGCTACAACAATTACTAATATGTAGATAAAGTCTATACGACTACTGTAACGACAACTACTACTGCTACAACAATTACTAATATGTTGATAAAGTCAAGCCGACTACTGTAACGACAACTACTACTGCTACAACAATTACTAATATGTAGATAAAGTCTATACGACTACTGTAACGACAACTACTACTGCTACAACAATTACTAATATGTAGATAAGGTCGAGACGACTACTGTAACGACAACTACTACTGCTACAACTATTACTAATATGTAGATAAAGTCTATACGACTACTGTAACGACAACTAGAACAGCTACATCAATTACTAATATGTAGATAAAATCCAGACGACTACTGTAACGACAAGTAGTACTGCTACAACAATTACTAATATGTAGATAAAGCCCAGACGACTACTGTAACAATAACTAGAACAGCTACATCAATTACTAATATGTAGATAAAATCCAGACGACTACTGTAACGACAACTAGTACATCTACAACAATTACCAATATGTAGATAAAGTCCAGACGACTACTGTAACGACAACTACTACTGCTACAACAATTAATATTATGTAGATAAAGTCCAGACGACTACTGTAACCACAACTAGAACAGCTACATCAATTACTAATATGTAGATAAAGTCCAGACGACTACTGTAACCACAACTACTACTGCTACAACAATTACTAATATGTAGCTAAAGTCCAGACGTCTACTGTAACAACAACTGCAACAGCTACATCAATTACTAATATTTAGATAAAATCCAGACGACTACTGTACCGACAACTACTACTGCTACAACAATCACTAATATGTAGATAAAGTCCAGACGACTACTGTAACGACAACTAGAACAGCTACTTCAATTACTAATATGTAGATAAAATCCAGACGACTACTGTAACGATAACTACTACTGCTACAACAATTACTAATATGAAGATAAAGTCGACACGACTACTGTAACGACAACTACTACTGCTACAACAATTACTAATATGTAGATAAAGTCCAGACGACTACTGTAACGACAACTACTACTGCTACAACAATTATTAATATGTACCTAAAGCCCAGACGACTATTGTAACGACAACTACTACTGCTACAACTATTACTAATATGTAGATAAAGTCTATACGACTGCTGTAACGACAACTTCTACTGCTACAACAATTACTTATTCATAAAGTCTAGACGACTACTGTAACGACAACTACTACTGCTACAACAATAATTAATATGTAGATGAAGTCCAGACGACTACCCTAACGACAACTACTACTGCTACAACAATTACTAATTACTAATATATAGATAAAGTCAAGCCGACTACTGTAACGACAACTAGTACTGCTACAACAATTACTAATATGCAGATAAAGTCCAGACGACTACTGTAACGACAACTTCTACTGCTACAACAATTACTTATTCATAAAGTCCAGACGACTACTGTAACGACAACTAGAACAGCTACATCAATTACTAATATGTAGATAAAGCCCAGACGACTACTGTAACGACAACTTCTACTGCTACAACAATTACTAATATGTAGATAAAGTCCAGACGACTACTGTAACGACAACTAGAACAGCTACATCAATTACTAATATGTAGATAAAATCCAGACGACTACTGTAACGACAACTTCTACTGCTACAACAATTACTAATATGTAGATAAAGTCCAGACGACTACTGTAACGACAACTACTACTGCTACAACAATTACTAATATGTAGATAAAGTCCAGACGACTACTGTAACGACCACTCCAAATGTACTTAAAAATATACCTGTTTTTTTAAGTTTTAACGTGTCATGTTAATATGGTTTTTCCCACAACCATGCAAAACACAACGAAAGGCCGACAGTATCTGTAATATTTATAACTTTCTGTTCAAACTGAAACATGAAATGAACATATTCTGAATGGTGCAAATTCATGAGAACGCCTATATACTTTGCTTTGTCAACCCAAATATGTTGATGTCATAGCCGGGCGTGGACCGAAAAGAAGTGCACTCCTTCTTGCGTAGGAATATAGCTGGTAGTTCTCATGTTTTTTGTCTCCATGAAGCGCATCTCCAACAAAAAATGCCACCGTTTCCTGCCTTTATCTTGCCGACAGTATACATGAAATGACCAAGGCAGAACAACTGCAGCCTCCTGGCGCTGGGATAATCTGGACTGTGAAGTACTAAGTGTTTATCTGAAGCATGTACGACAATGTTTTCACTTTACATAGTACTTTCTTTCTTTTTTTCACTTTTATTTCTTTTTGATCTGGGTACGTCATTATATACACGTTTAACAGGTCATCATAAGTGTTGTATTACATAGCAAGTCACATTGCAGTCATTATCTAAGTAAATAGATTGTGGCAAGACGACCAAAATGTAACAAAAGTGTCGTATTTGCAGTGAGAGTAGCAATAAATTTATGTAATTGGTAATTGTAATTCAATTTTGGTTTCAGACCAGCGAGAGAAGGTACAATGTTTGTTACTTTTCTAGAATATATGTATTCTTAGGTGAAATAAAAATGAAATTCAGTACATCATTTCTTCTCTCTTTGAATCCGGGAATAATGGTTTACATAGTATGGTAATGTGAAGCAAGTTCAGAAATCTGTTCTAAATGAACACTGTCCATGTGCTGGACCCCAGTTGACACCATTGATAGGGCATATATAGTAAGTCAATAGACACCCGGTGTTAACAATTATAACAACATTAGTGCATGGTGTCGCAAATTCAGTGACCTGTGTGGGTGTTGGTGAGACATGTAACGAGGGTTCGTAATTGATTTGATTAATTTACACTCAATCAAAAAGAACTATGAAACACCCATGGTCGTCGATAATTACACAAATAATTACGTGTTGCACCATGTCGAATCGCATATACCAGGTGGGCCATATTTATGAATATAAAAAAATAAAAACGTGGGAACCTTTTCAAAATAATATTGTGGAGACTCCAGACAATTGAACCTGAAACCTCTCAAAGAATGAGTTCTGTGAGTTGTTCATGGCCATCGTCAGATTCGTAACGCAAATTATGCCGTTGTTTAACTTTGTTATCTCCCTGTTTAAACGAGAATATCAAAGAGACATCTACAAACCATTTTGGCATTTGTGCACATGATGAAACGCGATTAGTGCATGTCGGAGGAAATATGGCAGGGCCGCCATTTGTCGCGTCCCATCGTGATCTCTGAGCTGACCATGACCAGGATGCTGGTTACGGGTTCGGTGGCATTTAGTTCCATGTCGGGGAGAGCTGTAACACCGGACGTTGGCGTTCCGGGGATAGCAATGATCCTCCCAATGACCGTTGGCATATGTATTCCTGGCATGTAAATTTGAATTTTTCAGGAAAAATCACGATGTTCGCTTTTGTTAAACGTTTTGTAAATGCCATCAAGATTGCAAATGATTATTTCTCGTTCGTAATAGGCTATGCTGAACATCCAAATGTTTATATGTTACTATTAATGTGTATAAATTCATATTAATGGTTGACAACACGGCAAATTTAGCCTCCTCGAAATTGTTTACAGTTATATGTATGCTGGTAATTAACATAGCATTGTGTCATATAGACAGCGGAGACACAAGATTTAGCACCGAGTGGTACATTCTACTTAGAGAACACATTTAAAGCGAAGAAACGGAGAAACTGCAAACACAGATTCTGTTAAGAGTGGGTGAGAGAGTGTGGTTTTACACCGCTATTAGCAATATTCCAGCAATATCACGGCAGGGGACACCACAGATGGGCTTCACACATTGTACCCATTCAGCGTAAGGAGCGAACGCTTTAACCACGAGGCTACCCTACTGCCCCTCTGTTAAGATGAACAGGAAGTGTGTTAAAGAATGTATAAAATACATTTATTATTGACAGCAGAAACACAACTTTATCTAGACCTGCTATTATTAAGAACAATAAACATTTACTTATTCCAGTAATGTATTTAAAAGTATCAACCATCCAGAGGATCAACAGAAGATCAGCTCTACAAAGTCAACTCTCTATATTCCATCCAAAGTCAACTTTGCTTCTTATGTCGCTGGAAGGCAAGGCGATTTTACAAGTGCCTTGGTAGCATTTTTAGATCAAAATATAGACTGCAGCAAAGAAGGTGTAACCAGGCACAGTCAGATTAGCTATGTTCTCAGAGCCCTTCGACTTTCTGCACACAGCCTTATCCGCGCACAGGACTTCTCTCAGAGAGAGCTGTCTACTCGAACCCACCAAGAATCCTATGGAATCCTTAAGATGGTTTCAGTTTAAGATTTTACATAATATTCTCAGCACTAATTGTTATTTATATAAGATTGGCTATGTTAAGTCACCAGCATGTTCATTGTGTAAAGATCCAGCTGAAACTATAGCACATGTGCTTTGTAATTGTCAGTATGCAATAGAAATTTGGACAAAATTTACTGAATGGATTGAAGGATACATGGAAAGTAAAATTCACTGAAGTGAAGAACATATATTATTTGGATTTAAAGGTAAACATAATAATCCTCTTAATGTGGTGATAGTAATAATCAAATATATGTTGTATAAATTTTATATGGTTTCAAAAAGAAGTATTAAAATATTATGAAATCTCAAAATTTATTGCCTTTTCTAATTGTAACTATGCAAGTTTTCATTCTTTCTGGTCATCCTTCCATTTACTTTTTCGAAATACTATAACTGACTGACTGTAACTACATGTATTTTGTATATATGTGTACTATATATATAAGAGGTAATGTACACATTATGTATTTACATCAACACTACTCACTGTACACGTAAAATACTTTCAATTGAAGAACATAGAGGTGCTGTAATGGAAATTGTAACATCAAAATGGAAAAAAAAAGAGAATCCTATGGAAAATGTGAAGGCTCTTCTGTATAGCTCATAGTCATGATAGTGTCAGAAGTCTGTGTTCCTGATACCTGTTAATCAACAGATTGCAAACCTAAGGCACCGCGAGCAATGGGAGTCGAACAACATGGTACCCGGGATGCACGCAGGACATTGCTTCAGCAGAGTTGCCATATGTCTCCAGTTTTCCCTGAATCCGATTAGTGTCAAAAGGGAAAGAGAATTCAATGATACACATTAGTACAGAGAATTCAATGATACACATCAGTACAGAGAATTCAATGATACACATCAGTACAGAGATTTCAATGATACACATTATTACAGAGAATTCAATGATACACATCAGTACAGAGAATTCAATGATACACATCAGTACAGAGAATTCAATGATACACATCAGTACAGAGATTTCAATGATACACATTAGTACAGAGAATTCAACGATACACATAAGTACAGAGAATTCAACGATACACATTTGTACAGAGAATTCAATGATACACATTAGTACAGAGAATTCATTGATACACATTAGTACAGAGAATTCAATGATACACATTAGTACAGAGAATTCAACGATGCACATTTGTACAGAGAATTCAATGCTACACATTAGTACAGAGAATTCAATGATACACATTAGTACAGTGGATTAAATGATGCACATTAGTACAGAGAATTCAATGATACACATTAGTACAGAGAATTCAATGATACACATTAGTACAGAGAATTCAATGATACACATTAGTACAGTGGATTTGTCAAACACGACAAAGACAGGTTTCATGGCGTGGATGCGTCTGAGGCAGTCTACTGGCCGATCCATTATCATCGCCCATGGATGGACCTCTGAATGAAAACCATCAGTATGGCAAGTATGGTAATAAAAGGATCGAGCCACGCCAACATGTCAACTCTGAGAATCCACTGACAAATTGTTGAACAGCCTCATGAAATGAATGCTATAATCTTTAGTTCATATTGATGCAAAATCGCGCTGGGGCAGATACGACTTGGACGTGACTGATCCTGAGCAGCAAACAGAAAGCTTTCTGTTTCACTTTTCAGGCCCGCGAATTTCATCCAGGTGAAGGCCTTAGTGGGGCTGTTCTCCTCAGCACGCAGCGCATCTACCCACAGCAGAATTAGTTCATACAGCCTTCCTTTGAAAATGTGTCCCTGTGATATGGCATTTCGCTTTGCTGACATTTATTTTTGTACCCTTTTGTATCGGGCGTGGACACGAATTGACTTAAAAGAAATGCGTTCGCTCTTGAGTAGTAATTTAGCTTAGAGTTCTTATGGGTTTTTCTCCTTGAAGTGCATGAACACAAAATGCAGTACAGAACCATCAACATATACCAGCACACACACACACACACACACACACACACACACACACACACACACACACACGACACTATAAATGGTAAATATATACGTTTGAGGGAAGAGCGAGGATGGTTGGATATATAGTCTTACATGAGTCCTCGTGTGAGAATAACATGATTTTCTTGTTTTGTCCAACCAGCAACACCAACTCTGGTACGGCATAACTACATGTGACTTTGTTTCGGTTACTCGACCCTGCAGCTGCTCAGCTGTTTATTGAAAGACCGTTGGGTCGCTGTGAGAACGACCAGCGAGGAGCGAGTCCGTGATTATTGCTTAACGACAGCCATGTTGCGGATATTCGTTGAGAATGTTGGGATTACGAGCCTCTACCGATGAATTGGGGATGACATGGTCACTCGGCAACCGGCAATTATTCATTTCAGTAGATATACGTAATTCAAATAAACGTCATGGTACTGCAGAAATTGTTTATGAAATTTTCTGAATAACGGCTATGAACCGACATCCGCTATTTCAATGCGAGGTGAAATTGGCTTCAACTGAAATGGCGAAGTGCATTCATGTTTGTGTCAGAGATTGGGTTAGATCGATAAGGTTGAATACTGGCGATAAGGTTCCTCACTCCGAGAGTCTGGGATCTAATCCCAGATGGGACTCAACTAGAAAAGTACCATCTGTACTTCACTGTGAAAGTGTAATCCCCAATTAACATATGTTACATTGGACCGAATCCAGGACAAAATCCACCCCAAAATTGCAACCTAGGACAAAATCCACCCGGACAAAATCCATAAATCCTAATAAATTCCACCCTAAGAAAAAAAAATAATAATGACATGTTTAGTCACAGAAATGAATTTTATTCATATCAATCATTCATAATTTTGCATATATAAATATGACAATTGCACATTTTCACATTTCACATTTAGGAAAACGTAAATGCTATCAAAACAATGCATGCAATGCTTGAGAAAAACAACTTGATCAAAGATCAGGACACACTAAAACTTTTAACAATAGCAATTTGAGAAGGGTGGATTTTGTCCATTTTTTTGTTAAGAAGAGGTGGATTTTGTCCGGGGTGGCAATTTTGGGGTGGATTTTGTCCGGTCACCCATTGGACCATTCCTGTATCATCCCTGACTGCCGGGCGACGGGCGGGAAACAGAAAGTAACATTTTTAACGTATTTTGGATGCAGCCGGCTATTGAACCATGAACCTGCCAGTCACTGGGCAGACACTGTAACAACTGGACTACGGAGGCTCAGCTCCGCTATCACGTTCATTGTGTACTCTGTGTTTCAGGCTCATGTGTCACCGCGCACTCAAAACACATATTACGTAATCCTAGAAGGGCCATTATCGCGTTGTCGCACTTCTGTCACTCTCAATACGAACTGTATTTTGCATGACAATAACTGTTGCATATATGCTGCTGCTTGGAAAAGAAAAAGAAAAGGCAAAAAAGAAATAACTGGTAATAAACAAAATCAGCCAATGAACACACGGTTACAAACTAAATTATCTGAATGAAAAAGCGTTATCCTGGATGTGAAAGACTTCAAATTAAGTTTCGCAGTTAAATTAAATCGATTCTGAAAGAAAATGTAAAAAATAATAGGCCACAAAAGAAAAGATCTTAATCAAATTCTTGATTTAAAAGTAACGATTTGGACAGAAAGAAACGAAAGTAGGACAACAAAAATGTTTTTATTCAACAAAAGAAACTGAGTGTTTAAAACTGATGAAACTAATTCAGCTTTTAAGGCAACAAATTGAAACCTACTGATGAGAAAAGACGGATTTTAAAGTAGTCGTGGTTTATATACAGCACCCTCTTGCCGAAACATACAACGTTCACGTCGTATTCTACGACATGTGGCGGTGATGATCACGCCCCCTATTTGTCATCCTGCTGTCCCGGGGGTGGGGATTTATTGGTACGGTCACGGCAGATGTCCGACGTAATACCGCTGGGGTGAAGAGGAGGAGGATAAGTAACACATCCGCCTTAAAGCGGGACTGTGCATATATCAAAATTGAAATATTCTGTAACGTCAGTTTCATTTGTTAAGGACAGGGATTTGCTAGGTACTTCTTTGTAAACTATATTTTTAGATTTAATGACTGACAGTGTAAATCTGGCCAAATCCGTTATGGCTCTCCGTGTTGACAACCCTCCTCTGTATCTGTCACATCTACACACAATTAAGTATCAATCCTACAAAAAAGTGTTGGTTTAATGTCTGGCGAAACATCAATTCGCACTTAACATTTAAAATGTTTAAAATCAATTTAGACACACTTTCAGGAATACTCTAGAGGTTAGGGACCACCTCCGTGGTGTAGTGGTTAGAGCGTCCGCCCGTAAAGCGGAAGGTCGCGGGTTCGATCCCCGACCGCGTCATACCAAAAGACGTTAATATATGGTACTTGTTGGTCCCTGCTAGGCGCTAGGCATTAATGGGTACAAAAAAGGACTGGTCGGCTTGGAGTCAGTATAATGTGTCTGAGTGGGGTAGTCATGCTTCACTGCGGCATGGTATCTCAGAGGGCTAGCACTATAAAACCAGCTTCAGTTTGGGCTAGTACAAACAGCCGCACATACACATACACACGCATGCACGTCGTCATATGAGCGAAATATTCTCCAGCACGACGTTAAACCCAATTTCACCTCACCTCTAGAGGTTAGGGGGTGCGAGTGGGCGTTCACAAGGAGTGGACTCTGGGGCGGGGATGGGGGTGTTGGAAGCTTTGTCAGTGAGTAAGTTTAGTTTTACTTCACTTTTAGCAATATTCCAGCAATATCACGGCGGGGGACACCAGAAATGGGCTTCACACATTGTACACTGTATCCATGGGGAATCGAAACTGGGTCTTCGGTGTGACGAGCGAACGCTTTAACCACTAGACTACCCTACCGCCTCGTTGTAGTCTTTGTAATAATCCGTGTGATGTAGATGATGTGTGATGTGTGATGTGTGATCAAACAAGTAGAAGAGTATTCGTGTATTCGTGTAGTATGTCACTATATGCTTTCGTTGCTCCCATGACCCGTGAAGATCCAGGTTAGAATTGATCTTCAGCAACCCATGCTTGTCGTAAGAGGTGACTAACGGGATCGGGTGGTCAGGCTCGCTGACTGGGTTGACACAAGTCATCATATCCCAGTTGCGTTGAACGATGCTCATGCTGTTCTGGTCCAGACTGCAATATTGCTGAGTGCGGCGTAAAACTAAACTCACTCACTCGTTGCCCCCATACCCAGTATGGCTGTCAACCGTTGTATGATCGCCTCTGGTATACAACATACCAACTTACGCGTACAACACGGCACAATGTAGCTTTGGAAACCCAAGAGTCCAGAAACCTTCCGCACTGTGGCCAGTTTCTGACAAAGGCGTTACCAAACTTCAGTTATCATGAATATATGCTAGGGATACAAAAATGAAAACACAAATCTATGAAATATGAAATACGCTTACGTCTTCTCTCCATCGGGTTTCAGAATATTGACACATGCGATCATAAACAATAGTGCTTTGGATTTATGCATGTATGATGTCACTACATTTCTTAAAAGGTATTTAAAAGTTGGACGAACATGAGTGAGTATGGTTTTACGCCGCCTTTAGCAGTATTCCAGCAAAATCATGGCGGGGGACTCCAGATATTGGCTTCACAGATTGTACCCATGTGGGGAATCGAACCCGGGTCTTCGGCGTGACGAGTGAACGCTTCAACCACTAGGATGAAAGCTTTTTAATCTGTCGCTTACATGTTGTCTGTACCTTCTTCTGTTATGTGTCACCAAGATACCCGACATAAAGAGTGAGTGAGTGGGTTTTACGCCGCTTTGAGCAATATTCCAGCAATATCACGGCGGGGGACATCAGAAATGGGCTTCACACAATGTACCCATGTGGGGAATCGAACCCGGGTCTTCGGCGTGACGAGTGAACGCTTCAACCACTAGGCTACCCTACCGCCCCTGGACGAACGTGAATACCAAAACGTGTCTTGTGTTGCTGATGTCACTTCATAGGTCGGCGTTAATTAGCTGATGTTGGTGGTTACTGCGTAGATGGGCATCTGAACAGACCGCTAGACGCCGACCTGATTATGTTGTCTTCGAACTCCCAACAGCGTGGAAACATGCTCACGCTATTGACCGCTTATTTTTCTACAGCCTGTCTACTCTCTGTACACCGACGTTATAAAATAACCATAAATATACATTCACTCTCGTCGCCTCCGTAAACTGGGAAGATGTCGTGAGGCGTTGCCGATGTTGTCGCGGAATAGACGAAGTGGGGAGACTTGATATGGCCTCTAAATCAGAGACAGTGTAAAACTATACCTTGTAATCCATCCGCCATTTCCTTCACTACTGGTGTACGTTCCACTGTGGACAGTAGTGAATACAAAGATCACCCCCTCCCTGCCACGCCTCACGAAGACCTGTGTTAAGTGTCTTTATTACCATAACCCATGAATTGTTATTAAACCTCTCCATGCTCATCACGGACGCGACAACGGCGCTTCATTTCGGTGACTGGTTTTCTCTTCCTGTCACGCAAGCCCCCAGAGAGACACCGTTCTACTTATATAGAACATCTTGGCGTGTTGAAGGAGAACTCGTGAGGTTCTTGCGGAAGGATACACTATGAGAACAGCAGTGTTTGGACTCATTCTTGCGGGATATTTAGTTGCTGTAGCAGGGAGAATACAGTACCACTGCTTCTTTGATGACCTCAAACGCTATCCATGTGAGTTCGAACTGTTGTATATAAATTACCGGATGCTGTTATATTGTAATGTTCAATTATTACTGCAGCGTTATTTGTACTTTGGCCGCAGGTGAAGAACTTCAGAATCCTCGTTTGTGAATTTAAAGGTCAGAAGCATGTAGTGAAAACTTCAATGTGAAAAATTGATAAATAATTTCACTGTGGTATGTAAAACGGATCCAATGTGAGTTTTTTCACCATTCAATATGTCAATTAAGGATACATGGTTCTCACCTCGTTTTCCCTTTCAGAGTGCAGGAAGTGCAATATTGTTTGACGCTTGAGCAAAACGTGGGGTTACCACTCGTAATGTAACTAATTGCTCAACTTAACGGGCATTAATAGTAATGCACTAAGTCTATTAAACCTTTCACAAATCTGTTTTCCGAAATTGTGTTGGATCATTAAACCTTTGACAAGTCAATTTTCCGAAATTGGGTTGCTAATTGGTTCTTTATAAACTATTCACCTAATACATGTTTCACTCCCTGATTAATATAATTGTTAAAAAGATATAAAATATTTTATAAATATCGTTATGCATGTAACATCGACACGACACAAACTAATTGTATTTGTAACAGGCGAATATCTAATATACGGTCAATCAGGACCATGATGAATATCATAATATGTTAGTATAGCACTACGTTCATGGAATGTCGATAATGGAACGTTAAGATAATGCTGCAAAGTGACGCTACACACGTTCGATATTGAAACATGGATTTCTGTTGTTGGTGTGGGGTGGGGAGTAGAGGGTGGCGGGTAGCCTAGTGGTTAAAGCGTTCGGTCGTCACGCCGAAGACCCGGGTTCGATTCCCCACATGGGTACATTGTGTGAAGCCCATTTCTGGTGTCCCCCGCCGTGATATTGCTGGAATATTGCTAAAAGCAGCGTAAAACCCCACTCACTCACTCTTATGTCGGGTATCTTGGTGACACATAACAGAAAAGGTACAGACAACATGTAAGACAGATTAAAAACTTTCATCCAACAGTGACTCTTGGATTTGCTTTCATGTGGCAGACTTTCTGTTTGCAACTGCATTATATCTGTGACGAGCGCAACAGGTGGGGCAGGGTGCACTCGCTTTTTGACGAACACCCGGTGTTGATGCTATTTTAAAGGGCTGCGGTCGGACTAGTACAGTCAACATTAGGGAGAGAGTTCTTATTAATATCGAAAGGGTTTTATCGCTTTTATTTGGCAATGATAATTTACCTATATTTACCTGTATTTACCTGTTTTCATGTGCATGGATTTGTCTTTATCCGGCCTTGAGTTAAAGGTGGACCATCTGAGCCTGTGTGTGTACGTGAGTGAGAGAGACTGTTGGTTGGGTGTTTGTGTGAGTAGCTGCCTGAGTGTGTGTGGTTGTGTGTGTACGTGCGTGCGTGTGTGTGGTGTGGGGGTGGGGGTGGGGGTGGTGGTGGTGGTGGTGGTACGTGGTGCAGGGACAGATACATGTTAAATTCCCCTGTGTTGTACAAACTAAATATGTATTCATATGTTAAATTGTCTTTTCTATTGTATGATCATAAACATGTGTTCACGTGTTGAGTTGTCCAGTGTTATGTAGCATAACTGACTGACTGAGTGAGTTTGGTTTTACGCCGCTTTGAGCAATATTCCAGCAACATCACGGCGGGGGACACCAGAAATGGGCTTCACACATTGTACCCATGTGGGGATTCGAACCCGAGTCTTCATGTGTTATGCTGTCTCAGTGTAGGCTACATAAAATATGCAAGTATGTTAAACTGTCCGGCATGGTATATCATTACTATATAATCAGGAGTTAAGCTGTTCAGTCCTGTAAATAGAAACATAAATATTATATTATATATGTACACGAATAATCAATGATATATCATGCATAACAGAACTGTATGTTAGTCATGTATGATATGAGATCATACTTTGCCCACTTCGTGTATCCTTACCCTTGCCCCCATCCCTACCCCTGCATCCGCGTGTGCTGTCGTACAGATCAGTGCCGTGCAGCTGTGATTGGTAGTTGAGGATGATGAAGACACGCCTACAGTCGATGCCGTAGGGACAACAGTGGCTGCGACAGCTACTCCGTGTGAGGGAACTGCGTTACTACAGGCCCCATCAATCATGTCACAGCGTGTTAGTGCCGTGAAGAACCCATTTACGATTCTTATTACAATAGTATATTGATGGGTCCGATGGGCGCCATAGGTAATGATAAACTCTGTCTGAATCAGTCATTGTCAGCTGTCAGAACATCAGATGCCGGGGAGGGGCACAGCTCACGGTATCCTCAAAGGACACGGGGGAATATATCAGATCGGTCCGATGTTCAGTCCCGGGGGTTGTAGTAGATTAGTTTCACTTACTCGAAATGAGGATATTACCGGTGATTGATAATGCCTTATGTAAGATGTTGTGTGTTGAATAATTCAAGTTTAGCTATTATTACTAACAGTTGACATCAGGCAATCTACCAGCTACTATGTTATCCGCGAACACAGGCCCTTTATATTACGTTCCCTTCACCACCGTCACATGTGCGCTCTATACTACGTCCCCTTCACCATCGTCACATGTGCCCTCTATACTACGTCCCCTTCACCACCGTCACATGTGCCCTCTATACTACGTCCCCTTCACCATCGTCACATGTGCCCTTTATACTCACCACCGTCACATGTGCCCCCTCTATAATTACGTCCCTTCACCACCGTCACATGTGCCCTATACTACGTCCCCTTCACCACCGTCATTCTATAGTACATGTGCCCTCTATACTACGTCCCCTTCACCACCGTCACATGTGCCCTCTATACTACGTCCCCTTCACCACCGTCACATGTGCCCTCTATACTACGTCCCCTTCACCACCGTCACACATGCCCTCTATACTACGTCCCCTTCACCACCGTCACATGTGCCCTATACTACATCCCTTCACCACCGTCACATGTGCCCTCTATACTACGTCCCCTTCACCATCGTCGCATGGACTCTATAATTACGTCACCATCGTCACATGTGCCCTCTATACTACGTCCCCTTCACCACCGTCACATGTGCCCTCTATACTACGTCCCTTCACCATCGTCACACATGCCCTCTATACTACGTCCCCTTCACCACCGTCACATGTGCCCTCTATACTACGTCCCCTTCACCACCGTCACTTTGTCCCATTCACCCCTACCACTACGTCCTTCACCACCGTCACATGTGCCCTCTATACTACTGCCCTTCACCTACCACCAGTCATCACACGCCCCCTATACTACGTCCCCTTCACCGTCACATGTGCCCTCTATACTACGTCCCTTCACCACCGTCACATGTGCCCTCTATACTACGTCCCTTCACCACCGTCACATGTGCCCTATACCCTCATATCTGTCCCCTTCACCACCGCCCTCACCATATGTGCCCTCACCACCATCACATGTGCCCCTATACACCATCTCGTGCGCCCTTCACCACCGCCACATGTCCCCCTACATCATCTCATGTGACCTTCACTACCGCCACATGTGCCCTCTACACCATCTCATGTGACCTTCACCACCGCCACATGTGCCCCTTCACTACATCATCTCATGTGACCTTCACTACCGCCACATGTGCCCTCTACACCATCTCATGTGACCTTCACCACCGCCACATGTGCCCTCTACACCATCTCATGTGCGCCCTTCACCACCGCCACATGTGCCCTCTACACCATCCTCATGTGACCTTCACCACCGCCACATGTGCCCCTCACTATCGCCACTACACCATCTCATGTGCGCCCTTCACCACCGCCACATGTGCCCCCTACATCATCTCATGTGACCTTCACCACCGCCACATGTGCCTGTGCACACCATACCGTCTCATGTGCGCCCTCACACCACCGCCACATGTGCCCTGTGCCCATACACCATCTATGTGGCCCTTCTACCACCGCCACACCATCTTGTGCCCCATTACCGCCACCCATCCTCCTCATGTGACCTTCACCACCGCCACATGTGCCCTCTACCATAGTCTTGTGCGCCCTTCACCACCGCCACATGTGCCCTCTACATCATCTCATGTGACCTTCACCACATGTGCGCCACATGTGCCCTCACCACCGCCACATGTGCCCTCTACCATGTCATGTGACCTTCACCACCGCCACATGTGCCCTCTACCATCATCTCATGTGCCCTTCACCACCGCCTACATGTGCCTCTCTACCACATCATCTCATGTGGACCTTCACCACCGCCACATGTGCCCTCTACCATAGTCTCGTGCGCTCTTCACAACCGCCACATGTGCCCTCTATAACCATCTCATGTGACCTTCACTCACCGCCACATGTGCTCCCTCTACACCATCTCATGTGACCTTCACCACCGCCAGCCATGTGCCCCCCATAACCATCGCTGCACTCTTCACTACCGTCACATGTGCCCTCTACACCCATCTCATGTGACCTTCATCACCGCCACATGTGCCCCTACACCATCTTGTGCGCCCTTCACCACCGCCACATGTGCCCTCTACATCATCTCATGTGACCTTCACCACCGCCACATGTGCCCTCTACCATAGTCTCGTGCGCCCTTCACCACCGCCACATGTGCCCTCTACATCATCTCATGTGACCTTCACCACCGCCACATGTGCCCTCTACACCATAGTCCCTCATGTGCCCTTTCACCACCGCCACATGTGCCTCTACATCATCTTCATGTGGACCTTCACCACCCGCCACATGTGTTCTCTACCGGAATACAGTCTCGTGTGCTCTTTCACCACCGCCACATGTGCTCCTCTACATCATCCTCATGTGACCTTCACCACCGCCACATGTCCCCTACCACATGTGCTCCTCTACACCGCCACTGTGTGCTCCTCACACCATCTCACCACTGCCACATGTGTTCTACATCATCCTCACATGTGACCTTCACTCACCGCCACATGTGCCCCTCTACATCATCTCATATGTGACCTTCACGGCCACATGTCCCCTCTACCATAGTCTCATGTGTGCGTTCTAGATACCACTTCACATGTGCTCTACAATCTACACTCCCGCCATGTGATCTTCACCACACCACATGTGCTCCTTCACACCATCTCATGTGGACTTCATAATCTCCGCCACATGTAGCTCCTCTACACCATCTCGTAAGTGTCTCTCTACTTACTTCTGCCACATGCAGTCCCTCTACATCATCTTCATGTGACCTTTCACTCACCGCCACATGTGCCCTCTCTGCACCATCTCAGGTGTCGTCTTTCATCACCGCTACACATGTCCCCCTTGTACATCATCTCATGTGATCTTCTATTACCACTCCCACATGTGCTCTCTTCTACACTATCATAGACCTTCACCTGCCATCCATGCCCCATCATGTCCGTGGCGCTCCTCACCACCCCGCCACATGCCCTGCCACCAATTCTCAGGTGACCTTTCACCACCTGTTCCCACCACAGTCCGTGCGCCCTTGAGCACCGCCATGCCCTCTACACCGGTCTCGCTGTGACCTTCACCACCGCCACATGCCCCTGCCCATTATATGTCTCGTGCGCCCTTCACCACCGCTTTCACATGTCCTCTTAATCACCTGGCGTGACCTTCAACACCGCCACATGTTCTACCATCCCGTGCGCCCTTCACCACCGCCCCATGTCTCTACACCATAGTCTCAGGCCCTCTTACTGCCAGCCATACATGTGTTCCGAGACCTTATAGAGACACTCTAGATGTCTTGTGCTACTAGCACTTTACACTGTTGATGAGACTCTTTGCATTGTTACTTACGACTTTGCATTGTTAATTTTAATCCTTCCTATCATCTTTACATTGTTACTTACGACGAAAAGAAGAAAGAGCCACGACACTCCATTGAGACGAAAGAAAGAAAGAAAGACACGAGCCACGAGACGAGACATTAGAGACCACTTACGACGACACTAGAGCCGGGACCAGGACAGAAAGACGACGACGAGCTTTAAGACACACACACGAGCCACAGGCCACACATCTGTTAAAAGCACACACACTCCTATTACTTGTTACTACGACCACACACAGAAACATAGCACAAGGTCCATGGGGATTTCTACACTTGTTACATTTTACTGTTGTTACAGCCACCACTCCATTCTGCCACTGTCACTGTGATTTCCTACACTGACATAACGACTAAAGAAATAAGAGCTCACTTACTTATCCTGTCAATAATACTTCCACTTGCTAATTGTTACTACTTTACTTTAATACTTTTCATTACTTATTAAGTTTTACATTGTCTCTTAACTTAATTTAGTTACTGTTACTTATTTTTCTTGGCATTGTTACTATTTACACGACATTGTTACTTATTTATTACATTTCATTAATTTTTTTACTGTCACGACACTGTCACTACCCGCTCCCGTCACTTTTCCTGCCCGTCACTACGTTTCCTGCCCCTGTCACTACCACTCCAGTTACCGTCACTACCACCCCCATCACTGTCACTACCTCTCCCATCACTGTCACTACCATTTCAGTCACCGTCACTACGTTTCCTGCCACTGTCACTACCACTCCCGTCATCGTCACTATACTTTTCCTGCCACTGTTTTCCTGCGTCACTGTCACTACCACTCCCGTCACGTCACTTCACCGTCACTATGCTTCTCCTGCCACTGTCACTACCACTCCCGTCACCGTCACTACGTGTCACTGCCACGTCACCATCACTGTCACTACTGTCACTCTACCCACTACGTCACTTCCTGCCACTGTCACTACCACTCCAGTCACCGTCACTACGTTTCCTGCCACTGTCTCTACCACTCCCATCACTGTCACTACCACCCCCATCACTTTGATTACCACTCCCATCAGTCTCTTCCACTCCCGTCACTGTCACTACCACCCCTATCACTGTCACTACCTCTCCAATCACTGTCACTACCACTCCCATCACTGTCACTACCGCTCCAGTCACCGTCACTACGTTTCCTGCCACTGTCTCTACCACTCCCATCACTGTCACTACCACTCCCATCACCGTCACTACCGCTCCCATCACTGTCACTACCACTCCCATCACTGTCACTACCGCTCCCGTCACCGTCACTACGTTTCCTGCCACTGTCACTACCACTCCTCAGTCACTGTCACTACGTTTCCTGCCACTGTCACTACTCCGGCCTCGACTGCGATGTCTACCTGGTTTACCAGGCCCTACCCTCTGTCAGGAGACATTCACAATGTGCCATCACCAGTGTGGGCTATGCCGCATGCATACAATGCATCCAAAACCTCCATTGTCAATAGCTCCGATTGAATTATGGCCATGGTTTGAATGACACTGAGCTAAAAATATTCATCCAATCGGATTGAACTATTCATTAATGATTACTATTTAAAGCAAAACATTTTGCATCTTTTAGTATAAGGGTTCAATTCACTATCTTATATACTGTTCCAAGCTACTGTGGGGCGGTGGGGTAGCCTTATGGTTAAAGCGCACGCCAGTCATGAGGAAGGCCCGGGTTCGATTCCCCACATAGGTACAATGTGTGAAGTTCATTCTGGTGTCACCAGCCGAAATATCGCTTGAAGTATGGTGGAAGCGGCATAAAACTAAACCCACACACTCACTCACTCCTGGCTAGTGATGAGAGAGGCGGGGGATGGTGACGTCACTGTTAAACTGAAGCTATGTGATGACTGTGTACACTGTATATACCATGATAATAGATGCAAGCGACAAAAATATTTCCGTATTCTTACTGTTATATCTCTACGTAAAGTAAAGTCTATAGTCAGCTTAGGACTACATCACGGGCATGTGTTCATTGATCGCCATAAAATGGTGATATTACCTGATGTTCAGGGAAAGGTTAACTTTGCAAATGGCCCCCAAATGTCTACCATAAAACTTGTTGAAAGCTTTACTGAGATTTGGAACCTGATGCTACAACTTTAGAGCTGCTGAAGCTGGAATATTGCACCAAATAAACCGAAAGTCGTCTATGTTTGCAATGCAGTATGAAGGGTGTATGTTTTGCATCTCTGAATCTTTAATCATATCACAATGGAATGAAGATATGAAAAGATAGCAGAGGACATAGATTGAATCAGGCTGAACGTCTTACAGTCATTCCTATTGCAGTGGGGGCGGTGGGGTAGCCTAGTGGTTAAAGCGTTCGCTCGTCACGCCGCAGGCCCGGGTTCGATTCCCCACATAAGTACAATTTGTAAAGTCCATTTCTGGTGTCCCCCGCCGTGATATTGCTGGAATATTGCTAAAAACGGCGTAAAACCATACTCAGTCAGTCAGTCCTATTGCAGTGCACATTCACACTCGTTACATTGTGATAAAGTGAAGGGGAAACTGCGATACGTACCTTAATTTGTGTTCAGCGCTTCCGTGGTCCAGTGGGCAGAGCCTCTGCCCAATGCACGGAAAGTCATGAACGGAATGAACAGATCACACCATTAGTGAGTGAGTGAGTTTGGTTTTACGCCGCTTTTAGCAATATTCCAGCAATATCACCGCGGGGGACACCAAAAGTGAGCTTCACACATTATGTTCATTTTGGGAATCGAACCGGAGTCTTCGGCGTGACGAGCGAACGCGCTTTAACCACTAGGCTACTAGACCGTCCCCCAAACCAGAAGACTTCGAAAATTAGAAGAAAAACGAAGACTGGGCGGACTCGGAATCCGTTTTGTGCATGGTATACGTATCAAAAGATGTGGCATCTTATCTCAATGGGCAAGAACTATAGAAGTTAAGCAACAGTAGCCGTCCACACACAACAACACACTAACACACATACACGCGCGCGCGAACACACATAGACACACACAACAACACATTAACACTAACACGTGTGTGCAATTTTATCAGTGAAAAACATCCCCATTTGACCCAACGTGTTTATGTTTCAGTGGAGAACGGACAGATGATGGAGTTCTGTGCCCCTGGCTTACCGAAGCTCCCATTCCTAAACAATGGCGACTTCCGGGCGACCGTGCACCCAGACCCCTGTTTCGAGTGTATGTGTGACGAAAATGGTCTTTCATGCTGCGAGTACGTATGCACTGATTCTGTTACGAAACGCTTCCATTAACTGCATATTGCCATATTTAATCCATCATCATTCTGTTTCAAGGACCGACCAGTTCGTCCAGACGCTGTGGGCTATGTTGGGAATTTGTGTTTTTCTGTATGGTTACTTGTCAGAGTGACTTGACTTTGTCCATACTTGTCTGATGGGCGCAGAGCTCTACGAGTTTAAATGTCTACTTGTTATGTCATGAGGGGAACTATGAATTTTCGTGGTCATCTTCTTAATGATATGAGAGATGTCTTATAAAACAGCTGAGTAATGAATAATGTACAGTACACAACCCTGTGCACTTAAAAGAACCCACGAATCCGTTGGTATATGACCAGATGGTGGCCACATGAATATGTGCAAAAACCTAGTTGCGGGTACAGCAACGTGCAGTAAACTTGGACAAAGTATTGTGACTATGTGTCCCAGTCCACCCAGCTGTGAATGGGTACCTCATTAGGACGAGACAGCCACAAAAAGCTGCAAGAGTTGTATACTCCCCAGGGAGTTAAGATTGATAATACGATGTGCCGTTGAGATTAACATCCAATGTTCGAGGGGAAAAATACCAGCGCCTTGAGCATGCAGTGGTTGCTTGGATATGTGCGCAATATAAATATCCTATAATATAGACTGTCCAACACCTTGTCAGTGGATGCCCTTCTTTGGCACAAACAGCATATCTTAAACGACATGATGGCATGGCTCGTTGCTTTTACTACCGTCTCCGCCATGTCTGTGGCTTTGACTCCGAGGTCCATCCATGGTACGACCCTGAACATGTCCAGGGCGTCATGGAAAATGATGCTTTCAAACTTCTGTGGAATAGGCCCATATACAGCCTCAGAAGAATTCCTGCCAACAAACCTGATCTTGTCCTTTTTGACAAAGGCAATGATTGATTATATCATTGAATTTTCTGTCCCTTTTGACAGCAATGTGATTGGAGAGATCCAGGAAAAGCATGATAAATATGCGGACCTCGCCTTTGAAATGTCTCGCTTGCATCCTAAGTGCACTGTCGTCAGGCTCCCCATTGTTCTCGGTGCCCTCGGTTTGGTATCTCCTGAACTCTTGGCGCAGATCAGGGGTGTGCCCGGGTTCTCCACCGGGAGCACAGCCCTTCTGACACTCTGGGTAATGCAGAAGGCTGCAGTGTTGGGGAGCCTTCATATTTCCGGAAAGTTCTTGGTGGGTTCGACTAGGCAGCGTTTCCTGGGAGAAGTCCCATTCGCTGTCTGGGCTGCGTATAGAGGGGGCGAGGGCCCTGAGCTGGTGATGAGCTTTACTAGCCTGACTGTGCCAGGATCACCCGAACCCTCTGTGCTGCATTTTCATCTTTAATCTGTAAAACATGATAACAATACCAACTGTGTGGGGCGGGTACTACTGGTAGAGGTATGCTTACCCGTTTTGCGGCCAACACCCGGTGCCATCATTGATAGTCAGAGATCCATTCGTTACAATTTCATCACTATCTTGGCTTTTACGTCAACTGGAATGGTTTTCTGAAGTTAATGGAGACTTGTTATTCTCTGGCGCTGAAGTTATATTTACATGTACCCAACACAGTAAAACAAATACAGTTTAGGCATAACAACAGACATGGTGAACAACCTATCGTCATATTACAAAAACTAATTTTACAATGTAAAGACCTATGAAATTATTCTTACAAAAGAATATACTCTTCGTAATACTGAAAGTATATTGCATCTGCGTTATCACATTTCTTAGCAAGACTACAGAATACCGGATACCTTCCGACATCTTTGAAAGCACGCAACTTTACTTGGGTTAGGATAAGGGTTAGGGTTAGGGTTAGGGTTAGGGTTAGGGTTAGGGTTAGGGTTAGAGTTAGAGTTAGAGTTAGGGTTAGGGTAAGGGTTAGGGTTAGCGTTAGGGTGATGTGACACTAAACAATATGGCTGGTAGGTGTCCGGTATTCTGTAGGTGTACCCATTTATTTAACGTAAGTAATCTGTACCGACCCCACGGTACACCCATGTATATTCTCAATTTATGATAGATATACTCGGATACGGCATTCTATCTAAATATACACTACCAGTTTGTATTAATAATATAGCGTACATTCTATACGGCTGCTCGGAATGTGACAGGAGGCGTATTGTCGTAGCCTGAAGTGTGTTGGTGATAACTGAATCACTGGATTGCCTGGCTTAATTACAGGAAGCTGTTGTAGGGATGGGCTATTAGCTGTGAACCAGAGTGAGTGAGTGAGTGAGTGAGTGAGTTTAACGCCGTCCCTGACAGTATACCATGTATACAGGTATAACGGCGGGTCAACCTACTGTGGGAGTGAGTGAGTGAGTGAGTTTGGTTTTACGCCGCTTTTAGCAATATTCCAGCAATATCACGGCGGGAGACACCAGAAATGGGCTTCACATATTGTACCCATGTGGGGACTCGAACCCGGGTCTTCGGCGTGACGAGCGAACGCTTTAACCACTAGACTACCCCACCGCCCCTACTGTTGGAGGAAAGCCTGAACTCAATGAAACAGATTGGACTGAATTGTTTGTAAATTGTCAGAATGTAAATCAAGCGTGTGAAATATTTTACCGGAAATTGAACATATTTCTCAAATCATGTATCCCTACAAAGAAAGTCACTATTAGGCCAAATGACAAGCCATGGTTCGATTCAGGTCTAAGGCGAGAATGCAGGAAAAGGGACAGGTTGCGCAGAAAGGCAATAAGAAAAACGCCGTTATCTGATATTACAAAATTAAAAAAGCAACGTCAAAAAGTAAACAACATGAAATATTATGCAAAAGAAAACTTTTTTGCTAATGTAGACAATTTTCTCCTAGATTCATATCCTGAAAGCAAAAGTTCATATTGGAAGCTACTACGTTATCTGGTCAAACAGTCTGGCGCGAATACCTGCATACCCCTCTTAAATCTAAAGATGATCATGAAAGTCCATCTTGTTTCTCCGACTGTGAAAAAGCTGAAAGACTAAACGAGTATTTCCAATCTATTTCATCAGTGGATGGAAAAAATGTATGTCTACCATATTTCAATAAACGAACGGGCGCAATTTTTGACACCCTATCTATAGAGTCTTTGAAGGGCATTTAGAGGTGATACATATAAAGACAAGTGTTTGTTTATGGATGACAACTTCTTTATTGTGAAGGTTCACGACGTTTCGAAGTATGTTCTTACTAGGGCTGCGCACTATAACCGGTTTACCGGTATTTACCAGTTCAGACATGAAAACGATACGTATTGCGATACGCTGATCGAAAACCGGTATTTTGACATGCATTCGGAAAACTTCGTAACACTCGGAAATCTTCGGATATTTCCGTTTTTTTAATCGTTCGTTTCCCTGTTTCATTAGTGCCAAATGTTACTTACATTTTTATTTTGTCATGATTAAAAGTTTTTATAAGGTTAATTAATCATAGTGATTTTGTTGTGTTTTGCTTTATAATCAAGCATTAACTCGATTATAAGCAGTTTTTGTTAAAAAAAAATAATCCTTGCAATATATTGCAATACATATCGCAATATATGCTTCCGCATCGCAATATGAAAATTCTCTGCAATACCCACCCCTAGTTCTTACTCCTTCAACAGGTATATGACCCTATCCATATCCAAATTTGAAATTTAAGATGTCATTAGATGTTTACATGTGAAAGTCATCATTACTGTTGAAACACATTGTATACTCAATAAGTAACGTTTTAAGTTTGTTGTTCAATATGTCTTTGCAAACATGTGTGTATCCATCTGAGCGGAAAGTTGCCAATGTCATGTCTCTCTTCATGAAAGGTGATCCAACTTTAGCTTCCAACTGTAGACCAATATCCCTTATAAGTTGTGTTGGTAAAGTATTTGAAAGAGTTGTCTTCAAAGACCTGTTTGATTCTTTTCATGCTAACAAGCTCCTGCATAAATATCAGTCTGGTTTTCAACCAGGACATTCCACTGTACATCAACTAATTGAAATATACCACCGGGTTTGTGAATCATTGGACATAAAAGATAATTTGTGTATGGTATTTTGCGATATATCAAAAGCGTTTGATCGTGTCTGGCACAGAGGATTACTGTTGAAACTTGAAAACTATGGTGTAAGCGGACAGCTGTTGGGATGGTTAGCTAGTTATATAAGTAATCGCAGTCAGAGTGTATTTGTCAATGGGTCAGTTTCCAAGCTGAGGACTCTAAGCGCTGGTGTCCCACAGGGGTCAGTGCTTTGTCCTTTTTTATTCATTGTATACATTAATGATATTGCAGATGAATTAGATTGCTTATGACTCGTCTTTGGGTTACACTTCACCAGATAACAGGATTATTGAAATGAATCTAAATGCTAATTTATGTAAGTTAAATATTTGGGGTAAAAGATGGCTAATTAAGTACAACCCAGAAAAGAGGGAGGCTGTCCTATTCTCGATGAAAAATGATATGAATATACCACATCTTTACTTTGATGGTGTTGAAATTAAAATTGTTGATAATCATTAACATCTTGGAGTTAAGTTTACCCACACTGGCAAATGGGCTGGGCATATTCAAAATATGATACAAACAGTTTCAAAAATGGTTACCTCCATGCGACTATTGAAATATGTATTGTGTAGGGATATTCTTATTAATAATAAGATCTATACCATGTTCATTCGGCCGCATCTTGAATACGCATGTGAAATCTGGGACGGGTGTACTCTTGAACAAATGAATAAGTTAAAATAACAGATTCAATTACAAGCAGCGAGAATAGTTACTGGTTACCAAAATATACATCACGTCAATTTCTTTATTTTGAGACTGGATGGGAAACATTACAAGATCGTCGTAGAAAACGAAAACTATGCTTGATGTATAAAATTCAAAATGAAATGGCTCCTCCATACCTAAAGGAACTGCTTCCTTTGAATGTTGGTTCTAAATCAAAGTATAATTCTACGCAGTTCTCTAAATATATCGATTCCTATTTAAAGACTTAAACATTCAAAAGAATCCTTCTTTCCATCTACAATATGCTCTTGGAACAATTTACCAACCACCGTTTGTAATTCAAAAAGTGTTTCAACTTTTAAATCATGTATAACCGATAACCATGCATATGCACCTCAGTATTATTCGTGTGGTAAAAGAAGATTAAATATTATTCATACCAAGTTGCGTTATGCAGGTAGTTGTTTGAACTTTGATTTGTACTTAAGGCCACTTAAGGAAGATTTGTAGAGAGTTGGAATGAAAACTGATCCTTTTTGTATATGTGGTGATTTTATTGAGAACTCGTATCATTATCTGTGTGAATGCCCATTGTACAAACAACAAAGAGTTTGTTCATCAGCAGGTATTTCAGTTGACCTTAAACTTTTGTTAGAAGGAAGTGCAGACCTATCATCATGTGAAAATGTAAAATTATTCAAGTTAGTGCAGTCGTTCATTTGTATAGCATATTGATATTATTCTGTATAAGCTATATCTCTTTTTACTTATACTACTTTCTTGTCCACTATCTGTCATCTTTAGAGGTGAGGGTATTTTAAGTTGGAGAACTTGTTCCTAAACCTTTTCTCAGTGAATACAATATGTTTAAAACAAACAAAAGCAAAGCCTGAACTGAAGCAGAGGTGAAACCCACGTATATCTCCCAGACTTAGAGAATCTGCCGGAACCGAGATTCGAATCCAAGGGATTCAAACCAGGATACATCGTTATCCAATGTGTACATGTTAGTGCGTGCGCGCGCGTGAGTACACCAAAATCACAACATATTTACATTTCTAACTATTTATTCAGTAACATTGCAATATTGAATATAAACAAACACATCGCATGCATTTTGACAATACAAAGAAAGGAAGTATGCGCACAGTACGTCCGACTCTCGAAGTGTGTAAGTTGAAGTGATATCCACACATGCATTCATGCATTCACTGAAGGCTCTTCCTGTTCTAGGTGCGATCGGGGAAGGAATCAAGGGTGAACGTGTGATTAAAGGGAAATAACTCGTGATTGACGCCTTCTTCCATGGCATTGTGTTCACGTGTGGCGCCGCTGAAGACATGACGACGCCCCAACCAGACAGTTACGACAGTTCCTCAGAAATGTAACACAACTTAAAATACATCGTCCTCGGCCATTTGTTCAGTGTAGCTATTTCACTCTGTTATAATGTATAATCGCTGACAGCATGTATATAAAACGATGATGGTTTGAACTAGAGACAGCTTAAAGGGACGGTTAAACATCACACGTTTCCCGGGTCAAGCCGGTGTAATGTTACGATCAATGACTGTTTCGATAGGGGTCTCAATTACAGAGACCCATTTGGTTTGGTTTCATTTGTTGATTTTGATTAAAGATTCATCACTTTACATTGTTGGCATGGCAGAAATAATGCATTGTGAGGCCTTTGGTTCTATATAAACAATATTTTTCGTGAAAGGAAGATTCTCACAATGTGTAAAAAAATATCGCAACGCATATTTTTCAGGGCATCAAGTATATTCATGAAACATTGTTTGTGTTAATGGACAAACTACTCTTTTTCTGAACAAATACTCGAACGAGATCCAAATTCCTTTATACCCAGGTTACTGAGAAGTTGGACGCTGACTAATTAGCTATAATAGGATTTAATGAGTAATGGTCTTTCATTCTGATCAAACTAACATGATTTATAAATAACCTCCCATTGATCTTGTGTTTGCTCGGAGGAACACAATATTGACACTATCCACCCTTTCTAGTGCCTGCAAACAACATTCTCGTGCAGTAAATCGGGAATCATACGAAATCAAACATTGTGTTCAAACATGGCAAGTTCAAACATGTCGGATATTTTCAGGTGTGTGTTAAATGTTGCTTCTGTAAGTGTTTTGTGTGTCGTGATTAAATAATACGTAACTGTTCAAGATGAACTAAATATTTGTAAACATTAAGACAAGTGATGCACAGTGAATAATGGGTAACATGCATGGTTTGAATGAAACAATTTCGGAAGTGATACATGTAATGTTATTAGATGTACACTAACTTTAAAAGCGTTTACAAGCGTGGACGACTATATTTGGTCGGTATGTTTTGAACCCGTAGCTCTGATGACACTATATATCAAATATTCTAATAAGCCCATTTTCGTGTGAGATCTATCATGCAGGAATATATAACATGGTTACAGGCTAGTTACATTTGATCAAGTAATTTGTAAAACTAATAAAATGGTGATATTATGACATCATGTTTTTTTGTTTCGTCAACGAGGAATGAAACCAGTCAAAGATCTTTTTGCATGATACATAGAGAGGTTATCTCCCCTACGCTGCAGATCCTGGACCTAACTGACAGATGAAATTGATTCTCCTGTCGCACCTGATGTCGACCCACTTCTTCTTGGGGCCGATGGCGAGGCAGTGTTCGGCTCCGCCAGCGTTGTTAGGTTCCTTCTTTCTCCACATGCGATGAAAGAAGTGTTTCCTGGACGCAAACCACCGCCATGTTCCTTCTTTGGGCAGGTCCGTCCCGCCCAGGTAGTAAAACTTACCTGTTGACAGAATGTTTGAGTATATGTATTAGTTATACAGTTCGAGCAATATCATAGTTTTCAAGTTATATAAGCTACCACCTTTACCGACCCGTGAAGGTCCGGGTTAGAATTGATCTTCAGTAACCCATGCTTGTCATAAGAGGCGACTAACGGGATCGGGTGGTCAAGCTCTCTGAATTGGTTGACACATGTCATGGTATCCGAATTGCGTAGATCGATGCTCATGCTGTTGATCAATGGATTGTCTGGTCCAGACTCGATTATTTACAGACCGCCGCCATATAGCTGGAATATTGCTGAGTGCGGCGTAAACCTAAACTCGCTCACTACTACCTTTACCCATTCCGTTATGCTATCGAGGCGTTTGATTGGCTGGCAAAATGATAAAGAAAATCAAGGGCGGGTAATCAGTGGTGACGAGAAGCATAGAAATGGATCCAGGGATTAGTGAAACCGAAATACGAGCCCTGGGTCTATAGAGAGGAGGTCCCTCACTCACCCACATTGCACGCTCTTTATACTCGGGTGATGGGGTAGCCTAATGGTTAAAGCGGTGTTCGTTCGTCACGATTAAGACCCGGGTTCGATTCCTCACATGGGTAAAATATGTGAAGCCCATTTCTGGTGTCAACCGCTGGAATATTGCTGCAAGAGGCGTAAAAACATTCTCATACTCACCGCGCCTTTTCTTTACTTGACTGATGACAAATCTGCGGACGAAGCGGTTGTTTATTGTAGCTAAGTTAGATCCCATCATACGACAGTAAGTCTGGAAAAGTACAAGATGCAGTTACATACACCAGGCCAAATAGACTATATCATTATATACAAACATAAAGCTGCACATGCAAAATGGTTCATATGTTCACATTATTGACCGTTCACAAAGATTTTGACATTTCAAGAACATATTACACCAGATATAACAAGTTTGGTAGGAATCGAACATCGAACTGCCACAATCAACCGTTAGTTGCTTTCGCCATATTTTCGATGAATACAGTTTGTGAGTTGACAGATTCCCCGCTTATATCTTAACTTCATGTACTACATATATGTATGGTCGGCGGATTATAGTCTGTAACGTTGGGAGGACATAACATAATCCCGACGTTAATAGCTATCAGCTTATCTGAGTGTGTGTGTGCTACTCTGACCGTGATCGGAATAGCCATCCACTTGGGAGGCAAGATACATGTAGCCTGGTGGTTCAAGACTTCACTCGTCACACCAAAGGTCCGGGTTATATTCCTCCGTGAGACGCCCGGTTTGGGTAACACCCGAAATATTGAGAAAATACGGGTAGTAAGAATCATATACCTTATTTCAACAACCAACAAACCCTCTTCTACCCCACATATGTCCACAACACCAAATAACCAACTACGCCAGACCATCGTTTACTTCATGTAAGGTACATACAAGTAGGTAGGATACGCTTACAAATGCTTCTGCCCATGAACCGACAAAGTTGGAGAACCAGAAACAGGTGGACGTGTTGGAATTCCCCTTGTCTGGGAACTGAACATATCGATCCGGACATCCTGTTGCATAGCAGAAATAAAAACATTAGCAAGAATGTAAAATTGCATGTTCAGTATCAATCATTTGATATGACCCTGTACTCTCACAACAATTAATTAACCATTCTTAATTGAGATCTTCAATAGGGATTCATTTCATTCAAATTTGTACCGATTTTTACGACCATAGAAGGGTTGCGAATGGTTGCGAAACTTTGGTGTTCATATTTGGAAAATCATAAACATGTTTTCCAGATTTCATCTATGAAATAAACATATAAGTTTAAACTGTTCGCGAAATCTGCTGGTCTTGAAATATTAGACATGATAAACGTGGTCAATTTTGTTGAACCAACCAGCCAATCAACTTAATGATCATTCAAGTCAGTAATCTGTAGAAGCAGAGAAACTGCGTTTGGGGACACTTGTGTGGGCTCGATTCTTGCCTTGCTCGTTAAATAATACATATGTTAGATAATACCCTTACCGTTTCTGGGATTGAACAGCAACGAACTTCGGTAGCTTTCCCCAAGTGGTTGCAGCTTCTTCTGAACACCATTCAAGTCTATGAGTGTCTGGACATGGCGGCCAACTGCTGTGTCGATCCGTCGGGACAGGCTTTGTTCTATTTCACTGACATGCACAGAAAGCGTCCCTGTTCGCTTGTTGAGGGTTTCAATTTCCTTCTTTAGCTCTTCAACAGCCAAAGTTACCGAGTTGGAACGGATCGTTGGACTAACACGTCCACGGGTCCAGTCTGTTTGTCCTGTGTTAAACACACTGGACGTTGGTTCCAGTGCCGTATTGTATTGGGATATATTTTTCAGAGGAACAGGCTGCGAATTTGACCGACCTACAGAATCAGGTCGGTGAGTAGATATAGGTGTTGGTAAGGACCCGGCCTCCTCGCCCAGATAATCTGGAACCGAAGTACAACCGTTGTTCTGAGAAGAGTCGCCATACCTTCCCGGCGTCTGTGTTGCATTCAGAGTGTCAGAAGGTTTGTGTCCAACATACACTGGTATCACAGAGCAGTTCCCATTGATAACAGACTGGGTGTCGATGTTTCCATTTACCTCCTCCTCGAGCCTGAACAATGTTAAATTTCCCCTGCTGTTTGATCCGCTCGAGCTGATCACGGCCATGCTTGAGACTGTCTCTGTGAGCAATACGACGGCTACTATGTGAATCAGAGGGACTGAAACTAACTCCATGACTATGGAGTATGAAGGCTACTGTATGTGAACATTGTCATAACTCGAGACGTTTATATAAGGGGATCAGAGAATTCAGGACTTCGGCGTGAGCTCCGAGGACGTCCGTCGAGGAAGACTACACGGGGCTCGCTTTCAAATATTTCCTACTGTCCTGGGTTTCCTGTATCAGGAACGGGACGTCTGTTTTGATATATGATGCCCACATAGCTCAGCTTTCATTCAGCCAGCTATACAGTAACATGCTACATTCTTCCATGAGTGGGGTTTCCGGCAAATATGAGAGATCCCAAGCTACTTAATGCTTGTGGCCACAATACGGATGCGTGGTCAGGCTTGGAGACTTGCATGTCATTGTTCCTGCTGGCGTGTATTGATACTTATGATGTAAACAACTGGACTCTCTAATGCAAAATCCACTTTACACACTGCTCTCAAATACAATTATGCAAGAATGAGATAAGGACTATACTCAGCTCTCATTGCGTCTATTGTTAATTCCACAAGGTTTGGGGAAGCAGTTAATAACATCTACTAAGAGATCTACATTAAGTTGAATATTGAGAAAAATATACCAAAAGTACTTGTCACACGAAACTTCTGTCTGTATCCTGTATAAAAAATTAAATGCACAGCATTTTATTTATTGGTAACATTCACGCTTCTTGATGTTCTGTAAATATATGGTTTCCTGGTGGAAAATACTTGATGTTAGTTATGAGTCGTATTAACATATTGACCATGGAAATACCATGTTATTAACAGATCGACGTATCAACGTCTTTTGAAGACAGGAACACCTATGACATCCTGGGATTATTTCGTCACGGAAAAGTTCACAACCAGCTGAGGAAACGGTGACGTCACACACGCGCGTACTGCATCAAGGCTGTATCAGTGCTCTGAGTGTGTTGACGCCTGTGACGAATACAGCAGGTTGGATGTCACCAGGAAGTAATTCTGGTGCGTTGCATTAAAAAAACATGCCAAACGTCGTAGTTCATATCAAAGGTTGTGTTTACAGAAATACCCTATAGCACCGCATGCAGTATGTGATCATGTGCAAACAGTACTTCCCAAAGCCGATGAGAAGTCCTCCCCCAAGCGCTTGCAGGGTGTTTCATTGTCGAGGATGCATCACTTAGGGTGACATGATGGAAATCAGTTGGGGTTTTCTTCTTAATCGTGTGTTTCCATCTCTGTGCGGGAAGTATACCGCGGGGTTCAGTGTGCATCATAGACTAGGCACTTTGTAGTTTTCTGTGTTGATGGCCCGATTCAATTGTTTGAAAGGTTCAAAAGAATTAAGGCGACAATTATTTCCAGTTTCATGTCCCGATCACCCAGGAAACAGAATATGTATTTATTATAAATAAATACAACAGAAGTACAACCCCATGGTGAACCCTACAGATATACAGTGAACCCTGTCCTGCCGATATACAGTGAACCCTGTCCCGATATACAGTGTACCCTATCCTCCCTATATACAGTTAACCCTGTCCTGCCGATATACAGTGAACCCTGTCCTGCCAATATGCAGTGAACCCTGTCCTTGCGATATACACTGAACCCTGCAGGTATACAGTTAACCCTGTAGCTATACAGTTACCCCTGCAGATATACATTTAACCCTAATATACCAGTGACAATCTCCAGCTAGCTAGCAACATAAAGGAGATATATAGGGGTATAGCAAGATGTTATTGCTGGACTGCTTGGAGTTGTAAAATATTAATTCAAAGCATCCTTATACCATGTCACGTACTGACACAAAAGGGTTATCCTCAAGTTGGAGAAGGTGTCAAGAGGATATCGTGTTCACATTACGACATGATGTCTGGCTATGAAACTCCGTATCCATCGTCAAACTGCCCAACTGTAGAGTGGTGAGGCATGTTCCTCAAATACTTCCACTTTTGACACTTAAAAGCAGCGAAAATCTTACTTCCCCTGTCCCGGGCAGTCACAAGTGTGGTATTTATAGATCGTACTATATTTCCTATATCCACACATATGCATCCGAGGATGATTATTACTTATTACTCATATTTATAGTAAATGAGTGAGAGAGTTTAGTTTTTCGCTTTTTCGCCGCTTTTAGCAATATTCCAGCAACATCACGGCGGGGGACATCGGACATGGCTGCACACATTGTACCCATGCGGGGAATCGAACCCAGGTCTTCACCGTGAAGAGCGGACGCTTTAACCGTTGACTAAACCACAGCTCCTCACTGTTATAACCACGTTCTTCATTTCAAAACTAGTTCACTTTACATGACATAAACAGCAGTGTGTCGTGTACTGCCGAGCAGATTACAGAAAACGCCCTCTCTTACAGTCCGTTTGGGTTCAAATGGGAACAATGAATGATTAAATAACTCGAAATAGGGATAAGTGCACAAAACATAAACAAGACACATGGTCCTGAAACCATATTGGGGTTGTACAGGGGTCATCTCAATATATCACGGATCACCTGTCTCCAACAGGTTCTGAAATCATCAAGGTTTCTGATCCATCACAGACTGACTGACTGAGTTTGGTTTTACGCCGCTTTTAGCAATATTCCAGCAATATCACGGCGGGGGACACCAGAAATGGGCTTCACTCATTGTACCCATGTGGGGATTCGAACCCGGGTCTTCTGCGTGACGAGCCAACGCTTTAACCACTAGATTACCCCACCGCCCCCTGATCCATCACAGAAAAGGTTGTTTAAGAAACTATCATGTAATGTTGTTCTATTTTCACGCTTGACACCTGTCTACATATCGCGTTATTTTTTACCTTTAGCGTTAAGTTTTTACATAGAACGTTAGTTTTTACATATTGCTTTGATTTTATAAGGGTTGTACAAGCCAACCCCACCCCCCAAAAAAACAAAACAAAACAAAACAAAAACAAACAAAACAACAAAACAACACACAACAAAACCAAAAACAAAAAACAAAAACAAAAGTACCCGCAAAAACAACAAAAAAAAACAAACAAAACAAAACAAAACAAAACAGAACAAAAACAAAAACAAAAACAAACAAATCAAAACATAAAAAACAAAACACACAAAAAAATACCCGCAAAACAACAAAAAAACAAAAAAAACAAAAACAAAACCCAAAAAAAACAACAACAAAAAAAAAAAAAACACCAAAAACACAAATCAAAACAAAAAAAGACCAGCAAAAAACCAAAAACAATAAACCCTAAATATCAAACCATCATAAGTTTTGTTTTCAAATTAAACACACAACATATCGACGGCAGATCTATGGCAACCAGAAGTAGGCCGCTTTCCTCCGCACCGTCGAGGCCTGCGGTAGGATTTCCACCTTTAGTCTCTAACGATTGTTTTGTGTGTTACGATGATGCCAAATACAAGAAATAAATACTTTTAGATTTAAAACTCAGGTTAAAGAAATACGTTGAATGAAGCAGACTTTAATGCCCTTTCAGAGGGGACAGTTATTGCATCACAGTTATTGTGTACTTCAATCCCCGGGGATTCTACTCATGATAGACACGATCATCGTGATGCCCCAGTTGTATGTGCGGAAGAACTAATTTCATGTTCCCATCCGGAACAATTATCTTCATATCCGGAACTAAAATAAAAAAATGTACATAATTACTCGTACGCTGCATCACAGATTGAAGTAGAGTAGTATGCGTGTAAATGTTTTGCTGACGTTTGCATATTTATTCAACATCACCATTACTTCTTTAATATTTACAACAAGACGTTTCTGGGCTACTTCTTGCCCCTTCATCAGGTGAATGACAGAATATGATCACAAGCAACATATATAGTACGTACAGGAGGCCTGTACAACCCCAATATGTAAAATCAAGACAATATGTAAAACCTAACGCAATATGTAAAAACTTAACGCAAAACGTAAAATATAACGCAATATGTAAAAGATTAACGCCAAATGTAAAAAATGATTTTAACGCAACATGTGAACACCTAACGCAAAATGTAAAAAACAATTTTTAACGCAATTTGTAAAAGATTAACGGAATCTATAAAATACAGCTTTATTGTTGTTTATTGTTTTGGCGACTGAAATTCATTTTTTAGAAACTTTGCTTTATTGTGTTTCAAAATAACTAAGCTATTGCAATATTTCTGACAAACTAACCTCATTTCTAACTTAACTGATATCTGATCTTTTGGTCGTTTAACATCAAAGTAAAGCCTATAATTGTGTAATATACATATACATAGCGATACTTGATATCATAATCTATTTTCGACAGTATCCAAGGAAATCATTTTATTCTTCATAGTATTTTTACATAAATGGTCATATGGTTGTATTTATTATGTCCTAGGAGGATTTACCTTTTGGCCTTTTTTTATCCCACAACGCGCATGTAGCGCAAAGTTGGGGACATAAAATGACCCTCCGCATTGGGTACGGTGACCAAGGTTCAACTTGGAATTCGGTAGATAGAAGTTTTGTATTTTTTTTCTTTTTCATTTCATTGTTTAGGCTGAGAGACCAGTTTTGTTTTCAAATTTGTCCTATTTAGTGGTGAATTAATAGCAAAACATGTTCCTTTATGGAATTGATGCATAAGTTATTTTCCTGGCAGTGTGTTTTTTAATCTCACCTCAAAATACTTAAATGAAATGCAACAAATCCTGATAAAAAGTTTGAGCCATCCCATAGACATTACGAGAGACTTTGTCTGAATTTGTTTCAGAAACACTTTGAAAGAATTTTAGAGAAAATATAATATTTATGATGATGTATTTACAAATATTATATTACTCCAAAATGTGAAAAATTACTGTTTCAGTATAAATGTGTCGCTGGACACAAGTATCTTTGACTTAGAAATGGTAAATCCATCTTGCAGTTTTAGGTATAATGGACATGCAAGATGCATCGCAGTAATTCGGGTATTTGTATTCCAATCACATCTGATTTCCTTCAATCAAGTCACAGGTAATATTGCTGCCAATGAAATCGAGTAATACCAGAGACATTTGAGATTGGATCCCGATGTTGATCCTCAAATGTAATGAAATAAAGTTATTGTATTTGATGCAATTTAAGTAATATCTAATATTGATGTAAACGGGTAACATGACTTGTTCAATCCATCAAACATGCCAATGCCAAGATCAATGATACCTGAATAGAATTGCAAAATCACAAGCCACGCCTAAGAAATTATAATCGTAATTCAGTTTTAATCACATAGATTGCCATTCGCTGTGTATTCTGTGACATTCATGTGATTATTTGACGTAGTACCAAACATTAGTATAAATGGAACCAGTTATTCTATTGTTTATCTAAATGGAGACATCTCTGTGTAATTAACTTCTTCAATATCTGAAAAATTGCTGAGGGGTGTTTAACCATATTAACTCACTCACTCACGGGACATATGGTGATCACCTGGTTCTCACGGTTGTTTCAGGAATCTTACGATAGAGGTCAGAATCTTTGATGTAAACGGAACAGTGACACAAGTTCTGCCAAAAGAGATTGTACCCGAGTCCAGTTATATATCTAAGCTACTTTCATGAAAATGAAGGGAAACACTACATGACCCTAAATCCATCTGATCAAATTAAGAGTGGAACAGGTAGAATGGTCACAAAGGAGAGAGAGAGAGAGAGAGAGAGAGAGAGAGAGAGAGAGAGAGAGAGAGAGAGAGAGAGAGAGAGAGAGAGAGAGAGAGGAGGAGAGAGAGAGAGACAGACAGACAGACAGAGAGAGGAAGAGAGCGAGAGAGAGGAAGAAGAGAGAGAGAGGAAGAGAGCGAGAGGGAGGAAGAGAGAGAGAGAGAGAAAGAGACAGACAGACAGACAGACAGAGAGAGAGAGAGAGAGAGAGAGAGAGAGAGAGAGAGAGAGAGAGAGAGAGAGAGAGAGAGAGAGAGATTTAATAAATGTACTCATTGGTTTACTTGAAGTTGTTTCCGACCCGCAAATAAAGCTATGACATCTAGGTACTATTCTAGTATTCCCTTAAACCGCCCATCGTTGTTTCATGTACATAGTCAAATCATAACTTTTGGCGCTCTCTCCTAGATCAGTTGCTAGGTCCGAAGTCCAATGGTCAGAGCTACCATCTCGATGCCAAGTACCAATGGCAATTAATTCCAACCCCCATACACAATAAATTAAAATTGGAAACATTACTACAACCTGCATGTTATTTCAAACCAAATTAAGAAGGATCAATAAGTGGTTTTCTTTAAAACCCAAATTCGGAAATCACAGATTATCAACAACGGAATGGACAGTTTCAAGGAAAGGTCAATCCTTTTTGAATAAGACATAATGAATATAACCAAAAATACCATTTATGAAAACAAGTTCGAAGAATAAAATTACTCCTTTAAAACTTTCGAACATTGACTATAAGATCGATTAAAATATCTCTATATACAAGGAAATTATATGTTTATCGACTCTGCTTACATGTATACTGAACGAGGTAAAATTTTGCATAAAAATGTAATATGAAGTTTATTTTGTAAGAAACATTGCGATATCTTAGTTTTGTAAAAAAAGTCAATTTTTGCCAAATTTATGACAAAAATGGATTTCGATTGCCACCCAAATATTCAAACCTAAAACTGGATTTTACATATTGCGTTAATTTTTTACATATTAAGTTAAAAATTGTTTTTACATTTTGCGTAAGGTGTTGTACTTTTTGCGTTAAAGATATCTTTTACATATTGCATTAATATTTTACATATAGCGTTATTTTCTACGTTTTGCGATAAGTTTTTACATATTGCGTTAGTTTTTACATATTGTCTTGATTTTACATATTGGGGTTGTGCCAGTGATCCGTGATATATTGAGATGACCCCTGTTCAACCCCAATATGTAAAATCAAGGCAATATGTAACAACTTAACGCTAAAGGTAAAAAATAACGCGATATGTAAAATATTAACGCGATATGTAAAATATTAACGCCAAATGTAAAATCAAGACAATATGTAAAACATATCTTTAACGCAATACGTAAACACCCAACGCAAAATGTAAAATAATTTTAACGCATTTGTAAAAGGTTAACGGAATATGTAAAATCCAGCTTTTTTGTTTGTTTATAAGTCTTGGCGTCTGAAATTCATTTTGTAGAAACTTTACTTCATTGTTTTCAAAATAACTAAGATATTGCAATATTTCTATCAAAATTAACATCATTTCTAAATCTGATCTATAGGGTCATTAAACATCAAAGCATAAATGAGTCGCTGGACACAAAAATCTTTTATTTAGAAGTGGTAAATCGCGGGATCGATCTTGCAGTTTTAGGTATAATGGACATGCAAGATGCATGCCAGGGATCCTGGTATTTCATTTCCAATCATATCTGATTTCCTCTCAATCAAGTCACAACGAATATTTCTGCCAATGACATCGTATACTACGAGAGACATTTGGAATATTGATGTAAATAGGTAACATAACTGGCTGTTCAAGGTTTCAGAAAACTAAATCCATCAAAAATGCTAATGCCAAGATCAATGATACCTGCATAGAATCACAAATCACAAACCATGCCTAACATATTATCGTAATTCACCTTTTAATCACACAGTGCATTCTGTGACATTCATGTGATAAGCTGACATAGTATCAAACATTATCACAAATGGAACCAGTTATTCTACTGTTTATCTAAATGGAGACACCTCAGTGTAATTAGCGTATTGAATAGCTGTAAAATCGCTGAAAGGGTATTTAAATTTATTAACTCACTCACTGACTCTCTGGTTCTCACGATTGTATAAAGAATCTTTTGGGTAGAGGTCAGAATCTTTAATGTAAACGGAACAGTGACACAAGTTATCCCCAAAGAGATTCTACCCAGACAGGGTCCAATGATATATCTTGGCTACTTTCCTGAAAATGAAGGTGAACACTACATGAGTCTAAATCCAACTGATCAATTTAAGAGTAGAACAGGTACAATGGGCAAAGAGAGAGGTAGCACAGTTCTGGTCGACAGTGAGACAGAAAGTTGTCCAGAGCAATGGGACAGTGAGAGAGAAAGTGGTTAGCAGCAGAGGGACAGAGAGACAGAAAGTTGTCCAGAGCAATGGGACAGTGAGAGATAAAGTTGTCCAGAGCAATGGGACAGTGAGACAGAAAGTTGTCCAGAGCAATGGGACAGTGAGACAGAAAGTTGTACAGAGCAAGGGACAGTGAGACAGAAAGTTGTACAGAGCAGAGGGACAGTGAGACAGAAAGTTGTACAGAGCAGAGGGACAGTGAGACAGAAAGTTGTCCAGAGCAATGGGACAGTGAGACAGAAAGTGGTTAGGAGCAGAGGGACAGTGAGACAGAAAGTGGTTAGGAGTACAGAGCAATGGGACAGTGAGACAGAAAGTTGTACAGAGCAGAGGGACAGTGAGACAGAAAGTTGTACAGAGCAATGGGACAGTGAGACAGAAAGTTGTACTGAGCAATGGGACAGTGAGACAGAAAGTGGTTAGAGCAGAGGGACAGTGAGACAGAAAGATGTACAGAGCAGAGGGACAGTGAGACAGAAAGTTGTCCAGAGCAGATGGGACAGTGAGACAGAAAGAGGGACAGAGAGAGAAAGTTGTACAGAGCAGAGGGACAGTGAGACAGAAAGGGGGTCAGGAGAGAGGGACAGTGAGAGAAAGTTGTACAGAGCAATGGGACAGTGAGAGAGAGAGTTCAAGAGCAGAGGGAGAGAGAGAAAGTCAGGAGAGAGTCAGGGAGAGAGAAAAGTCAGCAGAGACAGTGAGAGAGTCAGGAGGAGAGAGAGAGTCAGGAGCAGAGAGGGACAGTGAGAGAGAGAGAGAGAGTCAGGGAGAGAGAGTCAGAGAGAGAGAGGGAGAGAGACAGAGAGAGAAAGAGTCAGTCAACTGACTAGTATTTTTTTAAAACAGATGTCCGTATTCATACCTTTATATCATTAAAACGTCATTTAATGAAAGTACACATTTGAATATCCACTTTCATATTCTCAATTGGTGTACTTGTCCAGAGCAGAGGGACAGTGAGAGAAAGTTGTACAGAGCAGAGGGACAGTGAGACAGAAGGGGGTCAGGGAGAAAGAGGGGGAGAGAGTCGCGGAGAGAGAGAGAGTTAGGGAGAGAGAGAAAGTCAGGGAGAGAGAGTCAGGGAGAGAGAAAGGAGAGAGAGAGAGAGTCAGGGAGGGAGAGAGAGAGTCAGGAGAGAGAGAGTCAGGAGAGAGTAAGGGAGAGAGAGAGAGTCAGGAAGAGAGAGTCAGGAGAGAGAGAGAGAGTCAGGGAGAGAGAGGAGTGAGGGAGAGAGAGAGAGTGAGGGACAGGGAGGGAGGGAGAGAGAGAGAGAGAGTCAGGGAGAGAGAGAGAGTCAGGGAGAGAAAGAGTCAGTCAACTGACTAGTATTTTTTTAAAACAGATGTCCGTATTCATACCTTTATATCATTAAAACGTCATTTAATGAAAGTACACATTTGAATATCCACTTTCATATTCTCAATTGGTGTACTTGAAATTGTTGTAAAACAAGTAACTGTTTGCCAAATGTGTGAAAAAAATGGATTTCGATTGCTACCCCTAATATTCAAACCTGAAACTTGATTTTACATATTGCGTTAATTTTTTTACATATTAAGTTAAAAATTGTTTTTACATTTTGCGTTAGGTGTTGTACTTTTTGCGGTAAAGACATGTTTTACGTGTTGCGTTATTTTTATTACATATTGCGTTATTTTTACGTTTTGCGTGAAGTTTTTACATATAGCGTTAGGTTTTACATATTGTCTTCATATTACATATTGGGGTTGTACATGGCTCTTGTGGGTTTATTTCTTTGGGTTTTTTTCCGTTTTGTTGTTTTTGATTTTTGTATTTATGCTGTTTGTTTGTGTTTATGTTGTTTTGTTCTGGTTTTTTTTGTTTGTTTATCTTTCTGTTTTGTTTTTTTGGGGGGAGGGGCATGACGTGGCATTAGTTTTCAATACACGTCTATGCATTATTTGTGTCCTTTGGCCGTTTTGTTTCACGTTGGATATCACAATATATGTCTAATGTACCGACAGTGTTACTGCGTCACTTTGGTGTCATCACTCTGCATACTTTTAGATGCGGTTTACACCATCCGTGTAATTAACGCTCGTTTCCTTCCAATTTTGTTTGCCGATCATGCTTACTGGACCAGTAATAAGAGATGTAACCCGTGAAGATCCGGGTTAGAATTTATCTTCAGTAACTCATGCTTGTCATAAGAGGCGACTAACGGGATTGGATGGTCAGGCTCGCTGACTTGGTTGACAGGTGTCATCGTATCCCAATTGCGCAGATCGATGCCCATGCTGTTGATCACTAGGTTGTCTGGTCCAGACACGATTATTTACAGACCGCCGAAATATAGCTGTAATATTGCCGAGTGCGGCGTAAAACTAAACTCAATCACTGAGAGTGGGAGTTACTTATAAACTGTTACTGACACTGATGCAGCACAATGCGTGTGAAACTGTTGTGTTGTGTAACGGTTGTGTAACGGTTGTAACGGTTGTGTAACGGTTGTTTACCGGTTGGGTACCGGTTGGGTACAAGAGCAGAAGGTCTTTACGGGGATAGGCGAGCAACAGATCAGTTTAAATACACAATGCTAGTTAGTGGTCAAATGTAACATGTTATATTCAGTAAAGCACAGATTCCAGTTCTTTTTGGGTCGAGTACCATCCGGATAGAGAGGAGTAAACACAGTACGTGATCCAGACTACCATACACAAACCGAAACATGAGTCCCATTAACCTATTCAGACAATGACCTACTTTTCAGCCGATCCGAATTTTCTCGTGTGAAAGTGAAAAGAGACACCACAAACAACTATGGTTACACTGAATTCCAATTCCTTGTTTCATAAGAAAATGGTATTTACAAGTTAATTTTAATTTTAAACTTTAATAACATCGTATTTCTATATTTTATGGCGAGGTGTAGGCAGCATGATCTTAACTAAGACGTCACAGACTGCCCCTGTTTGATGAGGTCGTAAAATGATTCACAATTCATCTGGCTCACTGGTTACACCTGTTATGTGTTTTTGCGCTTATTCAATGTAGTTTTGTAACGCACAATGTGATTGATATAATATCAAGTCCGTACCAGACCGCCAAACTTTTCTAGCGGCAGAGCCTCGTTTTGAGATTTCCACGATTTCCAGATTTCCATCCGTCAGAGCACGCTGTACGACAGAGCACGCTGCACGACGTGTTTGTAAGGATTAGAAAGAGCGTAGTGTTGCAATATACAAGTGCTTAGATGTATCAAATAATACTGATTAATATTTATGTATCCAGTTGAATGAATTGGTCTCAAAATTCTGGACTGGTTATTGTACTAATGTTGCGCAATAGGACGAAACCCAGTCAGCAGGAAACGAGACTGTTGTGTAATCAATGTTTTGACTTATAATTGAAACTCTCGAGGCGCGAACAGTTTCCAGTGAGTGAGGAGTGAGTTTAGCTTTAGTTTTACGCCGCACTCAGCAATATCCCAGCTATATGGCGGCGGTCTGTAAATAATCGAGTCTGGACCAGACAATCCAGTGATCTACAGCATGAGCATCGATCTGCGCAATTGGGAACCGATGACATGTGTCAACCAAGTCAGCGAAACCACCCGATCCCGTTAGTCGCCTCCCACGACAAGCATAGTCGACTTTTATGGCAAGCACATGGGTTGCTGAAGACCTATTCTACCCCGAATCTTCACGGGTCGAACAGTTTCCAGAACACTTGCCAGATAATGATGAATCTGACGAGATGCTTGTGTTGTTTGACGCTAAGATTACTCTGATGTTACGGCTGGTGTGGACAGAGGCCACAACATCATGGCGCCTGGTGTTGATGGTATCCCCAGTGAGTGCCTAAAGTCACAAAGTGTTATCATGGCATTACATCATATTTCCAATGTGTGTTTGAATACAGGGAAAATTCCTGGAACCTGGGCTACAGGTACCATTAATCCAATACCCAAATGTTCAAGTTTAGATCCTATGGATCCTATGTCATACCGGGGTTTGACCCTTACCAACTCTATATACAAACTGTATTGTAATGTTTTGTTTAGTCGTTTACAGTCCTGGGCTGACTCTACTGGTGTTTTGAGCGATATGTAAAATGGATTTCGGAAGAAGAGATCCACTACTGATCATATTCACTCTGTTCGTTTATTGAAAATAGAAAATGTAATAGAAAGGATGCTTTTGCAGCTTTTATTGATTTTAGGAAAGCGTATAACTGTATTGATAGAAGAGTGTTCTGGGAGAAAGTAAATGAGGTGGTGAGGTGAAATTGGGTTTAACGTCGTGCTTGAGAATATTTCGCTCATATGACGACGTGCATGCGTGTGTATGTGTATGTGCGGCTGCTTGTACTAGCCCAGACATACACGATCCATTTGATTAGGACCCAAACAAGCCCCTTTTCTTGCATAACAGCCTCTATCTGAGTGTACAATTGTATCAACAATTTCCCACTAAGATACCATGCCGTAGTGAAGCATGAATACCCCACTCAGACACATTATACTGACTCCGAGCAGACCAGTCCTTGTTGTACCCATTAATGCCGAGCGCCAGGCAGGGACCAACAAGTACCATATTTAACGTCTTTTGGTATGAGGCGGGCGCTCTCCAGGCGGACGCTCTAACCACTACACCACGGAGGCGGTCAGAAAGTAAGTGATATTGGTGTGAAAGGGAAAATGTTTTAGCTCTTCAGTCTCTTCAGTATAATAAGGTAAAACTGTAGAGTTCGTATTAATGGTATGTTAACATCATGCTTTAATGTTAATCAGGGTTTAAAGCAAGGCTGTCTACTTTCTCCAATATTGTTTAATATTTTCAATAATGATCTGCTTAAACTGGAAGAGTGGTATTGGTATTCTGTTAATGGTACTACTATTGCAGCCTTAGCCTATGCTGATTATCTTATTCTGCTTGCAGAATCAGAGGATTTAAATCGTTTGTTGTACATTTTAAACAACTGGTGTGTGGATAATGGTATATGCATTAATAATGATAAATCTAAGATTGTACATTTTTGACATATGAGTGCACAAAGAACAAGTGCGGATTTTACTGTTGGTAATTCGGTTTTAGAAATTGTTGATAGTTATAATTATTTGGGTGATTACAAAACTGATGTAACGGAAAATTCACTCATTGTGACAGGTAATTCCCAATCACAACATGGAGTAGACGGGGTGTGATTCGTCCAATCTGGACAGTGAATCGGATTTGGATGTGTCTTTGAATATATCTGAAACATCACCGCCATTGAAACATTACCATGGCCCGCAAGGAGCCCCGATATGATCCCCATCAAACATTACCATGGCCCGCAAGGAGGCCCGATATGATCCCCATCAAACATTACCATGGCCGACAAGGAGCCCCGATATGATCCCCATCAAACATTACCATGGCCCGCAAGGAGGCCCGATATGATCCCCATCAAACATTACCATGGCCCGCAAGGAGCCCTGATATGATCCCCATCAAACATTACCATGGCCCGCAAGGAGCCCTGATATGATCCATCCATTACCATCAAACATTACCATGGCCCGCAAGGAGCCCTGATATGATCCCCATCAAACATTACCATGGCCCGCAAGGAGCCCCGATATGATCCCCATCAAACATTACCATGGCCGGCAAGGAGCCCTGATATGAACCCCATCAAACATTACCATGGCCGGCAAGGAGCCCCGATATGATCCCCATCAAACATTACCATGGCCGGCAAGGAGCCCCGATATGATCCCCATCAAACATTACCATGGCCGGCAAGGAGCCCCGATATGATCCAGTCATTCTATGAGGAATGACAAAGGATTCCAATGCTGAGAAATCGACGCTTGATTGGCAGTATGAGGTGGAGACTGGCAGTATGAGGAGGAGACTGGCAGTATGAGGAGGAGGAGGAGACTGGCAGTATGAGGAGGAGGAGGAGACTGGCAGTATGAGGAGGAGACTGGCAGTATGAGGAGGAGACTGGCAGTATGAGGAGGAGGAGGAGACTGGCAGTATGAGGAGACTGGTAGTATGAGGAGGAGACTGGCAGTATGAGGAGGAGACTGGCAGTATGAGGAGGAAACTTGCAGTATGAGGAGGAGACTGGCAGTATGAGGAGACTGGTAGTATGAGGAGGAGATTGGCAGTATGAGGAGGAGACTGGCAGTATGAGGAGGAGACTGGCAGTATGAGGAGGAGACTGGCAGTATGAGGAGACTGGCAGTATGAGGAGGAGACTGGCAGTATGAGGAGTAGACTTGCAGTATGAGGAGGAGACTGGCAGTATGAGGAGGAGGAGGGTACTGGCAGTATGAAGAGGAGACTGGCAGTATGAGGAGTAGACTTGCAGTATGAGGAGGAGACTGGCAGTATGAGGAGGAGGAGGGTACTGGCAGTATGAGGAGGAGACTGGCAGTATGAGGAGAAGACTGGCAGTATGAGGAGGAGATTGGCAGTATGAGGAGGAGACTGGCAGTATGAGGAGGAGATTGGCAGTATGAGGAGGAGACTGGCAGTATGAGGAGGAGACTGGCAGTATGAGGAGGAGACTGGCAGATGTTATTCGTGTGAGGGGTGGAGACACCAGGTGTTGACTTGGTCACCGGTTCACTGTCCAGATTGGACGAATCATACCCCGTCTACTCCATTTTGTGATTTGGAATGAGTGAATATTTCGTTACATCAATTTCGTAATCACATAGTTTGTGACATAAGACCAATGCATTGAAATTGATATGTACAGTTTTTTTCGCTGATAAAACAGCACATGCTTTATGATGAAAGGGGATAAACCCTAATCGGAACTCATTGTATTATTTTTACACTTCTTTATGGGGTCATTTGTCACAATATACCGATTATTCAAAAAGGATTAATTTCGTGACAATTAATGGTTTTACATGTTTACGTGTGAGAAATTGGAATTTCTGTGTGAAAGCAAGGTTAAATGAATGGGACCTTAGTGTGGAAGCTGATGTTAGAGTTAAACGGGTATGTGAGAAGGTACGAGATATTTGTACGCAGGAGCACGTGAATGATCGGTATGATTTATTAAACAAGCCAAGCTGTAGAACGGGAGGTAATAAATTACGAACGTATCGAATGTTTATGGATGTATATGGCTGTGAAAGTTATGCGAGCTTGAGTATGTCCCGGCCCGTTCTGACCGCTCAGCCTTCTCCAAATTCAGATCAGGTACTGCTCCTCTGCATTTGGAAACCGGCAGATATACAAATGGGAATGAGTGAGTGAGTGAGTGAGTGAGTTTAGTTTTACGCCGCACTCAGCAATATTCCAGCTATATGGCGGCGGTCTGTAAATAATCGAGTCTGGACCAGACAATCCAGTGGTCAACAACATGAGCATCGATCTGCGCAATTGGGAACCGATGACATGTGTCAACCAAGCCAGCGAGCCTGACCACCCGATCCCGTTAGTCGCCTCTTACGACAAGCATGGGTTACTGAAGATCAATATTGTAACCCGGACCTTCACGGGTTTACAAATGTGAATGTGAATGAGAGGGTATGTTTTCAGTGCAGAGAGAGAGTTGAGGATGAAAGACACGTTCTGTTGTATTGCCCTGTGTATGGTGATTTGCGTGAAAGTTTATATAAAAATGTCTGTTTTAGCTATCCCTACTTCTTAGATCTGTGATGATAAATTAGTTTTACTTTTTAAACACCGTGCATATTTCAGTGACAAAACCTGCTTTTATATGTTACAAAGAAGAAAACATTTTATATGGACAGATTTTATACTGTATGCAACTATGCCATTACTTCTTCTTAGTGTCTATAATGCATTAATACATTATAATCTCCCATAACCCTTAAACAGTGGCTCACTTATGTTATAAGAATGTTTGTATATGTATCCCTTGCAAAGTGAGACTGAAATAAAATAAAACTCTCTACCTTCCTGCCATATAAGGAATGTAAGCAATTGCTCCATACATCGAAAAACACAATGCCATTTAGAAAGTGGTCAAATGTAACGTTTTAATTGGGATTACACATTCTTAGTAAAGTACAAATTCTAGTACTACATCGAAAAACTGTCGTTGTCGGTGTTGTCGATGTTTGCCGAAGTGGTTTCAATCACAAGTTGTACGTAGAATATTCGTTCAGAGGGTGTACCCCCACTGCGCAGACTTTTCTTAAAACAACATAATGCAGTCACCCGTAGAACAATGTGTGTGTGTGTGTGTGTGTGTGTGTGTGTGAGCGCGTGCGCGTGCGCGTGTGTGTGTGAGCGCGTGCGTGTGTGTGTCTGAGCGTGCGTGTGTGTGTGTGTGTGTGTGTGTGTCTGAGCGTGTGTTAGTGGTGTGGAGTTGGGGGTTCGTTGTAGTCTGTTCCAAGGTAAGTCTGGTGACAATAAACTGGTGAGCACATTTCAGAACAATTTGGTGAACATTAACAAATATCACAGTCATGGTCCAGTTCTTCAAATCGGTAAGAAGCACAGCAAGCTACGCCATTCAGGGAACAAGTATAGAGACGTTAACAGTCGATTTCCCACCCTGAAGGATGATCTCCGGCATGGAAGAAAATCTGTTCTGCAATACCTTGATTGTGTCTCTCATTTAACTGCATTGTGAATTCACAATGGTCAGCAAATGAATAAGTAAAAAGCTGAAAAACGACTGGTGATTCTAACTATGTTGATGACATGTTATTGATGTTACTTATACTGATGTTTCGTAAGATGCATATCACTTGTATGTTGATAAATTATTATTTCAAACTCATCACACTTATGTCTTGCTGAGTTACATACTAATTTATGACTTAAGAGTGAGTGAGTGAGTTTAGTTATGACTTAAGAGTTAGGTAGACTACACTATATAGCACTGCCCACTAGTCTGATACATACTATAGTCTGTTTGCAGTGAAAACGTACCGATGAATTTCGCTTTAAACAAAACAGTCAATCGAATAAAGTGAAAATAAGATTGCGAATCCTCATAATTTTACCTTGCCAATTGAACATTTAAATCTCAGAATTTTATTCAACTTAGGATAAAGGTTGTTTAACAAACGATCATGGTTTCAAACCGCTATTATTGGGTTGTATTACGCGGTGTCAACCTGTTGTCTTGAACTTAAGAAATACAGTTCGCTCTACCACCATGTATAGTGTAATAAAACACACTTTCGTCCTGAACTATTATAGTTAAAGTACGAGGACGCTTGCGTCCGAGTGCTTTAACGTTATAATAGTTCAGGGCGAAAGTGTGCTTTATTACACTATAGTGAGTGAGTGAGTGAGTTTAGTTTTACGCCGCACTCAGCAATATTCCAGCTATATGGCGGCGGTCTGTAAATAATCGAGTCTGGACCAGACAATCCAGTGATCAACAGCATGAGCATCGATCTGCGCAATTGGGAACCGATGACATTTGTCAACCAAGTCAGCGAAACTGACCACCCGATCCCGTTAGTCGCCTCTTACGACAAGATAGTCGCCTTTTTATGGCAAGCACATGGGTTGCTGAAGACCTATTCTACCCCGGATCTTCACGGGTCTTATTACACTATACATGGTGGTAGAGCGAACTGTAGTTCTTTTCTAAGATACCAAATTTAATACTTTCTAAGGATAATTACGATTAATTTAAGGCAGAAAACAAACGACGGTGTCGGTGACCTAAATTAAGAATCCTCGCACAGGGCTAACTGGCGCACGGTTCTAGTGATGTGTCTGCCCCCCTACGTTAAGACGAACGTTACCAAAACAAAAACAAATGATAACGGTTTGATGACGGTTTACGTTCGGATTAAATATCTTCTCTGAATTATTTTAATTAACGTAAACCATATGGGGCAATATGAACGTCGCATTTCTACTACCAACGTAAGTTTAGATCAGTACATCCAGATGAAGCTGAGTAGTCAAGTGACATTCCACGATTGCATTGTGGGAATGTAAACATTGCGAACGTTACCGTGTCGCTGAAAACTTGCGAGTCGAATTGACACATTTTAACCGTCGCAAAACATAAACGCAATGTTTCCACAAGTGATGTTTGCTGCGTGAAGCAACTGCAAACCAAGAAACGGGATGCAACGGAGTAGTTTACTGTAGGAGGCCGTACGAGGCGATGACAACTGACATGCATCGTGACGTCGCTTACGTTGTGACGTAATGTAAAATAGTTCGATTACGAGGGGGCACACTAGAATGGCGCAATGACGGGATAACGTCATTCAATTGTTACGTCATCAAAAAAACTATACCTTTTTTGTCTGATAATGTTTTGTTTTTTTCGATTGTTCTAACCGCTAGGCATCTTAGAATTGCATGTAGCCTTGCTGCCATACCCCAGGTGGAATTTATGATGAATACGCTGACAAAACATGAAGGACCATGAGGCTAAAACATGCCCAATCAAGTGGAATGTACGCACAGTGATTAAAGTTGGTTAGATATAAAAAGATATATTGTTTTGCAACTCATGTCTATTTATGATTACATTTAACTAAATACATGTATGTCGGAGGCGCACGTAGAATCTCCAAAACATGCCCTCAAATCGCCCGAGAAAACACTAAACTGGAATTAGAAGGCAACAATTCCGATGACATAATGCCGTAAACGATTGAAGTACTTGGGATTATTTTTATCAAAGCACCCAATCATTACGCGCGTTCTGATTGGCTTGTATTTTCGCACAAAACCTCTTCTTGGACGTTACAGAAGGGGGGCGAGTGTTGACGACTGCTCAAAGGGACACAACATGTGGTTCGCTTGAAATGATGTTCGACCGGTAGAGGGCGCGAGAATCGACTTAATGCGACGTTGGAGTACTTTTTTCGAACTTTTAATTTAGTACTGTAATTTAAATACGTAACTTACCGTACCAACCATAAATTATTTGGTAGCTTCCCTGAGGGTTGATAGGTAGTATTACTGAGAGAAATGCCTTATTTTTAGAAAAGTGTGGTGTTATATAGTGTTGGGAATTGGTGTAAATCTCATAATTGATGATAGGTTCATTACAACCGATCAATCATCGAAAATAATTGGTTAGCGTCGTTTATCAAATTTTCCTGGTTATGTTTGTTAATGCACAAAAAATAAAGAAAAAACATGTAGTTCTCTCGGGTGTTTTTTCGCAAATTGCACAAAATGCATTTGCAAATTTCACATCTTGAAAGGATGACTAGTGTGTTAGGAACATACATTTCCTGGAGTTGTTAAGATAAACTTAATCATGACTTGGAACGAGCTTGTGTAGTGCTTATGCAATGTCTAGACAAAATCAACCTTTTTGAAAAATATTGTTATTGCAAATAAGTGGTCCAAAATTGTTTGTGTTCGATTATGAGAAAACATGATCGATTGCTTGGTCGTTTTATCAAAGCGACCAATCTTCGATTATTTCAATTAATCGGACCACCACTAGTGTTATATAGTGCTTTTAATGCTCATGTGTATGTGTCTAAAGACAGCCACAATTTAGCCGTGCACAATTCAGTTACAAGAGACATTCAAATGCTAGTGAGCGAGTATGGTTTCAGGCTGCTTATAGAAATATTCCTACAGTATCAGCGCAAGAGACAACAGAAATGGACTTCACACATTGTACCAATGTGGGGAATAAAAGCCAGATCTTCAGCATGACGATCGGACCTTTAATCATTAGGCTACTCATCCCCCTCTCACATTCAAGTGTGCCGTCATACATGACGTAGTTATGGTTAAAAATAACGTCAGTAAAGTTGCCAGTGAACGTGTTTAATGTCAGGTTTCTGACTCAAACTCTGTTTCAATTCCCAGTCAGGTTGGATAATATTGCGTTTCTAGGTTCCATGATGCGTTTCCCGTTTTATTTTGGTCATTTCTTCTTCAGTGACACGGTCCTCTGTTTCGATGTTTAGCTGACATTTTCCTCTGCTTTGCCAGTTATGGGTTTTCCTGGAAAACAGTACATATGATCATCACCAAAGGCTATTTAACAAAAGTTTTCAAATTGGTTTCGTTTGGTATTTTGATGGATAAAACAGGAGATTATGATTACATTAATGCCAAGCGAATTTGCCCCTTGTTAGCCGGTTCAGTAAGTTGGCCCAGAGTGTAAGTTAATTATTAAATTATTAAGTATTAAATGTACACTCGTAGTATAGTATAGTTCGCTAACACATCAGCGTATTGGTTGTGATTCATAAATATGTGCTGATGATAGTCGGAATGGTCTCAATGGAGTGATTATGCGATATGGAATATTTTGATTATGGTATATGGAATATTTTGATTATGGAATATGGAATATTTTGATTATGGTATATGGAATATTTTGATTATGGTATATGGCATATTTTGATTATGGTATATGGAATATTTTGATTATGGTGTATGGAGTGAGTGAGTGACTATGGCTTTACGCCGCTTTTAGCAATATTCCAGCAATATCACGGCGGGGGGAAACCAGAAATGGGCTTCACATATGGAATATTCTGATGATGGAATATGAAATATTTTTATCATAGAAATGGTTCATTTACCACAATGTTTTCGAGCAGATATAAACTGGAGTAGGTTGTGGCATTCCATTAAATGCCCCGCCTTTGTTCATCGACATGGGGTAAGCGCCAACATTCTCCACAAACAACCGGTCCCCGATTTCAAGCTCTGGTAAATGACACTCCTCGAAAAGGATGTCGTCACCTGCACACGTCTGTCCCCAGACACTGGACTTGAAGGTCACCTCACTCCGTGGAGCCTGGAACAGGAATACTGAGTGAGTAAGTTTAGTTTTACTCCGCACCCAGCAATATTCCAGCTATATGGCGGCGGTCTGTAAATAATCGAGTCTGGACCAGACAATCCAGTGATGAACAGCATGAGCATCGATCTGCGCAATTGGGAACCGATGACATGTGTCAACCAAGTAAGCGAGTCTGACCACCTGATCGCGATCCCGTTAGTCACCTCTTACGACAAGCATGGGTTACTGAAGGAACATTCTAACCCGGACCTTCACGGGGACAGGAATATTGAGGAGGTACTTCTTTGTCTATGGATAGTAGAAACACCATGTGCATTAAACGTTGTAATGAAATCCCATATTGAGCTCATATGCACATGCCATTAACCTGTAAATGAAAAATTACAGGCACTGTGTAAAATAAAAGAGGCAAAGCGATCCAGACTGCATTGTACTTTTCTTGTACCTAACAAAACCTCTTTATTACTTTCTCATATGGAGAGCCTACAGTACACGTTGACGCACGTACAGAAGTATCGTGACAAGCATTATTTAATTATTTTCTCATTTGCAGACAGATTGTCTTTGGCATGTATCTGCCTTAGGATCCCCTTGTGTCGTAGTAAATATACTGTTCAGTTGAAGATGTTGCGACTCGATGTCTTTCAGTGGCATTTAGAAGTTGTACATTGAGTGATGTCCAAGATATTTTTATGGATTAAACTTCTTTTTAATTTCTCTCACGACGTTTCGAGACCATTCCAGGTCCCTTTCAGTTCATTTAGAAGTTGTACTGATGGAGGGACCTGGAATTAAACTTTCTGATTTTAAACTTTTTTTTATTCCAGGTCTCGTCACGACGTTTGAGACCATTCCAGGTCCCTTCATCAGGTAAAAATATCTTGGACATGTTGCGACTCGTTACTTTTATCACAGAACAAGGTTCTGTTGAGGTGTTTCACGCCGCTCTCAACATTCCACTGCATGATAGCTGTCAGAAAGTAATGACAAGCCATGACATGAGCATCGATCCACACAGTTGACATGGGTTACAAGGCAGGATCAACACAGTTTGCGAGCTTGTCTACCCGATCCCGTTAGTCGCCTTTTACGACAATGATGGGACAGCTGAGTGCACATTCAAACCCGGGTAATAGGAGGTCATATGGTAAGGAAAGGAAATGGACGTTTGTGACCCCTTAAAATCTTCAAACACTTTAACAATAGTCATGATATAATTTAGAAGAACCGTTATACAGATGTACATATGTTGCGGTGGGACAGCCTACCTTCAGCAACGACGGTTGTTTCGCTCCAGTACAATCCGTGAAGGTGACGTTAAAGGTACCAAAGATACTGTCATTCAGAAAGTACAGGAATTCATTCTCAACTCCATCTGAAGGTATGAATTTTCTTTGTAAGCATTCAGGAAATCGTTCAGTAGATAAGTTATGTTATGTTATGCCATCACCCTTTTCTGAGAAGGGATGCCATGCTGAGACATCTCAGAAATCACCACCCATCACCACCACCCACCACCTCCCCGCCACCAACACCACCCGCCACCACCCGACACCAGTCTGAATTATATGTGATATATGGATGTTTGAAAGCCAGTGTCGAAATAGATTTATCATCCACGACTTTCCAGGTGAAGTCAACAAGGTGAGATCATGGTTTTAGAGTTAAAACTGTTTGCTGGGAACGCTGAAAGTACTCAGTCTGGAAAGAAATAGTACAAGAGGGAGCGACTTAGAATATTCAGATCCTATCCAGATCACTACATCTGTACACTGTATTATACACATCTTCAGAAGGCTCCCTTTGCATTACCCTCATCCAGAGAGCTTAAACACCACGTCGTACACGATACTACATGGCTGCTTGCTTGTTCTTCTAGTAACAGGGAAGTGGATTTAAACCAACGACCACAAGTGTCTGTCACGCCTAAGTGTTTAACAATTATATAATGCGACTTGCCCACTGACACCTGTAAAAAGTGTCCATTAGAAGAGTGAGTGAGTGAGTATGGTTTTAGCAATATTTCAGCAATATTCCAGCAATATCACGGCTGGGGACACCAGAAATGGGCTTCACCCATTGCACCCATGTGGGGAATCGTACCCGGGTTTTCTGCGTGACGAGCGAAAGCTAGGGTACCCCACCGCCCCTCCATTGGAAGAATTCAAGACATTCATACCTTTCGTATAGCGACCTTGCATCACCTTCTTTCCGATAACTGTCAGGACCAGGGTCGCACACGATGACACAAAGTAGCGACCAGGCTCTGCTATTATCCTCACTCCTCTCTTAGCGGGAAAGTGGTCCTCAAGGGCAATGTTGATGAGGCGTGCAACCTGCAAATACCAGTCAACACATGCTGACATCAACCTACAAATACCAGTCAACACACGCTGACCATCAACCTGCAAATACCAGTCAACACACGCTGACCATCAGCCTGCAAATACCAGTCAACACACGCTGACCATCAACCTGCAAATACCAGTCAATACACCATCAACCAGTCAACACACGCTGACCATCAACCTGTCAATACATCGCTGACCATCAAATACCAGTCAACACACGCTGACCATCTGACCTGCAAATACCAGTCAACACAAGCTGACCATCAACCTACCTGCAAATGCAAATACCAGTCAGTCATACGCTGACCATCAACCTGCAAATACCAGTCAACACACGCTGACCATCAACCTGCAAATACCAGTCAACACACGCTGACCATCAACCTGCAAATACCAGTCAACACAAGCTGACCATCAACCCGCAAATACCAGTCAACACACGCTGACCATCAACCTGCAAATACCAGTCAACACACGCTGACCATCAACCCGCAAATACCAGTCAACACACGCTGACCATCAACCTGCAAATACCAGTCAACACACGCTGACCATCAACCTGCAAATACCAGTCAACACACGCTGACCATCAACCTGCAAATACCAGTCAACACACCACAGCCTGACCAGTCAACACACGCTGACCATCAACCCGCAAATACCAGTCAACACACGCTGACCATCAACCTGCAAATACCAGTCAACACAAGCTGACCATCAGTCCTGACCATCAACAAATACCAGTCAACACACCCGCTGACCATCAACCTACAAATACCAGACAACACACGCTGACCATCAACCTACAAATACCAGTCACACGCTGACCATCAACCGCAACACACCCTGACCATCAACCTGCAAATACCAGTCAACACACGCAAATACCCATACCAGACACACGCTGACCATCAACCTGCAAATACCAGTCAACACACGCTGACCATCAACCTACAAATACCAGTCAACACACGCTGATACCAGTCATGACCAACCTACAAATGCCAGTCAACACACGCTGACCATCAACCTGCAAATACCAGCCAACACACGCTGACCATCAACCTGCAAATACCAGTCAACACAAGCTGACCATCAACCTACAAATACCAGTCAACACACGCTGACCATCAACCTGCAAATACCAGACAACACACGCTGGTCATCAACCTACAAATACCAGACAAAACACACGCTGACCATCAACCTGCAAATACCAGCCAACACACGCTGACCATCAACCTGCAAATACCAGTCAACACACGCTGACCATCAACCTGCAAATACCAGTCAACACACGCTGACCATCAACCTGCAAATAAATGCCAGTCAACACACGCTGACCATCAACCTGCAAATACCAGTCAACACACGCTGACCATCAACCTGCAAATACCAGTCAACACACGCTGACCATCAACCTGCAAATGCCAGTCAACACACGCTGACCATCAGCCTGCAAATACCAGTCAACACGCTGACCATCAGCCTGCAAATACCAGTCAACACACGCTGACCATCAACCTACAAATACCAGTCAACACGAATGTACCTTCACGGGTACATGTATTGAGCAAGGGTCGCGTATTTCCCCAAATGTACATCAACATATATTCATGAAGAAGCATAAGAACAAACCTCGTCACAGTCAGGCTTCGAAGCCAATATTTCAGCATGAGTTCAGCACCAGAACAACCAATAAAATAACCTTTCTTTCTGTTTTCCGCCGCTGCTGAGATTGTAATGAGGAGAACAACTTACCTTTGAGTAAAACATATCGTTTGTGAGTGGGGATTAATGATGTTACCATAAAACATCATGTATTTTGCTACTTAGTATGTAATGATGGCAAAAATTAGTTTTGGGGGGTAAAGTATTACTGCTAGCCTGTGGATATTAATTGAGTTACCTCTTTAAATTCCACAGGAGCTCTCTTCTGCCCTAAGAAACCCCCTTCAATATCCAGGACACTCAGAGAAATGTTGAGTTCGGAGGCAATGGCAAAGGCCCTGTCAGCTCTTTCTATGGCATCAATGAACACACGGCCATCCACGACTCCACTTCCAACATGGAAACTGTCAGAAGTATACAATAGCAACTGATATGATTATCGACGAGTGATTTGTTATCTAGTAGCACCTGAAATTTTGTAACTATTATTCAATACCATTCTGATTTAGATAGTTTCAGTGCACAAATGTAATATTTGATTAATGTGAGCTCTAGATTGAAATCGGTTTTCTTACAAACGGTCGAAAAGAGCAAATTGTTCCACAATGGGAAATCATAACATCGAGAATCATGAGAGAGTTTGTGCTTTGTGCTTATCAATTCAAACTGATGTTATAAGGCTTGTAGAGCGTCTACATCAAACAGTAAATGAGTGAGTGAGTTTATTTTTACGCCGCTTTTAGCAATATTCCAGCCACATCACGGCGGGGCCGGACACCAGAAATGGGCTTCACACATTGTACCCATGTGGAAAAGTGACGAGCTTTAACCACTAGGCTACCCCACCGTCCCCAGACAGTAAATGAACCATTCATGACGGTTGTTTCAGTTTTCCAAGGAGATTGTTTGCCATGACACTTTTTACATATGTAACTTCTGGGAAAGGGCGTTCCTAAGTTGGATAACTTGTGCCCAATCCATTTCATTTTCGAATAAAATATGTTTAAAACAAACACATTTTACCACCATCCCTATTGCTTAGAGGCTCAATACTCTCAAACACCAAATTATGTTTTCCAGTTTCCATTATCTATAGAGAGCCGTCTTATACGCTGGAATACTGCGAGTATGGCGCTGAGCAAGAAACAAAAGCTGACCACCATGTATTCTTATTCAACTCTTGGTTATGTACATTCGTAACTACTCGTGTCATTTCGGCAAGCCGGATAGCGTCTCGTACCCCTCTCGTGGCCATGTTTACGACTGGGCCCTGTCTAAGCGCAAACGGGCATGGAGATGAAAATAGTCTAGTACTATTGCCAAGGAAAGATAACTCTGAATTTCCAAACATGGCTCCTAGAATATCCCATATCCCGTGGGCAAAACAGCGATACAGTCATTCCCTTTGTAAATATATTTCAGTGTTTAAAATTTCTGATCCTTTAGCTCAAAGTTTCTATTTAAATTGTGCTTTGCATAGTTTAGCGAAGTTTCAAACTTCAACGGTGCCGCCATTTTCATGCTTCGAAATGCGTTTTACTACGCGCGATTTGATTGGTTTGCCACGATTCTTAGCACTAATGGCGTACGATAGGGGGTACGAGTCTTCTTGTAGGTCACGGAAAGAGGCGAGTAGTTACGAATGGGTTATGTAATGTTGTAAGAAATGGACTATCATACATCAAATTAAAGGAACGAAGTACAAAGCATAAGTATCCTTGTCCATGTTTTATCAGCAGATTAGCATGACGTCAGATCAAAGAACTTTCCAGAAAAATAGGGACAGTACCTGATCCCCACCACATTCAGTTCCATTCTCTTAGCGGCTGCAAGAAGAGGCCGGACCTGGTGCTGTTCACATCCATACTGGATGCTTAACCGATGCTGCACGTCATATTTATCTGACGGTTTTATTCTCAGCAACAATCTGAATGGTTAAAATAAAAACAAAATTACTGACTAAAACAGGAAGAACTCCAAACTACTTATCCTGCCTGGGACAGAATACGTCTATTTGAGTTTATTCTTTCTCATTCTGCAGGAACAGATTAGTTGTTTTTTGTTTTATTTTTGTGTTTTTGAAATGCGGACTTTAAACTAGGGGATGAGTATGTGCAAAGAGTAACAAGGAATTTCAATAATTTTACTATAATTGAGCCTGGCAGTTAACAAACAATGCGAGCCGTTATTCAGAAACACGCAGGAATTGTCTCAAACTCCTCAGACAAATTTCTGCAAAGCACTGAAATTGAATATGTTATTGCAACACTAAATGTCCTATGCGATTATATCATTTTATGAAGCATACCTATCTAGGAGTGTATGGTATTCTTCTATTATATTTCCGCTGTCATGAGCCCCAGAGTGAGGATGAATATCTGTACGTAACAGAACCTTTGAAAGTCTCCAGAGTGAGTGAGTGGGTTTAGATTTACGCTGCACTCGGCAATATTCCAGCTATATGGCGGCGGTCAGTAAATAATCGAGTCTGGACCAGACAATCCAGTGATCAACAGCATGAGCATCGATCTGCGCAATTGGGAACCGATGACATGTGTCAACCAAGTCAGCGAGCCTGACCACCCGATCCCGTTAGTCGCCTCTTGCGACAAGCATGGGTTGCTGAAGGCACATTCTAACCCGGACCTTCACGGGTTGAAAGTCTCCAGACACAGTTGGGATGCACGCTCTACTGACGCTTCCACCTCAAAACAACTATGACCTGTCTACATAGCGATCACATACGTCTACTGTTAAGTAAGACAATATTTTGTATCAAAGTGATGCCCTGCTTCATCCGACCCCAGTGAAGGTTCTGGAAATGGTACGTGCATATTGGAAAGTTACAAATGACAAATGGAACAAGCAACTTGTTGAGGGCCTTGTGCACCATGTGCCATGGAACAACTGGTGATGTCAGATTTCTGTGGGAGACAAACCGCCACCTCACAGGAATGCACAAGGTGTGTATATATATATGTTTAAACGGAATGAGATATGGTACACCGTTTAGCAGAAACGGTGTCTCAAATAAATGACATTAATTAATTTCACACGGGACATCTTCAATCAGATACATCTCACTAAAGTTGTTTAATGTATGCACACATCCCAACCACAAACTCTGATTCCCCGCCATTCAAATTATTTAAAATGTTATGTGCTGTGAGGCAGTGAAGCGCCATTTAAGACAACTAGTTATGTTTTTATATTTGTCATAATTACAGGTAATGTACCTTGCGTGGGGATGAGTTGACTTTATTTTGATGAGTTCATGCTCGCTGTCAAACAACTAGTTATGTCTGTATATGTGTCATAATTACAGGTAATTTACCTTGCGTGGGGATGAGTTGACTTTATTTTGATGAGTTCATGCTCGCTGTCAAATGCCATCAAATCAACACCAGCAGCCGCCGCATATCTGATGTCTCTACGGCATTTGACACTGTGGGAGTAGACGATGTTGCATGGCTCCACGCCCAAACCAAGAATAGAGGCCATTTCATTCTGAAGGAAAATATAAATATACAATTGACTGATCAAACCTTGCACCCATTCAGTTAAAGATTAATTTAATTTATAGAAGGTGTATCATTGCCAATGATAATTTTCGATATTACATTAAACAAATAAAGGATTGCAAATCAACACACTTCACTTCCAGAAGGTGCCAACAAGCCTTCCTCTTTTGGTAAGTTACTGACATTGGAGATGTAATGTCCCTACCCTGCTGGCACAGTCAAAGTAGACACCGAGGTCAGTTAAGAGAGAGAGGATCTGAGGGTCGTTGTTGCACTTGACAGCTGAAATACAAAAATTGCGACACTCTTATAACGTATTGCGAAGTACCCAATACATGTAGGCATTCATCTTTGTATGGTAGTCGCTGAAAACGGAGAGGTGTACATATGCTGACCTATTATTGTTAAAGGTTATACTCAAAGCGAGTGAGTGAGGAGTTAGGTTTTACGCCGCTTTTAGCAATATTCCAGCAATATCACGGCGAGGAACACCAGAAATGGGCTTCACACATTGTACCCATGTGGGGAATCGAACCCGGGTTTTCATTGTAACGAGCGAACGCTTTAACCATTAGGCTACGCTACCGCCCCGGGTATAAACACAAACACGTACATGATCAGTGAGTGAGTGAGCAAGGTTTAACCCCACTTTGAAGAGACTTCCTGTTCTATCACCACATCTTAATTGGTGTGCTTCATGTTGACAGAAAGCCCGAAGTGATGTTTTCTCAGACGTTAAAAATGTGCCACTTTGGTAAATCGACGACAACGGAAATGGTGATAACATAAAAACATAAGCGGGGCGAACCGGAATTATGAAAAAGACGAAAGATTTCCATGCTGCAGACGACTGGGCAACAGATTTTAAGTTGCCTATCTCAAGAAAGCAGTGACAATGTTATAGTTACGTTATGATCAACTATTGGGGACCAGAGTGAAATTGCTATGGGCGTTGCATTCAAAAGGTGTTCACTTATGCACGGAGGTGGATTGGTGGCTCCTTGTCTGGCCTCGGAGTTTACAGGGCAGCCCTGCTGAGATACTGGGTAACACCAAGATAAGAGGGGCAAGGATTAGGATGGGAATCGGACCAAATATCTAACTTCCACTCTTGAGGCAGACAATAGAAGGATGACATGTTTACAAATGTTACTGCTAAACAGTAAGTATTGTTATAGTGACAAAGCCATTTCCACAATCGCCATACTTCCCTGTGTTCACCCCCAGCTGTTAGACCTGTGAAACACAAACTTGATATACCCATCCTTGTAACAGACTGTATGTTTATCGCAGTTCTTCCTACTATTCCAGCTATATATAAATAATTGAGACTTGAACAGACAATCCAGTATTTCAGATAAGGAACAAACTTTATGGATGAACAACTTTATTCGGAAGATGCCGAATAAAGAAGTTGTTCATCCATAAAGTTTGTTCCTTATCTGATACACCAACTTCTAAACATGCCTCTCAAAGAAGTAATCCAGTATTTGACATCATGACTGACTGACTGACTGAGTTTAGTTTTACGCCGCTTTTAGCAATATTCCAGCAATATCACGGCGGGGGGACACCAGAAATGGGCTTAACACATTGTGCCCATGTGGGGAATCGAACCCGGGTCTTCGGCGTGACGAGCCAACGCTTTAACCACTAGGCTACCCCACCGCCCCTTGACATCATGAACATCGATCTACGCATCTTGAATATGATGACGTGTCTACCAAGCGCCAACCGATTCGGGTTGCTTAAGACCAATTCTAACTCGGCTGTTCACGGGTCCATAAACTATTGTTACAAAATAACCAGTCTGTTTGGATCAAACTGATACCGATAAATCACAATCTAACTCCAAATCGGTTTATGATCAAACATTCATTTCAACGCAGAATGTAATGAAAACATTAGACCAACTCTGGAAAAAGGATGGATAACATTTGTCTCTAAAATGAAAGTTACTTAACAAACTATGATCATTTTGTTTTGATTTTCCGTTGGAAGTTTACAGTTGCAGGAACAGCCTGAATGGCGGAAAGCACGTGCAATTGTGACGTCTCATCAAGTACAGCCAATTGACACGGTACATGAGACAATGAAATCCTCCTCTGACATCAAGTCGATTATTTTCAAAAAAGATTTTTTTAAACGTGAAATGAAAGGGGTCGCACCTTAAATAAATAAATTGTAAATTTGTAAAAAACGCACTGCATGTGCGGCTGAGTTGACAGACTTGAGTGTTTTCAGAAAGAGTTATTAAGAAATGCTGTTAGAAGACTCTATAGCAAAAGTAAATTCCTTCCTTACGCATTTAGCATAAATACACGGTGTCAGAACATCCGTTGACTATATCCGAATATCAGCTATGGAAACTTTTGCATATTTGGGTTTCGTTACAAAAAGGTAAGTGGGGCAAATAGGCGGGTGCTATGTGAAAGAGCTGGCATCGTGCGACTACGCAACACATACTAACGCACTATCACACAAAACGTCAAGAAGGATTCGAACCATGGCCAGTGTTTTGGGATGGAAATCGGGTGAACGCCAGCCAGACTGCAAGCACACCATGGGTAGATAGCTCCTCTATGGAACCATGTAACAGGAAATTGCCTTTGGGCAAGGGTGAGCGATTCATTGTGTTATACGCAGGTTGTAAATGTGTGGGGCTTCTGTCTGATTGTTCACTCGTGTACAAGGCGAAATCCAAAAACAGAGATTACCACACTGAAATGAATGGGGAAGATTTCTGAAATTGGGTGAAAAAACAGCTGGTACCAACACTTCCTCAGAAAAGTTCAATTGTTATGGACAACGCACCATATCATAGCGTGCAGGATCCAAATGCAAAAAAATAATGATAATAGTGGATATTTGTAAAGAGCCAGTGTCCACCCACTCATGCGTGCTAATGGCGCATTAAAACTATTTACAGAAGAAGGGAAAATGTCAACTATAGGCTTTAGTAAAAAAAATGTCTTTAGGGCCTTCTTAAAAGAGAGTCCAGGGTCGGGGCGAGTTTGATTTGGAGCGGTAGAGACTTCCATAAGAGACATGCTGAAAACTCCTCTTTCCAAAAGAGGTGAGCCGAGCTTGAGGTACTTTGAGGAGCTGTTTATCCTGGGAACGTAGAGTTCTGGAAGGCACATACTGGGTTAGGAGAGATGAGAGATATGTAGGGGCAAGGTTGTTGAGACACCTAAAGACTGTTCACAGAACTTTGAAGTCAACTCGGTACTGAACAGGAAGCCAGTGCAAAGACTTTATCACAGGGGTTATATGATCATATTTAGAACTCAAAGATATAATTCTAGCGGCTGTATTCTGCACTTTCTGGATTTTTTTCATGTGCTCTTTGGATATTCCAGTGAGAAGGCTATTGCAGTAGTCTAGGCGGGAAGACACAAGACATCTGACCAGGATATATGCGCTCTCTTTAGTGATGTATTTTCGGATGGTACCAATGGAACGAATGTGAAAGTAGCATGTCTTACACAGATGATCCACAAAAGCTCCAACATCCAACAGCAGGAAAAGTGATATGGTAACAAGTCAAGAAAAAACAAGATATTCCGTTTCCATCAAAAGCAACTAAACCTGTTTTGTATGACATAATAAAAGGCAACAAAACACCAATCCATTAGGTAGATCAATAAAGCTCATGGCCATGAAACCAACAGAACTGATCTGGGGATCTCAAAATCTGATGTGGGCCGCAACAAACCCACGTTCAAAATTTCGGACTTTCAAAACGAAGAACGCCAGCAATCTGTCAAAACTGTGTACAGAAAGTTGAAAATAAAATGACCAGTACTGGATGAAAAGTGGTTTAGATTATGCCAACATTCAAACAGTCATCATAAGTGTACAATCTGAGGGTATGACGGGAAAGTGAATCAGGAATTTCCTCAGATTCCAGTAAGGAAGAGTTTTGATACAACCCCTAAATTTTTACATTCTGCTAAGCTGCACGTGCTTCCTGCCCTTTAGGGTGTTCTTGCAACTGTTACTTTACCCTCTTAAATCTCCCACGGAAAATCAAAACAAAATGATAGTTTGTTAAGTAACTTTTGTATTTGGAGACAAACGTTATGAATACTATTTCCAGAGTTGGTCTGATGTGATCATTACATTCTGCGTTGAAATAAAAGTTTCATCATGAACCGATTTGGAGTTATATTCAGATACATCGGTATCATTTTGCCCTAGACTACAGCTGTATCGGAAGTTTGTGCATGTGCAGTTTTAAACACACTGATATATGTCGTTTACCTCTCGGAGTAGAAAGTAAACATTGATGAACAAAGTTAAAGTCAGCTGGACAAAAGGAATGGAATACAGTATATATTGTTGAGGACTAAGCTTTCGTACAGAGGACATGCTTTAACTGATATGATGTAGTCGCAATCGTCCAATTAATTCTGCATTTTTTTAGACAATTCTTATGACAAATGTGATGATTCCGTTGCTTATATTTATCGTTAAATACTTATAGTATACTTACAACAGCTCTACGTACCGTAGTATGGCTTCACCCTGGGTAGATACCTGCGCCATTGTCTCATCTTTCTGATGACATCATCCATATCAATGGTGATGAAGGCGTCTTCAAAGTATTCATCCTGTAGAGGAAATATTTCACAAATATGTTCTGCTTGTGATTAAACTGCGTTAGAATAATTGTTAACAACCCCAATGATATTGAGTGAGCTTAGTTTTACGCCGCACTAAGCACTATTCCAGCTATATGGCGGCGGTCTGTAAATAATCGAGTCTGGACCAGACAATCCAGTGGTCAACAGCATGAGCATCGATCTGCGCAAGTGGGAACCGATGACATGTGTCGACCAAGTCAGCGAGCCTGACTAATCGATCCCGTTTGTCGCCTCTTACGACAAGCATGGGTTACTGAAGATCAATACTAACCCGGATCTTCACGGGTCCTTAATAATAGTGAACAGTCACTGCAGTGTTGATATGCTACTCTTATTAGGCCGATTTAGTTTCTGATCAAGCATAGCCGAAATTCCATTATGTATTCATGTAGACAAAATATAGGCCTTTGTGACAAAGGGTTGAGAATACCTTTTCCGTTTCCTTTGATATAACACTGCTGATTTTGTCTTTGATGCCGTCCCCATCTTCGTACAGTATCACACCTTCCATACCTGCAACTAGCGCCTTCCTGGATGTAAGCAAAACAGTATTTAGCTCTTGTGTCATTTCCGTCACATCATCGGCGTGACGAGCGAACGCTTTAACGAGAACACTACCCACTAAGTGGAAGACCAACGTCTTATCACATTCATTATACATGATATACAGAAAGGTGTAGCAGATATTCTAATAAATCCATTCTATGAAGGCATGTATTTGGGAATCGAACTCAGGTCGTCGGGGTGACCAGCGAATTTTTCAACTATAATGATAATGAGTGTAAATATACTCAGAGGCCAAACTTATTCTGACACACAAACAAAAGACAGAATGAGTGTTGAACTTTTACTGACTCGACTGAAATGTTATTAGATAGAAAGACTATTGTAACTATCAACAGTCCATAAGGACCGCGCACCTGGTATAGTCCGTTTGGCTCAAAAGCGGACCGATGAATTGCAATCTAACTTGAAAGCTAATAAACATATAATATTCAATGAAACACTGATCATAATCAAAACGTCAGACAAACTGAGGTTTTTTGCAGAATTTATGTCCTTAAAATAAAAAAGTTGTTTAACAAACTTTCATGAAAATATTGACACAGTTCACTATTTGTTACGAGGGAGGAGTGCAGAGAAAGGGACAGCCATGTGTGCGAGAAAGGATGGAGACGGCACAGCACAGGTTAATGAATCAATAGCTTTGTCGGAACTTGTGCACCTGCTTCTCTATCACCTGGCTGTCCCTGTCTCTGCACTCTTCCCTCGTAACAAATAATGAAATGTGTCAAAATTTTAATGATAGCTTGTTAAACAACTTTTTTTTAATTTTAGGCCATAAATTCTGCAAACGAATCACAGAGTTGGTCTGACGTTTTGATTATGATCAGCGTTTCACTGAGTGTTATATATTTATTAGGTTTCGAGTTAGATTGCAATTCATCGGTCCGATTTTGAGCCAAACGGACTATATATGCAAATAAGTCACACCACAAGAACTGGTTCACAAGCAAGTTCACACTGTCTGTAGCGAGTGTATTGACCTTGTGCATTGATGCCTGGCACCTTCGCCTCAGTGAAACCACAACATGTCTTCTTGCAGGAGACTATTCCACAGAGGCAAGTTTGGCGTAGTTTCTGTGGCAGTTGGGAGGATTCGGATCGTACCATTTCGTACTGGAAGTGATCAAAGGGTGACAAATCAGGGAATCGTGCGGGCCAGGGCGACACAAACATTGTCCTGATTATGATATTGCTGTACACCGTCACCTCGTTGCATTTAAGTTCACGCCAATCAAAATCATTGGCGTCCTTACTGCAGCTGTTATCCCACCCAGGGGCCGATACAGCTTTTTGAGAAAGGGGGGTTGCGTACTCTTGAGAAAGAGGGGGTGCACGTTTGCACTTAATTTTCAATGGTCATTTAATAAACTTTCCAGAACGCATCGCCTGAGGTAATGTTCACCTGTTCGTCTGTAGACACGTGACCTGACATCAGGAAACGCGACTCATAGGTGAAGAGAACCCAGTCCGCACACTAGTCTCCTGAACAGTGGAAAGTTCGACGCTGATGTTCTGACGTCCGAGTTGATAGCAGGGCTTCGCATCTTGCACAGATGCCGTGGACGCGTCGACATCGTCCAACTGTTCTTGCAGCTACACCTCTGTTACCTGGTATGGATGTAAGGGCTGCTGGCTGTGTGGTTCGAATCCATGGGTCCAGGTATGGGGTCGTTACTTCTGCTCGGCCACTACGGGGACGGTCTGTAACGTTGTTTTTGCTAAAATTGTCGCCATAGGTTCAAAATGGTATCTCAAATCACGTTGAACCGACAAGCAATGCCATGCTGCGGTGTACCACACTGTGAGTGAGTAAGTTTACTTTTACGCCGCAATATCACGGCGGGGAACACCAGAAATGGGCTTCATACACTGTACCTTGTACCATACTGAATGATACCTGTAGTTCTCCAGGCGAGTGAGTGAGTTTAGTTTTACGCCGCACTCAGCAATATTCCAGTCATATTGCGGTGATCTGTAAATAATCGAGTCTGGACCAGACAATCCAGTCATCAACTGCAGATTCACAGGAGAACATGTGAACGTACGGGAAAGCCGAACATAACTATAAGCAGTAACGGGTAAATATAACACTGATTGGTCTATTGGAAGGATATCCCGTGAAAAAAGCCTTGCAGTAGCCAATCAGAATGAAGGGTCTGATGCAGCATGAGCATCGATTTACGCAACCAAGACAACGAGCCTGGTTACCTCTTACGACAAGCATGGGTTACTAAAGATCAATATTCTAACCCAGATCTTCACGGGTTCTCTCCAGGCGATCTGTCATTTTCCTCGAGATATGAAATGTCGAAGCGATATTTGTCCAGAACGATCAACAGGCGTTTTTCTGACTTCTGTACTTCTTAAGACTGCATTGAGTGGGCATGCTAGACGTGTGATTGTCTGGACTTTGAAAGAGAACATTGCTGGTCACTTGTCTCGAATGTCATGAATCTTGCAAATTTCGTGCAATTCGAACAGCTGCTGGCTCGCGTTTCTTCGACCATTTTAACACACTCTTTCTCTGGTTCAAATCCAAACAGAAGACTAAGTCATCAATATCCCCCGCAACGGCAAGATACACTTTATGAATATGTCTACAAGTTATGATCAGTCAAATGTTTTGAAGTGTAATCAGTGTATATAGCAAAGTGGAAGGAGAGTATTGACGGGTTTTTAAGATCTGCTCCAGAAAGGAGCACTACCAAATTCAGTTCAAGCCTAACTTGTTGCCATGGAAATTCAACAAGATGTCATTCTCATTGCCACAGCCTAAGTCACGTTTCCAGGGAAAGAGCAAAAACTAAAATACATATCTGGGTCTAAACCTCAAAAGGCACATCTATGGCTCATGCTTGACATGTGTACCAGGTTTGGTTAAGCTATCACGAATCATTTAGCAGATATGCTTCGGACAGTGTGACGGACGGAGTGACAGACGCGGGGAATAAAAAGACGTTCACAAGATTATCAATGAAAAGACTCCATGTCACAAATTAGTTTGACTCTGTGCATATACAAATGACCTCATTGGTAAGTATAGTTTGTAAGGAACGTGTAATTATGTATTATCCATCGACAGTATCTATAAAGTATGTGTAACGTTGCCCTCTTCCGTCATTGCAATGCAAAATTGTGAAGATCAATATGTCTGTCACATAACATTTTGGGTCGACACCGGTTATCAATGCATGCAACTGGTAAAATGCATTGTGCTTGATTTAATAATGGAACTTAACATATACTGATACTCCACATAGAAAACGGAGCTTGTGAAATCGGCAACAGTGTAATCACCCCGGCTGACGTCCGTGAACCTGGACGACATTACATAAGCGAAATACATAATGCCATGCACGACAGTACCTGAACGGCTCTACTGCCATAAGGACCGCCTCCGTGATGTAGTGGTTAGAGCGTCCGCCCGGAGAGCGGAAGGTCGTGGGTTCGATCCCCGACCGCGTCATACCAAAAGACGTTAAAATATGGTACTTGTTGGTCCCTGCCTGGTGCTCGGCATTAATGGGTACAACAAGGACTGGTCGGCTCGGAATCAGTATAATGTGTCTGAGTGGGGTATTCATGCTTCACTGCGGCATGGTATCTCAGTGGGCTAGCACTATAAAACCAGCTTAAGTCTGGGTTAGTACAAGCAGCCGCACATACACATACACACGCATGCACGTCGTCATATGAGCGAAATATTCTCAAGTACGACGTAAAACCCAATTTCACCTCACCTCACCTCTACTGCCATAACATGTGTTGTGTTGCCTGCATTTAACCTTCTTCAAAACATCTTCTGTGTTGATCATTACATAACAGAGCTTTAAATCATTATATAACATAGCTTCATATATCATATAACATAGCTTTTGAAAACCCTATACCCCGCCGTACTGGAATATTGCTAAAAGCGGCGTAAAACTAAACTCTCACTCACTCTCACTCAAATTTCATTTGCAGGTGGATTTCGAAAATGTTAAAGTCTAACTTTTCTCTTTCGTGCCATTTGACACAATAACGCTATTTTGGGTGAAAAACATACCCTCGTCGTCTGACATTCTCAGTGACGTCTCTCTGTCGGAACGTGGTTTGAATGCCATGTGCTTCTTGTCACGTGACTGTATCGGTATTTGCACGTGCGGATCGCACCTCGGGCATTTAGAGCAGTGACGCCCGTACACTGTAACATCTCTCCCTATACAGCACACGGTCGCGCAGAAACCCTTTTTAAATTTAATTCACACTCAGATGGTGAATTTATGATTTTCCATCACGCTACGGTACAAAATTATTGTGACGGTTGATACATTGTACATGCTTCTCCATGAAAATCACAATCACCCCCTAGCCATAAATTATGAACGGTCCCAAGGACCATGTTTAAACAGCCTGCATGGCATTGCCATGAGTTTGACACAACAAGAAGCTTAATCGAATAACCCCTTCCTTTACGGTTATTACGTATGATGTGTCAAGTGTTTTTGTTTTTTTGTATTTCTAAAAAGGTTGTTAATACTCTTGTATAAAAATATATGTCATTTAAGTAGTGGTTCTTTTATTCCGATGTGTATATGCCTCACTTGCGCGTCGATTCAGAAGTATATCCCATAACTGTAACTAACTTCAGCAACAAGAACTATTTTCAGCAAAATAAAACAGTATATATCACTGGTACAGACGTGATGCAGTGGACGCCGCAGACAATGGTTTTAAATGTAAAAAAAACTCTCACTTCACACAGTTGCCCAACAGTTTTGAAGGATATAATCCAGTTGTTATATCAGCTAACCGATTTATTTTCTCACATTAATTTCAGAATCCCCGAGTCAAATGCGATACATTTTCCGTTTTCGGTCATAAAATGTAATGAACCATGCACATCTCATCAATGTAAACATGTTTTCATTCTTGGGTAAGAGAGTGTAATCAGCCCCGCGCACACGGCTGTTAGCATGTTGCTTTCGTAGGTGTAATGACGTCACAATATGGTATGACGTCATAGTTGACTATTGTTCAAGTTGTCTATTGATGCTCAGTTCTGTCGCGCCTGGAATCAATACTTGTAACTTTTATGACATCATAAGAATAGTTTGCATGTTGTAAACACTTGGACACACGTTAGTTGAAAATACGAAGACAGTCACATTGACGTGGTCTTAGGCCTAATCACAAATATATTTTACGACCGATTTGATTGATAACTCAACTTACATGAGCCAAACGACCTCTTCATATGGCCGAACAAGACACCTCTCTTGATGCTTCAAGCTCTGGCAAAATATTTTCTTTCACCTTGGCAATATACACAGACACCTTTTTGTAGCGGATACATTTTCAAAGTAATTCTAGACAATCCAACACTCAGCACATACCGTTATTTAGAACCATGACCTGTGCTAAGGCAAATGTGGGTTCATGGTTTGCCCTCATTAGACCCAGGTTTCATTCCCCACATCTGTACAATGTGTGATATTGCTGAAATGTTGCTTAAAAAGCGGCGTAAACCCCAACTCACTCACTCACTCACTGCAAACACTGAAAACTAGAGGTCCAGTCGTCGAAGGCTGTATACATGAGATTTGCCCTTTTAACAGCTGTGGGTTCATATGCCTTTCTTTCATAAAATTGAAAATCACAAAGAACTGTAATTGTTAACTGTTTATTTACTAGGGCTGCGCAATATAACCGGTTTACCGGTATTTACCGGTTCAGACATGAAAGCGATACGTATTGCGATACGCTGATCGAAAACCGGTATTTTGACTTGCATTCAGAAAACTTCGTAACGCTCGGAAATCTTCGGATATTTCGTTGTTTCATTGGTGCCAAATATTATTTACATTTATATTTTGTCATGATTAAAAGTTTCTAATAAAGCTTAATCAAGCATTGTGACTTTGTTGTGTTCATGCTTTATAAATCAAGCATTAACACGACTATACGTTGTTTAAAAATACTTCTTGCAATATATCGCAATATGAAAATTCTCTGCAATACCCACCCCTATTATTTACCCCCATCTGTACTGACTGACTGACTGACTGACTGAGTTTGGTTTTACGCCGCTTTTAGCAATATTCCAGCAATATCACGGCGGTCCCCCATCTGTAGGGATAGCTGTGAAATAGAGATTATTAACCGAGTGTGTTTCCGTATCATGAATATCATATATTAAGAATAAAAATTGTGTTATGCGAGCCTTTGCACCGATAACACCCTCCATTAGATGATAAACATGTTTATTAAAATGCTACCTGTTCTTGTTAACTGTTTATTTACCCCCAACTGTAGGGATAGCTGTGAAACAAGGTTATAAATATACTCCCCATCAAAAGTGTAGACTCACTAGTGTAAATGTAGCCACTTACTTCAGTCAACTGTTCCAAATTAGATTTTGCAAATTATTCCATGTTGTTTAAAGGTACTGTTTACATATGAACTGATGTATTGTAACACAAATTCGTAACGTTGAAAAGATTATTGTCATGAGTTCAATAAATCATGAAACTCAGTGAAAATTAGCGAATTCTTACACTAAAACGCAGCTGTTCACATGCACGATATTTGCACATGCTTTTCAGCAATTTGAAGCATGATCCTCATGCAATTCATCTGCATAAGGTTTGCAGTTGGTTCCCCAAAATTAGGGGAGAAATTCATCTTCAATGTAACCACATACATATTATACATAACATATAGTGAATGCTTTAAGTGAGTCTAAACATTTGGTGGGTAGTATATGTTCACCTGTCACGCTAATTACCTGTGTCCCGTTCTCCAACTGCCAAAGAGGGATTCTCAGTCTTACAGTCCATCTCTGCAATACGTGTCACTAAATCTAGGCTAACTACAACGCTAACGCCATGAGCGACATGCAGATGTGTATTTTGTGGACAGCAGACAGAGCATTCAGTGTGTGCTGTGAACGATTCAGTATATTCATAGCCTAGATATAATCTAGGTTGACAAAGTTTAAATCCTATCCTCCAAGAATCAACGAATTACGTAGAGAAAACCTTTGGAAGCAATCGAAATCCGGGGCCAAAAATATTTGATCAAAGACCAAGGCTACCACATAACATCGGCCAACTAACAGTTAATCAAGCTATAGACTATCAATTAGCACTCTAGTCAGCTTGTTTTTGGTAGTTAGTCCCTCCTATTTACTGGTTTCCTGTCCTGCGCTATTTGTTGTACATGTACTTACCGGCCACTTGGCCTCATCCAATTCCCACTTCATGTCAATTACATCATGTTGTTGTTAATGTTAATCTGGTGTTTGTCAAAACACGCTATCTATACAGTACAACCAGAAATTATTGAGAATTTAAAGATTGTAATTTTTTATATTTTTTCACTCATTACTCACGTTTTAAATGTGAATATTAGCAGAACATAACTCCAGATTCAAAGACAGGTGAACAGTTAGTATTTTGTCAAGTCACCATGGGCAGCAATGCAGGCTTCAATGCGGCGGGGCATACTACTGATCAAAGAAGTTAGAAAGTCGTGGTCCATGCTGTCCCAATATCGGACCACCTCTTCTTTCATTTCAGCAATATTTGTCAGATTTTTCTTATTGACACTTTCCTTCATAAGTCCCCAAACATTTTCTATTGGATTTAGGTCAGGGCTATAGCTTGGCCAATCTAATAATGTCATATTTTGGGTCCGAAACCAGGCCTGTGAATGCTTTGAACGATGTTTTGGGTCGTTGTCCTGCTGGAAAATCCAAACATTTCCATAGAACAAATGAGCAGATGGAAGTAAATGTCCCTCGAGAATATCTGTGTACCGCTCACTGTTCATATTCACTTATAATACACAGAGGGGCGTTGCCCTAACACAGATATGCCACCCCACACGTTAAATTTCGGACTGTACTTTGGGCGCTAAAACAAAGATTTTTCAGTTTGTTTGGTCCAGAATTTCAGTGTATTAGGAAACAGCCACACAGAACTTTCATCTGAGAAAATCACATTGTCCCAGTTAAAATTTCTATGCTGTAAGCACCAGTTCAACCTTCGCTCCTTTTGTTCAGGTTTCATGAACGGTGATGGAATTCCTCGACTTTTCTGCCAACCCATTGCATGCAGCTCAGTTCTAAGTGTCTCCTTACAGACAGCCACAGTTCCTCTATCAATCATATCCAGCCTTAAGTTTTCTAAACTCCTTCGTTTGTTTTTAGAAACAAGAATACCAAGCAGCCTCCTGTCACCGACAGTCAATTTTCTGGGCCTACCTGCGCCTCCTTGGTGCTCAATGCCATATCCATTTGCAATATTTTTCAAAACACGATAAACAGTGGACAAAGAGATGCCTGTTCTACTTGAAATCACTTTAGCTGATCTGATGTCCTTGTTATAATTCTCTAAAATCAACTTCCTCTTCTCTAAATCATCCATACTGAGGATCACTGAAAATGTCATCTGCTAGCATGTAAATAAAGGGGGATAACTCTTCACAAACTAATGAAAAAGGATTAACGGAGTTGTCTCTCTTGAATGAAACCAAGCACTTGATAGCTGGTCAAGGTTGTTTATACTAGAAATCCAATTAAACATATTCCTAAAATTCTCAACAATTTCTGGTCATACTATATAGAGATTACTAAACGAGTGTCTGTCAGATACCATTTATCTTACAACGAGTTGGTTCAATACGTTTTGAAGCAACGAATTGTAAGATAAATGGTATCTGAAAGACACGAGTACAGTAATCTGTTTCTTACACACCATAAAATCGTATCATTTTATGGTCGAATAGATTCAAATTTCATGTTTTCTAATCGTGCGCAATAATACACAAAACACAACGTTTATGAATGAGTGACGTCACTTGGCTTCCTAATCACTACTCATCCCCATGGTGACCCTCCACAAAAAGGTTTCTGCCACCTCTTCGCATCATCAAGGCAATGGTGATAATGATAACTAGGTAAGATCACTGAAAATTAATTAAACCCTCTAAAACGATGATGTTACCATGCAAATGTGGATGATTTTAATTCTTGCAAGCGTAAAATATTTGAGCGTGTGACGTCATCGTTATCGCTTGGTGGTTGTCGTCATCATCGGAAGATTGTTTTGGATATCTCTGCACATTGGGGATCTGTACTTGTGTACCAGTTTACGTTCAATGTTCTACCATCGACCGGAGCCAAAAGTTTTGAGTGTGTCTAATTAGGTGCACCCAGTGTGCTTGAATGTGACATTGCTGAGGTTACGTTCACTGTCAATGGGGGACTACTCTTCTTCGCCACATCCTTCTCGTTTTCCCGAGCCAGAAACTGCCACTTGGAATGTAATGGAATTTACGGAGTTTTCAGTATGAAATGTGAGTTGATTACATCCTGTAAGTTATCAAGACATAAACTTTTCATTATCATGCGTCGGAGGAATATCTTGAGCAATGACTTATGTGTAGATCAACCGTTCCTGTATATGTTCGATTGAACAGAAAGGACGTGTGCCGCCATTTGCACTCATGAAGCCTTGCAAAACGTACCATGTTGTACATTGTTTCAACGAGTGTGTTTTGGTTCAGATTGTCATGAGTGAATTTGATAACATTGGAATCACATAGTATCTCGGAGCTGGAAGTGGGTCTCCATCATGTGTATCAGTGAAAAATGTCATGTTCATCAATGCATCGAAGAAACAACAAGGCAAATTGATCTCTTGACAGGCACTGACGTTATCGTGTCAGGTATTTTTGCAAGACGACACATGACACTTGTCGCATCTCTCCAGTAAAAGTACCAGTGTTGTACATTTTGAATATTCGAAGGGAATCAAGGGCTTTATCTCTAACGGTGATTTTCACATAATTGTTTACACAGGTATCACAGATTGTTGGAGCCATTTTGAATTCATGACTAGAAATCAAAAGTTTTAAAAAAAGGAATTAGAAAATAAATAGATTTGTGTTATATTTATTCTACTTGTCACTCATTGTATAAATACCTGTTTATGTTGCAATCGCGAAAATAACAGGTAGGTGTAAAGGGGTATTTTTTGCACGAGTAACAGGTTTCTGTTCGATTGAAGCACGAGTAACTTATCAATGAATTTTAATCAGGAAAGTAGTCCGTCATACCCTGACCCTGGGTCATCACCATGGAGTAGCCAATCACGGGATTAGAAATCGATCTCACACATATGTGTGATACCAGTTTTCTCACATGGGTTTCTCACCCACGGGTGTGTAAGAAATATACTTCTCTTCACTTGGTTGTAGTCAACGTTAGCCTGATAACGGTTTAACAATCTGCATCAAAAGTTGTTATCAGTAAAGTTGTATGCTTCATTAATCTGGTGTTTGCCATATCATGCTATGTATATATACTTCTCTTCACTTGGTTGTAGGGGCGGTGGGGTAGCCTTGTGGTTCAAGCGTATGTCGTCTCGCCGAATATTGCTGGAATATTGCTAAAAGCGTCGTAGAACAAACTCACTCACTCACTCTTCACTTGGTTGTAGGGGCGGTGGGGTAGCCTTGTGGTTCAAGCGTATGTCGTCTCGCCGAATATTGCTGGAATATTGCTAAAAGCGTCGTAGAACAAACTCACTCACTCACTCTTCACTTGGTTGTAGGGGCAGTGGGGTAGCCTTGTGGTTCAAGCGTATGTCGTCACGCCGAATATTGCTGGAATATTGCTAAAAGCGTCGTAAAACTAAACTCACACACTCTCTTGGTTGTAGTCACTCGTACCCTGATAACGGTGTAGCAATCTATACCTAAAAGTCGCTCTACGCAAAAAACAGGATGGTGTTATCCGGAAAGTTGTATGCTTCATTATTGACTCATCAACTTCTAGAATGCAGATCAAACCAGTAGCGGGCAGATAACGATTTGTTTTGCCCCCTCCCCTCCCCTTGTGAAACAAGAAAATAAATACAGAAAAAAGACCATTGACGTTGGGTATCTATAGCGTAAAACGGGCTCCTGTCGTGGCGGTATCAACACAAACATCTGACACATGACAGGTTTATTTGTGCCGAAAATATCATCTAACTCAAACTTTACCTTTACAGCTTTGTTGTACATTTTGCTGTGGCAAACATACATGTGGCACTTTCAAACGTGCATGATGGTGGCGTTTTCCTCAGGTTTTACAGTAATGGGATTTCCTAGAGGACAGAAATAAAGATTAAGGTATTTAATAGTTATTTTAAAATCTTGGTCAGTTATATTGGGTACATTTACTTCAGGAATTTGTAAAGTCATCTATAGACATTTGTTATTCTGCAAAGCGAACGTAAAAGGTAAACCAACAGTGAACATTATCTGACTGTGTTACTGACAATTAACGATGACACTGGAGTCTTCGTGAAAAGGGTAAGCATGTCCTGCCTTATCATTCAAACAATTATCCTTAAAAAAATATATAATGTTTCCCGCCGCCGCGCAGTAGTTCTCATGCCATGTGACGGCGACATTTGAACAAACTAGAGTGAGTGAGTGAGTGAGATAAGATTTCAGCAGTATTTCAGCCATGCCGTGACTACAAAAGTATTTCATATACCGCTAATACATGTTGTTGGACAAACTAGACAACAGATGGATGGACCAATAATCCTGCCACAAGATAGCGCATTGATTGATGTTGCTCAACCGGAAACAAGATATATTAACCTGAGATAATGTTTGCTGTGGTCAAATGCAGATATTCGGCTTCCCATAAGTTAAACACAAATGTTTAAGGAATATGTTCGTTGCATCACAGTGGGGACAGTCTTGGTGTCTCGACCTAAGCATTTGTGTTTGTTTCAAATCATTATACGATGTAAATGGCAGAATAACCAGTCTTGGATATACAACGAAACAGATTCCACTGAACGTGAAAGGCAGAGCGAGGTTAAAAAGATCATATGAAAGGGAGTGATCGGATACCACACATGATAGTACGTACATTGAAGCCAGGCAGATATGGATTGCTCTGTTTTGGCGTTTAAATGACCAGCCTTTGTTACACAGGTTGTCCAGCAAGTGTTGTCTTGTTTAGTTTATTTTTAGTCATAAACTGAATGTTTCTCACCAGATTTGTTTGGAGCAGACATACATTGGTGTCGGTTGTGGCATTCCATTAAATGACCCGCCTTTGTTTATCGACATGGGGTAAGCGCCGACATTCTCGACAAACAACCAGTCCCCGATTTCAAGCTCTGGTAAGTGACACTCCTTGAAAAGGATGTCGTGACCTGCACACGTCTGTCCCCAGACACTGGACTTGAAGGTCACATCACTCCGTGGAGCCTGGAACAAGAATACTGAGGAAGCAGGTACTAGTTAGGTACTAAGGTTAGGGCCTCCACCGTAGTGTCAAATTTGCAGATACAAATGAATTTAGGGTTCCCAACGAAAGTGCTTGATCAACAGCTGATGATTCAGTCTGTCAAAGCTGATAACAATGAGCAGTATTTTTGAGCGTTTCCCTGACCCTCCTGGGCGAGGTCACATGACTGTCGCTGAGAAACATGGAGAGTTTGTTTCGGTGCCAATCACTGATTGGATCTGCAAACATCAGTATTTCGTCTCATCTTCTTCAAGTGATAAATCAGCTGCGGTAATTAAAATCTTACCTTTAGCAACGACGGTTGGTTCGCTGCAGTGCATTTCGAAAATACGGCGTTGAACGTTCCAAACACAGTGTCATTCAGAAAGTAAAGGAATTCTTTCGCAACACCATCTGAAGATGACAATGATTTTGACGATTTTGGGTTCAATCAACCTCTTATTGAGTGAGTGAGATGTTCTCAAATGATGCATATTTGGGGCGTTTACCACGTCAAATAACAGAGCTCGGGGGAAGACAAGACTCAGACCCACGGTCATTGGCTTCTGTCATTCCTAAGGGTGCTATGTTTTATACTGTGAATTCTGGAACCTTATTACATTAGACAAACTTTATAGATAACAATTTCGTGAGTGGGGCGTTTCGATACAGATTCTTGTAGGTTTATCAAGCAGGAACATTATCCATAAAATTTGTCCATATTGTACTTCCCAGCACCTAAAATGCCTAAAAAGTTACCTTAATCTATAGTGATAGCCGTGCCGCATATAAAGAATATTTCAGATATTGAGTATTCTGAAGGGAAGTGTTTAAATTGATTTATCAACGACACAAAACCACTGTAGATATCGCTCGGGAGATATCAAACGATATGTATCAGGAGATGTCACTGCAACGAAATTACGTCACAATGCTTTGAAGACCGTTCTAAAGTTAACCGTTTCCAAGGTGCCACAATCACATGCTATCACTAATCTATATGTTTCTAAAGACAGTTACGCCAAAGACACTAGTCATAACTGTTACCAAACCGGATAGGTTTAAGGAATTATGTTGGATGATAAATAGAATCTCGCCCTGTCTTGATATCACATATCAAAGAATCGGCTGTGATTCTCCATACTGAAGCTGATTTTTATTAAAGATCTCCACATTCAACCATCCAGACCTGCTACAATTATTGATCAATTCATCATTATTTAGTCAAAACAGTGCTGGTGTATTATTACAAGTATCTACTAGAGGAAATAATACAAGAGAATGATCATGAAATCGTTGGATGCACCGAAAACTTGATGTCTAATGTTGAGCATACGGACCTTGGATCACCTTCTTCCCGATAACTGTCAGGACCAGGGTCGCACACGATGCCACAAAGTAGCGACCAGGCTCTGCAATTATCCTCACTCCTCTCTTAGCGGGAAAGTGGTCCTCCAGGGCAATGCTGATGAGGCCTGCAACCTGCAAATACCAGTCAACACACGCTGACCATCAACCTGCAAATACCAGTCAACACACGCTGACCATCAACCTGCAAATACCAGTCAACACAAGCTGACCATGAACCTGCAAATACCAGTCAACACAACCTGCAAATACCTGCCAACACAAGCTGTATCTGTGGTGAATATGCATTGTGTGAACAGAATTGAATTGTATCTTCTGAGGTTGTAAAAAGAAACACAAATCCGTTGATTTCACATCTACAGCATAGTCAGTGTTATAATGTCTGAATAGAAGCGACAAACTCCTTTCCACATCCAAATGAAATCTCCACTAAAGCAGAGTCTATTGTACAATTATGACTATATCATGAGAATATGTTTCTGTCGGCATTATTACAGCTGTACGATGTTTGTAATCAAATCAAGTCTGGAACAGGCAATCCAATGATTGTCAACAGACTCAACACACGCTGACCATCAACCTGAGTGTTAACTCAGTGTATCTGAGTTTGGATAACTCACAAATGGAGGGTGTACCTTTGTCAACGACTCTCTATCTAATGCATTCCAATAACAATGAACCCGACTACTGTTTTCACTGAATCACCGAGGTCATGCAGTCATGACCAATATTAAAATGTTGAGAGGACATTGTTGGACGCTATCATCAAATAATGCAACCAGATGATTTCAAATCATTTAGGTTCGAAATCATTTGTAAAACAAACAAGGCAAAAAAGTCAACTGGGCTCAGTAATATCCTCAACCTCGTTTACAGCATCAGCTGAAGAACAAATTGGATTTTGGAGGAGTACTAATGCCGCTTTCTCTTAAAAAGCACAATTTTATAACGCAACTCACATATATACACTGTTGTGTTAATGGCAAGCTGTGACGGATAGTTGATATTGACATTGATAAATATTTATACCCAAGATCGATTGATATTTCGAAAACTGGTCATGTTTGTCTTTGTAATTTTGTGATCTCCGTCTGTTACCACAAACAGCATTCAGGTTATTTACATGGTCTGACATCTTCTGAATAATACATGTCTCTGAAATATGGACTTTGTGTATATGGTATATGGACTATATTTTGGTTTACACTTTCTCAGTAAAGTGCAGATTTTTGTACATTTGGGGTGTCCCATCCGGGATTCGAACCCTCGCTCTCTTGGGCACCTAATTGCCAGGTAACAAGGTAGTGCTTGTAGTTGTAATTTCTGACAGATAGTAACTGCTCCATTCTCTTGGGTCAAACATCTCTCGTCTGTTAGATGATTTAGTGACATTTTGGAAAACATGGAATAGTTTTATTGATAGAATTCCTTGGATTCCCTCTCCCTCTCACGTCGTGCGTAAACACATATTTCTAAGTTTAAAACATAACAAAACGTTTTCTGTAGATCCAATTATCGAAAGCAATCTTTGCACTGGGCCTCTCCTGTGGATATAGAAGCTGGGCGAAAGAATCCATAGTTTTCAAGTTATAAGTGAAGGCTGCACAACTGTTGATGTGAAAATATTTTAGTAAAGACATGAAAATAGCTGAAAATCTAAATGATGAAATCAAACTAGTCTCTAGTCACATGACCCAATAACGATAATATATTGTCAAGGATCTATGCCTGCAACTACTGAGAAATAAATAGAATCCACACAAAATGCAATTGAGTGAGTGAGATTAGTTTTATGCCCCACTCAGCAATATTGCATCAGTATGTCGGCGGTCTGTATATAAACCAGTTATCAAAAGCATGAGCATCGGTTTACGTAATTGGGATACGATGACATGTGTCAACCAAGTCAGCAAGCCTGACAACCCAATCCCGTTAGTCGCCTCTTACGACAAGCATGGGTTACTGAAGATCAATTCTATCCCGGACCTTCATGGGTCCATAAAATACAAACTGCTAGACATCGGTTATGTCTTTCTTCTGCATATGTGCATTAACCTACGGGAGTCATACTTCCTGAACTGAAAACAAGAACAAAACAGATTCCACCAGGGGTTTTCGCCTGAAAGTTTCTGTCATCTGATTGCTTGGTTAAAAAAATGACTCACGATCAACCCCTACTTCTGGAAAGTATTACTGTTAGCCTGTGGATGTTAATGGAGTTACCTCTTTAAATTCCACAGGAGCTCTCGTTTTCCCGAAGAAACCCCCTCCAATATCCAGGACACTCAGAGAAATGTCGAGTTCGGAGGCAATGGCAAAGGCCCTGTCAGCTCTTTCTATGGCATCAATGAACACACGGCCATCCACGACTCCACTTCCAACATGGAAACTGTCAAATGTATACAATAACTTCTTTGAGTGGCATTTTAGAAGTTGGGAAGTACAATATAGAACAAACTTTACGGATAACAACTTCTTTTTATTCGTGAGTGCGACGTTTCGATACAGATTCTTGTACCGTTGTCAAGCATAATGATTCCTTAATGACAATAACAACTGATATGATTATCGACGAGTGAGTGAGTTAACATTTAACTTCGCATTAGTAATATATCTACGGGCGATGGTCCATTGGACATCCTAACACCCGATGGGTGATTTGTCAATTTAGTATTATCACTTTCTTTTCAAAGTGTCATTGAGATTGAAGTAACGACATTACAAGGTAGTAAACTAGATATGGTGAACACTTCATCTCGCGGAATGGGACTTTGAAATGTTGAATTGTGAGAGGGAGGTTAAGCTTGGGAGCAATTCGTCATTCAACACTGTTATAAAGAGCTTGTGTACAAAGTTTGAGGATGTCATCTTTCCAATATTTATTGTGACTTGTATCCAACCAACATGACAGTTTCGATTTCCCCTGGTAAGATATTCACGTTGCCATGACAATACTTACCATCCACAGATACGAATACGTTCGTATGTATTCCCACTATCGCTTCTAATGTTCAGTGTTGACAGGCTGAAGTACATGGCTTAAGTAAGTGTCCATATTTGATGAGACACTTAGCATATCGTTAGATGAACAAATAACGTTAGATCACAGAGAACCAGGAACAGTACCACTTAGCATAACGTTAGATCAACACATATCACAGAGAACCAGGAACAGTACCACTTAGCATAACGTTAGATCAACCCATATCACAGAGAACCAGGAACAGTACCTGATCCCAACTACATTCAGTCCCATTCCTTTAGCGGCTGCAAGAAGAGGCCGGATGTGATGCTGTTCACATCCATATTGGATGCTTAACCGGTACTGCACGTCATATTTGTCTGAAGGTTTTATTCTCAGCAACAATCTGAATGGTTAAATACAAAAACAAAATTACTGACCAAATCAGGAAGAGCTACAAGCTATTTATTGAAGTTCTTCTAAAGCCCCATTCACATGCACAAATTTACTCATGTAAGTAAATTTGCACATATAAATTTACTTTGCGTAAACAGGGTGTAAACAATAAATTATCAAATTGTCTCATTTTTCCTCCGAACTTCAACAGAAATTTTTGAAGACAAACACAGTATCAGATATGTACTGCTCTTGCAATAGGTCTGTCACAAGATAGAGCTCTCTGGAAGAAAGAAAGACAGTCTGGTGGAACGACATGAATAAATCTAATGACCACAAAGACTGGTACGATAATTTTCGAATGAACAAAGTTTCTTTTTATCTTATCTGCAGATAACTGCAGGATTACTTAAAAGCTAGTGACCAAGCTGTTCGCCAACCTGTGGATGTACGAATGAAAGTTGGAATCGCAAAATACTGGATGGCTTCAACTTCAGAATATAGAACTGTGGGAAACTTGTTTTGTGTTGGGAAGTCCACTGTTTGTAAATGCATTCATGAAGTTTGTCAGACCATATGTGATGTTTTGCTTCCGGAATATGTAACGTTTCCCCTAAATGAAGATATGAAGGACGTGATACTAGGATTTGAGCGCAAATGGTCTTTTCCAAACTGTGCAGGAGCCATAGATGGATGTCACATTCCTATCGTTGCACTGCAGGAAGATCATGGGGATTATCTAAACCGAAAGGGCTGGTACTCCCTCATTCTCCAGGCCGTCTGTGATCACAAATATGTCTTCAGATATATTAACAATGGATGGCCTGGGCAAGTTCATGGCGCCAAAATGTTTTCTAATTCTGAAATCTTTCAAAAAAGGTGAGGAATCGAGGCTTTTTCCAAAGTGGTTTTAAAAAGTGTCCCTATCAGACAAGGATGTGCAGCTGCCAGTTGTCATTCCAGCTGGAGATCCAGCTTGCCCACTCAGATCATGGCTTTTGAAACCGTGTCCTAAACGTGGAGCATTATCTAACAGACAAAGGGGTTTCAATTACCGTTTGAGTAGTGCCAGAATGACAACAGAAAATTATTTTGGAAGACTGAAAGGGCGTTGGAGATGCTTGCAGAAACGTTTGGATGTGGGTCTAGAGTTTTCCTGTACTGTAATAGCTACGTGCGTTGTGCTTCACAACCTATGTGAGATTCACAATCAACGCTATGACGATATCTGGCAGGTGGAGGAACCTTTGCAGGAAGCTATGGAAGATGCTGGGCAAGAAGATGCTGCGGATCAGCCAGGCAAAGTCACTCGTGACAATAACATGCAGGCATTTGCGGAAGCTGTGTTGTAACCCGCAAATAATGACTTGAAGTGGAAGTTTTCTGTTGTAAATGTAAATGGTTATTCAATTTGGAGTTTTTATATTTTATTCAATGTTGGCTGTATGTCCTAAGAACATATCTCCTGGTTCAGTTTCAAGAGTTTATATGCAGTGATAATGACATTCCATACATCACTCAGATTACGATGTATTGCTATATGAAAGTAAAACAAATCATTGAAATCAAATGTTCTGTTTTTGTGCAGCGAGATCGAGTATATTCATCTAATACGATTGTAACGATTGTACTCCAAAAATAAAACCTGTCAGAAGTGTTGCAGTTATAACTCCACAGACAGTTGGGGGCAGATGGAAGGCCAATATTGGTATGGGGTGTAGTTGGTACGCCAGGACCAAGAGTGACATGAACTCAATTTGCAACTGACATTGCATCCTAAACGTGTATAACAATCATTTGTAACGGTACTTTTGACAACTTTCTTTTAGCAGGACCATTCAAGTGGCAATTTTGATGTTTACACAGAACATTTATACAAAAAGTCATGTTTATCTATACACACTGATTATGTTTTTCTTTAAACAAATGTAAGAACAAGGTACAATCCATATGAAACTTTGATTCTTATGACTGTATGATCTACACAAGCTAATTCAAACAAAAATACAAAACTTTAAATGTCTGTTGTACTTTGTTCTGTCTACATGAAGAAACATTATTTGAAATACAAAATACATGTGGCTAGTTGAAGGGTACAAACTAAACTATTCTCAATGTCTTTTGAAGAAAACTTGCAACAATAAATCAGAAACAATAAACATTTCAGAAAATATCAGAAATTCACGTTCAAACTTTTTGCTTTCGTTTACATGTTGTAAAAGGAAGAGCCATAAGAATCATACGATTCTCCAGAGGGACGTGGTGCTGTATCAGTGTGCTGCCTTGAAGAAGTGCGTGGCCCCATCCATGATGCGTTTTTGTTACCTCCTAGTACCAGGTCTGTTCTGTCCAACAGACCCAAGAATCATTTGCATCATGTTGAACTGATGCTGGCGTTCCTCACAGCGCTGTCTTTCCTCTGACTCCATTTTCATTTTTCCCATTTCAATGCACTTTATTTCTACTTCGACTTTCATCCTTACTAGTTCGACAAATTTGTCTTCTACCTTTTTATTCGATTCTGACATTTCGTTAAATGCAGTTGACAAAGCAATTTCCAGCTTAGTTTTTCTGGCTTTCTTTGCCTTTGATAACCCGTTTTCCCGGATTCCAGATGTCCAAAGTGTTATCTCCTACTCCTTTGTCTTGGTCTTTGCTCCTGGACATCACTCCTTTAACTGGCTTCAAGGGTGGGTCCACATCTGAATCCGTCTCTACATCCCTGGAAAGATCGGCGTCATTGCTCTCATAGGGTCTTCCTCCTCTAGTGTACTTCATTGTGAAACTTGTATCTTCAGTACTTCCATGTTCCAGATCATTATCATCATTGTCACTATCATTATCGCTTCCCTCGTCTTCATTGCCCACATCTTGCACTCTTTTTCTTGATAACGATTCAATAACTTTCACAGGGGATGACGCAGGTCGGTTGCCAAATATTTCTTGCATTTTGTCAAAGAATTTACAGGTAGAGCGACCAGATCCACTTTTGTTCATTTTGGTTTTACAGCTGCGATAAGATCGTTTAAGCGTGTGCATTTTAGTTTTACACTGCTCGGCAGATTTTTCAAAGCCACAATCTTCTAATGCTGCAGACACACTTTTATATATATTACTGTTATTCTTTTGGGGGTCATCCAAGCTTTCTTCGACATGTGGTTCTTGCCATACACTAAACAAAGGCAGTGTTTCTTCATCAGTCCAGGACTGACCTCTTCGTTTAGTATTGTTTGACTGTTTCCAGGCTATAATCAACTAAGTATCCATGAGACATTGTAACCGCTCGGTACCAAACAGTCCTAAACTATCGTACAACTAATCACTCTGCGTAGGGCTGAACAAATATTGAGCCCTTAGACGTCCACCCCAACGCGATTGAACAACCGTTTCTCGATCAATCTCCACATTATAATAATATACCTCTGTAAAGGGTTCAAATCTTTAATTGGGAGTGAGGGGGTAATACCATGTCGTCTGGGACAATGAGCAATTCCTCTCGCACAAATCCCCAAGTCCATCCTTGAGGTTATACAATTAGGGTTCATCTTCTTTGATATCCACCCGATCAATGTGGTACGTTTACATGGACCACACGGGGTTGGTGGCACGGTATCGATCACCTCCCTCGAGTTCCCCGGGTTTGTACAAATACCTCACACTGATCCGACCCGATAGTTTCTTCTCTGTTTTTTTACCACTTGGTGGTACAGTCGATTCTGGAGTCAACGATTTCCTTTTAATGGCCTCGTCAGGTTTCTTGTTGATGACTCGCATCACTTCATCATTGATTGGCCCCACCACTTTGGGTAAACGCACGACCCATTCCATCGATCGTTTTTCTGGCGTCACCATTTCCTGTGAGTACTGGTGTCCAAACAAGCGTTTGGCTAACGTTCGGTTAAATCTCTCGACGATGGCTTGGCTGCGATGTGCTCCCACCATAATGCGCCTGACTTCGACCTTGTGTTTGGCCCCAAGTCGAAACGGCCCCAAATTGGCTATAACGGCCTCAAATGCTTTGGCTGAAATGGCCCAATGACTAAACGGCCCCATATTTGACAAAATAGCCCCAAAATAATCAGCGTTTTTTCAATGTGTGACCTTAGTCATAAATGATAGATCAAAACGCATATTTTTCAATTACATGTGGAAGATATGAATCAAACGGAATATTGTACAGATCGTCTGACAATATTCACTAAAATTTAAGTTTGACAAATAAAACATTAGATTTCAGAATCAGAATTCAAATTGTTAAAAACAGATCCATACCATGAAGTCACACATACAGTCATTAAAACAACATTGAAGTAGCAGTTGCTCTGTGTCGAGTGAATCCTGACAGAGCTGGTGTTTTGACAAACATTAGCAATAGTACATAAATGAATATGATAAAAAACAAGTCTATGAACTCAAGACTATGGCATAGTGTTCTCTGTGTCAATCATATACAGTATTTATTGATGGGGATAGATGGTTACTGTACATTCACAAGAAGTTAATGGCTTTGCCGTTCCTGCCCGCTTCACACCTTTCAAGCTTGTTTGAAAGGATGTCAGAGAGAGTGCCTCCCCAGGAAAGCTGTGGGACCTGGTGTGGTATGTCTCAAGACACTTGATTGAGCACCCTACATTTACACCAAAGTCCTGGTCAGTGTTCAATGGGACAGTTCGGACACACAACCATGTCGAGGGTAGGTTTCTTTCAGTATATCAATATATATACCCTATATACAAGATAACTAAAATGTATGAAAGAGAAATAAAGATCTATGTAATGCCCCAAAAGTATTAAACATTTGATTGGATTAATATTTGATGGATAGCATTATGGTATTGTTAATTGTTTCTGTATTCTTAATAGGCTGGCACAGACGAATCAACAGTAAGTTGGCGACCAGCCCCTTGGCATATACAGACTAATCCCTGAATTGCACAGAGAAGCCAGTCTGTTGCCTTGCAAGTTCGGATGATTCAAGAAGGCCGACTTCGAACCTACCTGCGCAACTCTGCCACGGCTACACAGGAAGATATCTTCGATGTCTGGAGAGTTTACAAGGATGGATACCTATCGCTGGGTCAACTTTTGACCAGATGCAGCCAAATCCATGGACCCATCACCCGCTGACTTTATATCTACGAACTATTCCCTTGTTGGTATCATGCAATAACCATTGCTGTGTGTGCCGCAAGGAGTGTGTTGTTAGGACGTTTTCTGTTTTCAATATATGTTACATGTCAATATAATTGTTCAAATATATTTCACGTCTTTTTTTGCAATTGTACGGGGTCATTTCAAGCAACATAGTTGATAGCAACATCGGGGCCGTTTTAGCCAAGCAAAATTAGGGCCGTTTTGTCATGAGGCCGTTTTAGCCTGATCCCGTTTGGTCAGCAGCCGCGACATGGGGCCATGAACACGTGTCTGGGATCGACTTGTAATTTGGCAGGCCACTTCAAAGGGCTCAATTTGTAGATACGTTTCAGCGCCCTGGCCACTTGAGTCGAATCTTACGAGGTGATTTGCACGGCCTTTTTGTAGCAATTGGCAACATCCATGATGGTCAGGGACATACTTGTACCTTTTGCGCCTCACCTTGTCATGCGGAGGAAACAAGAGGCCGGCTTGCATTGATGGACTCGATTGGGCGTCGATACATCAAACTTTCTTCTCGGAATGTATCGGAGTGCAGGCAAGTAGATTTGCCATAGGGCTTGTTTTATCAACCAAGCCTCAGTGGTATCCTTGGAAACTTTGGCGGCTTCGACGAGTTTGCGGATAGTGCCAATGCCTTTCCAGCATCCCTGTGGGCTGTAGTACATCTTCTCCATACTTTAGTAGTTCACCATGTTTTCCCTTCAATACAACGGTGTGCAATCCATCATTTCATATCCATGGGCCACAGCGACGTTTTATTGAGGGTTATCCCATAGATCCTGTGTTTGTTGCTCCTGAGTGTGTTGATCATGTGATGTTTGAATATTTTTGTGTGGAAGAGAGCTTGTTTGAAGAGGGTGTGTTTGATTTCTTGTTTGGACACATATTTTGTATACTCATTTGGCTTTTTTTATTTCGGTGTTAGTGGCTTTTTTAATCAAATAGATCTTGGGTCTTAACCCGATGTACTGCGCTGTAGGTTGTCCAGCTCATTCATCCTTCATTTTTCCCTGGACTTTTTTGGTTTTTGTTGGTTGTATAGTGGGTGATTGGGAGCGAAATCACTCGTGTCATACACGTCTATGTTTTTCATCATGTCATCATACACATCCTCAGTTTGTATATTTAGCAACAAGGAATCAATGTCCGTGTACAACACCTCAGATCGATCACTGTATTGCTTTTTAAGTTCATTATAATAAAAATCATATATCAAGTGCATGGATAAGTCGAGAATACTCATCCCGACATACACAGCTTTTTTCATTTTTATGTTACTTTTGTTCATATGTAGGGCCGCAAAGTGAATCTACACCAATCCTCCATGTATAGACTGTCCAGCGATGATAACAAAAACTGAGCACTCTCTATGAATCTCAGACCGTCTTATGAGAAGGAGATGTACTTTTAGACTAACAACTAGTCTCTGAAATGAACATATTTTACTGAAAAAAGTTCATAGTAAAAAAAATATATAATATAATGAAAAGGAGCCCTGAGACTTTCTTCATTTTCAGAGACTAAACAAATCTGCAGAGGGATAATTTCTTGGAATTTCACAACACATGCAAAGATTCTTATCACCCATTACTGCTTTAATTGTGTGTGACAGGAATATTTACTGCCCCCACCGCCTCCCGGTCCTACTGCCAGTGGTGTGGGCCGATTTGGGGTAATGAGTATCAAGTGTCGCCAAATCTATTTTGAGAGCAAGCAGGGATACCAGCTAAGGGTAGCATCTCTTGATATTCCTATGGCTGGACAACTGGATCTCAAAAAAAAATAATCCAAAGTTATTTATATTCTCCAAAATCCAAAGGTTGTGTCTGCACTATATGTGGAAGTTTAATTGATGTCGCATATATATAATGTAACAAGCAGAAAAAGTCATCAATATCCCCCGCAATGGCAAAATACTCTTCATGTATATGTCAGTTAGTTATGACTATGTCAAATGTTTTGGTGTGTATATAGCAGTGAGTGAGTGAGTTTTAGTTTTATGCCACACTCAGCAATCTTCCAGCTGTCTGTAAATAATAGAATTTGGACCAGATAATCCAGTGATCAACAGTATGAGCATCAATCTACACAAATGGGATGCAATGATATGTGCCAACCAAGTCTGTGACTATATTACAAAGTGGAAGGAGAGTATTGAAAGGTTTTTAAGTTCTACTCCGGAAATGAGCACTACCACCAATTTCAGTCAAGGTCAAACTTGTTGCCATGGAAACACAAAATATGTTTTATTCAGAAATTTAAAACTACCAAAAGGCACCAGTATATCACCAGACCTATCTATGTGCCAAGTTTGGTGAAGAAATATTCAACGGTTTTGAAGTTCTGTTCTGGACAAGATGACATCCTCATAGCCACAGCCTCCATGGAAAGTTACGTTTCCACGGAAACCGGAAAAATAAAATTCATATCTGGGTCTAAACCCCAAAAGGCACATCTATGGATCATACTTGACATATGTTCCAAGTTTGATGAAGCTTGCATGTATAGTTTGGAAGATCTGCTCCGGACAAGATGACTGACTGAGTTGGTTTTACGCCGCTTTTAGCAATATTCCAGCAACATCACGGCGGGGGACACCCGAAATGGGCTTCACACATTGTACCCATGTGGGGATTCGAACCCGGGTCTTCGGCGTGACGAGCCAACGCTTTAACCATTAGGCTACCCCACTGCCCCCCGGACAAGATGACATCCTCATGGTCACAACAGCCTAAGTCATGTTTCCATGGAAACAGCACCAAAAAAATTCATATCTGGGTCTAACCATCAAATGGCACATTTATGGATCATGCTTGATATGTGTACCAAGTTTACCATGTGTACCAAGTCACGTTTCCATGGAAACGCAAAAAATAAAAATCATATCTACATTTATGGATCATGCTTGATATGTGTATCAAGTTTGATGAAGCTAGCATGTATAATTTAGGAGGTTTGCTTCGGACAAGATGACATTCTCATAGTCACAGCCTAAGTCGTGTTTCCATGGAAACAACAAAAAATAACATTCATATCTGGGTCTAACCCGCAAAAGGTACATGTAGGGATCATGGTTGACATGTGTACCAAGTTTGGTTAAGCTATCACGAATAGTTTAGGAGATATGCTAAGCGTGACGGACGCACGGACGGAGGAAACTCGGCTCTATATTCCCGCAAATTCGTTGTGGTGGGGGATAACAATATGCCATCAGATCCCCATCATAATGTCTTTTTAAAGTTTATGGATAAAGTAACAAATGCCTACACTGTTGAGGTACACTGCTTTGAGCCTAATGATTTATATTTCTCTGTTTGTCTCTTCATCATGCAAATCAAGGATGACACAACAATAACAGTAGCATGGCTTGTATTTTCTACTGACTTGTCTGAATAGGGAGAATTTCGAATGTCCTGGATGGAGAACAAAACAACACCTCTTCACCACCTAAGTACTTTTCAATCATTGTATTCTGATTTGGACGAATGCTGTGTATATTTGCTTTCATCCACATCAGTTCCAATTCATTTTACCCTGAGATGGAAAACTTTTCAAAATGATCCCCTCTCCTTGCCAAAATGAAACAGTTAAAGAAAATACTCAGATTTTATAAGTCATCAGGTCTCTAGTGTAATCACACACGTTGTTTGTCTGGAGTGAGAGGACAGGCAGAAGCAGGAGGTCTTGGCTCAGTGTGGGGTCTTGGGGAGTGGTGGGGGAGGCTCCCTATGAGTTAATATTAAACACTAGTGACAGCTAGAGATCAACTGATAATTAGCCATAGCCATATTCTGAAGCTTGTGACATTTTCAACTTGTGTGGGCTTTCTTGGATTCAGGGTCTGTACAGACCTTTGGGGTCTGATCCAGCTGAACGGAAATCTAGACTTGTGACATGCTCGACCCAGGGGCTTCATTTTGACATAGGGACGGGCATTTGATGTTTTGATTGTGGTTGCATTTCTTTGGATATATTTGCTTCAGGGTCTGTACCCGATGAGACATTGTTCACAGAAGTGAGGTTTCTCTTTATGCCTCTTTAATCTTTAATCGTTAAAGAGCCTGCCCAGACTTTAAATTTTTGTATAATAAAACTGACCCTCTTTTCGACCAGGAATGTACTGATCCTGGAAACATGTTTGGGAGCATTCTTATTCTGTGCGTGCTGGTTTTATTACCTTTGCGTCCGAAGACGTTGACAGCCAAATTGTTCTGATTTTCAATCTGTGAAATTTGAGAGATGGGTGTTGATTCGTCTATACCATCCCAGTTAAGCCCATCAACTTCGGGATACTCCCCGACACCACCCACCAAGAACATCTGTGCATCCATCATTCCAAAGATTCTTTGTAACAATGTATCGATGGTTGAATCGAAAAAGTCGGATTGAAGGATGACTTCTTGTTTGTCTCTGAAATAAGGCTCGATGTACTTGGTACTGCCATCCGCCTGTTCTTTGTTGAGCAACATTTGTAAGCTGGTATTTCATACTTTTCAAATCGTCCAACTGCTCGTCGATCTTGCTAGCTATCCAAGGGTTTAACTCTATGGACATTGGTATTAGACTGGACGGTCATCCGCAAGCCTCTCAGATACTTACCCAGGGCGTGTTCTGTCACCACAAATCGCAAATCGATCGGTTTACTGTCTTTCAGCAAGGTCAACAGCTGAGCTTTCCTCATGGACGGAATAGCCCTTCAGACCATGTTCCCAAGGTTAGCACTTCAAATCTTTAACAGTAACAGGTTTGACATATTTCATCTCGAGCGAGGTTAACAGCTGAGTTTTCCTCATGCACGAATAACCCACCAGTCCATGCTCCTTAACTAACGCTTTGAGCTCCTTGATGGTAGCCATATTCACATGCGAAGTCAAATATCTAATCGGTTAGCTATATTCAAATTCAAAGTCAATAGGTTTCGCTATATCCTCACGTAATGTCAAATGTCTAATAGGTTCACTATATTCAAATGCGAACACTGGAAAAGAAAGTCCACGTTTAAAAGTTTGGAAATGTATTGGAAAGATGAGGTTTCCAAGACATTTCCAGTTTTGAAAAAGATGAGGTTTCCAAGAAATTTCCAATTTTCGAAATGTCCACAAGGGGAGATAACTGGTAGGTGATGGTAAATGATTGTTCTTTGTACGCCCCAAGACGTAATACCTTGTTAATTGATGAGTGAGTCAAGTCAGTTAAGACAGCTTCTGGAAGGAAAACCAAGTTCCAAGTTTCTATGCCTCTCAAGGAAGCCTCTGGAAGTAACTTAAATCTTTGATGGGCATTCAAAAGTGGAATGCATAAGAACAGCAAGATTTATGGATGTCAACTTCTTTATTGTGACCTGATTTTTACCTGATGAAGGTGCAAACATATGCTCCGAAACGCTGTATTATTCACAATAAAGAAGTTAACATCAATAAATCTTGCTTTTCTTATAAAAAAGTAAGTTAATTTTAATCTGCTGAGCTGTAGGTTTGTTCTAAATGTCGTGATGTGATTATCACTCTAATACAACTGAGAGATTCGTCAACAGTGTGGTATGCACAGGTGGAGAAAGTTGTATTGTATTGAACTTGGCTGATTGCATATCGTTTTGTGTTGAGCTGTCAGTTTGTATGTATGTGTAAATGAGGAACCTTGCATAGTATGACATTGAAATCAAACTGAACTTCGCAATGTAGGTGAAATGATAGTATACGGAAGTTTGTTTCACATTTTTGATAATCCCTTCTTTTATGCAGATAAAATTATTTAAAAATGAACGAATAATGCCATGCTTCTCTCAGAGTGAGGAAGATAATTTAAATAGTGTTTCTTATCAAATTAGATATTTCAAATTACGTATGTTGTGTGTGTGTCACTCAATTTGTTTGGTGGCAGTTAACTAAAGTAGAACTTAAATCAACTTCAAAAGATTGGTCATTCGCAAACTGAAGCAGATCTCACACATACTGCAGTAAACAGTATGGGGATACATAACGAGACATACCACCTACGTGATAACAACTCCCTGTTCATTGCATAGATGGGCATTTCGATGTACATCGTTCAGGATAAACAAGCTGATTGAATGTTGATTGATTCCATCACTTGGACAATGGAGTAGGTTTGGATTTGGACTTGTCATACTGAAGTTGATTTGCATATAGAATCTGTCAATCAGGTGTTCAATTAGCTTCCAATCAGCCTGTTTACAATTAGTTGATCTTACTTTCCTGTTGGTCCCATCCAACGATGTGCTACCTGCTAAATTACCTGTTGTTGTTAATTTGCTGCTTGTCTCTATGCATATATGGTTCTATTCACCTGGTTATAATCACAGTAAGGTATCAGAAGCGGTGTTACAGATTTGTTGAGAGCGGCCTTTGTAGCAGAATCGGCCACTGTGTTATCAGTGATTCCAACATGGCTGGGTAACCAACAAAAGACGATGTCATATTGGCCAGTAACAAGATCATTTTGCAATTCAAGTATTTCAATTAAAAGTGGATGTTTATCTGACATATGGTTAATAGCCTGAAGGCAAGAAAGAGAATCTGAAAAACATTGTGTATTGTTTATATTTGGATTGTTTATTTATATACTTAAGAGCAGATAAAATGGCGTTTGTTTCGGCTGTAAGTTTGGAACCTACCCGGAAAGAGAGGCTTAGGTGCGATAGACACAAAAGCAGTTTTGGGAACCTGCAGTCTTATTTCTAAACTGGAGTTTGTAACATGCAAAAATCAAATGACCTGGCTTCTTACAATACGCACAAACAGGATCAGAACCATTGGAAGTCTTAGGATTAGACTGAAAAGAATGTGACTGCTTGTCAGAAGAATTTGAACCTGTTTTAACACAACTGAAACCTGCATATCCTGAAGTCTTACCTGGGAAAAGACCTTTGGCCAGAAAACTTGGTATTACCCGGAGACCTAAGAGAACTCTTGTGAGTCAAACAATGCCTCATGTAAGTCATCAACCTTATGTTCATCCAAATAAGTCTTGAGATCAGAATGAACACTCTGCTTGAAATCCTCCATCAAAACTAATTGTCTCAAACCATCAAAATCTGTGACTTCCTTAAACCCGCACCAACTGTCAAACAAAGTTTGCTGTTCTCTAGCAAATTCTACAAAAGTCTCATTGTCCCTTTTATGAGCATTTCTGAATTTCTGACGATAAGCTTCAGGCACTAACTCATAAGCTTTTAAAAGTGTCCTTTTGACAAGATCATAGTCTGAGCTTTGCTGTATCGACAAGGCTGAATAAGCATTTTGAGCTTTACCCTTCAAAACAGTTTGCAGTAGCATAATCCATGACTCCATAGGCCACTTGAGGTTTTCAGCAACTCTTTCAAAATGTAGAAAATATGTTTCTACTTCTTTCTCATTAAAAGGGGATACCAGTCTGGCATGCCTTGCAATGTCAAAAGAGGAATGGTTTGAGGGATGAGAAGGGTTTTCAAGCTTTTTCAGTTCAATTTCTCTGTCAATTTCCAGTTTTCTTAATTCTATTTCTTTTCCGAATTCTATTTCTTCTCCATTTCCAACTTTTTCAATTACATTTCTTCCTTTTGAATTTGAAGTTGGATTTCAAGCTTTTTCATCTCAAAAATTTCTTAATTTTCTTCTTTCACCATTTCTCAAACTTCATGCCCAAAAACTCCCTCATCAATAAAGTGATTCAACATATTTTTCAAAATCTGAAATTTTCTCACAGTTTCAGGGGTAGGGGATTTCAGAAACTTCTCAAGTTCAAACACCATTTTGCTGGTTTCACAATTTACTTGTTTGCAAAATTGCAGAAATATGAAATATTTTTCACAATAGGTCTCAAATGTCAAATGAAGTCTATCCCGGACGAGCCCCCAATTTTATTACGGTTAATATATTCCGTGACAAAAGGTTTAAGAGTCCCCTTTGAACCAGCAAAAAAGAACACAGACAAGTCTAACTTATTCAATAATATATTGAACAAACAATGAGCAAGTTACAATGAATTACAACACAGATACCTAGTACAATGCCATTGAGTCACAAATCTAAAATATTGGGTCACAAATATAAATATTAACTCACCAGAGCCTTGACATTCACAGTGAGAACAGATATACAGATTTGAGGTTGATTACAATGACAGTAGTTGAATATATATAAGCATGGTCTTGAAATGTTAACAGACAGACTTGACGACAGTAGGCAGATGTATCAGCTTGATGACGGCAGACAGATGTGTTTAACTCCAGTCATGTAATAAGTCTGTGTGTGCAACAACCAGCCTTTATACAGCTCTTACACAGTTCTCGTGCATTCTAGCAAAGTTAGGTAGCATCATTATCCACTCAAAATGTTCACAAAATTGGTGGAACAAACGCTATGATGAAAACGGTAAATATACAAGATTGCCAGGGAGGCAACTCTAAAGTGCTTTCAAAAAGGCGTGCCGCTAAAAATACTTTTGCCATTGAACATATATGATGCGAGAGCTGATCCACAATCCACACTCAAAACTTTAAACATTGTGACCCATAATAATTATCACTTAATCAATGTAATATTACAAATTACACATTACAAAAAAACACACTCTCATAACAATTTACAAAGGAGTGTGTTTGATTTTGCTTGAATTTGCTAAGCTAGCACACCATATAAGCCACGTGTTGGTCTCTTTTGAGGCTAAATATAATAACATATCTCTTTTTTGGGTGATCTCTTTATTCGCACTGCAATCATCTTGGATAAACAGTGTCGATTCTCCTTTAAACTAGTCTTGAAAGGAGTTTAGCTAGTCCTGCAGACGCGTTCCCAGATCAACTTTATGCACCTCAGGGTTGTTCATCACCAAGGCTCTCTCCATGTACGTATTATTGATGCGTAAAGTAGGTCAAAGAATCACGATATGATTGAAAACATTCCGAAAATACCCTTCGATCAAATCCAATGCAAAAGCAGTCTTCCCACAACCCATCTGACCGCACACAATGGCACAATACGGCTCCATGGGCAGCTCAATAGATGGCTTCCACGAACCTTCCGTCTCGTACCTTGAGTTTCGCATCCATAATCACATACACATATAAGTATAATTTGACCACACTCAAGATCATCATATCGACTTTAGTCGTCTCTCTGGCCGGTGGTCGTGATACCACTCCAAGCCCAACACCTACCCTACCACCACCTATTGACAAGGGTGGTGTGAAAGAATGGGTAAGAAACGTTTATATCCCTAGGGGAGGCCTTTGCAAAACTGGTTTGGAAAGCCGCGGAAGCTCTTCCTGGAATCCTCGGTAGCATCGTCGGAATCAGGTCATTCAGTCTGACGACACTGGGACAAGAAAACCATATCGACGTATCCGACATTATTATTTTCCAATCGTCTTCGGAGCCTTTTGGTTGCTCAACCTTTTGGACAGTGAAAGCAATGCCACCTATGAAATTCATACGGTCATCTCTCCTTTCATTACTCGAAAGAGCAAAGTCCTGTCGAAGTAAACCTCTTTTCAGTAAATCATCGCTGACTTCTTTAACAGTGTGTGCTCCACTGTACAGAATGCCCAAACTGTGATTCACGCCTGGCATTCGTATTTATTTCAAATTCACCGCAAATTCGTTCGTACGCACGCTGATCACAAGGATTGTTCATCGCGTCCCACGCCTTGTCCTGGGGAATCAGTGCACTTATTCCATTCAGGATACGCCTGATCTGGTAGTACACTTGAAACAAGAACACAGACTGACTCAGTGGATCACGAAGAGTGTCGTTCAAATCCACACCACACCCCGTTGTTGCACACCACACGGCAAAATTGAATTGATTTTTCCAGAATTGCATTGGGTTCAAAAACCAAGTGTGTACCATTTTCTCACTCGTGACAGAAAACCTATAATGTTTAAATACATCCATAAACCAAGCTCGAAAGTGGGAACCATCAGCATCCACCACAATCTTCATTTGCTGTGGCAGTAAAGCACGAGAAGTGCAACAATGGGAGAATGGAATCGTTTCCATTCTTACAGTACATAAATTAACGCCGGGCATGATCATGGAACTCCAAGTCTCTGTTTTAGATATAAATCATAAACTGGTATATATAGGATATCTAACCTTGATGCTGCACATCAAATAATGGCTGAGTAATGGTCGAAGCTTCTGGTCCCAGAATGCATCGTCCGAGAAAGTGCCCTACCATTGCGATCACCAATCTCGGGGACACGCGAGGGTTTGACGAATCCGGTGTTGAAGGCAAATTATACGCCTTAGAATTAAGAACAATGTTTACAGACGAGTGCAAGGTGCCGCCATCGGTGGAGGTGTTAACCTGGGAGATTTAGACAATGTCGAGACCGGGCGACTCATAAAAAAAACATGCATGACAATCTCATCCACAACAACAATAATACATGGGTGATGGTCCCAGCATTCAATGGCAATCTAGGCAATTTAGACAATGTCGAGAACAGAGGTCTCTTAAAAAACATTGTTGTACCAGTTGAACCTTACCGATGATAACCAATGGACATTGATCTCACCCAGAATCGACTGGCTACTTAATATCACCCTCGCTTCTCCCTATGTGTTTGCGGAGACTAAGGGTCATTATTTGACGAAAGTCATCAATAATGGGATTCTAATGGTCTTACGTGCCATAACAAAGATGGAGTGTGCTCGTTAGCCTCATCCAGAGAAAAGCAGGTCTTTTGCTAGCGAGTCGACCGGATAACCCTGATAAGAGTTTATAGATAATGTTGGTGCTTGAATTTGAAGACGTGTTAGAGGTCTTACAAAACTACGTTGGGTTAAAACTACGTTGGCCTCGAAAACGTCAACATCACGTTTGTGCAATTTACATACAGAAAGACGTCTCAAGGGGGTTACGAATAACTTGGAGAAGAAAATCACGCTCACAAAGATTTTTCTACAATCAAGATACATCGCATGATCTTAAAGTTTACGCACGAAAAATTGTCGGAGAACCAATTTAAGACTATTTCCTAACCTAGCATTATCATAGTCGACGTTTCAGGTGCACAAAACCTTAGTCCATGTCGTACCATCGTGTTCTCGGGACACGCAAGGATTCGATTGACCCTGCATGGGAAACGCCTTATACGGCTTGTGCTTACAAAATAATATGTACAGATGACTAGAAGTGATACTAGGATATTTAAAAGAGGTTGAGACTAAGGGACTCTCCAAAAACCCCTTGTACCATCTGATATGCACCGATGATGACAAATGGATGTTGATCTCATCACCCCAAATCGTCTGGTTAATCAATATTACCCTTACCTGCCCCTATATACTTGTAAATAATGGTTATAGTTATGTCACCGAAGTAAAAAATATTGGGATTCTTTTTATGTCTTTTACTCCGGAAGGTAATGATACGATACAAGGTTTGCGAATACCAGGTCATACAGGCTCTATGTTAGCCCCCACTGACAAATATGCATTATTTGTATTTCACATTGCTGATTACCAATTGGATTTTTGAAATCCGGTTATAAGTATAAAATTACACTCTACACTTATCATGGAACTTTATCTTGGAGATGCCCCCTCAGAAGATGTCTTACTTTTTAAGGGGGTAACAATACGCTGGGCAAATGAACATAAACATCAACGTTGTGGTATTTATATATGACCAGGAATAATCCCCTTTGCAAAACTCGTGGGGGTTCTTGTATATAATCTAGGTAAAAAGGAGCCCATTTATCTCTCACCTACTTATTGATATGACAATCTAAACGTAATCAGCCTTAAGTATAGTAATCAAAGAATGTCAGAGAACCACTTGAAGGTTATTTCCTAACCTATATTATTATCAAGATGGGATTGTATCCAGTCATGGACAAAGTCACTCAAAAATCAAACATCAACTCAATTAAGAACGCGATTCACGGATCGGATTACATATAAAATACCGCAGAGCCATCAATGCTATTGATGGAGCGGACACAACGATCGTAGCCACCAGCATGGGGACTCAGTGCGGTCAGGGTCGGCTTATTGTCCACGCTCATCGCCACCCTGATCATGCTTGTCATGGAAATAGCGGCAGGGGCCTCGGGATTAGTGGGACTAGCTCTTAAATTCATTTCACGCCAGCTTCAAAAGAAGGCGTTGAAGCATGACAGCATTCGTGTTCTGGCAGAATCGAAGTTGAACATGATTGAGGATCAAAAGAAAAACAGCACTCTCAATAGCAAAATCTCGGAAGAAGAGTTTCGTCTGGAGCTGTCGGAACTCTCCAAATACCACAGGATGAAACCCAGACTCGTAAAACCCAAGGAATCAGTGAAGAAGAGTAAACAAAATTCATGGAAATGGGGAAACAGCTAATCATTCAAGAATTCCTTACTAAGAGCAAAGATATCATAAAAGATTAACGCTGCGACGGGAATGTTCTCACACATCAGCCCGCATTGGGGAGCATGGATACCAATGAGTTATTAGTTCTTAATTAGTGGTCATTCTGTGGGATACAAACAGCAGTCAGTGAGCAAAACTCAACCCTCAATCCAATCGTGCACTGTGCTCTGCACACAAGGAGTTATTGGTTATTCATATAAAAAACAACAACACAGCATACATAAATAATAATAATAATTGATTTATAGAGCGCCTATTTCCAAAAGATATTGCTCAATGGCGCTATGAAGAGAAAAGATTGTAGACAATGTCTATGGAAAAGAGAGTTTGAACAGATGAGTTTTGAGGGCAGTTTTGAAAGCATCAGCAGATTCTATTTCTTTTAGGGTGAGTGGTAGAATGTTCCAGAGATAGGGGGCTGCAGCAGAGAACGCTCTTGATCCCATGGCTGTTTTGACGTGAGGCTGTGTAAGCAGTAGGGAGTTTGATGAGCGGAGCAATCAGCTTGGAACATGGAGATGAATGAGGCTTTTAAGATATTATGAAAACATGTTTTCATAGATGCAGCTGTGTGTAAGAAGAAGAAGTTTGTATTGAATTCTGCTTGATACAGGAAGCCAATGAAGAGTTTGGAGGATAGGTGTCACAGTTTGGTAGCGTGGTGCACGGGCAACAACACGGGCGGCTGAATTCTGAATCCATTGGAGTTGTGAAAGGAGCTGTTGAGGAATGTTGTAATAGAGGGAGTTGCAGTAATCAAGTTTAGAGAGAACAAGGCTGGTCGTTAGAAGCTGGGCGGTGTCTAAGTCTAAGAGGGTTCGGATCTTGCTAAAATTGAAGATATGGTAGAAACATCCTTTGCTGAGTGATTTGATTTGATTTTCTAATGACATTGTTGATTGAAAGATGACACCAAGATTTTTTGCAGAGTCGGACTGCGTGATAACATCTTGTCCAATTTCAAGAGATAAACTGTCAGGCACTTTGGAAAGTTGATGCCTGGATCCGATGGTTAAGAACTCAGTCTTTGTGTCATTCAATTTCAGAAAGTTCAAGGTCATCCAGTCTCTTATTTCAGCAATACATTGTTGTATCATCAGTGCACAACCTTGAGCAAGGTTAGGCTCCGCTGACAGATATAACTGATTGTCATCAGCATAAAGATGAAATTTCAGTGAGTGCTTTCGGACAATGTCACCAATGGGAAGAATGTACAGACTAAACAGTAAAGGTCCAAGGACAGATCCTTGGGGAACGCCATAGTGGAGTGGTGATGCAGTGGAGAGTACAGATTCCACTTTGACGGACTGTGACCTATCAGATAGGTAAGAACGTACCCAGTCAAGGACAATTCCATCGATACCGACTCTGACCTTCAGACGCTGCAGAAGAATTTGGTGATCAACAGTATCAAAAGCACTGGAGAGATCCAAAGAACAAGGAGAGTCACCTGACGCTGGTCCATGGCAGTCATGATGTCATTGTGTACTTGGACTAGCGCAGTCTCTGTACTGTGCTTTGACCTGTACGCTGATTGGTAGGGCTCCATCAAGTCATGTTGCTGAAGGTGTTCCACAATTCTGTTTGCAACAATCTTCTCGAGACATTTAGACAGAAAGGACAAATTTGACACTGGCCTGTAGTTTCTGAAATTGTCTGCATCAAGGGTTGGTTTCTTCAACAGTGGTGTGATCACAGCCTGCTTATAGACACTTGGTACTTCACCACAACTAAGAGAAGAGTTGAAAATGTCCAATACAGCTGGTAGTAGATGAGAAAACGTGGATTTTGTGAGCCAGGTGGGCAGAACATCAAGAGATGATGTTTTCACGTTTGCTGCAGAAACGACCAGCTTCAAATCGGGACCTGTAAGAGTTCTAAATGTGGTGAGTGGCTGTCCTGTGAAAGGAACCTCAACAGAGACCATGGTGCACAGTTCCTGTCTACTTTGCAAATCACTCCGAATGTCTTCAATTTTCCTGGAGAAGAACGTCACAAACTCCTCTGCTAAGTTCTTCAGATCACTGTGTTCAGGAAGACAACAGTCGGAATTTCGTTTGAGGAGGTTACTGAGGAGAAGGTGTAGTTGGCGCGGATTGTTTTTACTCTCCTTAATGTTTTTCAAGATGAATGCCTGCTTTGCGGAACGTAATTCACTGTTCACCATATTGCGAGCATTGCAATACATTTGACGATGAATTTCTAGGTGTGTTTTTCGCCAAATCTTTTCAGCGGCACGGCGCTTCTTTTTCAAGTCACGGATATATTCATTATACCATCCTGTATTTGGGCGTATAACAACCACTCTGGATTTCAGGGGTGCATGACTGTCAAGAATCCGCTCAAGTGTTTCATCAAACCTGAGGACTTTGGCATTTATATCTGTTGCATCAGAAACTCGGTCAAACACCTCCGAGGTGTCAATATCAAATGCAAAATCATCGATGTTAATGTTTCTAGTCTTTCGATATGAGAGTACCTTGCGTGGTGGCATTGGCTTACTCAGATCAAAAATACATTTAATAACAAAATGATCAGAAATATTCTCATCAGTAACTGTCACACTCTTCACTAATCCACAGTCTTCTTTGGTGAGAACCAAGTCCAAGATGTGACCCGATTTATGGGTGACAGCGGAAACATGTTGTTTGAGAGTAAAACTGTTCAAGAGATCACAGAACAATTTTGAGAACATGGTTGAGTGGTATTTAGTTTTCATACCTCTGCTGACTGGAGTACATGTAGGGAACGGCAAATATTGAGTCACAGTACACAAGTCAGTCTGCTGCCAGTACTGGGTACACCGGTGTCTATTATCAGCATGCCCTCTATTTGCCCTCTACGCTGATAAACCTCATTGAGATTGAATCAGCTGTCGTTGTTCATCCCATGTACATAGGTACTGTGACTCATCATCCGTCAAATCTGCACCCCAGTCATGCATGACATGACATCATGACCACTTTTTTTATAATGCCTACCTTTACTCATCAGTATCCAAGCTCTCACTGCATAATAGCTTGTGTATGAGTGTGAATACCACACGAGCCAGATGGCTGATGCAATCATGACCAACACAAAGCCAGCTCTCTCGCAGTCGTGTTTGTTAAGCTGTCTATTGAATTGCTGGCTTTGCTCAGGTTATTTTCAAACCGCTAGCTTGACAAGATTTATGTCGCACTGGCCCGTACTCCCTAGACCACTTCGATCAATAAATACAAAAGACCCTCTGAGGGGGAAGTGCGGCAGGAGTCCCATTATATAACTACTTTCTTCTTTCTCATCCAGCACGAACAGATCAGTTGTGTGTGTTTGTTTGTTTTTTATTGTTTTGTTTTGTTCTGTTGTGTGTGTTTGTGTGTGCGTTTTGAAATACCATATTACGCACTTTAACCTAAGGCATGCGGAAGTGCTAAAAGTGAAATGGAATTTCAATAATTTTACTATAATTGAGTATGGCAGCCAGGAAACAATGCGGGTCGTTTTTCAGAAACATGCAGGATTTGTCTCAAACCCTTCAGATAAATTTCTGCAAAGAACTGAAATTGAATATGTTACTGTAGGTAGCAGAACCGTTGATGCACGCTCCAGTGACGCTTCCCCTCAGATTAACTATGACCTGTCTATATAGCTAGCACAAACATCTACTGTATCGAAGTAATGCCCCGCTGTATCCGGCCCCAGTGATGGGTTATGGAAATGGCACGTGCATATTGGCCAGTTGCAAATGACGACTGGAATAATTAAACTTGTTGAGGGCCTTGTATACCACGTGTCATGGAACAACTGGTGATGTCAGATTTCAGTGGGAAACAAATCGCCACCACACAGGAATGTATAAGGTGAGGAGTGGAATGGAGTGGAGTGGAGCGGAGTCGATCGGAGTGGAGTCGATCGGAGTGGAGTGGAGCGGAGCGGAGTATGCCAGCTGCTACACCCAATAACGGAAACGGTGTATCAAATAAATGACATTAATTAATTTCACACGGGACATCTTCAATCAGATGCATCTCAGTAGTTGATTAATGTATGCACACATCCCAACCACAAACTCTGATTCCCCCCCATTCAAATTCTTTAAAATTGTATGTGTTGTCAGGCAGTGAAGCGCCATTTCAGACGACAACTTATGTCTGTACATTAATCATAATTACAGGTAAGGTACTGTTATAAGGTTAAAAAGGGCATCTGTTATACAAGAAACGTACCACAAATTCGTTAGTGAGGATTACGGTGATTGCATCAGAAAAACAATGCTATTACGGCTTGTGAATAAAGTAAGGGATCAAACAACAGGATAAATCTTATTGACAGAACAGGAAAGTCCTTTTAGGTATTAATGAACAAGGAATCACAGATGAGAGTTTTCAGTAATTTTCCGATCACGAGGCAAGATATGAGACCATGGAATGATGTAATTTTTAACAAATCAGAGGGATTGTATAGGGTCATGTGACAAGGGTGGAGCAGGCTCGAACACCTTAAAAAGATACCGTCAGCACTAGAAAGTGGTGCGGGTTACAAAGTCAGCAGAGCGTTCGCATCGCGAGCGATATCCATATCTGGTGAAGAGCTTGCCCCATCCTGTCCAGACCACGCACCTTGTAATGAAGAGAAGGATCGAGTAAATCTATGTGAGTATAGAACCTGGTGTTGAGTTTTTCATTGTATGCCAGAGTGCCAGCACATGAATGAAATGTGTTTATTGAGGAGTTACAGTTGTCTGACCTCTCACTCCTAGACTTAACATCCCCATGGACCAAGCGAGTGTGTAACTTGAGCTTACATCACCCCTGACAATGCGGAACGACCATAATAAATAGGTAACTGGGGTAGGGTTTACTAACACCCAAATCCAAGTTACGACATGGTGGAGATTGCATTTCGTTGTGGAGTTCGGTACAAAATACCGGACAGCTCATGCTGTGACTTTACCTGCCCAAGACAGTGCTAGTGAATTCGTTTGGGGACCGATGACAAGTGAATTTTTGTGAAGGATCAGACCAGATATGGTCATAGGAAGTGACATTTAATCGTCTTTATTACTTTTATGAACTTTAACGGAATAGTATTGTATTGTATTGTGTTGTGTTGTGTACATGCTTTGTGGTATTACGAAGTAACATAGGAGCCATTTTCTTCTCATTTTTCGAACGTAAGAAAGTGTACCTTGGACATGTTTGCCAGTTTCACGTTTTGTCCAGATTTCTCTCAAAATTCTCCTCATATCCAAGTCGAGTTCTGTGCTCCTGTATTGCTTCGGGTGTAGATTTGGTTGTCTTTATACACATCGCCTCCATGTACTCATGTTTACTTATTCCGAGCTGTGGGCAGCTCTTGTCTACAGGCGGAGGATGTTATAAGGTTAAAAAAGGCATCTGTTATACAAGAAACGTACCACAAATTCGTTAGTGAGGATTACGGTGATTGCATCAGAAAAACAATGCTATTACGGCTTGGTAATAAAGTAAGGGATCAAACAACAGGATAAATCTTATTGACAGAACAGGAAAGTCCTTTTAGGTATTCATGAATAAGGAATCATAGATGAGAGTTTTCAGTAATTTTCCGATCACGAGGCAAGATATGAGACCATGGAATGATGTAACTTTTAACAAATCAGAGGGATTGTATAGGGTCATGTGACAAGGGTGGAGCAGGCTCGAACACCTTAAAAAGATACCGTCAGCACTAGAAAGTGGTGCGGGTTACAAAGTCAGCAGAGCGTTCGCATCGCGAGCGATATCCATATCTGGTGAAGAGCTTGCCCCATCCTGTCAAGACCACGCACCTTGTAATGAAGAGAAGGATCGAGTAAATCTATATGAGTATAGAACCTGGTGTTGAATTTTTCATTGTATGCCAGAGTGCCAGCACATGAATGGAATGTGTTTATTGAGGAGTTACAGTCGTCTGATCTCTCACTCCTAGACTAAACATCCCCATGGACCAAGCGAGTGTGTAACTTGAGCTTACATCACCCTGACAATGCGGAACGACCATAATTAATAGGTAACTGGGGTAGGGTTTACTAACACCCAAATCCCAGTTACGACAGTACCTTGCATGGGGATGAATTGACTTTATTTTGATGAGTTCATGCTCGCTGTCAAATGCCATCAAATCAACACCAGCAGCCGCCGCATATCTGATGTCTCTACGGCATTTGACACTGTGGGAGTAGACGATGTTACATGGCTCCACGCCCAAACCAAGAATAGAGGCCATTTCATTCTGAAGGAAAATATAAAAATACAAATACAATTGATTGATCAAACCTTCCAGACATTCACTTAAAGGCACAATGTCACACATTTTCGACAGTATTGAAATAACGTTCGAACGGTAGGGGGCACGAGAGTCATTGATTCATTCGAACCTTTTTATTAAATATTATAATCTAAATACGTCAAAAAAATTTGGAATAAATTATATGGTAGCTTCCCTGAGGGATGATAGTTAGTATTATTGAGAGAAATACATTATGTATTTTTAGAGAATGTTTTTAATGTGTTGTGGCATTGTGCCTTTAAAGAGATTTCGTGGAAAATATATAATTACAAATTGATTGCTCAAATTTTCCACAAATTGCCTTGCATTCACATAAAATTAGTTTCAAGATAGGAGATAATAATAATTTTCGACATTTACATTACACAGTTTCAACTGTAAATGCATAATGATATTTGACACCCTTCACTTCCACACTCATTCTCATATTTCGTGCACAATTATAAACTGAAACTTTCACAAAAATATTTTTCAAAATTAAGAGTTAAAAATGACATGCTTCTATCGTCGGTTATGGTATCTCATGAAAATTTAAATTTCAGCATTACAACATTTAGCATCATTGTAATATTTTTGATGAAAGATTACATATCACAAACTCAATATTACGTTATACCAACTGAAATTGAAAATAAAAATAAAACAAACGTTCATGACCAGTGCAGCCGTTACCAATAAATAGTCAAAGCAATAATATTTCGCAGCAAGATAAGTTTCATGTAGATTCGGACATCCATGGTAAAAGAACTTGAGCGTAAACTGAAATCCATTTTCTATTAAAGGTACTTTAACATAGGTCAAGGTTTCAGTCCAAAATTCTTGAATTTCCTTAAAAGAAACCACCAGCTTCACTAAGTTGTGTGTTGTCAAATTGATCATTAACCTAATAAGTCTTCTATTTTAGCTGTATTTCAATCATTCAAAGAGCATAGCCCCCCAAAATACAACAACCAGAATACATAACGTATTATACTAATTTTAATAACGTAACATACAACTGTGTATTGTGTCACAAAGTGTCCTTCTTTGGTCTGAAGTCATGACAAAATGTTCATAGCAACATTATGTTCCAATGACCTGTAGTCGAACTATTTGAAAACATGATTTCACAATGCTATAACGTAAAATTCCAATGTCATAACGTTAGATACCACACGGTTCTCTGGCAGGAATAAAGAACAGTAGTTAAGATTGTAATGAAACGCAACTGGAAACAGTTCTTGGAACATCACCAAATACCATGGTATCAATTTTCGAGGTATTTCTGGTACAAAGTGTTGATTCTCTCGCGATCTTCGGGAGGGAAAATGAACATCCTTTTAGATTTTCCTGTTGGCTCCGGGTCTGATACTTTGTCCAGTACAAATCGCTTATTCACCCAAATGGTTTCACTGTCCGAACTTCGTGGCCATTTGTAGTTACAGGTTTTTCCAGAAGCCTCCATAAAACAGATTTGATAATCCTGTTCGTCAATATCCAGAACTTTGCCAAAATATACTTTGTTGTCAAATTCATAAATGGCAGCAACAAATTCATCGATTGATATCTCACAGGGTGGATCTTGGACAACGTTTGCTTCTGACTGGGTAGGCAGAACTTCTTCATCAACCTGAACATTCTCTGGCTGTAAAGCGTTCTCCTCACTGTCATCTGGAGCCGGGTTTGTCACAAGAACCTTTCTCTGCCATGGACTTGACGGGACAGACAAGAACCCTTCAGAGGCAAAACAGAAACAGGATGTTTCCTTTACCATGAGACAACCCTCTGCTTCATAAACTGCGTGAATTGTCATAGTTCCTTTAACTGGCTTCACACCCCACTGTTCAAGTCTCTTTTGATTGGAATCGCGATCTTCTTTGCTGCTGAAGATGTACACGACAGAACTTGGTTGCCCAGTTGCCCATACATAGAAGTCGTGGGCACTGTATGTTAAATTCTCCTTGTTTCACGGCTGAATCAGCCATTTTTTGCGGTACCTCCAAGGCCGTCGCAGGGCCCTTTACCGTGACCACATTCAAAATAATGCCACAAAGCCCGAACACCAAACACCTCAGGATGATGTAGGACATAGTTGAAAGCTGTCTTGTTTCTATATTGGCTTGATGGCGAGTCCTTCCAGTAATGAACATACGACAGAGATGGAACCAGTTCTTTAACTTCTGGAAGCAATGACTGCAGAATGGTGTATACGGTGCCAAAACTATGGGTCATAGTATCAGAGACGAAGATGAAGCTTTTGTGATTGAGGTCTCCATTGTTTTTGAAGTATACAACAGCTGGATGAAGTGTTACCATAGTGGCATTCCAGTAAGCAGACTGGATCTCGTCAAGACATTGACAAAGATAATTCTCGGTGAACTCCATTTGGATGATGACATGAGAGTCCGGCAAATTGTCCTTCAAGAACCTTAGCTGAGCGTATTGTGTTTGGACACGAACCACATGTTCACGGAACTGTGTACACTGACTCAAAAAGTTGCTGATAAAATCATCTTTGGCCACGTCTTCATCCACAAGCTTCATCTTCGACTTGCCCCTGCTGTCTGTCACCTTCTTCCAGGTCTTATAGGTCACCTTATCAAGTTGAATCTGGGACAGCTTCTCAATCTCTGACTGAGTATGAGCCTTTATGAAAGCATCTGGGCTTGATGTGGAAACAACATTAAAGCTCTTGAGAGATTTCAACTTTAAGGCCATATTCTGATGTTTACTGCAAAGACAGGTGTTCCTTGCTGTAAATGACACTGGCAAAACGTGAGCAGGTCTCAGTTTGCAAAATGACGATAGCGACAGCTTCACATTCGGGAACTCAGCCCTAAACTTTAGGAATAGATTGGCCAGATAATCATTTAAGACTCTTTTTTGAAGCTGTGATTTTCCGACCAAGTCATTTTTCCCGGGCATACAACGAGAGTTGTCATCTCTCTCATAGAACGCAACTACATCTTGCAGAAGAGCCAGTCTAGTCTTCCACTTTATCTTGCGAACACGCATGACATTTGTAGGTGATGCCGTGAGTAATGTTCTCCTGTTTATTCCAGTTCTGGATGCAATGTAGCGGACTCCTCTGTACTTCTTGACAACCTTTCCAGAAACAATGTTGACCAGGCTTCTTACATGTTTCTTTCAGTTATGCTTCTTAGCCTCAGATAGTTCGTGTTCCAAACAATTAGCCAAAAGTAAACGTCTTTTAACTGCCTTTCTAGATCTTGGCGTTGTAAATTTAAAGTTCTGTAATTCTTTTTTTAGTTTTCCGCTTTGGAGTCATAGTGTCGGAAGTGGATTGCTGGCTAGATTCAGATGATTTTGATGTTTGTTGTTTGTGTTTACGGAATAAACGTTCATAACGTTTGCTGACTCGTTTCATACCTCTCTGCAGTGTCAGGTTCTCATGTTTCAGACGGGCAATTCTTCTGTTAGCGCTGGAAACTGCATGACTTATCCTTTTCCTGCTTTTCTTGCCTGATGATGTCATACACGGACGTTGAACCAACATCGGTGCAGTAGAAGTAGTTGGCCATTCAGTTGTTCTGGATACCATGTTCTCCGTGTCTCCTGGAACTGACTCAATGCTTCTTGCAGGTACAGCTTCTCTCTCACCAAGTCTTCTCAACTTCACTGCTCTCCTGTGTTCCTTGACTTGTTCCCGAACCTTTCTACGACGCTTAGCTTTGTCGTTTCTGCTCATATCTTCAGTTTTCTTGTAGTACTGCCTCACTCTGTTTGTTTCCCTTTGCAAATATGCGGCACCTTCTATTTGTTTTTTGCGTTCTCGATATTGTCTCTGCCTTTCAGCTGCAGTTTTAGCCATATCTGAGATGCTGCAAAAACAAATGGTATATTAGTGAATTCGATTTTTATTATTACCGCATTAAAATGTGCATATTTACCAATATTTATAAATGCAAGACGTATGTGTTGTATATTTTTGATTAAAATGTTTAATGTATTTTTACATCAAGTTTACTTTTAAACTTAACCACACATTTATACAAACACTTTTATGTCTATAAATTTACATGTTTAACTTTATACAAATTATATGTGTTTTGAAATATGTTTTGATGAACATTGAATTGTGTTTGATTTGTCGATTCATAGGGTATTAACTTCCAATTATATATCCTTTAGCCCTTGTATGATATAATGTATTTTACGTTACAATCACTGTATTTTACGTGATGTATAAACACGTGATTTCTGAGTACAAATTAATGTCGTGTAATTAACATTCAGATTAAAATATGAAGTTGTATAATTAATCTTCTGAGAAATCAAGAAATTCGCAACGAATCTATAAAGGTATTGTTTATGTGCGTTCAATAAACTTACCTTAGTGAGCAAACAGAAGTCCAACCTAGCACACCGTGCTTTCACCGGAAGATGAACCTCAAAGATGACGTCATAGTTTCTGCGTTTTACGTCATCAACGTTTGTGATGTCTAAGTCCTGGTTTGTGTTCCAGTCCCTCACTTACATCTTTCTTACGTAAAATACTGTAACCTAAGTTACGTTACGTACAATACTTTAAGCCAAACCTTCGACAAATATCTTAGAAAAAAGTGAAGACAGATTTATATTTGTACTCCTATCAACTCAGGGGCAATATACTAATGAGATATGATCCTTATATGACACTTCATCCTCACCATATACATGAAAACAGCGTAACGTATCATACACCCTTATCCAATCGGTCCTAAGACTATTCCGATGCTAGTTGGCAAACTTGTACTGTTTTATTAATTGTATATTTCATTACATTGACATATGTGTATCTACTTTTGGGGGCGGTGGGGTAGTCTAGTGGTTAAATCGTTGGCTCGTCACGCCGAAGACCCGGGTTTGAATCCCCACATGGGTACAATGAGTGAAACCAATTTCTGGTGTCCCCCGCCGTGATGTTGCTGGAATATTGCTAAAAGCGGCGTAAAACCAAACTCAGTCAGTCAGTCAGTCAGTCAGTCTCAGTATCTACTTTTGTCTTATGTTTAAAACATAACGGGAAATACTCACATTTCAGCGACTCAATTAAACTTTAAGGCTGTTATTTATAAACAGGAACATATTCTTAAAATATACGTGTAACAAACTTTCACTATTTTCTTGTCAATTCAAGAAGACTATGACTTTCATGTGTGAATAATATTTTATGATATTTCATGTTGATCTAATGACTATTGCTAAGCGACATGAACTATTTGATTAAGTTACCTTATGTTATCAGATCTTTTGTACAGTAAATCTGATCGAACCAGGATTTTCGCGTCCTATTACATTATACATGGATGCAATAAGACATTAAATGTGATAAATGCCGATATTTCTTTCATTTTTCATTATTCTCATATGTGCGACATTGAATTGTGGGAATTGTGCACTAAATTTGAGAATGAGTGTTCCAGAAGATGCAAACAAGCCTTCCTCTTTTGGTAAATTACTGACGTTAGTGATATAATGTCCCTACCCTGCTGGCGCAGTCAAAGTAGACACCGAGGTCAGCTAAGAGAGAGAGAATCTGAGGGTCGTTGTTGCACTTGACAGCTGAAATAGATACAGTCAAGGGCCACTCTGAAAAACTCTGTTTCACATAACACCTTCGGTGTTACATATCCATATCTATCGCGACAGGAACAGATCGAAAATAGGTCCAATTTCAAAACAGAAAAAACCCGACCAGATGAACATATTTGGACCCATTATGGACAAAGGTCAGCTCCAAAACTGTTCATGTTGGTACGAAGGGGATGACTTGTTTCGAGTAACACCAAACAGTAAGAAAGCAAGAGACAAATCCAACAGTAAACATTTTCAAGAAGTTGCAACAGAACGCGTCCTGCCCTGACGTGGATGAACGTTAAGTGCTCTGAGGTGGAAATTCATCGCATTCAAGAATATTTCACTTAAACATCGACATGCATGCACGTATGTGTAAATGCCAGGACTGACTGAGTTTGGTTATACGCCGCTTTCAGCAATATTCCAGCAACATCACGGCGGGGGACACCAGAAATGGGCTTCACACGTTGTACCCATGTGGGCATTCGAACCCGGGTCTTCGGCCTGATGAGGTAAATGTCAGGATACCGACAGCCCACTGACGAACTCTGTTCTTTCCAAACATTGGACCAGTGAAACTAAACTTGTCAATCCCATCCATGTTAAGATCTCCGAAACGTATGACGGAAAGTAAGTCAAGTCGCTTTCGCTGTTTGTACATCACTGACAGTTACGTTTCAACAACAACTCAGAAACCACAAGGTGCAGACACTTTACATAGATGGTTACAGCTATAATGACTTAAAATGTCAGCGCAGGATTCATCTCCGATTTACCAGCCATGTTTGCTTGTGTCGGTACATGTCGTTTGTGTTATGGGTGATTACAAATGATACAATTTGATGTTTATCTACAATTAAACTGTAACCAGGGTGTTACATTCCACTTGCTCCTTTTTCTATCAAAAGCATATTTGGCTCCACGATTCAGCTCTGAAGAATTTGATTATCTATTGCGATGACCATAGGTGTGTATGTTCTCCTTAAATCTTTAGTGTTGTTAATGTTGAAGGTGAGCTACAGTGGTCTCAGTTCACATGGGATGTAAGGGGAGACAGAATTTGTCCCAGAATTTTGTACAGTCGAAACTGTTACATGAAAAATAATATGCCAGCAAAGATACAATATATTTAATATGAGCGTCACACTGTTCCTCACTGACTAGCCACAGATACAATACTAAATAACACTGCCACATAACAATTGATAGTTCTGTGTCTACGTACCGTAGTGTGGCTTCACTCTGGGAAGATACTTGCGCCATTGTTTCAGCTTTCCCTTGACATCATCCATATCAATCATGAAGAAGGCTTCCTCAAAATATTCATCCTTGAAGAGAAAATATTTTATGAACATCTTTCACTCTTATTTTGCTGATTAAGTTACTGAAGGTAGATCTAGTCACTACTCCACATTGTATTCGTATTCGCATTCTTTCATTGCAGCTGGGCGAAATGTATTACTTTGTAACAATGAGTAAAGAATACCTTTTCCGTTTCCTGTTTAATAATTCTGTTGATTTTGTCTTTGACACCATCGCCATCTTCATACAGTAGCGCGCTGTCCATTCTTATAACTACTGCTCCCTGAATGAAAAACGGTTTTCATTATGTGTTCTTTCTATATGAGCGTGACCGTTGAGTGTTTGCTTAAACATATCATATATAACGTTTATTGTTGTTGTTTTGTTATTTTCTATTGAATGTTGGCTTTTAAATCTTCAAGATAATAAATTCGTCACACAGTGTTTTGAACGGGTGTACGGGGCTGTACACCTTGTCCGACAAAAACATGAATTTTTGTAAACCCGTGTCTTATGTTACATTTATTCCTAAAAATCAGTTTGGGTTGAGTTTCATCGATCGTTTTATGCACCAACTCGGAAAGGGGTCAAGCAGGTATTGGTTACCAAAATATTAAAGTTACTAATGTTTTTCATTCATCCTAAAGAGACCAGACCTGAACATCTGTGCTATGCGTTTCTTTTTTGAGTAGTATATATTAAATTTTTAACCTGTAGTTGTGCTATAGTTTGTTTTTTGAATCGTACTCTTGGTCATGTGGCCATAAATTCTGAATAAAGTTGAATGGATGTGAATAGTATGTGAATGTTTATGTAGATACCAGTAGATATGCTCACTTCTACATTACCTGTTATGCAAAGTGATAAATAGTTATTACTTTACTCAGCAAGAGTTCATTGAGGCAACTAAACGAGGTTATCAAACAATCCAGAGGGTATGCACAATAAACAGAACAGGTAAAAGTATCGCGAAACACAGGGATAGGTCTTAAAACGTTTGCTCATTGTCCCTGTCAACTGAAATGAAAAATTTGACTGACGGTTAAGTCATACCGTTCCTTTGTTCCTTTTTTCCACTACTCCGTGGACAATTGCATAATATACTACTAAATAAGAAATCACACAATCGTAATGGTACTAGCCGTTACACATACGATGTAATCAATATCTCAAATGCATGTTGATCAGATTACAGGGCAAACATTATAAAAAAAACAATAGCCATAATTGATGAAGGATTTAGATAAGGGACATATCACCAACAAAATAGATCTGCAAGATAACAGGATACCCATTTTCTCTTTACTCACAGCAATATGGAACCACAACGAAGCACACGTGATACATGTGGTCTCACCTTGGGCAAGTGAGTTTGTTCAAAACTGCTTCTGTTCAGCCTGCAGAAAATGGGTACCTGGTGGAATAAATCTTCGCAACGTCTCTATTGTTAAAATAAAGAAATTGATCATCCATAAAGTTGTGTCATATCTATACCAGCAACTTTATAAAATGCCACTCAAACAAACCGGTGGAATAAGTCATGTGACTATAATCTTCTAGCACCTAACAGGCAGCTTCGGTTATCCAAGGTAAAAATGTGCTGTGCTATTGATTGTTAGCGATATGAGCATACATAGTGTGGACTTTGGCGTTATATAAATGGACACATTCTTATCATTATATTTTACAGATTAAGTATGCCCCTCAACACGCAAACCAGACAACGAATGGAACTTCTCCAAGGAAACGCTGCCTCGTCGAACCCACCAAGAACTTTCCGGAGAATATGAAGGCTCCCCAACACTGCAGCCTTCTGCATTACCCAGAGTGTCAGAGAGGGTGTGGAGAACCGGGCGTTCTCCTGATCTGCGCCAAGAGATCCGGAGGTACCAAACCAAGGGCACCGAGAACAATGGGGAGCCTGACGACAGTGTCCGCATACTTTGCATGCTTTTCCTGAATCTTGCCAGTCACATTGCTGTCAAAAGGGACAGAAAATTAAGTGATATAAATATATTCATTGCCTTTATCAAAAAGGACAAGATCAGGTTTGTTCTGAGGCTGTATATGGGCCTATTCCACAGGAGTTTGAAAGCATCATTTTCCACGACGCACTGGACATGTTCAGGGTCGTTCCATGGATGGACCTCAGAGTCAAAGACACAGCTGCAGGCATCTCAAAGACGATAGTAGAAGCAACGAACCATGCCATTATGTCTTTTAAGATATGCTGTTTGTGCTAAGGAAGGGCATCCACTGACAAGGTGTTGGACAGTCTCTGTAAATTCATTGCTATTATTATGTTTTACAGATTAAGATTAATGAAGCAGCAGAGAGGGTTCGGGTTATCCTAGCCAGTCAGGCTGGTACGGCTCATCATCAGCTCAGGGCCCTTGTCCCATCTACACGCAGCCCAGACAGCGAATAGGACTTCTCTCAGGAAATGCTACCTAGTCGAACCCACCAAGAACTTTCCGGAGAATATGTAGACTCCCCAACACTGTAGCCTTCTGCATTACCTAGAGTGTAAGAAGGGCTGTGCTCCCGGTGGAGAACCCGGGCACTCTCCTGATCTGCGCCAAGAGATCAGGAGGTACCAAACCAAGGGCACCGAGAACAATGGGGAGCCTGACGACAGTTTACTTGGGATGCAAGCGAGACATTTCAAAGGTGAGGTATGCATATTTTGCATGTTTTCCTAAATCTTGCCACTCATGGATCACGTTGCTGCCAAAAGGGACAGAAAATTCAATGATATTAATATATTCGTTGGCTTTATCAGAAAGGACAAGATCAGGTTTGTTGGCAGGAATTGTTCTGAGGCTGAATTTGGGCCTATTCCACAAAAGTTTGAAAGCATCATTTTCCATGACGCCCTGAACATGTTCAGGGTCGTACCATGGATGGACCTCGGAGTCAAAGCCACAGGCATGACGGAGACGGTAGTAAAAGCAACGAGCCATGCCATCATGTCTTTTAAGATAAGCTGTTTGTGCCAAGAAGGGCATCCAATGACAAGGTGCTGGACACTCTCTGTGAATTCATTACAAAGTCAATATTTCATATTGATATTTTCTTTAAGAATCACATGTTGGCGATTGCGAGTGGGAAGTGACTGGTCTTGAGCAGCAAAAAGAAAGCCCTCAGTTTCACACTTAAGACCAGCCGACTTCATCCAGGGGAAGGAGTCGGTGGGATTGCTTTTCTGTTCCACACACTGCATGTACACACGATGCAATGGCTTCTCAGAAGCTTCTCCACAAATGACCGACTATGGGCAGATTTGGTGAAGCTCTTCACCTGGTTTACTCCCATCACTGGTACCGTCCAGCAGTACATCGCCATCAACAAGATCAACCTCAAATTTCAGATTCTGTCCAACAACACTGGCACGCCTAAAATAGCTGTGGAATTCCTTGCTTTCATCGTGAATCTTGACATGCATCACTAGAGGATCATCTGCCAAATGAATATCTGCAAAAGAACACAATAACATTCTATCATGAAGAGCCTCCACATTAATCAAACCCCGACCTCCAGAATTGATTGGCATATATTAACGATTGACAGAGGAAAGAGGATGGTGGGCTCTGTTTATCAGACATGATCCTTCTGGTCAGGCGGTCAAGACATGGATATCTTGTTTAGTCCAGTCAACTACTCCAAAGGAATAGGAGAGGACTGGCACAGCAAAAGTATTGGTAGCTTTGACCTTGTTTCGAGCATTTAGCTCTGAGCTCCAGACTTTCTTAAAGAGAGATTTATATTCGGCCCGAAGTTTCTCTTGAATCTGCGCATTCTGGAGCTTGTCTCGAACTTGAATCCCAAGATAGGTGTAGGCCTGATCTTCCACAAGAAGATCTGTGCTGAGGTGGTCTGGGATGGTAACCCTCCTCCCTATTGAGCAGAAAGCTCAAAGGACTTAAAGACAGACAAAAAAGCAAAGGACTGAAGGAGTCCCCCTGGAATATTCCCCTCCTAATTGGAAAAGATTCCGAAGTCTGCACCTGTCCTTGCTAGTACATCTCAAGTTGAGTCGACCAGCAACTAATTAAAGACTTAAGTAAATCAAGTAGTCGCTCAGGGAGGCCAATACAATGAAGAGACTTCATGAGGGACAGAGTCGTATGCCGTTTTGTAGTCAATCCAACACATGGAGAGGTTTTTAGTAATATGACATGATCTCTATCTTTATATTGGAAACTAGCACTTCCTTTTCATTGAAGATATCTTCTTGGTATCTACTACGTGAAATGTCCGAAAATGTAAACACGATTTGATGCCTAAAATGTATGAATCCTGATCGTGTTTGAGATTGTCTGGATTCCAAGCGTTTTAGACTAAGTGTATCACATTGACACAATGTTCGGACAGTCAAGTACATTTGTGTCTCAATTTGTTTGGGCTGGGCAATTTCATCAAATACGAATATGAGATTGGTGCTAGTTTCTAATATAAAGATAGAGATGATGTCATATTGTTAATATTTAGCTGGGATAAAGTCTGTGATACAAGCTGTAAAGAATATTAACCGTCTAGCACCTAACAGGCAGCTTGGGTTATCCGGGTTAATAATGATCAGATTGTGCTCTTTGAGCAGGGTATCTAGCCCGGAGAAGGCGCGTTATAAATATTCTCATTACTATAATAATAAAAATTAGGTCAAATATAATTTGAACTCACAATTACGAATTACCAACGATGCACTGCCTGGGACCCTAACATTCATTTTTGGTGAGTGAGTGAGTGAGTGAGTGAGTGAGTGAGTGAGTGAGTGAGTGAGTGAGTGAGTGAGTGAGTGAGCGAGCAAGTGAGTGAGTGAGTAGTGGCGAGTTCTGAGTGAGTAATCGAGTGAGTACCTGAGTGAGTGAGTGAGTTTAGTTTTACGCTGCACTCAGCGATATTGCTATACGGCGGTTCTCTGTAAATAATCGAGTCTGGACCAGACAAACCAGTGATCAACAGCATGAGGATCGATCTACGGTCTCCCTGTGGCTTCCGTCAACAAATCCACATCTCGGTAACATGGACAAAATGTAAGTACATTACCTAGTGACATCTAATTGCTGGTGGACAGACGAAAGATTTTGTCTAAGCTTGTTTGTAACTGTACCACAGTGGACTATGTGATAAAAACTATTACGACAGACACGTCCCGCTGTGGACTGAACGTTGAAGCAAGTCGTTGCCTACTTAGATGGACAACGAAATATATTCACAGGGAACATATATACATCTGTGCATAAAATAAGCACCACCCTGTATTTGTACCAATTAATTTTGTCTGAAATGAAATTCTAAACTCTTTCCAAAAAATAACCTTTATAATTTGATAGAGCAAGCATTTAACATTTCAAAAACGAAAACATCATTGAAATTACCATGTACTTTAATTAGGATAATTGCCTATATTTAAAACAGGTGTTTTTTCTGCCCTAAATCAAGTTACTTTATTTTGAAAAGTGAAAGTAATAATTGATTGTTGTGTGGCCTATAAATTCGTTATATATTGTGAATGGATGAAAGTTTGTAAACTAAGATTGAGGAAAAGTTACAGTCAAACTTAAAAGGAACATTTTAAAATGCAGTAAACGTTTGCTCTACAATCAAAGCAAACAGATTTTAGATGTAATTATCAGTATCCGGCAAGGAGAAGTGTTTATTCATTACAATAAACTCAAAATCATGACAAATTTTGTCCAAAATCTTATTAATGTAGCCTTTTTTCAGTTTTTGTCAATTAGCAATCTGAATTGTTGGAAAACGGTCGGAATCTTTGACATTCGGGTTCTTCCTAATTATGCATAATTAAAGCTTACTTGATGTGTAAATGTCATCTTGGTATATAACAGAATTGTTATTTTTAGTCAAAACTTAATTTAATTGAGTAGTTTGAGCAGGAGAGAAATAGTTATTTTGGGCAAAAATTCAGTCCCATCACATTTTTATCAACAAATTCTTTCATAAAGGATAGAAAAGGTTATGGTATTTGTAAAACTGTCAGTGGATAAAGCTTCTTTAACTACAGGTTGATTAAATTGATGGCTATACCCTAACTTTTCTGTAGCATCACATCTTATTTTCAAAATAGGGTGGTGCTTAATTAATGCACGGGTGTATATATACTATCCCAAAAAAGAAACACATAGGCGTTTTGTAATTTTTAAAATCTATTAATTACCTATTGTGTTCACACAATCGTCAAAATATATAACAAAAGTATTGATAACATGATTTTACACAGTGGCATAAGTAAAAAATCGACTTTACCTGAAAATGTTGATTTTGATGAGATTTCTTACAATGACTAAAAAGGCATCACCACAAGGCAACAGGAATCACTTTCCAGTTGAAATTGTGCATGAAAGAGCATGCACTGTCTAGCTACAAAAATCCAGATTACTTTCGGAAATCGGCATTCGTTTCAAGGTCAGATCACTACGCCACGTCATAACTCTGCGACACGGAACATCGTCATTGAAAGAATGCACCCTTGCGATTACCAATCTTCTGTTTCCAGGCGTCTGAATGTTAGTCTGAGCACGATATCAAAGCTTACAACTCGTCATCGGTTCCCAATTGCGCAGATCGATGCTCATGCTGTTGATCACTGGATTGTCTGGTCCAGACTCAATTATTTACGGACCGCCGCCATATAGCTGAAATATTGCTGAGTGCGGCGTAAAGCTAAACACACTCACTCACTCACTCACTTAAACCCGTTACAACCAAACAGGCATAACAAATGACCCTCCCAGTACAGGCAGATCTCGAGTCACTGTTGCCAAAGATCGGTACATCCGGGTACTACATTAGCGTGATCGTACTGCCACGGGTGAGACCACAGCAGCCAGGGTGCCTCAACTTCGGAGGATACCCGGTCAAACTGTACGGAACAGGCTGAGAGAGATTGTCCGAGAGCCAGGAGATCAGACGTCGGGCACGTGCGACGTCGTCACCAGGGCGCTGAACGTCTCCGTTATCAAACAATTATCCCATAGGCGGATCCAGAGGGGTGGGGGGTGGGGTGGGGTTCAGGGGTGCGCACCCCGCCTTTTTGTGGTGAAAGTTTGTTAAATGACCATTGAAAGTCGGGTGAAAATGAAGCGTGCACCCCTCCTTTTCTCAATAGTGTGCACCCCGCCCCCTTCTCGAAAAGGTGTATCCGCCCCTGCATCCACTTGGTTGTATAGACATTTCCTTCTTCTAAAGTGATGCAAAAATTCATTTCATTAAGTTTATTTGTGGACGAGTTATATATGTTAGAAAATACAACATTTTCACAACAGATTTCTGGGTTATGCCGGGTTTTTTTTTAATAGTATGTACTAGTATATGAATAGTTTACTTTTACTGTAACTTTTTACTATATAATATTCACACAAATTTTCAGGCTTCCATTTTAGTAATACCTAATGGTGTATATAAGACTATTGCATAATAAGCTCCATGCATGTATGTAACCTACAATACTCCTCACACAAATACATAACGGTTTACGTTGTAAATATCTGGCTTGTATTTTCACTAAAACATATTCCATACGCATCATTTTACTTTGTTGAAGGTTATACATTAAGCATGTGTCATATATTATTACTACATGTGTTCACACTTGCCGGCCTGTTTCTTGTTTAACACCAAATATACTCGGCAATATTCCATCTACACGAATAACAATCGAGTCTGGACCAGACAATCCAGTGATTGACACCATGAGCATCGCTCTTCATAAATGGGATATGATGACATGCATCAGGTCGAACAGTTCTAACCCAGATATGTACATGTCTATCCCATCTCTAAACCCTTGAGATAAATTAATGAATATATGTCAGTGTGATGGTATAGAAGTCCGTGTTTTAATGTAGGTAATTCCCAATGCTTTGAGTTCAATGATAAACAATTACTACAATCCACGTCATCAAGTTACATGAGCAATTCAAAACATTGCATAAACATCGGCATTAGAAATAGGTGCATTAGAAATAGGTTCTGCGTGGAAAGTGTTGTTTTCATTGACTTTACTCACGTACAGTGCGATATGTGGTAGGATACGTCTACTTCCGATACTTCTTGTATGTTTGTTTGAGTTTCCATTTCAACAGTGAATATTGATCGACCATCAGATTGGTGGACCGAATATGCTAAGTGATTGGAGCTATGCATATGGTTCTTGTTCGTTTCAGTGTGAGTTGTCTGGCGTTACTCATTGCATTACTTGTAGTGGGGACAGCTGTTGAGCATTTGCAGTTAATATTGTGGAGGCGCATTGTATTCTGTCAAGACAGTGTTTGATGCTGTTGAAAATGGCAGTTATATTTTAAATATATATTTCACGGTAATATTTCATCTTAGTGAATAAACTACCGTTTGATCCATACATGAGAACAACTTGTTAACCTCTTCACCTGACCATGTGTTTCGTCACATACACATTCATGAAGGTATAAGAAAAGGGTTTGAGTTTAGTGTCTCTATATAAAAGCACACATAGAGACGACACTGGAATAACGATGATTTTAGCATCAGGGCGATCGCTGTTTTAGCCTAGAGATAAACAGTACACAGCAATCAATACACAATATCATAGCCAATACGTAGCAATCTGTTCCACATCATTTATCAGGGGAATATTTCCGGATGAAATTATCAACACTTGATTACTAATATCATCTTATGAAACGGACGGCATTTATAGTCAGCGTTTTACTTTGATATGTATGTACACGTTATATGTCCTGTCCAGTATGCGCACTTCGCTTGTTTTATAATTAATCTCATTTGAATAAGCTTATTTATAAAATCATGTAATATTGTCAAGTCATTTACTTTTATCTTTCAATCCTGATTTGTATGTGTGCAATCTCTATCCGTTGTAAACATTCAGATCTCCTCTGAAGAGGTCTGGGTGCTGAAGCTTTGAATCAAACACAAAGAGTAATGTTTGTGTCGTATTTCATGTTCATAAATGTTGCATCGTAATAAATAGGATCGCCACATGCGCAATAGTCACGGAAAGATACTGACATAGAGCGTCTTACTGTACGTCTAGGTCTATTATTATAATAAGCTACAGGGTTGGTTGGACATGACATCATAAAAAGGCCATATAATTACATATTTTGCTTTCTCATGACTAGATTAGATTTACCTTCTCACTCATGTTCAGCACTTAACAAAAGCGACATAAACGCTCCCACGATAATATTAAAAATACTGACTACTGTACGCATCCCCTGCATCCAATGGACTCTCATGAATAAATCATTAACAAAAATATGATGAATAGGGTTGCTCGAGAAAAGTCAAGGTCACCTCGACCTACTGACAGCGCACACAACAAACTCATTCAGTGTCTGTTATGGCAAGCAGGGGCGGTGAGGCTGGCCTAGTGGTTAAAGCGTTCACTCTCCACGCCGAGACCCGGGTACGCATGAGTACAATGTATGAAGCCCATTTCTGGTGTCCCCAGCCGGAATATTGCTAAATGCGACGTACTCTCACTCACTCACCCACCCACCCACTCACTCGCTCACCCACTCACCCATCCATAGTTGTTGCTATATGTTGTTCTTACTCCCCACTTGGCCTCATCCAATTATGTGCCACTTTTTAACAATTACATGCTGTTGTTAATGTTAATCTGGTGTTTGCAATAACATACTATGTATATATACTTCTCTTCACTTGGTGACCCGTGAAGGTCAGGGTTACAATATTGATCTTCAGTTACCAATGCTTGTCGTAAGAGGCGAGAAACGGGATCGGGTGGTCAGGCTCGCTGGCGTGGTTGACACATGTCATCGGTTCCCAATTGCGCAGATCGATGCTCAGGCTGTTGATCACAGGATTGTCTGATCCAGACTCGATTGTTTACAGACCGCCTCCATATAGCTGGAATACTGCTGAGTGCGGCGTAAAACTAACTCACTCACTCAGTCTTCACTTGGTTGTATGGGCGGTGGGGTAGCCTTGTGGTTCCAGCGTTCGCTCGTCACGCCGAATATTGCTGGAATATTGCTAAAAGCGTCGTAAAACTAAACTCACTCACTCACTTGGTTGTAGTCACTCTTACCCTGATAACAATCTATACCTAAAAGTCGCTCTACGCAAAAAACAGGATGGTGTTATCCGGAAAGTTATATGCTTCATTATTGACTCATCAACTTCTAGAATGCAGATCAAACCATTAGCGGGCAGATAACGATTTGTTTTGTCCCTCTCTTGTGAAACAAGAAAATAAATACAGAAAAAGACCATTGACGTTTTATTTGAGGGTGTTTGTGGTACCTCAAGAGTAAAACGGGCTATTGTCGTGGTGGTATCAACACAAACATCTGACACATGACAGGTTTATTTGCGCCCAAAATATCATCAAAAATCTAACTCAAACTAAAATAGGTGCGTAGGCAATAATTGCTTTGGAAATACGTTCTAATGACAAGACTTGATGACAGCATTATGTTCGCAACACCTCTACAGCTTCGTTGTACATTTTGCAAAGATACATGTGGTACTTTCAAACGTGTATGATAATGCTTTTATTCCCAAATACATGTTCAATTTCAGAGGCAAGATGGACAGCAATAGTCTCCAGGGTCCTTTCTCCTTCCCTGTGTATCCCCGTGCTTATTGGTTCATTTTACTCCAAGAACACACCTGTCCCCATTTCTGCTGTTGATCCGTCGTTTTCCTCTGGTTTCACAGTAATGGGATTTCCTAGAGGGACAGAAATAAAGATAAAGATCTTTAATAGCTATTTAAAAATCTTGGTCTGTTATATTGGACACATTTACTTCAGGAATTTATTACGTTCTCTCTAGAGATTTGTTATTCTGCGAAGCGAACGTAAAAGATAAACCAACAGTGAACATTATCTGACTGTATTACTGACAATTAGCGATGACACTGGAGTCTTCGTGAAAAGGGTAAGCATGTCCTGCCTTATCATTCAAACAATTTGCCTAACAAAATATACTACAAACAAAACGTATGGGAACACCCTAAAATTTGATAGTCATATATAAACTTAAACGTGGTGAGGTCATTTACTCTCTTAGGTAAATGCAACTGTTTGTGTGCTTAATGGGCACTTTAAACGACATGTTAGAACTGGCAGTGAAGCAACTGATTCAATATTCGTTGAGTTTAGGTGAAATGAAACATTGTCAAAAACAGAGAAAAACAAGGGTGCTGAAACACACCAGCACCATGTTTGATTCAAACGCCCAGACACAACAGCCTAGTACATCTGGAAGACAAGCCATGTTAATCTGTGATGATGTCTGCTGTGGTTAAATGCAGATATTCGGCTTCCTAGAAATCAAAAACAAGCGTTTAAGAAATATGTTCGTTGCAACACAGTGGGGGACAGTCTTGGTGTCTCGACCTGAGCATTTGTGTTTGTTTCAAATCTTTATAAATTCAAACATTATGTAAATGGCAGGGACTAACCAGTCTTGGATATACAACGAAACAGATTTAACTGAACGTGAAAGGCACAGTGAGGTTAAAAAGGTAACATGAAAGCAGGTGATCGGATACCACACAAGGTAGTACGTACATTAAAACCGAGAAGATATGAATTGATCTGTTTGGGCGTTTAATGACCTGCCTTTGTTACACAGGTTGTTTAGTAAAGTGACTCTAAATTTTAGTTGATCTTTTAGTCATAAATTGAACTTTTCTCACCAGATTTGTTTGGAGCAGATATAAACTGGAGTAGGTTGTGGCATTCCATTAAATGCCCCGCCTTTGTTCATCGACATGGGGTAAGCGCCAACATTCTCCACAAACAACCGGTCCCCGATTTCCAGCTCTGGTAAATGACACTTCTTGAAAAAGACAGTCCTCACTCGCACACGTCTGTCCCCAAACACTGGAGCTGAAAGTCACCTCACTCCGTGGAGCCTGGAACAGGAATACTGAGGAAGTAGGGACTTGTTTTGTCTATGAATTTGTTATCTGCAGAAAGGGCATGTGCAGCAACAGTGTGTGGGTGTGGGTGTGCGTCGGTGGGTGTGAGATCATAACATTACGATTCAACCTTTTTTTCTCCCGAGTCCATAGTGACTCTTTAATGTCATATTTCTCTAACTGTCCATATCCTTTGCAATATAAAATAATATTCATAAGGTTAGGGCATCAACCACAGTGTCAAATTTGCAGCTACGTTCAAGGTGTTACTTGTGTCACAGGGCATGGTATGTGAATGGACCGCTATCGCCTCTGAGGATCTGCAAACATCAGTATTTCGTCTCATCTTCTTCAAGTGATAAATCAGCTACGGTAATTAAAATCTTACCTTTAGCAACGACGGTTGTTTCGCTTGGGTGCATTTCCAAAATGAGCCGTTGAACGTACCAAACACAGTATCATTCAGAAAGTAAAGGAATTCTTTCTCAACGCCATCTGAATATGACAATGATTTTGACGATTTTGAGTTGAAATGTTTACTCAGCCTCTTATTGAGTGAATAGGTTTCCGAAATGATGCATATTTGGGACGTTCACCACGTGAAATAACAGAGTTCGGGGGAAGCAAGAGTTAGACCCACGGTGATCAGTGTCTGTCATTCCTAAGGGTCCACAGTCTTATACAGTAGCTTGTGGCACCTTAGCCTGTTATATAGACAAAGTTTATGGATAACAATTTCGTGAGTGCGACGTTTCCATACAGATTCTTGTACCTTTGGCAAGCAGGAATGTTATCCATAAAGATATTTATGTTTTTTAAGGGAAGTGTTTAAACTGATTTATCAACCACAAAATACCTCTGTAGATATCCCTCTGGAGATATCAAACGATATGTATCAGAGGATGTCAATACAATGACATTACGTAACGGCGCTTTGAAGACAATTCTAAAGTTAACCCCTAACAAGGTGTCATATACTATCAATATTATTTCTGCTTCTGGGGGCGGTGGGGTAGCCTAGTGGCTAAAGCGTTTGCTCGTCATGCCGAAGACCCGGGGCCACTCACTCACTCACCATCTGCTTCTGAAGCCGGCTACACTGAAGACACTAGTTATCACTATTACCAACAAAGGGGTTCACTGTTTGGACAATAATTTAATGAAAATAAAAATCTGGACTTTTGCAATCATGTATATATATTGTTTATTATGTTATGATTAACATATTAAAAATTCATGAGATGAGCATCGGAATCGTGCTAAACTTACTCTATAAATTATTCACATTTAAACATGATAAATAGAATTCGGTGTGGATATTGTTTTTAAACATTAGCTAAGTGTCATATTTGTTTGAAATAGATACTTTTTCTTGCCAATTTTGAAAATACATATCTTTTAGTCTCTGGAAAGGTATATATGTAAATGTGAATTCGTAGAGAATATAGAACTTGTCAATTATTTAATTCAAATGCAGCTGTATCATTTTCTTCCTGTATGCCCTACAGTAATCTTCGAAGCAAATATATAAAAGAAATTTATGTCCATCCAAACAAGCTTAAGTTTCCACTACTGCTAAACAGTTCAAATACTAAAGAAATTGAATACCCGTCCATGATTATTTTCTACGCATTGGAACATAGAAAGCATATTGTTTCCTGAATGTGTATAAACAATGTACCGAAATACAGATTGACAGATTAAAATACATATTGATCAGTTTCCAGGTAGGGGGAAAGCACAATTTTCATATTTCCCACAATAATCGCACACATGGAAATTGACAAATGAGAGCCGTTTTCTGTTTCCGAGTCATTCGGAAATTTACGGAAACTGTCGATGTTTTCCGAGGAGAGGCCAAACGTTTGTTCAAAGCAGAGGGTAGTACCAATGCAAGGGTCAGTGGTCAAAACTGAAATGCAGTAAGACAAATTGAATACGATGAACAGAAAGGTAAAAGAATGACCTACAAGCTCAACACAATTGTCTTGTAAGAAACGTAAGGTTTGATTGAACGCACGTTAAAATAGTCGGTCTGCCCGGTTTTCGATCAGGTTATTAGCATCGGGAGTGCCACCACTTGTGTATTTTATATATACTCGGCGTCATTAATGAAGAGTCAAGCTATTGGTAACACTATTTCCGAAAACTTGTAAAATATTCGTTTTTGTTTGAAATATATACAACTGAATTAAAACCTCTGCCACATTTTTTATTCAAATTGTCAATATGGAAATCCACCTGCCACTTAATGGCAATGATTTGCCCGTGCAAGTCGCTCTATCCATGGATGTGGAAGGACCATACACATGCACTGAAGCTTTTTCACTGTCGTTCACTGTTCAGGTACCTGTTTGAAATCGCAGCTTAAATTGAGACGTGTTCTAACACTTGCTGAAAGGGGTCAGGGTACAGGCCTTTTGGAATCTGGTCAAACTCAGCGGCAGGTTGCTGTCCGTTTAATGTGAGGCAGAGTGCAATTCATAGATTGTGGCAGAGATTTCAAGCCAAAGGGTACCTGGAATATGCATGGAATATGCATGGAATATGCATGGAATATGCATGGAATATGCACATCGTTCGCCCCTGCGTCACAGCAGTCCGAGATTATAGACACATGATTAACACTACGTTACGTAACATATTCCTTAACGCAGCAGATCTTCAGACAGAACAAAGTGCACCTGTGTCTTGGACAAGCGAAAAGGGTACACAAGATATTGAATGACCGAGTGCTTCATGTCTGTCATTTTCATTTTTTTCTCTGTGTGTGTGTGTGTGTGTGTGTGTGTGTGTGTGTGTGTGTGTGTGTGTGTGTGTGTGTGTGTGTGTGTGTGTGTGTGTGTTTTGGTCAAAACAACTGATGTTTGCTAGTGCTGTTTGAACTTTTTGTCTGTATGTCACGCTGTGTCACATCTGTCAACACTTTTAACATTATGCTGACACTCTTAGTTCTATTATTTCTGAGAAACGTTTCTTTACATGTGCTATATATCATTTGACCCTTTATAATTGACGCCGAGTAGCGGCAGAATCTTATAAAGACATTTTTTCTTCACCGATTTCGTTCCAATTTGAAATTTATGTTAATCATAACATTTTTTTAAAAAACAATATATGGTCGCAAAAGTCTAGGTTTTTATTTTCAAAAATTATTTCCAAACAGTGATTTATACTTTGATATCACATATCAAAGAGATCGCTGTGATTCTCCATATTGAAGCTGATTTTTATAAAAGATCTCCACATTCAACCATCCAGACCTGCGAAAAGTTATTCAGCCAAAAGTACTAACAGACACATATGCTGAAGAAATTATACAAGAGAATAACCATGTAGTCGTTGCCTGCACCGAAAACTTGATGTCTTATGTTGAGCGTACCTACCTTGGATCACCTTCTTTCCGATAACTGTTACGACCAGGGTCGCACACGATGACACAAAGTAGCGACCAGGTTCTGCTATTATCCTCACTCTGCAAATAGCAGGGAAAGTGACCATCAACCTCCTCTGATAGCGGGAAAGTGGTCCTCGAGGGCAATGTTGATGAGGCGTGCAACCTGCAAATACCAGTCAATACACGCTGACCATCAACCTGCAAATACCAGTCAACACAAGCTGACCATCAACCTGCAAATACCAGTCAACACACGCTGACCATCAACCTGCAAATACCAGTCAATACACGCTGACCATCAACCTGCAAATACCAGTCAACACACGCTGACCATCAACCTGCAAATACCAGTCAATACAAGCTGACCATCAACCTGCAAATACCAGTCAACACACGCTGACCATCAACCTGCAAATACCAGTCAATACACGCTGACCATCAACCTGCAAATACCATTACACGCAGTCAACACACGCTGACCATCAACCTGCAAATACCCGTCAATACAAGCTGACCATCAATCTGCAAATACCAGGCAACACAAGCTGACCATTAACCTGAGTGTTCCATTTGCATACTGCATCTACTCAGCGTGGTGTATCTAAGCATCACGGAATCACCGTGGTCATGCAGTCATGATTAATATTGAAATGTTGAGAGGACATTGATGGACGCTATAATCATATCATGCAACCAGAGGAAATCTCAGTCTAAGACAACATATTATGGATGTCAACTTCTTTATTCTATACAAAATGTTTCTGGGTTTTCCTTGCCCCTTCGTCGGGTGAATGGTAACTAACGGATAGAGGAAATTTAGATTTGAAATCATTTGTAAAACAAACAAGGCTAAAGGTCAACTGGGCACAGTAATATCCTCAACCTCGTTTACAGCATCAGCTGATTTGGATTTTGGAGGGGTACTAATGCCTTCACATTTGAGCAGTTTTTTTCTTAAAGAGCACACTTTATAACATGGCGGGACTCACATATATACACTGTTGTGTTAACGGCAAACTGTGACGGATACTTGATACTGATATTGACACATATTTATACCCAAGATCGATTGATATTTCGAAAACTGGTGATGTTTTCTTTTGTAATTTTGTGATCTCTCAGTGTTACCACAAACAGCATTCAGATTATTTACATGGTCTGACGTCTTCTTAATAACAAGAGTCTCTGAACAATGGACTTTGTGTATATGGCATATGGACTATGTTATATTTTGGTTATATTTTCTCAGTACAGATTTTTGTACATCTGGGATTTCACTTCCTGGATTCGAACCCATGCTCTCTTGGGCACCTAATCGCCAGGTCACAAGGTAGTGCTTGTAGTTGTAATTTCTGACAGATAGTAGCTGCTCCAGTTCTCTTGGGTCACACATCTCTCGTCTGTTAGATGATTCAGTGACATTTTGGAAAACATGGGATAGTTATTTTTGACACAATACCTTGGATACCCTCACCCATAAACGTCGTACGTATAAACATATTTCTAAGTTTAAAACCTGACAAAATTATCCAATTATCGGCACAGAAACTGGGCGAAAGAATCCATAGTTTAAGTAATACCTGTAGGTTGCGCAACTGTTTAAGTAAAGAAATTCTAGAAAGATGTGCAAACAGCTGATATTCTCTAGTCTCATATGACCCAATAATGATGATATATTGTCAAAGATCTAATGTCTGCACCTATTGAGAATATAGACTTAACAAAAAATACAAACTGCTGACAACGATTATTTCAGACTTCCTACATATCAACATTAACCTACGGGAGTCCTACTGCCTGAACTGAAAACAAGAACAGACTCCACCATGTGTTTTTGCGAGACAGTTTCCATCATCTGATTGCTTGGTTCAACATAGAACTCGGGATCAGCCCATTTAGGAAGGTATTATTGTAAGCCTGTGGATTTTAATTGAGTTACCTCTTTAAATTCCGCAGGAGCTCTCGTCTTCCCGAAGAAACCCCCTCCAATATCCAGGACACTCAGAGGAATGTTGAGTTCGGAGGCAATGGCAAAGGCCCTGTCAGCTCTTTCTATGGCATCAATGAACACACGGCCATCCACGACTCCACTTCCAACATGGAAACTGTCAGAAGCATACAATAGCAACTGAAAGGATTATCGACGAGTGAGTGAGTGAGTTAAAATGGTGTATTGGGATATCCCAGGACGCGATGGGCGATTTGTCTATTAAGCATTATCATGTTCTTTCAGACAGTATCAGTGTAGACACATGAATCTGTGTTACTGAGATTGAACGAAACGATATCACAAGGGCTCTGTTTCTGTTTGTCAAAAAAGAGCAATGAGAAAAACTGCAGTAAACTAGATATGGTGAACACTTCATCCCACGAAATGGGAGTTTGAAATGCTGAATTGTGAGAGGGAGTTTAAGCTTGGGACCTATTCGTCATTCAAAACTGTAAAGAGCTTGTGTACAAGGATTGAGCATGTCATCTTTCCAATATTTATTGTCACTTGTATCAAAACAATACATGACAGTTTCGATTTTCCTAGCAAGAGATTCACGGTGCGATGACAATGCTTACCATCCACAGATACGAATACGTTTATATGTGTTAACACTATCGCTTCTTATGTTCATTGTCGACAGGCTGAAGTAGAAGGCTTAAGTATGTGTCCATATTTGAGTGGGCACTTAGCATAACGTTAGATCAACAAATATCACAGAGAACCAGGAACAGTATCACTTAGCATAACGTTAGATCAACCCATATCACAGAGAACTAGGAACAGTACCACTGAGCATAACGTTAGACCAGCCCATCTCACAGAGAACCAGATAGAGTTCCACTTAGCATAACGTTAGATCAACACATATCACAGAGAACCAGATACAGTACCACTTAGCATAACGTTACATCAACACTATCACTGAGAACCAGATACAGTACCACTTAGCATAACGTTAGATCAACAAATATCAATGAGAACCAGGAACAGTACCACTTAGCATAACGTTAGATCAACCCTTATCACAGAGAACCAGATACAGTACTACTTAGCATAACGTTAGATCAACACATATCACAGAGAACCAGGAACAGTACCACTTAGCATAACGTTAGATCAACACTATCACAGAGAACCAGATACAGTACCACTTAGCATAACGTTAGATCAACACATATCACAGAGAACCAGGAACAGTACCACTTAGCATAACGTTAGATCAACCCTTATCACAGAGAAAAAGATACAGTACCACTTAGCATATCGTTAGATCAACAAATATTACAGAGAACCAGGAACAGTACCACTTAGCATAACGTTAGATCAACCCTTATCACAGAGAAAAAGATACAGTACCACTTAGCATAACGTTAGATCAACACATATCACAGAGAACCAGATACAGTACCACTTAGCATAACGTTAGATCAACACATATCAGAGAGAACCAGGAACAGTACCACTTAGCATAACGTTAGATCAACCCTTATCACAGAGAACCAGATACAGTACCACTTAGCATAACGTTAGATCAACAAATATCACAGAGAACCAGGAACAGTACCACTTAGCATAACGTTAGATCAACCCTTATCACAGAGAACCAGATACAGTACCACTTAGCATAACGTTAGATCAACACATATCACAGAGAACCAGATACAGTACCACTTAGCATAACGTTAGATCAACACATATCACAGAGAACCAGATACAGTACCACTTAGCATAACGTTAGATCAACCCTTATCACAGAGAACCAGATACAGTACCACTTAGCATAACGTTAGATCAACACATATCACAGAGAACCAGGAACAGTACCACTTAGCATAACGTTAGCTATAACGTTAGATAACGTTAATCAACACTTATCACAGAGAACCAGATACAGTACCACTTAGCATAACGTTAGATCAACACATATCACAGAGAACCAGGAACAGTACCACTTAGCATAACGTTAGATCAACAACACATATCACAGAGAGAACCAGATACAGTACCACTTAGCATAACGTTAGATCAACACATATCACAGAGAACCAGGAACAGTACCACTTAGCATAACGTTAGATCAACACTATCACAGAGAACCAGATACAGTACCACTTAGCATAACGTTAGATCAACACATATATCAGAGAGAACCAGATACAGTACCACTTAGCATAACGTTAGATCAACCCTTATCACAGAGAACCAGATACAGTACCACTTAGCATAACGTTAGATCAACACATATCACAGAGAACCAGGAACAGTACCACTTAGCATAACGTTAGATCAACCCATATCACAGAGAACCCAGATACAGTACCACATAACGTTAGATTCACAGAGAACCAGAACGTTAGCATAACGTTACATCAACACTATCAGAGAGAACCAGGAACAGTACCACTTAGCATAACGTTAGATCAACACTATCACAGAGAACCAGATACAGTACCACTTAGCATAACGTTAGATCAACACTATCACAGAGAACCAGATACAGTACCACTTAGCATAACGTTAGATCAACCCTTATCACAGAGAACCAGATACAGTACCACTTAGCATAACGTTAGATCAACACTATCACAGAGAACCAGATACAGTACCACTTAGCATAACGTTAGATCAACCCTTATCACAGAGAACCAGATACAGTACCACTTAGCATAACGTTACATCAACACTATCACAGAGAACCAGATACAGTACCACTTAGCATAACGTTAGATCAACACATATCACAGAGAACCAGGAACAGTACCACTTAGCATAACGTTAGATCAACCCTTATCACAGAGAACCAGATACAGTACCACTTAGCATAACGTTAGATCAACACATATCACAGAGAACCAGGAACAGTACCACTTAGCATAACGTTAGATCAACACTATCACAGAGAACCAGATACAGTACCACTTAGCATAACGTTAGATCAACACATATCACAGAGAACCAGGAACAGTACCACGTTAGCTATAACGTTACCATCAAGCACGTTAGATACACTACAGAGAGGACCAGATACAGTACCACTTAGCATAACGTTAGATCAACACATATCACAGAGAACCAGGAACAGTACCACTTAGCATAACTTAGCATAACGTTAGATCAACTTAGCATAACTTATCACAGAGAACCAGATACAGTACCACTTAGCATAACGTTTAGATCAACACATATCACAGAGAACCAGGAACAGTACCACTTAGCATAACGTTAGATCAACACTATCACAGAGAACCAGATACAGTACCACTTAGCATAACGTTAGATCAACACATATCACAGAGAACCAGGAACAGTACCACTTAGCATAACGTTAGATCAACACATATCACAGAGAACCAGATACAGTACCACTTAGCATAACGTTAGATCAACACATATCACAGAGAACCAGATACAGTACCACTTAGCATAACGTTAGATCAACACATATCACAGAGAACCAGGAACAGTACCACTTAGCATAACGTTAGATCAACACATATCACAGAGAACCAGGAACAGTACCACTTAGCATAACGTTAGATCAACCCCTTATCACAGAGAACCAGATACAGTACCACTTAGCATAACGTTAGATCAACACATCAGAGAGAACCTTAGAACAGTACCACTTAGCATAACGTTAGATCGTTAGATCAACATATCACAGAGAACCAGGAACAGTACCACTTAGCATAACGTTAGATCAACACTATCACAGAGGACCAGATACAGTACCACTTAGCATAACGTTAGATCAACACATATCAAAGAGAACCAGGAACAGTACCACTTAGCATAACGTTAGATCAACAAATATCACAGAGAACCAGGAACAGTACCACTTAGCATAACGTTAGATCAACACATATCAGAGAGAACCAGGAACAGTACCACTTAGCATAACGTTAGATCAACAAATATCACAGAGAACCAGATACAGTACCACTTAGCATAACGTTAGATCAACACATATCAGAGAGAACCAGGAACAGTACCACTTAGCATAACGTTAGATCAACACATATCACAGAGAACCAGGAACAGTACCACTTAGCATAACGTTAGATCAACACTATCACAGAGGACCAGATACAGTACCACTTAGCATAACGTTAGATCAACACATATCAGAGAGAACCAGGAACAGTACCACTTAGCATAACGTTAGATCAACACATATCAGAGAGAACCAGGAACAGTACCACTTAGCATAACGTTAGATCAACACATATCACAGAGAACCAGGAACAGTACCACTTAGCATAACGTTAGATCAACACATATCACAGAGAACCAGGAACAGTACCACTTAGCATAACGTTAGATCAACCCTTATCACAGAGAACCAGATACAGTACCACTTAGCATAACGTTAGATCAACACATATCACAGAGAACCAGGAACAGTACCACTTAGCATAACGTTAGATCAACACTATCACAGAGAACCAGATACAGTACCACTTAGCATAACGTTAGATCAACACATATCACGAGACATATCACAGAGAACCAGGAACAGTACCACTTAGCATAACGTTAGATCAACACCATATACAGTACCACTTAGCATAACGTTAGATCATCACATATCAGAGAGAACCATATACAGTACCACTTAGCAGAACGTTAGATCAACAAATATCACAGAGAACCAGGAACAGTACCACTTAGCATAACGTTAGATCAACACTATAGCATAACGTTAGATCAACACATATCACAGAGGACCAGATACAGTACCACTTAGTACCACTTAGCATAACGTTAGATCAACACATATCACAGAGAACCAGGAACAGTACCACTTAGCATAACGTTAGATCAACACATATCAGAGAGAACCAGGAACAGTACAACTTAGCATAACGTTAGATCAACAAATATATCAGAGAACCAGGGACAGTACCACTTAGCATAACGTTAGATCAGCCCATATCACAGAGAACCAGATACAGTACTACTTAGCATAACGTTAGATCAACACATATCACAGAGAACCAGGAACAGTACCACTTAGCATAACGTTAGATCAGCCCATATCACAGAAAACCGGGAACAGTACCTGATCCCAACTACATTCAGTTCCATTCCCTTAGCGGCTGCAAGAAGAGGCCGGACTTGGTGCTCTTCACATCCATACTGGATGCTTAACCGGTGCTGCACGTCATATTTGTCTGAAGGTTTTATTCTCAGCAACAATCTGAATTGTTCAAACAAAAACAAAATTACTGACTAAAACAGCAAGAACTACAAACTATTTATTCTGCCTGGGACACAATACGTTTTTTTCGTTTATTCTTTCTCATTCTGCAGGAACAGATCAGTTGTTTTTATTTTATTTTTGTGTTTGGAAACACCATATTGCGGATTTTAAACTAGGGGATGCGTATGTGCAAAGAGTAACAAGGAATTTCAATAATTGTGCTATAGTTGCAGCCAACAAATAATGCGAGTCGTTGTTCAGAAACATGCAAGATTTGTCATGAGACACATTTCTGCAAAGCACTGAAAATGAATATGTTATTGCAACACTAAATGTCCCGATGCGATTTTATCATTTTCCAAAGCTTACTTATCTAGGAGTGTATGGTATTCATCTATTATATTTGGATAATGAGGATAAATTAATGTACGTAACAGAACCTTAGAAAGTTTCCAGACACAGTTGGGATTCACGCTCTACTGACGCTTCCACCTCAAAACAACTATGACCTGTCTACATAGCGATGACATGCGTCTACTGTTGAGTAAGACAATATTTTGTATCAAAGTGATGCCCTGCTTCATCCGACCTCAGTGAAGGGTTATGGAAATGGCACGTGCATATTGGAAAGTTACAAATGACAACTGGAACAAGCAACTTGTTGAGGGCTTGTATACCATGTGCCATGGAACAACTGGTGATGTCAGATTTCTGTGGGAGACAAACCGCCACCTCACAGGAATGCACAAGGTGTGTATATATAAGTTTAAACGGAATGAGAGATGGTACACCGTTTAGCGGAAAGGGTGTCTCAAATAAATGACGTGAAAATTTCGTGAGTGCGACGTTTCCATACAGATTCTTGTACCTTTGGCAAGCAGGAATGTTATCCATAAAGATATTTATGTATTTTAAGGCAGGTGTATAAACTGATTTATCAACCACAAAAGACCACTGTAGACATCGCTTGGGAGATATCAAACGATATGTATCAGAGGATGTCACTGTAATGGAATTACGTAACGGTGTTTTGAAGAGCGTTCTACAGTTAACCGTTACCAAGGTGGCACATGCTATCAATTATCTTTCTGCTTCTGGGAGTGGTGGGGTAGCCTAATGGTTAAAGCATCCGCTCATCACGCCGAAGACCCGAGTTCGATTCCCCACATGGGTACAATGTGTGACGTCCATTGCTGGTGTCCCCTGCCGTGATGTAGCTGGAATATTGCCAAAAGCGGCGTAACACCACACTCACTCACTCACTCACTCACTCACTCACTCACTCACACGGGCCTTTTTCAATCAGATGCATTTCAATAAAGTTGTTTAATGTATGCACACATCCCAACCACAAACTCTGATTCCCCGCCATTCAAATTCTTTAAAATGCTATGTGCTGTCAGGCAGTGAAGCGCCATTTAAGACAACTAGTTATGTCTGTATATTTGTCATATTTACAGGTAATTTACCTTGCGTGGGCATGAGTTGACTTTATTTTGATGAGTTCATGCTCGCTGTCAAATGCCATCAAATCAATACCAGCAGCCGCCGCATATCTGATGTCTCTACGGCATTTGACACTGTGGGAGTAGACGATGTTGCATGGCTCCACGCCCAAACCAAGAATAGAGGCCATTTCATTCTGAATGAAAACAAATAAATCACGATAGAATTATCAAACCCTCCAAACATTCACTTAAAGATAATCTTTTTAACAGAATTATTGTCAATAATAATGTTCGACATTATATTACACAAATACATGATTGCAAATGTATCAATACTGTTATTGGACACACTTCATTTCCAGAAGGTGCCAACAAGCGTCCCTCTTTTAGTAAGGTGCCATTTCATTCTGAAGGAAAATATACAATTACCATTGATTGGTCGAACTTTGCACACATTGACTTTCATTCACATAAAATTAATTTCAAGATATAGAATTCTTGTCAATGACATTACATTACATTAGACAATGTCAGTTGTAAATGAATAATGATATTTCACACACTTCACTTTTCAGGAGGTGCCAACAAGCCTTCCTGTTTTGGTAAGTTACTGACGTTGGAGATATAATGTCCCTACCCTGCTGGCACAGTCAAAGTAGACACCGAGGTCAGCTAAGAGAGAGAGGATCTGAGGGTCGTTGTTGCTCTTGACAGCTGAAATAGATGCAGTCAAGGGTCTTTCTGAAAAACTCTGTTCCACATAATACCTTCGCTGTTACATATCCAAGAGACAAATCCAATAGTAAACATTTTAAAGGTTGTTTTTTTATTAGTTTAGTTTATTTATTTATTTGCAACAGAAAGCATCCTGTCCTCACGTGGACGAACGCTAAGTGCTCTGAGGTCGTCGCATTCAAGATTATTTCACTTATGTATGTGTGGGGTTGTTTGTGGTTGCTAGGAAACCGGTAGCTCACTCACGTACTCAGTGACATCGGTGGTTTCTGATTTTTAAACATTTTCTGAATTTAATGATTTTGGAATCTCAGATTTCCAAGTTATTGCAAGAAAACACTTCCCGTCAAATAGAAGTTACAAAACCCTTTCCACATTCATAGACATTTCTGCCAAAATCAGAGTCGATTGTACAGTTGTGACTATATCATGAGCAGATATTTGTTTCAGCTGTATTACAGCTGTATGATGTTGTTTGTAAACAAATCGGGTCTGAACCAGACAATCCAGTGATACAATGACAGAACAAGTGTTTATGAATCACTATGCAATAGTGATGCTACCAGGTGTTCGCGAAAGGTGAGCGTATCCTGCCCTACCGGTGGCACCAGTCATAAACATATGCTAAGTCTAGTCATTGTTTATCTGCAATAATTTGGGAACGTATGGTATATGTCAAAATAGGGAATTGCATTGGACATGATTTTTGTCACTGATGCATCAAATTTGGAAATTTCTTCCTCATGTCTACCATGAAACTTCTTGAAAGCTTTACTGAGGCCTTGATTGTTGTAACCTTGATCAAACAACTTCCGGGCAAGAGTAGCATGATGCTCTGTGACATCCTGATAGCAATGGTTACAGCTATGATGACCTAAAATGTCAGCGCAGGATTCATTTCCGATTTACCAGCCATGTTTGTATGTGACTGTACATGTCGTTTCTGTCATGGATGATCACAAATGATACAATTTGATGTTTATCGACAATTAAATCGTGACCAGGGTGTTACATTCGAATTTGCTCCTTTTTCTAGCAAAAGCATATTTGGCTCCACGATTCAGCTCTGAAGAATTTGATTATCGATTGCGATGACCATAGGCGTGTATTTTCTCCTTAAATCTTTAGTGTTGTTTATGTTGAAGGTGAGCTACAGTGGTCGCAGTTCACATGGGATGTAAAGGGAGACAGAATTTGTCCCAGAATTTTGTACACTCGAAACTGTTACATGAAAAATAATATGCCAGCAAAGATACAATATATTTAATATGAGCGTCACACTGTTCCTCACTGACTATCCACTTATAAAATATATTACACGCGAAAGAGTGTTACATACTGAATAACACTGCCACATAACAATTGTTATATTTCTACGTACCGTAGAATGGCTTCACTCTGGGAAGATACTTGCGCCATTGTTTCAGCTTTCCTTTGACATCATCCATATCAATCATGAAGAAGGCTTCTTCAAAATATTCATCCTTGAAGAGAAAATATTTTATGAACATCTTTCGTAGACACTGAATCTTATCAGAATAATCCTCATCTCTAATAATACTGTGTACGGTCTGACACTTCATTCTTATTTTGCTGATTAAGTTACTGATGAAGGTAGATCTAGTCACTACTCCACAATGTATTCTTATCCTTCCGTTGCAGCTGGACGAGATGTATTACTTTGTAACAATGAGTAAAGAATACCTTTTCCGTTTCCTGTTCAATAATTCTGTTGATTTTGTCTTTGAGGCCATCATCATCTTCGTACAGTAGCGCGCTGTCCATTCTTATAACTACTGCTCCCTGAATGAAAAACAGTTTTCATTATATTTGTTTTCTATGACAACCAACAGTAGTTCAATCACTGAATGTCTGATTGAAATGATTGACCAATATGCCTCATGAAGACACATAAAGGGCATGACAAATGAATTTGTGCCGTGATGTGCAGGGAAGAATCTTACTTAACGCCTCTCATTTTGATGCATATTTTTGTTTATTGATTCATTCTGTTTACAGGTATGATTCTTGGGGGGATCATTCTAAAACCCAACATGTGGTGACTACAGGCAGTATTTTCCGTGCTGCTTCCCAACCTGGGTAACAAGGGCTATGCTAACTTTCTTTTTTGGCCGCAGTCTTTTATTCAGTGATAGATCTGACAGATTTAGAATTGAAGTCAAACACCGTTCTGTTGAAGATTTAAGGGAGTTACGTAGCCGTTTCGAGTTATCTGAGGTAATGAAAACTAAATGTGGTTAAAATCAGTTACCAAGCTTTTACTTCAAGGCAATCCTAAGTTCGACACAGCCACAATGTTCTATGCGGAGCTAGATCTGACAGTTATAAAATAGCAGTCACACACCGTTCTGTTGAAGTTACGAGTTATCCGAACTAGATATGAAATACACAGTTCCCAAGCTTTTACTTCAAGGCAATCGTAAGTTCCACACAGCCACAATGTTCGAAGCGGAGCTAGATTTGACAGTTTTAAAATAACAGTCACACACAGTTCTGTTGAAGTTACGAGTTATCCGAACTAGATATGAAATACACAGGTACCAAGCTTTTACTTCAAGGCAATCGTAAGTTCCACACAGCCACAATGTTCCACGTTCTTGGTATGAACCGTTAGAGAGGCATTCTAGAAGCTGTGAGCAATAGGAATGACAAGTGTTTATGGATGATCAACTTCTTTATTGTACAATAGGGACGTTTCGGTGTAAATACTTATACCGTTGTCAAGCATGCTTGAACTCATCTTTATTACATTTAATGTACACCGTTTACACAATCTGTTTTGTCTTGAAATATTATAATATCTGCCCTTCTCGATCATGAGATCATGTGTAAGACCTCTTAATCTAGATAATGAAACGAAGAATTTTCTGAGATTACTATCTTGGAGGTATTGCTCTGTATTTAAAACAGATTTAAAAGGATTTGGACAACTGTATTAAAGATGAATTCCAGGTCTGAATGTACATATCTTTTAACCTTTGTGATACAGCATGATAAAATCACTTTGAGCAAGTAATCTTTCGTGAGATAATACATCATTAAAACCACAATGATTTAGTAAATTTCTGACATTCGTTACCCTATTTGATTTTCCGCTAGTGTCAAACAAAGACATCATATTATTAGGGGTGAAACAGTATACCGCGGTATTAGTAGAACCGCGGTATTTTGCCTACGGTTCGGTATATCGTAATGTAATCCAAAAATTCGGTATTTTCGGTTTTCGTACCGTCAATTTCTTAACCTTTTTATACCTTTCCTAAAATGTCTAAAACTCGAATCGTTTTGTCAAAATTTATGCATTTCTTTGCCATATGTCAATTTTTCTGCATTATGATCATATCTCATATACCGAACCAAAGCGAAGGTCTTGTACCGCAATACGTACCGTACCGTTGTAAGAGCGTACCGTTTCACCCCTACATATTATAACATTTCTTGGGGAGTGTTGATACAGCTATATCGAAGAGTTTTACCCAGTACTTCATAACGTTTATCTGTGCTTCTAGATAAAGTTGGAAGCGACCGCATTCACCATAGATCATCACATTTGGGGTATTTAATTTAACTCCTAAGACTTTTTACAAGCGTACAAGTGAACCTTTTCCAATGCTTCCAAACGAGGAAACCCCCAAACCTCTGCCCCATGTAACAGAATTTGTTTAATTTTGTATCAAATATTTTGAAACATGTTTTGAAATTCACAGTGCCCAGCTGGGGTTTGGGAGAAGCAGTTACTCTGTTGCATGGGTCGCTGCCGTCGCGCTTGTCACGTATGAGTTTCCACAATGGTTTGGAGTCATGATCATTATATGCCTTTAAATATGTGCTGACATAACATTTTGCATCATTCTGTAAACATTGTAAGAATATGATATAAGTGAGTGAGTAAATATTTAGCGTCACATCGGCAATATTGCAGCCATATCGTGACGAGAACAATTTATATCAATATTCAGATCAATAAATTTAGAACGTAAAAACCTGTCATCTAAGGACGAATATGATATGAAAAGGTCTCGCTGATATATATTATACAGCGTGTTGTACTTAAATAACATTTCAAACACAGTTTTAGTTGTTCAGTAGTAGTGACACATTTACACCATATATGTATGTTCCTCAACAGTTTGGAAACATTGCAAAATCTGTTATAGTGTGTGACCACCCACCTACTATCTTCTACTTCCGTAGTTGTAGGTATGTATACTTACATCCGTCTAGCTGAGACGCCGGTACAGGGCGTGCTTCAACAGAGACACGGGATCGAGGCAGGTCTCGATCATCATATCACTTATATACTTTGAAACGCGCGGTAATAGCCAATCTTATCACACTACGACACCGTCCTAAAAATAGTGCTAATAAACCGACCTGTTTTCTCCCTGAGAGGCTTTTGGTGACAGGTGGGAGGGTCCTTGGTCGGCCGGTGTGTACCAGCTCTCAGGTGTATGTCATTAGATAAGAGAACACTTCTGAGTACACACATCCGTATGTGGGTGTGTTCTTTGGTTCTTAGATCCTCGCCTGTGCACATATATGCATCCATGGAAGCAAATATTGTTGTGTCTGTGTACCACCAAATATTGCAAGTCAAATCTGCTTAATCTGGTTTGCAAGCTTACGGTCGAAGCGCCTGTGATAGTATTGCGATATACTAGAGTCAATATTGATTGGACGAGCGGATCCTATGCCTCACGGACATACACCTATGCATCTGTAATATCTGGACATATTATGTAGTGTATGGTTTTGTATTCAAATGTTTGTGTTTTTGTCCCCCGCCGCAACGCGGAACGGGGGACTATGTATTCAGCAGTGTCCGTCCGTCCGTCCGTGGGTGCCGATTCTTGTTAACGCGATATCTCATGAACTGTTTGACCCAATGCCCAGTGGTTAAAGCGTTCGCTCGTCACACCGAAGACCCGGGTTCGATTCCCCACATGGGCACCAAATGAATATAATAAAAGCAGCGTAAACATAAACTCACTCACTCACTCACTCAATTATGTCGACAGTCTACTTTGGTGATTATGCAGACACCAGTCATTTCTTGTATGTGACCAAAAATAAAAAAGTACAAATATGTTATAAATATTTCATTCTTCTTTAGCGGCGGGGGACATTGCTATATTAGTGGCAAACACTTGCCGACTTTACATTCGGATCTGGTCACTGGCCAGTGTGTAACTAAATGCCTCTAAATTTACTTGTGTTCATTTGCATTTGGCCAATGTCATTGTAGTGTCTCTACTTTTATCTATGCATGAACGAGTGTCTTCATTTAAATAGATGTGCGGGTTCCTTTCCAGTACCAATGCTGAACTATTATGCAAATCTAATGGCCCACATATTAGCTATTTTATTGATGAACAATGGCTATTACGGACTGTTTATCTGCAATTATATTGCAGTTTAGAAATTGGACACACTCCGTTTTGTCATAAAGGGCACGATGCACCATTCCCAGTATCAGCGAAAGGAAAACACGTTGTAGCTTTACATGATTAGACATGAATTCCATGCACTTAAATTTTGTTTTTGTATTTATGTACCATGGATTGGTGTAATTACCATAACAAATACTACTGAAAATTGTGACTCGAGCGAGACATACGCACATAATGCTGTTCCTCGCATCTATAAGCAATTGTGTTGTCTTGTATACTGCAACCTCGTTATTTCAAGAACTTCACATGTTTCAAAACATTCATCATCGCTTTGGGGCGGTGGGGTAGCCTAGTGGTTAAAGCGTTCTCTCGTCACGCCGAAGACCCGGGTTCGAATCCCCACATGGGTACAATGTGTGAAGCCCATTTCTGGTGTCCCCCGCCGTGATGTTGCTGGAATATTGCTAAAAGCGGCGTAAAACAAAACGCACTCCCTCACTCATCATCGCTTTGTCTATATGAGTTCTGATGTTCACTGCGCACAGATGCACATCGTTATATGTATCTGTTTTTGTGTAATTGGGTTCTTTGAACTAAGTACATAGTTGTCTCAAATGTCGCTGACACAAAATGTTTATACATTGGGCAATACACAGAATGTAAGTGATAGATGTAGATTAAACATTATAGACAGGACGAGGGAAGCCTGGTGATGTCAGGCGTTTAAAAACAAAACACAACATCACTGTTTTCCACCATTTCTAAACTACAGTTCATCATATTTATCATACATACCTGCCTGCGTTACTTTTTGTGTAGAAACGCTGAAAAGTTTTGTTTAATTAAATACTTAAAATATATATTCATTTTTTTCCTTAGCTTCAGGTAAAGAGCAAGTGGTTTAAAGTAGGAGTTGAACTTTGATGTAGTCTCAATGTAGACTAGATAGTAGATTATAAAATTAGTATCTTAATTTGTAGCCGAGGATCACAAAGTTCCACTTATTAAGAACATTCCGTAAAGGTATCACAGCTGTAATAATTATTACTTTGTCCAATATGTAGATAATGATATTCTTCCCTAGTTTAAAGTATTGGTTAAAAACACAAAGGATTTTTTTCAAAAATACGGGACATAATTTCTTAGAAATCAGAGCGACAAAATATATTTTTTAATCAGCATGGCTCCTATCATGGTGTACAGGTTGTTGTAATAGTCGGGTAATGCTGAACGAATTTGTTTTCAGAACAAACTGTATCAAAAAAGCATTTTTAAAGTGTTTAGAAGCTGTACTCATGAAGTAATCGGTTTAATTTTGTTTGTTTGCTTGTTTGATTACACAATGCCATTTAGAAAGTGGTCAAATGTAACATTTGGGATTACACTTTCTTAGTAAAGTATAAATTTTAGTACTTTCTTGGGTTGAGTCCCATCCAGGATTCGAACCCATCCCCTCAGAGTGAGGCACCTAATCGCCAGCACACAAAGTCAGCCGCCTGACCCGCTCAGCCACTGCGACTTACACAAAAATGGAAATCGGACAACTGGTAGTCTAGACTGCGGACTTGTTTTACGAAGAAAGTGTAATCCCAAATATAACATATGTTATATGTTTGTTTGTTTGTTTGTTTGTTTGTTTGTTTGTTTGTTTGTTTGTTTGTTTACTCTTGAACGCCGCACTCAACAATAGTCCAGCTACACGGCGGTAGTCAGTTTGAACTACCTCACCAACAATAATACAATATTACTTACGGCTGCCCCGCAACAGTAATACATATTACGAATAGCTTACATCCATCAGTAATACCTAGCACGAAAAGCTACGCTTTATCAGTAATACATATTACGAATGGCTACCCAAACAATAAAACATATTACGAATAGCTACCCTCCAACAATAAAACATATTACGAATAGATACCCCCAACAATAATACATATTACAAATAGCTACTCTCCAACAATAATACATATTACGAATAGATACCCCCAACAATAATACATATTACAAATAGCTACTCTCCAACAATAATACATATTACGAATAGATACCCCCAACAATAATACATATTACGAATAGATACCTCCAACAATAAAACATATTACGAATAGCTACCCTCCAACAATAAAACATATTACGAATAGATACCCCCAACAATAATACATATTACGAATAGCTACCCTCCAACAATAATACATATTACGAATAGATACCCCCAACAATAATACATATTACGAATAGATACCCCAACAATAATACATATTACGAATAGAATATACCCTCCAACAATAAATAATACGATATAGAATAGATACCCCCAACAATAATACATATTACGAATAGATACCCTCCAACAATAATACATATTACGAATAGCTACCCTCCAACAATAAAACATATTACGAATAGATAACCCCAACAATAATACATATTACAAATAGCTACCCTCCAACAATAATACATATTACGAATAGCTACCCTCCCCCAACAATAATACATATTACGAATAGCTACCCTCCAACAATAATACATATACGAATAGATACCCCCAACAATAATACATATTACGAATAGATACCCCAACAATAAACATACATATTACGAATAGCTACCCTACAACAATAGCTACCTCAACCAACATACATTACGAATAGATACCCCCAACAATAATACATATTACAAATAGCTACCCTCCAACAATAATACATATTACGAATAGATACCTCCAACAATAATACATATTACGAATAGATAGCTACTCCAACAATAATACATATACGAATAGATACAATATACGAATAGCTACTCTCCAACAATACATATACATATTACGAATAGATACCACCCCAATAATAATACATATTACGAATAGATACCCTCCAACAATAATACATATTACGAATAGCTACCCTCCAACAATAAATTGATATCCCCCAATAATAAAACATATTACGAATAGATACCCCAACAATAATACATATTACAAATAGCTATTCTCCAACAATAATACATATTACGAATAGATACCCTCCAACAATAATACATATTACGAATAGATACCCCCCAACAATAATACATATTACGAATAGATACCCCCAACAATAATACATATTACGAATAGCATACTCCAACAATAATACATATTACGAATAGCTACCCTCCAACAATAATACATATTACGAATAGATACCCCCAACAATAATACATATTACGAATAGATATCCCCAATAATAATACATATTACGAATAGCTACTCTCCAACAATAATACATATTACGAATAGCTACCCTCCAACAATAATACATATTACGAATAGATACCCCCAACAATAATACATATTACGAATAGATATCCCCAATAATAATACATATTACGAATAGATAACCCCAACAATAATACATATTACGAATAGCTACCCTCCAACAATAATACATATTACGAATAGATACCCTCCAACAATAATACATATAACGAATAGCTACCCTCCAACAATAAAACATATTACGAATAGATACCCCCAACAATAATAATACATATTACAAATAGCTACTCCCCAACAATAAGACATATTACGAATAGATACCCCCAACAATAATACATATTACGAATAGATACAATAATACCTCCAACAATAATAACACATATTACGAATAGATACCTCCAACAATAATACATATTACGAATAGATATCCCCAATAATAAAACATATTACGAATAGATAACCCCAACAATAATACATATTACAAATAGCTTCCAACGAATAGATATCCCCTCCAAATAAAACATATTACGAATAGATAACCCCAACAATGCCATTTACGAATAGCTAAATGTAACAACAATAATACATTACGAATAGTACCCTCCAACAATAGTACATTTCTACGAATGAGTCCCATCCGGGATTCGAACCCATACCTCAGAGTACCCTCAAACAATCGCCAGCACACAAAGTCAGCCGCCTGAACAATAAAACATATTACGAATAGCTACCCTCCAACAATAAAACATATTACGAACACATGGTTACCCCCTTCCCTCAAACCGTCGATGACAAACAATTAGTTGTAAATATAACATATGGTTAGAATTTATGCTGTCATAGATTTGAAGCCACCATTATCAATACAAAATACTTCAATAAGTACCTTATATGCATCAATATATTCCTTGACAAATCGTACAACATATACATTTATTGTGGTGATGTCACGCACTTGCTCTCCACGCCCACGTGTCGTATTTTAGGCTACACTCTGTACAATATGTTTTAATCAATTGGTTATAGTTCAGTTATTATACCGCACTGCAGCATGGGTCATGTGAAAACCACGTACATATCTATATAGGTACTAGTATATATGCTCACATTAACATTTGTACATTAACTGATATGCCAAGTGATACATAGATATTACATTACTCAGCAAGAGCTCACTGAGGTAAATAGACGCGGCTAGCAAACAATCGATGGGGTATGTTTGATAAACAGAACAGCTAAAGGTATCACGGAACACAGGGATGAGCTCAAAACCTTTGGTCTGAAATATTTTCATTGGAACTGTTACTGTCAACTGAAATATCAATTTGACTGACGGTTCAGTCATACATCCGTTCCTTTGTTCTTTGTTTCCACTACCCCCATGGGTAATTGTAGACAAATATACTAAATACAAAATCACACAATCGTAATGAAACTAGCCCTTCCAAATACGGCAAAATCAACCAATTGTTCAATATCTTATATACATGTTGATCAGATTACAGTGCAAACCTTAAAAACAATCACCATAATTGATGAAGGATTTATACGTGTGACATATCACCAATAAAACAGATTTGCAAGATAATTTATCGTCATTTACTCCCAAAAATATGGAACCATTGTGTCTTGCAGAACAATAACCTCGAATAGGTACATGACTGCTGATGCGGTGTTGAACATTAGGGGTGGGTATTGCAGAGAATTTATAAAATAGCTTAAATAAAGCAGTGAAAGTCGGTAAAATAAATCTGTATAAAGTGAACACAAAAACAGCTGATCGAACGGTTTTCGATATCTTAAAGACTCCGGGCACGGCATGCGTCATATTATGACGTCAAACGATTGTTAGCGCTTCAGCTTCTCGGCGGAGAGCTTGGCGGTTACCGTGGCAGCGGGTAATATTGGTGACACGGAAACTTGTTAAACCGTCATTGACCAATGAAATTAAAGTATTTTACATGAAGGTAAGATAATGCGATATATTGCGATGCGAAAGCATATATTGCGATATTTATTGCACTATATTGCAAGACGTTTTTTTAAACGAATAAAACTACTTATAATCGGGTTAATGTTTGATTTATAAAGCAAAAACACAACAAAATCACTATGCTTTGATTAAGCTTGAATAAAACTTTTAATCGTCCCGCCTGAGAATTTCACCCTACCATTGCATATTTTACATTCTGCGTTCCTCTTATCAATAGTTCCATCTACCGTGAACGTTTTCAACCCAAAATGCTGCCATATTGAAGACTTTGCCCTAGTATTTGGCATGACAATAAATTGTTCGTTGTTTGGGTTCGGCATTTTACAACAAACGCATGACTTCCGAAGGTTACGAAGTTTTCCGAATGCATGTCAAAATACCGGTTTTCGATCAGCGTATCGCAATACGTATCACTTTCATGTCTGAACTGGTAATTACCGGTAAACCGGTTATATTGCGCAGCCCTATTAAACAGTTTTCAGCTTGTTTATTCAGTATATGAGGCCCACTATATACAGATGATACAAGCATCAGGTTGGAGTTTGCAATTTACAAAATTTGACGTCTCAGGTTTAGTGCATGATGAGCATAAAGTTGTAGCTTGATAATAACATTTTGTATCATTAGATGCCATTAATTTGATGAAACTAGTGTTTTTAGGTTATAGTATGTACAGACAAACGGTAGGTATTTAGACCTTTCATAAGCTGGCCATCATATCTAACTTACACACGTTACACTGACTGACTGACTGAGTTTGGTTTTACGCCGCTTTTAGCAATATTCCAGCAACATCACGGCGGGGGACACCAGAAATGGGCTTCACACATTGTACCCATGTGGGGATTCGAACCCGGGCCTTCGGCGTGACGAGCCAACGCTTTAACCATTAGGCCCCTACACACGTTACACAGTCGCAGCGTTCTTATCTCATTATAATATCGCCCAAGTTCAACTGACTGGCTTCCTGTACATACTATATATTTTGCTCGTACCATAATCTGTGACCGCCTCCGTGGTGTAGTGGTTAGAGCGTCCGCCCGGAGAGCCGAAGGTCGCGGGTTCGATCCCCGACCGCGCCAAACCAAAAGACGTTAAAATATGGTACTTGTTGATCCCTGCCTGGCGCTCGGCATTAATGGGTACAACAAGGACTGGTCGGCTCGGAGTCAGTATAATGTGTCTGAGTGGGCTATTCATGCTTCACTGCGGCGTGGTATCTCAGTGGGCTAGCACTATAAAACCAGCTTCAGTCTGGGCTAGTACAAGCAGCCGCACATACACATACACACGCATGCGAGGCGTCATATGAGCGAAATATTCTCAAGCACGACGTAAAACCCAATTTCACCTCACCTCACCTCACCATATTCTGTCATTCGCGTGATGAAGGGGCAAGAAGTAGTCCAGAAACGTCGTGTTGTAAATATTAAAGAAGTTGTAAATCCATACGTTGTTATGTTCAACTTGTAGTCTGTCCACGTCAGTAGCAATTTCGTCATATTAACGTTAATCACACTGTCACACACCGCAGAAGGAAAACTACCTCTGTTTTGAACATGGCGAAACCCACCTAACCTACTTCAATGCTGCTGATTCAGAATTATTGTGTCTGGCTTCCAGCTTTTGTGTTGTTATTGTGTCTGGCTTCCTAATCCCCATTGTACTGTACAAACATCTGCTCTAACTTGCATATATGCTCCTTCATTCTTTTGCTGTTCATCACTTGCTTGATAACGGTGTTAGAACCTACACCGAAACGTCGCTCTCACAGCAATAAAGAAGTTGTTCATCCATATATTGTGATCCTTCCTTACTGCTCCAACTTCTAAATGCCTCTCAAAGAAGTTATTGGGAATATTGCTGGTATTAATAGTAATGAGCATCCAACAATCAGCAATTCTGAATCCTCTCCAAAGACAGACCCCAGAAACCCAACCTCACCCATCAGGCAAAGGAATGCCTCCACAGCCTAAAAACTGACAAAACTATCACCATAGCCCCAGCAGACAAAGGCAAGGCAACGGTTATCATGGATACAGCCCATTTCAACAGCCTGACAGACACCATCCTCCAAGACCAGAGGACCTACATGAGACTAAAAGACTAAAGAAGGACCCTACCAACACACTACAAAAAGAGCACAAGGCATTACTCAAGAAACTCCTCAGCAACAACGAAAACGGCCAAACCCTCCACAAAAAGTTCATCACCCCTCATCCCAAGCCACCATATGCCCGTGCCACCATAAAAATTCACAAGGACCCTGTGACTGACTGACTGACTGAGTTTGGTTTTACGCCGCTTTTAGCAATATTCCAGCAACATCACGGCGGGGGACACCAGAAATGGGCTTCACACATTGTGCCCATGTGGGGATTCGAACCCGGGTCTTCGGCGTGACGAGCCAACGCTTTAACCACTAGGCTACCCCACCGCCCCCAAGGACCCTGTGAAAGCCCGTCTTTTAATCTGTAACAGTGCTAAAAAACTGCTAAATCGTTCATCCCAGATTCATCCGCTTTCTGTAAGAAGATCCAAGACATCAACCAACCCGGCAAATTAATCAGTCTTGACGTCGTTGACCTGTTCATATTTTCCGTGTGACGAAGCCATTGAAATCATGAGAAACCGCGAGACGGACCCGATTGGAAGCCGCTTCCTCCAACCGGGAAGCCCTCCAATCGCAGATCAGCCGCGTGCGCGAAACCATCGACCGAGTCTTGAACGAGGACACCTCGTTGGCTGACAGGATCCGAATTCTGTTCCGGGAACAAGGGATCGCCATCGCCAGCGTTCTGATGGCTTTGGGCTTCATCATATCGACCCTGGTCTTATCGCTGGGTGGCACACCACCACCAAGCCCAACACCACCAAGCCCATCATCATCATCAGGCGACGACGTCAGAGACTAGATAAAAAAACATTTGAAATGCTTCGGCGAGGCCCTGGCTAAACTGGCCGGCAAAGCTGCCGAAGCGCTGCCTGGCATCTTGGGCAGCATCGTTTCCTGGTTGTTAGGCTTCTTGTCGAAAACGGTCAAGTGGCTCGGTCAAAACCTGTGGGCTTTCGTCGTCGCCGTGGCGGGTCTGGTGTACGTCTCAGTTAAGGAATTTTTAACCAAATGAGGCACAGTCCGACCGCGATCCCGCTGACCACCATCCCCGTTTTGCGATCGACGTGCCGCTGATTGTTTGCTTGCACGTGCGGGGGCAACTGCTGTTGTTGTTGTTGTCGTCGTGGTGGTGATTCTACTTCTTTAGGTGTCCATGCCACGATGCCCTTTTCGTACCTGCCACGACTCGACTCGCATTATTGACGCCCGGGTTCAAGCCCAAAGTTTGATCGCCGGTTGCGATGACGATTTCGTTGTTGTAGCCCACCACATTTTCTTCACCCTCAGTTACATGTCGCTCGGAGCCATGTACAGTCCCGCGCCGAACATGTAGTCGACTTTCGAACTGGCATATTCCAGCACGTTTTCACAGCGTTCGATGGCACTCGGTAGATCGACCGGTCTAGCAATTGCATCCTCGACGTTAGCCACAAACTGTTTCTGCGTGTCGTAAGCCGTCCCTTCACGACCCACGATGTCGGAACGCGTTTGCGTCAGAGCTCCCAGCACGGCCCACACGTATGTTCAAATCGAATCGTTTAATCTGACGACACCGGCACGAGTAAACCCTTTCGAAGTGTCCAGCATGAACATTTTCCAATCGTCCGAGGGTACCTGCTCAAACCTCCAAACGCGGTAATCCTTGCTCTCGTCGAAAGCCATGTAATCGTCGTTCCACTCGTTCATCGTGACGTAATGATCGACTTGTAACCCCAATCTTTCACCAGCTGTTTGCTGGCTTCAGCGAGAGACATGTTGTGAACGATGGGAATGGCCAAACCGTGGTTCGGACCCGTCAAACGCCAATCAACCGTCTTCGGATCTAGTTCGAATTCACCGCAAACGCGTTCGTACGCACGTCGATCGTATGGTTTGTTTAAGACATTCCACGCCGCGTCCTGCGGAATCAGGGCGCTGATTTCTTTCAGGATACGTCTGATGTGGTAGTGCACGTGAAACGAGAATACAGACCGACTCAGTTCATCACAACGAGTGTCGTTCAACGTCACGCCGCCCCCGGTGGTCGCGCACCACACGGCGAAATTGAATTGATTCTGCCAGAACTGCATCGGGTTGTTAAACCAAGCGTGTACCGTTTTCACATTCGTGACCGAAAACCCGTAATTTTTAAACACGTCGATGAACTGAACTATGAAATGTAAACCATCCTTTGCATCGACCACAATACTAGGTTGCGTGAGATCTGACGTGCTGCAGTCAGTATATTCTGTTTATCCTTCCAGCTGGAGAATCTGACAATGATAGGTCTCCTCTTCCCTGCTTCGTTCTGCCCGATCCTGTGAGCACGTTCTATAGCTACAGCCGAGTCATCTGTCTGGTCACCACCAAAGTTGTCGTTGATTTCTTCCCTAACAGCATTCTCACAATCAGTCCATGTTTCAGTTTCAGTCTCTTTCTCTGGAATGCCATAAAATACCAAATTATCTCTTCGACTATGGTTTTCAAGGCTGTGTCAATGTTCATTTTCAGGTCCATGTTATCTCTCATAAGATAATCCATATCTCTATGAAACTGTCATATTGTAGATTTCAAATCGTTTATTTCTTGTTTAAGTTCGTTCACAACCTGTTCTACGTTTTTTTCCTCAGTAAGTCTTATCTGTCTCAGCCCAGGGTTAACCTCTACATCGCCCGCTACAACAATAAGCAACGAGGCAAACAATAACAGTCTGAAACTATCTTTCGTAGTCACGACTGTTCGCAGTTTTCGTGCACTCGTCTTGCGAGGTTGACTGAACGTTCTTATTCGAGCCCGCCATGCTTCCAATGCGATACCCATGTTTCAAAGGAATGCGAGGGGCATAATACACTTATTGCGCAAGTTTCAGAAAGATGTGTTGCTTACAAACTTTGATTTAGACACGATTTTCAGCGAGTCGATTCACAATGTTTACATCGTTCAAGGGACGTTACTCCATCCTAAGCCAGATATGTACACGTCTATCACATTTGTTAACCCTTGATATAGGTCAATGAATATATAATGAACATATGTCAGTGTGATGGTATAGAAGTCGATTGATTGTAGGTAATTCCCAACACTTAAGTTCACTGATAGACAACAAAATATACGTCATCAACAACAGCTGGTTCCTGCATAAGCTGAATCGTCAAGTGGGAATTCTAAATACCACAATTATCTGTCATCAAGTACATGTGATCACTATCAGCTATTTCAAACACGCATATACGTTTGTTGTGCCCTAAAACCTACAGTGGTCTTAAGTGCACAGTAATCATAAATAAACATGAGTGGGCGGAGCTTATGTGTAGGTTTAAGGGCACAACATACGTTAGTATAGACATTGGCAGATGGCAGATTGGTTAGATGCATTAGGAGTAAGCTCTGCGTGGAAAACACTTGTTTTCACAGAATGTATACACGGAGGACCCGGTTACCAGGATTCAGGAATTTTTCAGGATTTTTTTATTCTCATAAATCATACAAAATGATATATATAACATACATATATTTTGAAAAATACAAAGTGCCATTATGGCTTATATGCATATGAATATAATATAAATGTATAACTAAACAGGGATACTACAATTTTCGTTAAACTTAACAGTTTCTGTGCCAAAGGATGATAGTCAAATTTCATAGGGGAAATAAATTTATCAATATGGGGGTTATTGCAAAAATAGCTAGGGAGTATACTTTTTCTTACATCATCTAGAGCTCTGCATGATAAGATAATATGAAATTCGTCACATGTAACATGGTGGTTACAAATTGTACATATTCTATTTTCTATGTCTATGGTATACCATCTGCCGGTTTCAATCGGTAATCTGCAGCTGTGATTGCATGTTCGCAGTTTTGTTATTAATAACCAGACACGTTATTTCAATGGGAGGCTGATTAAATAAGGTTCTAAGTATGCTGAGTATGCTTATATAAGGAGTAATATTTACCTTTTGGTGAATTTTGAAGGTCAGCATTCCATGATTGCTTAAATTGATCAGTAAATGTGTATTTAACATAGTTTTTCAGCCAGGATGCAGAAGGAAAAGTTTGGGACTGCCATATATCAGATAACCCAATATTTAGAAGTATACTTTTCACTACATTTAAAAGATCAAATTTGAATACCCATACACATTAGCCATTACATTATACACTATATGAGGTAATTTATGTATGGATGTAATGACTTTACACCAGTAACTTATGATTCTTGTTTTAATGATTACTTCAATAGGATATCTACCGAGTTCCCCATAAACCATAAAATTTGGAGTGGATTGTCTTACCTTAAGTATATACTTATAAAATTTCAGATGCGTTCTTTCTAAAAGTAGTTTCATTTTCATACCTCCAAACTTCTGACCCATATAACAAAATTGGCAAAATGCATTGATCAAAAAGTTTCAGCTGACAGTCAATTGGGATTTTAAGTTCCCTAATAGTTTTAAAAACAGAAAACATCGATCTTGTTGCTTGTTCTGCAAGCCTCTTACTTCCTTTAGCAAACTTACCATTGCCGTTAAATAGAATTCCCAAGTAAAGATGTTCTCGGACAACCTCAATTTCCTCATCAAAAAGTTTAAACCTATATTACCCAATTGGACTTGTCAGTTGAAGAAACTCAGAAATACAACATCAAGAAGAATACCTACAAAGCACGGCTAAATACTAGGCGTCATTAACAAAGGGTCAAAAGATATATAGCACATGTAAAGAAAAGTTTCTCAGAAATAATAGAACTAAGAGTGTCATCATAATGTTTAATGTGTTGACAAACGTGACACCGTGACATACAGACAAAAAGTTCAAACAGCACTAGCATCAGTTGTATAGACCAACCTCCTCAAATGACAAACATGAAGCACTCGATCATTCAATATCTTGTGTACCCTCCTCGCACGTCCAAGACACAGGTGCACCCTGTTCTCATGCTCCTTATCAAGTTCATAAAGAAAGTTTGCGGAATCGCATTCCATTCCTCTACTAGAGCTCTGCGGAGTCCTGGAAGATCCACTGGTGCTGGGTGACGTGTGTACACACGTCGACCGACTTCATCCCAGGCATGCTCAATTGGGTTGAGGTCTGGCGAGCCTGCTGGCCACTCCATCCGCTCTACACCCTACTGCCTAAAGACTTCTGTGACAATCCTGGCCCTATGAGGCCTAGCGTTGTCGTCTTGAAGTAAAGAGGGTCGACCATAAAAGCCATGCATAGCTTGGAGGAATGGTACTGCTATAGGAGCCAGAATCTCGTCCCGATAACGCTGTCCGGTAATATTACCGTCGACAACGTGCGGTGCAGTACGTCCAAACCGTGACCGACCCCCGCCAAATCGGTTATGCGTGGCCACAGTTGCATCTGCGGTTCGCTCTCCATTGCGACTATAAATCCTCTGCCGACCACAGTGGAAGGACAAACTGATTCTGTTTTCATCTGTGAAGAGCAGACGAGGCCATTGACGTTGATGCCTATTCCATTCTAAACGCGCCTGTCTGTGACGTGGTGTTAGTGGTGGACAAAGTGCAGGTCGCCTGCAGTGGAGTCCGGCTGCCCTTCAACGTCGATGAATGGTGCTCCTGGATATCCTTACATTGTTAACATTGAAGTGTTCTGTCTGAAGATTTGTTGCGTTAAGGAATCTGTTACGTAACGCACTTACAGTAAAAGGACATATATATGCCCATATTCTAGTTTTTCTCATATCAACGTTCATTTTGAGTAAGTAATATGTTCGATGTGGTTAGACTATTGAAATGTTTAGCTCATGTTGCGAGTTGAAACCAAATAATTTGTGTTATTGGGTTGTTACTTTCAAGTTAGTACGCCGAGGTGTTTTGTTGTACATTAATTTGTTCCACAGGCAGGTAGTGGAAATTAATGTGTATCTGTGTTCATGGTACCTGCTAGTCACTGAAAGAGTAATGTTCGTTTCTGCTTTCACAGTAAATCACCATAGTGTTCCATGCTTCTGAATGTTGGGGTTTATTTCTACATATAAACCAGGTGTAAATTACCCCCCTACCAGGTCTGCAAATTGGACGATAAACCACCTCGTCTGAACCAGATGTATCTCTAAACCTGTTTCGAAAATAGCAGATTTGGAAAATAAACGGTTTGGTGTGTGATCCAATCTTGGTTTGAACTCGCGTTTTCGGCTGACTTGGTACACGATACCGACGATTTCCGAAGTTTGCCGACGATATTAAACATTTTTCGGAAATGCCACAATCGTCACACCTGGTCTCTACACCTTGGTTTAAACTACTATCACTGACAAACCTGCTTCTGTAATACGAGCCGTAGTTTAAACACACGCTAACCTGGGACTTGGTGTAAAACTAGGTCTAAACCGTCTTCGTAAATATGGCCCTCAATGTTTCAATGTTGTACGGCACTATCCCACATGACAAACGTAAGGAAAAACGGCTTTCCTTGCTCAATAGGGCATTCACAAATACACGCGGTGAACAAAGATATACCTATATGTCTATCTTCAGAATTTCAGAACAGTTTGTCAAAATAAAGCAACCATCATTTGAAGTTTACTCAGAAAACAACCCGTGACACGCTGGCCGTTCTCATTGTGAAAAATGGAAGTAAAATATTTCTACAAGAAGTATCCCCGTGCGCACCCATTATCCTCCATCCTTGCGGATCTGTTCTGTATGTACATGAATGAGAATTTCTGCTTGGGCTGGGAAAATCAAAACTAGGTGATTTGGCCAAGAAATTTAATTAAAGCTATAGGTGTATCGATGATCTAATACTGTTCTATTACCATCAACTAGCCAATTCCCTTTAAATGATTTACCCACCTGAACTTGAAATTAAGGAGACAATTGAGACCGTCTGAACTGCTTCCTATCTATGCATAAAGATTCAGAGCCCCGTGTACGAAATACGCATCCTGTAGGAAAGCAAGAGTAAAATCTCCAAATCACAATCGTCAGATTCAGGGTGACAGAAATCTCTCCACAACGCTGCACATATGACAAAAGGGATGATTTCAACTTTCCTATAGTCAACTTCCCTTCCATGTCGAGCAATATTGCAAAAGCTCCAGCCTTTGATGTTTACATTTGTAACTTTTGAGGTACAATCGAACATGCTCTTTTTATCAAGAATTGAACAGCGTTATGCCACTCTAGCTCGAGTTGTTCGATTGAGGTTACAAGTCCCCGGAGAAGCTTTCAAATGGTTTTATGGTAGACATGTGGAGGACATTTCTACATTAAATGCATCAGTGACAAAAATGATGTCCGATGCAATTCCCATATTTTACTTGTGCCATACGTTTCCGATTTTTTTTCAGGTGAACAACTCACTGGCCTTTGCTAATAAAACACGGGTACCACCGATGAGGCAGGATACGCTCACCTTTTAGCGAACACCTGGTATCATCACTATTTCATAGTGATTCATAAACACATATGCTCTGTCATCATATCTCATGGCGTCGATCATCGGATTGTCTGCACAGGCCCTCGTCTTTCCCAGGATTAAAGATTATTTGTTTTTTAGATGATCCCCGTCTTATGATTATGTGTTGAACTGTGAAGCATTTCAAGTCGGGGGTCATCTCAAATTTATATATATATACATAGCAACAGATTCCTTTTCCAAAGAGTGAGTTAGTGAGTTTAGTTTTACGCCGCACTCAGTAATATTGCAGCTATATGGCGGCGGTTTGTAATAATCAATCTGGACCAGACAATCCAGTGATCAACAGCATGAGCATCGATCTACGCAATTGGGATACGATGACAACCAAGTCAGCGAGCCTGACCACCCGATCCTGTTAGTCAACTCTTACGACAAGCATGAGTTGTTACTGAAGATCAATTCTAACCCGGATCTTCACAGGCAGACAAGCATGGGTTACTGAGGATCAATTCTAATCCGGATCTTCACGGGTCTCTTTCAAAGAAATCAGAGCAAAATACGTTTGACACAGACTGTATCATGAACGTGTGTTTATTAATTCGTATTATATATAACAAACAAGGAGGTGTGTGTAACACAACAAGGAATGTATTATCAAATTGCATAGTGGTCCCATTATATCTGTGAGGGGTTTTAGCAGTTATCCCGTCACCTCAGAGATTTGCCATATCAGTTACTGTTTTGTCCGTCCATACGTCAGTATATAAGGACGCAATTATAAAGCTGTAGATTTACTCAATACAGTGTTATACGAAAACACAATTGTGATAAGATAAGATAACAATGAAGACAGAGATTTTTATTCTACGGTTCCTTCTTCAAGTCCTAAAGTTCTCTTCCGGGATGTTGCCTGGCACACACTTGTTTACGGGCGTTACTCGCTTTCTGCTCTTGACACGGCAAATCCTGGCAGTAATCAAATAGATCATTACTCAAGGTGAAAAGACCCACGTTATGCTTATGTGTGGATGTGAATATTTTCCTAATATATAGTTCTAGGAATAATTAGCACTGACAAATCACATGTTATTCCCCTGGGGAATCGAACCCGTGTCTTCAGCGTGACGAGAGCGAACGCTTTAACCACTAGGCTACCTGATACACGATATTGGATGACAGATGACGCAGATGGTAGTATAGATATTCACCACCGTTCAGCAAAGACCCCAGTCATTATATGTATATATGGTTGGAATTAGAAAAAAGTCTCGTTGAAATGTGTTATTATTATTTTTAACAAAATAGGCTCATTGGCTCATTGGTTAATTGTTTTAAGTAAATAAATCTCTGGCTAGCAGTAAATAATAAGACCTGAAAACAAACAGTACCATGATCCTTTTTTGCAGACATAAATTGGTATTGGTTGTGGCATTCCATTAAATGACCCGGCTTTGTTAATAGACATGGGATAAGCGCCAACATTCTCCACGAACAACCGGTCCCCGATTTCAAGCTCCGGTAAGTGACACTCCTCGAAAAGGATGTCGTCACCTGCACATGTCTGTCCATAGACAGTGGACTTGAAGGTCACCGAGGTCCGTGGAGCCTGGAACAGAAATACTGAGGAAGTAGCTGCAGTATGTGTTTGTGTGTGCCGTTCATGTGAGTGCATGTGCATGTTCAGTCGCATAAATGTAACGCAGAGCCTGGCTAACCTGAACTCGTCACTGTCGTGGATACAAAGGTTGCGATAATGTCATGTGTTCCTTCCACAAAAATTACTTTTCCCAATATACAATTCATTGTATACATCATGTTCATAGTTAGTGGGCAACTATTTGATTTTCGGAAAGGGGTGGGAACACATTAGTTCCGCCAGTTTTATAGATTGAGATAAATTACACACCACACGCATAGTAGGGATTATAAAATGTACTATGTTCTTTCACACAGTGTCCTATTCAAATACTGAGAACCTCAATCTTACTTCAAAACCACTTTCATTAAATCTGACCTGACCCATGCTGTTAAAGTCAAATGGTACTAGGGTCTGACCTATTTAGAACCAGATGGTTTGGACAAAAAGCCTTGGCTTGGAGTCCCTTAGCCAGTATGGTGTTGTATTATACACCTTTCAAGGAGGGTATCGGTTTCTTTATACAAAATGTCCCTTGCCATTATCAGCAAGACGTACAGAATGAAGGTCCTTGGTATCAGCAACAGATGTCCCTCCACATGGAGCTGCTGGGCCTGGGAGGTGGCTCCGAGCATGGCCTTAAGGTCACGGTAAAACTAGGAGTCCAGCAGTGAGAAGCTCTTTTGGCTTAAAGTACAGCAGCATGTGAGGCGGCTTCTAATGGTTGGAAGATTAATGCAGTGCTCTGATCACCAGGCACTCTGATCAACCGCACCAGGCAACGGCAACAAAGAAGGACAGAAACTCAAGAGGTCAGTTCTTCGTTTGAGATGCTGGAATGTTCGCACCAATATGACTGGATTGTAACCTCTCGATCATCACTGTCCTTGGATGCTGAGGTCATCAAGCGTATCCTGTGGTGTCCATCGGCAGCCCCACACTAACGAAGAGCGTGTCGGTGAACAGGAAATGGGCAAAACGGACAATTCATAGCTCGGTCACGTCCGTTGCATGCAGGACGGGACAGTATCGTTTGTTTTGTTAGTTCGAAGGACAACTGTAACCCGGAAAAAGGACGTCCTGTATGGCACAGTCGCCTACAGCTACCAGAAAACACTTTCAAATACGACCGCAAACGGGACTTAGGGTAACTGGATGTGGCGAGGTGGAAGAAATCGCCGATGGGACGACTTGCCTTAAGAATACGATGTTTCTTAATTAACTTACAAAATAACAAGTTCTTAGCTCCCTAACATTGAGAAACAAAGCTTAACTCAAAGCAAATGCAGATCAGGCCCTGCCTCTCCATAAATATATCAATAGGCCCTTTCCAACCATTATCAACCTACCTCGCGTATAACTGGTCATCTCAAACAGTCTTTTCAAAATCGTATCATATGGTTACACTATATAATCAAGGATGTGTATTGTAAATTCCCTGGATGTGAATTGTAAAGTGGGTTCCCAGACCTTTGCTGTGACTTTGCACTGATCATTTCTAAACCTAGGATATTATTCATGATTGATACAACTTTGTCTTGCTATCACTGATCGTAAAATATCACAATATTGAAAACTTCCAATATATAGTGGCAGAACTGGTTTCGAACCCGCAACACTTCGCTCTCATGCTTGGCGGTTTTATCCTCTAGGCTACGAAGGATTGCTGTGAAGAATGATATTGTTTGTCAGTATGAACCATGCGTTCCTCATAAGACGGGTACAGCGGGCAGCGCACGTGCAGAACACGGGTAGCACGTGCATTGCGCGTGCAAGGCAAGGTGTTGGCTGCCAGTCGCATCTCCGTTGACTCCGGCTGAACCATCATTTGGGGGTTGTCCCATTAATGTTGTTATGCTCGGGGCGTATTGATGTCGATCGTTATATATTATTTTAAAAGATATTTTACTAAAAAATTGTTGATAAGTAGGAGAAACCACTCCCACTGGGGGTTACTTGAGATCGTAAACCTGAGAGGAGGGAACATCCTTCGGGTCCTCGGGCTGTTCCCTCCTCTCAGGATTCACAATCTCTAGTAATCCCTCGTCGTGGTGTCTCCTATACATAGAACATGATGTGATTACAATCTCTTCTACTTTTGTGGTTCGAGAGCAGCAATACTCGGTGTTTGTTACCCTCCCTGTCATCAGTGTTCCTCTATGTTTGGTGCTAGAGGATTCAATTTTACACTAGCTATAAAATGTATTATGCATTTCATCGTATACACGATTTTTTCAGATGCGAAAGGTTTCTAAATAGTGTGTTATATTCATACATTTAGCAGCGATGGTGCTTCAGCCCTGCAGCATCTTTTGAAGGTTCTGTTGAAGGTTCCAAAGACGCTGTCATTCACGAAGTATATGTACTCGTCTTCATCTTCACCTGAAGTCAGACACTCATTAATGTATCATAGTTCTTCTCAAGCCCTTGTGCGCTAAAGTATTATGAATTTGCAAACAAAATGATGCAAATTCAAAATGTTACTCCTGTTTAATGTTCCACTGTTTGCTCATGTGAAAACTTTACTGCCTCTGCATGTATTTCTAACGAGTGGCAGCCGTTGGAAAGAATACGCGCACCTGTTCGTGAACATCTGGTATGATCACCACGTAATAGTGATTTTTTATCCCTTTAGTTTAATTGTGTTCAATAGCGAAGAACCAACCATGCCTGATCTTCCTTCCTATAACTGTTATGACCAAGGTCGCACATGACGTCACAAAGTAGCGGCCAGGCTCCGCTATGACCCGAACTCCTCTTTCTTCAGGAAAGTATTCATCTAGGCCCTTGTTGAGATGTCTTGCAACCTGCACACAATAAACACAAGTTTACATCCCTTTCCTTTTATATAGTACTAGGGTAGGGTCTATACACCTATATGCCTTTCTAACGCTGTTTCTAAGCGTGACACGCCCCTGTGCCTCTTACGACAAGCATGGGTTGTTCAAGACCAATTTTAACCAGGATCTTCACGGGTAGCTCCCGTTCCTAAATAGAAAAGTAATTCCAGTAGATTGGAAAGAACTATACACACTTTGTTTACGTTTGCCTGTAGGTAATGTGACGTTACCTCTTCAAATTCCACCGGAGGTGTCTTATGTCCAAAGATGCCCCCTCCAACATCCAAGACACTCATGGAGATGTTGAGTTCAGAGGCTATTTGGAACACCCTGTCAGCTCTCTCTATAGCGTCAATGAAGACACGGCCGTCCACGATGCCACTTCCAACATGGAAACTGCATGCAGTGAAAATGGAATATGCTGAGGTATATCATGTTTAAAGGTAACAGCTTTTTAGAGTTTCATTTTATGTTTGATATGTTTTTCTTTGTCAAGAATAATCTCTCGGATTAGCAAATCAACACCTGATTTTCTCCAAGAAGTTTAACTTGAGCAAGAGCTCTAGTCATCTTATGCCATCGACCAACAACCATGATTTACCCACTTGAAATAGGAAAAATTGTTTCATCGCTTCAGATTAAGATCTCAAAGACTCCGAGTGACAAAAACCTCTACAAGACTGTATGACAAAAGTGATGACTTTGCAATGGTCAACTACTGTCGTGGATTATTCCAGCACCTCCGACCTTTAGTCTCTAACTTTCACATATTTGAGGTACAAGCGGGCAAGTTCTTTCAAAGCAGATTTCAAAGGGTCGCACGACTCTTTGATCAAGGTTACACCATCCAAGAACTTAGTAAAGCTCGGAAACAGTTTTTTGGCAGACAAATGGAGAATATTTCCAAATTTGATCAAACAGTGCCAAAGATGATTCCGGACGCAATTCCTTAATTTGATTTTTATCATATATTCCCTTGTGTTTTCATGTGAACAGTTGGCTTGTACATTTGGCAGTGTAGGACACGGTCACTGCTTTGTACACCTTGTTTTCATCCCTATTTCTTAACAGCAGCTATTTTCAACTCAATATATTTTGCAAGCTTTAGAAGTACCTGACTCCCACCACATTCAGTCGCATGCTCTTGGCTTTCCTGAGGAGATGGTGGACTTCGTCCTCTTCACATCCATACTGGACGCTAAGGTGATGTTCCACTTCATATTTGTCGGAACTCTTGATTCTCAGCAGTAATCTAAATGTGTACATCAAGTACAATACATCAGTAAGATAATGAATTGATTAATTGAGATAACTCGTAAACTTGTTTTAGTAAGGAACTTATGCAAAGTCCAGTTTAGCCATATTATAGGTACAGGTTTGTCCTGGAATACGATTAAGCTGTAAAAAGAGATTGAAATAAAATGTACCCCCAATCACCCTCATTGATATATTCCTTAGATTATTTTATCAACAAAAAATTCTTAGAATTTATATTCATTTATGGATAATGGATTGTCAGGTATTTTGAAATAAAAGTAAGTGGTCTGAATAGTTTGAAAACAAGAGAAACATGCATTGGAGCAATGCAATCCATGTTTAGAAAGTTGGAATATTATTTCTGCTAAATCAGCCGATGATCTGCATCACATTACATATTGCAATATTTTCTTGATTTCAGGAAATACGTCCAATCAAAAGAGCAAAATAATCCTTTTATATATTCAGATGTCTTGCAGTATTTGTTTATGCAAAAATAACATTGAGTTCAACAATCGATTACGGTTATTAGGATATAGATAATTTGGTGGTATTGCTTTGTTAGGTGTGCGTGTACAAAAAGCGTTTGAAATGGATGATAATGGTTTACTTCGCACTCAGAAGATCAACAATTAAAATGCTATTACATTTCAGAGTACAAACCTTAATGCCACTCCCATAACTATAAACGTTCTATACAAGTCTGATAATATACGTTCTGAAAACAAGATTATTTTGTTAAATATTTTACATTAGTTATATTTAACATTTCAGTGAGTGGGAATCAAACTCCAAATGCTTGGTGATAGTTACATGAATGCGTACATGAACACTTGAATGCGTTAAGAATCACATTCTTTTTATTTTGAACGTGGTATTGTAAACGTAATTAATGTTTTTGCAATAATTGTACAAGGCTCCGTCTTAATGTACCTTGTCTCGTCGAATTTGGTGACAAAACGAAGGCATTGTCAATGGTCTTCAAACTCACTCAGAAATGTTAAATGTTGTATTTCGCTGTCTTCCTATATACATTCATTCCATGATATGTACATCTTGGACAGGTTCCTCTCTCTCCTACAGTTCTTCAAATACGTTACTATTCTGAGATTCGAACCCGTCATCATAATGATGCTGCCTACAGTGCCCAGTAGCCTGATTTGACACTTTGTCCCTATTATACTAGTTACTTTTTCCCAATCTATCTAATATTCAAAACAAATTTTTGATTGTAAATGTATATGCGAATATATGGAATATTTATACTTACTACACTTTCCTTCTGCATTTTAAGGGCAGTGTTGTTTTTGTTTTGGGTTTTTTTTTGGTTGATGCTTTTTGTATTGGTTTTTATTTTTATTTATATGTTTATATTTATTCTATTTTTTCTATTTTTTAAATTTTATTTGGGGGGTTGGTTTGATTCATTTTTTGTTTTGCACTGTCCTTCTGTATTTTAAGGGCAGTGTTGTTTTTGTTTTTGTTTTTTGTGGTAATTTTTGGTTGTTTTTGTATTGGTTTATATGTTTATTTTTATGTTTATGTTTTTTTCTGTTTGCTTTTTTTATTATTATTATTTGTTTGTTTGATTTTGGGGGGTGGGGGTTGTTTTTGTTTGTTTGTTTTTTTTGGGGGGTTGTGTTTTTGTTGTTTGGGGTTTTTTAGGGGGTTGTCTCTTCGTGTTCCACATTATAAATGTTTTTTTGTAATCTGGCCTCAGTATGGTTGAAACACATTAAATAAATTTAACTGATTCAGTTCATTGACCCAATCCTCCTCCTAATACCACTGAGTGTTGATGTACTTTAGTGACAGCTTGACTGATGAGATGTTGCAGTGTAACACTGAAGTTGTCAGTTTGTTCATTGATGTCAGTGTATTGACACACCTGGCATTAGGATGTAGCGGCTTCAGTTTGTCCAGTTCATCCTCGTTATCAAACGCAACCAAATCAACGCCCATCTGTGCCGCGTATCTAATGTCGGTGGTATGTTTGACACTGTGTGAATACACTATGCGGCTTGGTCCAACTCCCATGTCAAGAATAGTCGACATTTCACCCTGAAAATACCATAGCAATCGATTTCCATTATTTAAAAATAATCCGACATTTTCAGTTACGAGCAGGCGGATTTAATGACTTTAGTTTATAGGCAAATATAACACATTGTATATAAATTTATAACAAAAGAGAAATCACAAGACTGTAATCCTACCCTGCTGGCACAGTCGAACGAGGCACCTAGGTCAGCCAAGAGAGAGAGGATCTGAGGATTGCTGTTACTCTTGACAGCTGAAATACAGAGATCGATCAGCAGGTATTCCGGCGATTTATAACAGTAACTTAAAAACGTCATCAGGAGCTACAATAGTGAGTGAGTTTAGTTTTACGCCGCTTTTAGCAATATCACGACGGGGGACACCAGAAATGGGCTTCACACATTGTACCCATGTGGGGAATCGAACCCGAATCCGAGCCTGAACCCGAACCACTAGGCTACCCCACCGCCCCAGGAGTACAAATAATCATCCATGCCTCATGCGATATCCGTAAATATTTAAGGACGACTTCATTAAATGGAATAGTTTTTCATAATAGTGTTTTAGAGCAGCATTGCCAACAACGGCTAAACATACATGTCTGAAATGCTGTAAATTCTAAATTCAACCGTCACCCACAGAAGTGCTTCAATTTGGTCTTAGCCTTTCACTGTAAAAGATATATAATTTTCTTAAAGACGTCATTCAACAACAAACCTTCACACATTTTTCTAGAATAAAGTAGAATTACGTTATTCCTTGACTTACCTCATACTCGCATACCCAAATATAACTTAATGACACATTATAAGTGTGAAAGTAATATGTGTCTTATCAAAACACATATTACATAAACAGTTTTCGACAAATAGTACAAGTTGTTGGGCAAGACCGACCTCAACACTGGTATTCGAGTCAACATTAGGAAATAAACAGGAAATCATTTGCCGTATTAGCTATCACTTCCAGTCTGATAATATCACTTACCGCTCAGGAAACATTCGCAATGCAGTCTAACTTTTAAACGGAAATTTCTCTTGTCTCTCACTAGATTACTAAAAATTGTTTTAAGTAAATTCCGTTTAATGACATGATAAGCCACAGTTCAACACAAGCTTACTTTACGGGAATAGTATGCACTTTCTGGATCAGCGTCCTTGACCCCTCGATTTCAGCCAATCACATAATTATTTCTACTTGGCAATCTTGCTGCTTGTTATTGCAAACACTTCACACAACTCTTGGTTCCGTATACAGAGAAACTGAGCTAGCAAAACACCAGGGTCTAGATTTTTCGAAGCTCTCTTGGCGCCAAGATAGTCGTAAATTAATGTTAATGTATGGCACTTTACGACTATCTTGGCGCTAAGAGAGCTTCGAAATTTAGGCCCAGATGTTTTGGAACCTTCGTTGTCAACACCAAGAAGGACATTAGTGTTTAACTGACATTACCACTACATACATAATATGTACAAAAAACAACGGCAGAAAAATGCTACTTTCTTGAAACTCGACAAACATACTTTGTTAATGAACTTCCCCTCCCAACCCTCTCATGAAGGATGACGTTTTTCATTGACCTTAAAGAGTCTGTATTTGTTTGATGTTCGACGCCGCACTTCAGCTATGTTCCAGCTGGGAGGGCTGTCTGTAAATAATGGAGTCTGGACCAGACAATGAACAGTTTGAACATCGATCTATTATTATTATTATAGGATATTTATATAGCGCACATATCAACACACTCAGTGTATGCCTGGGCGCTGGTATTTTTCCCTCGATCATTGGATGTCAATCTCAACGGCTCATCGCATTATTAATCTCAACTCCCTGGGGAGTATACAACTCTACGCAATTGGAATACGATGACATGTGTCAACCAAGTCACACGACACCGTTAGTCGCCTCTTTACGACAAGCAGTGGTTGCTGAAGGAGTTCACGGTTATTATTATTTACCTTCAGTCTCACCTTTCAACCGGGCACCATGATATGACAGTCTAAGTAAACTTAGGCTTAGTATTATTCGTTACACTGCTATACTGGAGTCTAACAAATCCTAGAAGAAGGTTGCGTCAGCTTTAATCTTGAGCGACCTTATGACCGTCCAATCAAACGCCGACGGCCGAACGGATTTAACCAATCAGACAAATCCATTTGTTAGGTTTCGCGGGAAATACAAAACAGTTTTAGGATTTTCTTCCCTGTCGCTGACGCTGATCCTGTCAACAAACGAAAATCCCCAAAAAGACATTACAGATATTTGACCTGGTTACTATTACTTATATTTCCGCAAGATGACATCCTGGAATAGTGACAAAAACGCCATTTTCAGCGACTGTTTACTCCATTATGCCGTCCTCCATGTGTATCACTCCGGAAGCGATCGTGCGGAAATTAGCATTCGGAATCGTTCGAGTTTTTAGGTAAAGTTTCAAACGCTGTATGTGCGAATGTTAACTTTTTAGGTAAGCTGTGTTCTGATTGGTCCAGTCAAAAGGTTAGCTGGACGACTTCTCTACTTAGGTTTGTTAGGACCTCCAGTATAGCACTGTAACGAATAATACTGAGCCTAAGTTTACTTAGACTGCATGAAATGAATAGCTTATACAAACATGTTTTTGATAGATGATTAAACAGACCGGAAGTACGCTGAAAGGTGAAAATAATGCTTAAAGTACAGAACCTATGATGTGTACTTTTCCATTATGCAAATGAGAATCACATGGTGGGGGTATCACACGTTCACGTGCGTGTTAACGATACCATAATAATCGTCACTTAATCTTAGAATCTAAATCGAAGTAAATACATGCACATACTGCACAGCTGTGTACAAAACATACATATTTTACTTTGCAAGTCAACCGTGAGATGCTTAAAGGATGAACAGTTATGTATATCACCATGCTTTTGCATGAAAGGATACGAAGCAGGAATACACAATGTGTTTTAAGAGAGGTAAAATATGTTCCATTTAACAACACTTTCTCCGTAGATCGCTGACTTCGTGTGCTGGCGATTAGGTGCCTCGCACTGCGAGTGTGGGTTAGGAATTCACAAAACCCGGGGCCCCGTTCCTCAAAAGCGATCGTAACTCCTCGGAGAGGATCGTAACTCATATTCTTAACATAGACTTCTACGACAGTCGTAGCACTACGATCTTTGTGGATCGGGACCCAGCTTCATAAAGCGTTCGTAACTTTACGACCTGTCGTAAGTAGGTTATCATAGGCTAATGAATGTCGTAGCACTACGAACGCTTTGTGGCTCGGAACCCAAGTTGGTGCTCAACATATACAGCATTAAAATCTGTACTTCACTGAGAAAGCAGTAATCCTACATGTAACAGATGTTAGAAATGAATGATTTAAATCAAGCGGATATTTTCAAATGATTCTGAGTCAACATTGATAATACTTTTAAATCAGTAACTGATGTGACATCACCTTCGCAAAGATTGATTGCAGGGATTTTCTTCGATTCTGGCCAAGTGCTTTTGGCAGACAAACTGTAGAGAAATCTTGATATAATTTGTTGCTTGATTTATTTCTTACTGCACACATATACTGGGGGTTTGTTTATTGAAGTTAGAGTCTTTAGGTCGAATATCTTCCTCTGAACAGCAGTCTAGCAATATTCCGGTACTGAAGAACTATTTGTCATACAATTTAATCAATGTTAATATTGCTTGGTAATTGTATTCCACATACCAAAGTGTGGTTTCACCCCTTGGGAGGTGCTTGAGCCCATCTGTCCATCTTCTGCATGACATCGCCCAGATCAGTGCGACATAGAAGGCAGATCCGAAGTGTTTATCCTTGGGAACAGAGAAATCAACATTCTTGTACATGTGGACAAAACAATACTTCCTCTCACAATAAGAATAATATAGAGATATATAGGCCAGAATACCACGTAGTAGGCAAGCGTCCTCGTATTCTTTAACTATAATAGTTCAGGGCGAAAGTGTGTTTTATTACACTATACATGGTGGTAGAGCGAACTGTATTTCTTAATTACACTTTTTCAGTTGAGAACAGCTTCCAGTTCATTTTGTTGGGTTGAGCCCCACTCCGGGATCCGAGCTCGTTACATTTGACCACTCTTTTGCATGCCATTGTGTATTCAAACGTGACTCTAACTCACACCCTTACAACAATGGTCACCCGTTTATTTTGTTTTTGGTTTTCTTTAAATTTATTTTGTAGTTGTTGTTTTATTGTTTGTTTGTTGTTGTTTTTTTGCTTTGTTGGTTTTTTTGTTGGGATGGGTGGTGGGGTGTTTGTTTTGTTGTTTGTTTTCGGGGGTTTTTGTTGGGGAAGAGGAGAATAACAGTTTAAGAAGAGAGTATTTTTCCAAGAATACTATTCCCCTTCCAACATCTTACTGCCTCGTAGGCCTCTACTGCCGCTAGGGTCAGTTACGGACCCCTAATTGCACAACCTGTGACCTTCCGTAGGTCTTCAATCCCACTGCGTTGTCAAACCAGTGAGTATTGGGTGAATGAAGGGGTTACATCGTTTGAGTAGCAATATTCCAGCAATATGACTTTAGGGGACACACCAGAAATGCAGCTCACACATTGTACCCATGCATGGGTTGCCAAACATCTCGAGGGACTAACAGGGTGAGGCTCGGTGATCTGGCTGATGCATCCCTGTTCATCAATGGTATTATTTCTGGTTTACACGTGATCTGTCTACCATGCTAATGCAGCTTCAATATTGCTGAATGCGGCATTAAACAACAAACTACAGTCTTGTCTGTGGTAATCTGACTTTTAAAACATGAATCATAATTTCTTTACATGCGTATACACAGCTTGTAAAAAGTACCTTTTTCTTTCTTTTTGTAAGTGAACTCTCGTTATTATGTCTTTGATGTCTTCACCGTCTTCATACAGAGTACACGGTCCATGCTTCTGCAGCCTATCCCTGCGAGGGTCTGAAACCACTCTTGTAATGTAGTAACCCTTGGGACTGGTGTATGAAGGTCCGGAAATCAATCTACAGATGGTGGCAAAATCAAAATGTTAATTCCTGTTTAATGTTCCACTGTTTACTCATGTGAAAACTTTACCGCTCTGCATGCGCTTCTAACGAGGGCAGCCGTTGAGTGACCATGTACCTGTCGTGAACATCTGGTATGATCACCACGTAATAGTGATTTTATCCCTTTAGTTTCTAATTGTGTTCATTAGCGAAGAAACCAACCATGCCTGATCTTCCTTCCTATAACTGTTATGACCAAGGTCGCACATGACGTCACAGTAGCGGCCAGGCTCCAGCCACGACCCGAACTCCTTCAGGAAAGTATTCATCTAGGCCCTGTTGAGATGTCTCTGCAACCCGATGCAATAACAAACATGCTTTCATCCCTTTCTCTTTATATAGTAATTAGGTAGGGTCTATACACCTATATGCCTTTCAACGCTGTTTCTGCATACGCCCCTGTGCCTTTACGACAAGCATGTTGTTCAAGACCACTTTAAATTCAGGACTGCTACGCAGTCTTGCCCCTAAATAGAAAGCAATTCCAGTAGATTGGAAAGAACTATACACACTTTGTTTACGTTTTGCCTGTAGGTAATGTGTGACGTTACCTCTTCAAATTCCCACCGGAGGTGTCTTATGTCCAAAGATGCCCCTCCAACATCCAACATACCTGGTGGAGATGTTGAGTCTAGAGGCTACTAAACACCCTGTCAGCTCTCTTATAGCGTCAATGAAGACGGCCGTCCACGAGATGCCACTTCCAACATGGAAACGTATGAAAAGGAACAGCTGAGGTATACGTTTAAAGGTAACAGCTTTTGTATGTCAATTTTATGTTTGATATGTTTTTGTCAAGAATAATCTTCTCGGATTAGCAAATCAACACCTGATTTTCTCCAAGAAGTTAACCATGAGTCAACACTTATGCCATCGACCAAATAAACCATGATTTACCCACTTGAAATAGGAAAAATTGTTTCATCGCTTCAGATTAAGATCTCAAAGACCTGAGTGATAAAACCTCACAAGACTGTATGACAAAAGTGATGACTTTGCAATGAATAAATCTACCGTCGTGGATTATCTGCAAATTCTCCGACCTTTAGTCTCTAACTTTCACATATTTGGTACAAGCGGGCAAGTTCTTTTCAAAGCAGATTTCGTGCGTCGCACGACTCTTTGACTAAGGTTACACCATCCAAGAACTTAGTAAGCTCGGAAACAGTTTTGTAGCATAAATGGAGAATATTTCCAAATTTAATCAAACAGCGCCACATGACTCCACGCAATTCCTTAATTTGATTTTTTATCATATATTCCCTTGTGTTTTCATGTGAACAGCCATTGGTACATTTGGCAGTGCACACGGTCACTGCTGTACACCTTGTTTTCATCCCTATTTTAACAGCAGCTATTTTTCAACTCAATATATTTTGCAAGCTTTGTATACCTGACTCCCCACCACATTCAGTCATGCTCTTGGCTTTCCTCTGAGGAGATGGTGGATTTCGCCTCTTCTTGACATCCATACTGGACGCTAAGGTGATGTTCCACTTCATATTTGTTTGAACTCTTGGATTCTCAGCAGTAATCTAAATGTGTACATCAAGTACAATACATCAGTAAGATAATGAATTGATTAATTGAGATACCCAAACTGCTTTTTAGTAAGGAACTTAAAGTTCAGTTTAAATATGGCCATAGGTACAGGTCATCCTAAATACGATTAAGCTAAAAGAGATTGAATAAAATGTACCTAATCAATTTCATTGATATTCTCTTAGATTTATTTCTGACAAATGCACCTTTAGAATTTATATTCATTTATGGAAGATAATGACGTCAGGTATTTGAAATAAAAGTAAGTGGTCTGGAATAGTTTGAAAACAAGAGAAACATGCATTGGAGCAATGCAACTCATGTTTAGAGTGCTGGAACTATTTACTAAATCAGCCGATGATCTCACTACTACATATTGCACATTTTCTGATTTCAGGAAATACGTCCAATCAAAAGAGCAAATAACTTTATATATTCAGATGTCTTGCAGCATTTGTTTATGCAAAAAAATAACATTGAAATTCAAATAATCGATTGATGGCTATTAGGATATAGATAATTGCAGTATTGCTTTGTTAGGTGTGTGTACAAAAAGCGTTTTGAAACATGATAATGGTTTATTTCACTCAGAAGATCAACAATTAAAATGCTATTACTATACAAACCTTAATGCCACTCCCATAACTATAAACGCTCATAAGTCTGATAATATATGTTCTGAAAACAAGATTATTTTTGTTAAATATTTTACATTAGTTATATTTAACATTTCAGTGAGTGGGACCCAACCCAAATGTTTTCATGATAGTTGAATGAGAACACTGAATGCGTTAAGAATCACATTCTTTTTATTTTGAACGTGGTATTTCTGTAAACGTAATTACTGCTTTTTGCAATAATTGTGACAAGGCTCCGTCTTATCGTACCTTGTCTCGTCGAATTTGGTGACAAAACGAAGGCATTGCCTAATGGTCTTTCAAACTCACTCAGAAATGTTAAATGTTGTATTTCGCTGTTCTTCATACATTCATTCCATGATATGTACACATCTGAATGTATTCTCTCCTACAGTTCTTCAAATACGTTACTATTCTGAGATTCGAACCCGTCATCATAATGATGCTGCCTATGCGCCCAGTGTAGCTCAGATTTTTGACATCGTCCTATTATACTACATTTTTCCCAATCTATCTAATATTCAAAACAAATTTTGATTGTAAATGTATATGCGAATATGAACATGATACTTTCATCATACCTTCCTCTGCATTTTAAGGCAGTGTTGTTTTTGTTTTGGTTTTTTGGTTGATGCTTTTGCATTGGCCTCTTTTATTTTATTTACATAAGTCATATTTATTCCCATTTTTTCTATTTTAAATTTCGTCTGTATTGGTTTGATTCATTTTTGGTTTTGAACGTCCTTCTGCATTTTAAGGGCAGTGTTGTTTTTGTTTTGCTTTGTGGTAATTTTGGCCATTTCGTATTATTTATATGTTTATTTTATGTTTATGCTTTTTCATTTGCCTTTTATTATTATTATTTGTTTGTTTCATCTGGGGGTGCCGCTTTGTTTGTTTGTTTTTTGGGGCTGTGTTTCTTGCTGTTTCTGGCTTTTTGAAATGTCTCTTCGTGTTCCGTTTACTATAAATGCTTTTTGCAATCTGGCCTCAGTATGGGTTGCCATTACTAAATAAATTTAACTGATCTGCCCATTGGACCCAATCCTCCTAATACCTACCTGATGTTGATGTACTTTAGTGGACAGCTTGACTGATGAGATGTTGCGTAACACCAAGTTGCCAGTTTGTTCATTGATGTCAGTGGTATTGACACACCTGGCATTAGGATGTAGCGGCTTCCAGCTTGTCCAGTTCATCCTCGCTATCAAACGCAACCAAATCAACGCCCATCTGTGCCAAGTGCATTCGACGTCGGTGGTATGTTTGACACTGTGAATACACTATGCGGCTTGGTCCAACCCCCATGTCAAGAATAGTCGACATTTCACCCTGAAAATGAGAAATCATTTCCATTATTTAAAAAATTAACTGACATTTTCTTGGGAGTTACGAGCAGGTGATTAACACTCAGGTTTATAGGCAAAATATAACACATTGTATATAAATTTATAACAAAAGTAATCACAAGACGGTAATCCTACCCTAATACACGAACGAGGCACCTAGGTCAGCCAAGAGAGAGAGGATCTGAGGATTGTTGTTACTCTGACAGCTGAAATACAGAGATCGATCAGCAGGTATTCCGGCGATTTATAACAGTAACTTAAAACGTCATCAGGAGCTACAATAGTGAGTGAGTTTAGTTTACGCTTTTAGCAATATCACGACGGGGACACCAGAAATGGGCTTCACACATTGTACCTGTAAATTCGAACCCGAATCCGATTCCGAACCTGAACCACACTAGTTACCCCAATCGCCCCATAGGAGTACAAATAATCATCCATGCCTCATGCGATATCCGGGTAAATATTTACGATCGGACTTCATTAAATGGAATAGTTTTTCATAATAGTGTTTTAGAGCAGCATTGCCAACAACGGCTAAACATATGTCTGAAATGCTGTAAATTTAAATTCAACTGTCACCCTAACAGAAGTGCTTCAATTTGGCCCAGCCTTCGTACTGTAAAGATAGTATAATTTTCTTTAAAGACGTCATTCAACAACAAACCTTCACATTTTTCTAGAATAAAGTGGTGAATGCGTTATTCCTTGACCTCATACTCGCATACCTAAATATAACTTAATGACATTGCAGGTAGGAAAGTATTATGTGTCTTATCAAACACATATTACATAAACAGCTGACAAATAGTACAAGTTGTTGGGCAGCACCGACCTCAACACTGGTGACTATTCAACATTAGGAAATAAAACCATTTGCCGTATTAGCTAATACTTCCAGTCTGATAACATCACTCTACCGCTCAGAAAACATGCGCAATTCAGTTCTAACTTCTCAAACGGAAATTTCTCTTTGTCTCCTCACTAGATTTACTAAAATGATTTTAAGGAATTTCCGTTTTAATGACATGATAACCCACAGTTCAACACAAGCTACCTTTACGGGAATAGTATGCACTTTCGGATCAAAGGTCCTTTGACCCTCGATTTCAGCCAGCCAATCACATAATTATTTCTTTACTTGCAATCTTAAGGTTTGTTATTGCAAACACTTTCACACAACCTTGGTTCCGTATACAGAGAAGTCCGAGCTAGCAAAACCAGGGTTCATGATTTTTTCCTGGCGCCAAGATAGTCGTAAATTAACGTTAATGTATGGCAATCTCTACGACCATCTTGGCGCTAAGAGAGCTTCGAAATTCTAGGCTCAGATGTTTTAACCTTTCGTTGTCAACACCAGAAGGGACATTAGTGTTTAACTGACATTACCTACTACATACATAATATGTACAAAAACAACGGCAGGAAAATGCTAACTTTCTTTGGAAACTCTCGACAAACATACTTTGTTAATGAACTTCCTCCCAACCTCATGGAAGGATGACGTTTTCATTGACCTTTTGAAGAGTCTGTATTTGTCTGATGTTCGACGCCGCACTCCGAAGCTATGTTCCAGCTTGGCGGAGGGCTGTCTTGTAAATAATGGAGTCTGGACCAGACAACGAACAGCTTTGAACATCGATCTGTCCATTATTATTATAGGATATTTATATAGCGCACATAATAACACACTAGTGCATGCTCAAGGTGCCGGTATTTTTTCCCTCGGATCATTGATGTCAATCCTTTTCAACGGCTCATCGCATTATTAATCTCAACTCCTGGGGAGTATACAACTCTCTACGCAATTGGAATACGATGACATGTGTCAACCAAGTCACACGACACCGTTAGTCGCCCTCTCTACGACAAGCAGTGGTCATTGAAGGAGTTCACTTGCCATTATTATTTACCTTCAGTCTCACCTTTCAAATCTGGCACCATGATATGACAGTTCATAAATTTAGGCTTAGTATTGTTCAGCTACACCGCTATACTGGAGTCTAACAAACTTCCAGAAGAAGGTTGCGTCAGCTAATCTTTGAGCGACCTATGATCAGTCCAATCAAACGCGAGACGGCTGAACGGATTTAACCAATCAGACAACTATTTGTTAATTTCGGCGGAACAAACATGTTTCTTTAGGATTTCTTCCTTGTCGCTGACGACCGATCTGTCAACAAACGAAAATCCCCAAACACAGATATTTGACCTGGTTACTATTAGCTTATATTCAGCTGAATACATCCTAATTAGTACATATTTCCATTTTCAGCGACTCGCTTTACCTTCATTAAGTCCTCCATGTATCACCTCGGAAGCGATCAAAAGGGAAATTAGCATTCGGGAATCGTTCGAGTTTTTTTAGGTAAAGGTTCAAAACGCCATGTATGAATGTTAACTTTCTCATTTTAGTAAGCTGTGTTCTGATTTATCAGTCCAAAAGGTTAGCTGGACGCTGACCTTTCTACTTGGGTTTGTTAGACTCAGTATAGCAGTGTAACGAATAATACCTCGAGCCTAAGTTTACTTTAGACTGCATGAATGAATAGCTTTATGCAAAAACATGTTTTGATAGGATGATTAAACAGACAGGAAGTACGCTGAAAGGTGAAAAATAATGCTTAGTGCGCTTTAAAGAACCTATAGAAGGCAGTACTTTTCCATTATGCAAATGAGTCACATGGCGGGGTATCATCACACGTATCGCGTATGGTAACGATACCATAACAACCGTCACTTAACCTTAGAATCTAAATGGCAGTAAATGCCACGCACATACTGACAGCTGTGTACAAAACATACTTTGTTATTTCGCCATCTTACTCTTTGCAAAGTCAACCGTGAGATGCTTAAAGGATGAAGAGTTATACATATCACCATGCTTTTGTGCATGAAAGGATACACGAAGCTTGCTATGGAATACACAATGTGTTTTAAGAGAGGTAAAACATGTTCCATTTAACAACACCTTCCGTAGATCGCTGACTTCGTGTACTGGCGGATTAGGTGCCTGCACTGCGAGAGTGTGGGTTAGAATTCTTAAGACCAAATATCTCTGTTCCTCAAAGCGATCGTAACCCCTGAGGGGATCGTAACTCCCATACTCTTTAACATCATAGACTTACGATAGTCGTCAGCACTACGATCTTTGTGTGATCGGGGACCCAGCTTCCATAAAGTGCTCGTAACTTACGACCCGTCGTAAAGAAGGTTATCATAGGAAGCTAATGAATGTCGTAGCGCTACGAACTTTGTAGCTCGGAACCCAAGTTGGCGTCACCATATTAGCATTAAAATCTGTAACTTCACCGCAGAAAGTGTAATCCCACACGTAACAGATAAACAGAAATGGAATGATTTAAATCAAGCGGATATTTTCAAATGATTTCCCTATCAACATTGATAATAATTTCTTTAAATCAGTAACTGATGCGACGTCACTCTACTTAAAGATTGGATCGTGGTATGATTTCTCTCTGATTTCGTAGCCCAATTGCTTTTGGCAGACAAACTGTAGAGAAATCTGATATGTGTTTAATTGCTTCGATTTATTTCACCACTGCACACATAAACTGGGCATTTGTTTATTGAAGCCAGAGCCCTTAGATCGAATATCTTCCTCTGAACAGGTCTAGCAATACCCCGGTAATTGAAGAACCGTTTGTCATACAATTTAATCAATGTTAATATTACTTTGGCAATTGCATTCCACATACCAAAGTGTGGTTTCACCCTTGGGAGGTGCTTGAGCCATCTGTCCATCTTCTCTGCATGACATCGCCCAGATCAGTGATTACAGAAGGCAGATCCGAAGTGGCTTTATCCTTGGGAACAGAGTATCAACATTCCGGTACATGTGGACAAAAAACAATACCTCCCTCAACAAGAATAATACATGAATATAGGCCAGAATACCAATGCAGTATGGGGCAAGTCCCTGCACTTTTAATCTATAATAGTTCAGTGGCGAAAGTGTGTTTTTATTACACTATACATGGTGGTAGAGCCGAACTGTATTTTAATTACACTTTTCAGTTGAGAACAGCCTTCCAGTTCATTTGTTAGGCTGAGCCCCACTCGGGATCCGAGCTCGGGTTACATTTGACCACTTTGCATGCCATTGTGGGTATTCAAAACGTGACCCTAACTCACACACTTTACAATACCAATGGTAATCATATTTTGTTTTTGGTTTCTTTAAATTTATTTTTGTAGTTGTTGTTTTATTGTTTGTTTGTTGTTGTTTTTTTGCTTTTGTTGGACTTTTGTTTTGCTGGGATGGTGGGGTGTTTTGTTTTTGTTGTTTGTTTTGGGGGTTTTTTGTTGGGGGGAAGAGGGGAATAACAGTTTAAGAGAGAGTATTTTTCCAGATCACCATTCCCCTTCCAACATCTTACTGCCTTCGTAGGCCTCTACTGCACGCTAGGGTCAGTTACGGACCCCTAATTGCAACAACCTGTGACCTTCCGGTAGGTCTTCATTCCCACTGCGTGTTGTCAAAACCAGTGAGTAGTAGTGAATGAAGGGTTACATCGTTTATAGCAATATTCCAGCACATGACTTAGGGGACACCGCAGAAATGGGTTCCACACATTGTACCCATGCATGGGGTTGCTTCATATCTCGAGGGACTTACAGAAGGTGAGGCTCAGTGATCTGGCTGATGCAATCCCCGTGTTCATCAACAATGGTATGATTCTGGTTTACACGTGATCTGTTCACCATGCTAATGCAGCCTCAATATTGCTGAATGCGGCATTAAACAACAAACTACAGTCTTGTAGATCATTTGCTTGGCGTCAAAGGTCAAACTCCTGCAAACACGTTACAGCCCATCGGACGCTAAAGTTAATGGAATATGATCAGTGCACACTTGAATAAAAGACAAAGATGGACACCCACCTACATCTCAAATTGTTGCAGAACTAACACTGTATCATGTTTCAATGTTTGTAGAGTTTCGTGAATAATCCCAGACAGAATGGTCAAAGTCTGATGCATTTGCTTGCAAAAGACAGCTTTGGCCCTAATGTCACTAGCATCTACTGCCAATGTGAAACCTTTTCGAGATTTTTGAGAGTAGGAGAATTCTTTATGCGAATTTGGAGATTTGAACTTTGCATGAACCAGCCAACCCGACTTTGGAAAACAACAACATGACCTAAAATGCAACATGCATGTGCCTCTGTCAATTCACGCTTCATAAATTTTTGTCACTCTTGGCTCAAGAAGGCACGGATCTTATACAGGTGTTGGTCTCACGACATGGAATGAGCGATGACATCGTTACAGACCTCGGCAGCTTCAAGTTGTAATGGCTGTAGTTATAGGAACAATTAAGGGTTTTCAGTAAGTGTATATACGTTTGTATTATCCATATGGTGAAACATAACCGGTGTCATATATATCATATGTGCCGTTACACTTGCTTTCCGTGTTTTACTGCACAAATGTATATTAATAAAATGGATAACAATGACATTTTTACACTTCAGCATGTGTGTCATATGACTTATATGACACCAGCATATTCTGCTTGACTGTGTGGGCTTTTCGACTGCAAGGGATTCACATTATGATGCGACAAATCTGAAAGATCTTTTCTCCGGCGTGAGCGGGCATCTGATTGTGAACTACCTGAGGGAAGGTGATCTGTGTCATAAATTGTAACTGTGTAATGCGAATAACAAACTGCGTGCTTTTGAATTTGGTGCTATGACATTTTCTGTTTTCAAATGACAATGTAAAGAATATATATGTTTTTGAAATAAAACTCATTTGGACTTTGTACTTGAAATGGTTATTGCTGCAGACTTGTTCTCGTCACTCTACGGCTGGAAAAGTGCCGATGTGACGTAAAGCCAGACTCAATTCAATCCAATTCAACTTCGCTTTCGAAGAAAGATAGAGTTAGAGGCTCTAATATTACCATGTGTTATTAACGTTGTGACGTTTATTGTGTTGAATTTTAGTTTTTCAACTGAGTAAGTGCCGGTCCGATTTGGTCATTATTATCACATCATATTGCCTCGCCTTTTGTTCAAGACTACTACTATGTGCTCCTTTAATGACAGTGTCAGTTAGTAAGTGGGTATGATTTTACGCCGCTTTTAGCAATATTCCAGCAATATCACGGCGGGGGACACCAAAAATTGTCTTCACACATTGTACCCATGTGGGGAATCGAACCCGGATCTTCGGCGTGACGAGCGAACGCTTTAACCACTGGGCCACCCCACCGCCCCGTTGACAGTATCAAGGTATTCGTAAACGATTATCTGTAAAACCGCGAAGAGAGAAGTGAAAACAGAAAGTCAATTAGTTCATTACTGGTTTCTATCTACATCTGCTAATCACTTGTATAAACTCTCCCCTTGTGTAAACATACCCATTATCTGTACATCTCACTCTCTTCCACCTCCTGTTTCTTATCCAGTGATGACGACGACAGAAATAAATTCACACAGGTAAAGCAGATTTTGATCTTGATTGTAGCATATTTAATAAAGATATCACCCTAGAAATATGGAAACTGAAAATTAGATATCGTTGATAGCTTTGTTTATTTAGGAATACAATTTCACAGAAATAAAAGAATGGTTACCAGTATTAAAGGAGTAGTAGGAATGCCACAAAAGCGATGTACTGTCTATTGAAGAAAGCACGAAATGTAAATCTACCACTTGATTGTCTCATGTCAGCTGTTGATGTTATGATATCACCAATTCCTTACATACGGATCCGAAAAATGATATCACCAATTCTTACACACGGGTCCGAAAAATGGGGGTATGAGAAATTAGAAATTATTGAAAGTGTTCATTTAAAGTTTCTGTAAATGGCCTCCGGTTTCAGAAAATCCGCCCCAAACTTTATGGTTTATGGAGAATTTGGTAGAGGCCCATTAAATATCAGAATCTATGCTCGTATGTTGTCTTTTGGCAAAATCTCGCATCTAATGAGACGACCAAACTATCTCATGTTTTATACCAATATATTAGTCATGATTATGAACAACACCCTACGGCATACCCTTGGTTACATTCCATTAAACAATTATTAGACAGAATCGGTTTATCTGAAATATATGTACATCCCTCGGCATATTCTACAACGCCTCTAGTTTCAAAAGCAAAGCAAATTCTAACAGATCAGTTTTTCAAAAATGTTAAGAAGATAAACGTTCCAGTTCTAAGGGACTTTATCAACATTTTAAAAAAACACTGGCTTTTGAAAAATATTTTTATTTCCAAAATCTATATATATCCCAATTTTGAAATTTAGAACCTCAAATCTAAACCTTCCGATCGAAACCGGCAGATGGCAGAACATACCGAGAGAAGAAAGATTATGTAAACTATGTAACTGTAATTTAGTTGGTGACGAATTCCATTATCTTTTTAAATGTACATCACTTAATTCCTTCAGGAAATCATTCATCCCCCCAAAATATCACAACTGGGCCAGTTTATCGACTCTTAACAAAGTCATGTCGCCTGCCAATTTTAAACTTAGCAAATGTTTATCACTTTTTATCTCTCACTTGTATAAATTGTTACGTAAATAACTCATCATCATGACGCATGATTGTGTTTTATGTACATTTGTAAATATTGTATATTCTTTGCTATTGTACCACCGATGGTGGTTTTAAGAGAATACAAAAGTTGAAGTTGAAGATAATCATAGCCACCTACCTGCCGCTGTTGGAACCAGTTGGCAGCTATTGAGACTTAAGGGATTAAGTTGTATTTATAATTAGCCCGCATCAGTAAACGCCAATGTGCGCGCAGTGTGAAGCCTTGCTTGAAATTTGATCATGACCAGTCCTGGTTTGTTATCCAATGGCTGTGGGAAAAACACCTGGACTACCGAGAGGGGCATTTGGGTGGCATATATATCCTCCTATTATATATACATGGCATATATATCCTCCTGTTATATCTTAGTTTGTACGCCAGTATGTTATTTTTAGTGTATTATATTAGGCGAGTAAGAGGACTATTTGAACAGCAACTATTCCGATATTCCCCTCAGGATTATCCGCAAAACAAACATATGTTATCCAATCCTTAAACTGGTCACCTTCAAATGGAATCGCCTGAGATAGATGATCTATTTGTGTTTCTTCCGGTGATCCCAAACCGGCCTTAGTAGACTCTTGCAAATTTTCTACTTGCATAACAAATGGTTAAAGAATTTTTCTTCACATGGTTTATATTCGCTATTAATAAACCCCTAGGTATATGCAAGCAGAATGACGGCCCATGTTCTTGTGTTGGAATGAAACACCAGGGTTTTGGTCTCCACTTGTAAATATGCAAAGGCCTGTGTATATCTCTTGGTCAAGGGACTGTGTCACGTATGTCTTATAAAGGAGCAAGCCGAATGACGGTCCATTTTCTTGTGTTGGATTTAAAGACAATGGTTTTGGCATAATATTCACAAAATACACTAGAAACAGCAATATTTCATTATATAGCATGTATTAGGAACCTAAAACGCGCCTATTTGGCGATTACGCAAGATAATGAGGCAGATGGTCACGTGGTCGTGTGACGTCATACCGGTCAGTCGCAACATCAAAACATGAAAATGCAGTGGTACCGAGCCTGTTTGCTTACTGAGATCTGCTTCTATATAAGTCAACCAATGAATTCCAACCTGGATTTGGATGACATACTAGATACCGATATTATCACATACGTACAAATGTTTCAACTTGAAAGTATTTCTAGCGGCAAGACCGACAGGAATATTGACGGCGATTCCACCAGTTCACAAGATATAAGCCAACTATGTTTTGAATAGGCCTACTGCAGACTGGTACACAAGACACCTGCCTATCATATGTTCATGGAAACCAATTAATTCTTCAGCGTTCATCGTAAAATTTGCAGTCATGATAACGCCAATGTTCGATCTATGTGTTGAGCCTCTCTTCAGGTGTATACGTCTACATAAAATGTAGAATGATAAAGAAAATTTGCTGTAACCTCCTTAACAGCTGATAATAGATATAATAAAGAAATATAGCTGCAGAAAATAAAACTGACATATCCTTATCATTCTCCGTAACTGTCAGCCAGTGAAAAGACAGTCTTCATTGTGTTATTTTGTAGTAATAACCTGTGAAGTGTGATCAGTCCCACCCAAAGACAAGCGGTCAAATCAAGAAATAAACAGCACAAAGTAAAAGGGAGAAATAATTTATTTGCAGGCCTCATAGTCATGTCCTGCAAGTCTGTAGGAAGGAGAGCTGTTTCTTCTCTCAAGCAGTAGCCCTGAGAATTCCATATACTCTGTGAATAAAGTTTACATTGAATCAGAGAATTGTTGTAACACGCTTCCAGTATACCATAACAATAGTAGTAAATCTGCTCTAATAACGTAAATACTTTTGTCTTAACAAATGCTGAGAGGGAAATAATATTTGAGGATGAAAAGCAAGTGTCCTTGTAAACAACTCTTGACAACTCATTAGGTAGTGAGGTGAGGTGATATGGGGTTTAACGCCGTACTTAAGATTATTTCGCTCATATGACGACGTGCATGCATGTGTATGTGCGGCTGCTTGTACTAGCCCAGACTGAAGCTGGTTTTATAGTACAAGATCATTGTGATACCATGCCGCAGTTAAGCATGAACACCCCACACAGACACATTATATTGACTACGAGCCGACCAGTCCTTGTTGTACCCATTAATGCCGAGCGCCAGGCAGGGACCAACAAGAACCATGTTTTAACGTCTTTTGGATTGACGCGACCGGGGATCGAACCCGCGACCTTCCGCTCTTCAGGCGGACTCTCTAACCACTACACCACGGAGGCGGTCCTTTAGGTAGAGAAAAACATGCAGTACATGTAGCAAGGTGGATTGGAGTGCATCAGTTCAACAAAAGGGAGCAAACAGGCAAAAAATATAGATTGTCTGTATTAAATACCATGTGTTGGTCCCTCGTTCACTGGCGTGACCCCGTTATGGTTTGGGGGTAGCTGATGGCCGATTTGGGTTCTCGAGTCTTGGTCACTGCTTGGGTATTCTGGCCGTTTTCATTGACGTGAAATGCTGCCATGTACATCCTAAAATAGTATTAAAGTGGCATTTCATGCAAACATTTTAGCATTTTATCACTTACAAACAATAAATACATTATCTGAATGAACATATTTTCCTGATTTCCCATTTTTGAAAGTGGGTTAAAAGATTTACCTTCAAATATCTTTGGCTGCCATGATGTTTACACAAGGGGTTCATAAATAACTCAGTTCATGCCAATGTTGAACATATTCAGTAATGTTTCATTTTTACGTATTACACCTTGCTTTCAAGAGAGAAAGAGACAGAGAGAGAATACCATAAATTAGTCTTTGCCCTAACCTAACCCATCCCACCCAACAATTCACAAACCACTTTAACATGCAAATTGACCACTCCATGGATATTTATCTGTTATGACTTATTATTTGATTATTTGTTATTTGCTCACCATGTCTCTGTGATCGTAAATGGGACATGAGTGAACATATGAGATTTATTACATCAGCACTGGAAAATTGTTTTGGTAGCCAGCTGCTGGATTGTATATATTGCTCCAAAACAGACACAACATCTTAAAACTCGGGCGGTGGGGTAGCCTAGTGGTCAAAGCGTTCGCTCGTCACGCCGAAGACCTTGGTTCGATTCCCCACATGGGTCCATTGTGTGAGAAGCTCATGTCTTGTGTTCCCCGCTGTTATGTTGCTGAAATATTGCTAAAAGCGGCGTAAAACTAAACTCACTCACTCACTCACCCTTAAAACTCACCCGCAAGCACTGTCGCGTCCGGGATGAAACTCTTTGTCTCAGTCGAAATTTGCCTGTACGGTCTGTTGTGTTTGTTTGCCGGGTCGAGAGGAATGCCCGATATATACACAAATGACCGTACGCGGAGGGTTTACAAAGCCCGCAGTACGACAGTAAACAATCCATGCCTTTCTTCTTGTCAAATAGAATTTCTTAGGAAAAAAGATGAAAATGTACAGCTTGTTCAGCGTGACCTGAGCTACTCTACATATGCATGACCCGGGAGGTCAAAGGGCACAAACTGCAGGTTGAGTTAACTTCATTAAATAGGGGAGCAGAGAATGTTAAACGGCGACCTTGTCTCGGCTGGTCGGACATGTTGACAATCATGACAATGGTGCACCCCTTAACAAAAGTAGACCCAACCAGTTGTGACACGGTCACGTAATGCATTAGTATTCACTTGATCAGGTCAAGCTGAACAAGCTGTACATCCGGTGATGTTTACGGAATTGGATGTACAGTCATATGCCACACAATGGGGCTGGATAATCATCAAAACTCAAAGTGCAGGTGTCAGTTTCCAACAGATTACGTAATCATGATAACAAAAGCTTCTTTCAAAATATTGAGCTTCGTGTCATTTGGAAGTCGATGGCGTACACACCATAGAAAGGTCAACATACGAAGCGGACGCTCTGGTATGACGTCACCGCTGAAAATAAATATATGCATACGAGTGGGCGGGTCTAAAGTGGTTTTGGTGTTGGTGCATATTTAGAAGTGATGGTGCAGATGTGGTATATATTCATGTTTGAATGGCATTATGTAATAAAAATTCAAAATGTTAATCCTGTTTAAAAATCCTTTTAACAGTTTTCATTTTCAGAGTGGCTCTGGTTCATCTCTTGGAACAGTTTCACTGTTACTTCTCGTGATATTTAATGTCTAACTTGTCTCTGCTGAACACCTCTGTGTTTAAAGGGTAGCAAGTCTTTTCGCTGGCGAACCATAGTTTGCCTCGTACAGAACACAAGGTGATTGGCACTATTTGTCTGTGTTTTTGTTAATTCTCTTGCCATGAGTTCTCAGAACATTTATACGACTTCATCTGGACATGGATATATTATGGATGTCCTTAACTTTCATTAATATAATCTCTTATAGTTACTCATTGCGTGTGAGTCGATCGGTAATCAGCACTCCAGGACACAATCATAATGTGCATCAGTTGTCATTGTCTGATCTTGGAAAGCAAGGAAATTAACCTGTCTTCTTAAGCCAGCAACTTCACCAGGTGTGTGTGGCTGAACAACGGCTCGGTTCCAACTTAAACGTTTGATACACCTGCACCAAGACTATATTGGCTTATATACCTGTCATGGGTCACGAGGGACATCTACACCATGCTCTGTCCCACAGCCTGGTTTATTTTGACACGTATAATCTTATTGTCTGTCAAACGAAACATTCCTGGTTGTGTTCCATATGTAAGGATCCTCACATCTATACAACCTCGTGGGCTCTGGGTTAGAAATGCATCTGGTGGTTTTGACTTGATGTTTGTACACTGATAATGTTGTTTCATCAGACACATCCACACATCGTTTGGTTCGTACTAAAGACTATTCGGGGCCCTGCCTTAGCTGTAAATTTGCTCAAATCGTTGCTATTCAGAACAAAACAACCACAACAAAGATTTGATTCACGTTTGGTCGGTCAGGTTTGTGATATTAATGAACAACAAACAAACAACACAATGGCGTGCTGTATTTACAGTCAAATGTTTAATCGTAGGTGAATAAATAGCATGATGTATCTATTACTCAGTTATACAAATTAGGGGTGAATAAGTTCATGCAATCATCTGCTTTAGTGATAGATCAACTGGAAGAAATAATAAGAGGTCGCTTTAGTTCCAAATCGTTAGGTAGTTGCATTCGTGCGCAGCAAGCACATGCCACATTCTTTTATATCCTGTACACAATTATCTACATAAATGTCTGGCCGATACAACCATCAGCATGTCCGTTTGTCTGACCCCACGCTCCTTTACCGGAGGAGAACTATAATGCAGAGGTGCAACGATACATCGGTACAGCGGTGCATCGCGATCTATGGCATACGATACGATACGCGATACATTTTTGCCCGTGAATCGATACGCTACGATACAAAACTGTAAACAGTGTTTTGTGTGCTGTCAATTACAGTAAATGATCTTGTTCACATAATATAGCGTCCGTGTTGTTAAGATTGAATTGAATAAACGCATCTTACCTGAGAGTGTCTATATCTGTCTCTGGTGTGCAAATTAGATCGACGTTTGGCACAAAACTGCTGTAATCGCTCAAATGTTTTTACTATACGTTCCGAAAATATTCAGCCTTGTTTTCAGTGACAAAACGTTTATGATCATAAATATTTTCCATCAAACGATAAAGCATACCTATCATCTGAATATACTACTTTTCATAGCAATCAATAAAGCTTGTGTTATTAATAATTTGACAAAAATTGTTAATGATAAAATGTTCTGCATGAAACCATGACTCGAAATACTTCACACAAACACGCCTTTCCAGGAAAACGAAAGTACACAGCCATGCTGTTTGCTCATTGGTGGCTGTTAAAATGAATGACCAATCAGATCGCATAACTGCGAATGTCAAGCTCAAGTTCACTGTCAGATGCCATGTGCTTTTTGAGCTGTCAAAACAATGACTGAAGACGGACTGGTAAGCAGCGAAATCAAATGTGAAGTCGAAAAACCCCGGCTTCATTCAAATCTTCTGTTTGGCAAGCATTTGGTTTTCCAATTGAATACATTGACGGTAAGAAACTTGTTTAAAAAGACGAGACCGTCTGTCGTCTGTGTTACCTGCGAATCAGGTACATGGGGAGCACAACTAACATATCCACACGTCTTCGGCGACATCACCCCGATATTGATTGCAATGATTATGGACAATCAAAATGTTCAAAACCTTTAAACATTTCTGACGATTAGAAACGCACATCGTTAGCAGGTCAACTTAGACTTAGTGAGGCTTTCAAGACCAAACTGTCGTCTCGTTCGACACGGGCGCAAGCAATAACAAATGGAATTGGTACATTTATTGCGATGGACCTTATTCAGTTGTAGAGAACATCGGTTTCAAGTACCTCATCCACACACTTGAACCGAGATATGAAATCCCATCGAGAACCCACTTCACGAATTATGTGATACCTGAAATGTACAAGACAGTAAAATCAAGTGTGATGGGAAGTATTGCTCGTGCATCATCAATGGCTGTCACCACTGATGGTTGGACCTCACGTTCCACCGAGAGTTATATTACCATCACGGCTCACTATGTTAACGAAGACTGGCAACTTGAAAACCCGGTACTTCAAACACGAACATTACAAGAGAGCCACACTGGGGCAAACCTGGCTAATATACTGGAATCAGCTGTTGACGAATGGAACTTAGGCAAATTTTCTCAGATTGCCATTAGCACAGACAATGCTAGCAATATTGTTAGTGCTGTAAAGCAGTCGAGATTTGCACCTCAAGGTGCTTTGCGCACACAATTAACATAGCAAGCCAAAAAGCCATGCAGGTGCCGCAGATGTCCAGAATTTTGGGGAGAGTGAGAAGAATAGTTTCATTCTTTCACAGAAGCTCATATGCTGCATCTGTTCTCAGGTCAAAACAGTTACTTTTTGAATTGCCCGATCACAAACTGATCCAAGATGTTTCCACGAGATGTGAGTGAGTGAGTGAGTGAGTGAGTTATTATTTAACGTCACATCGGCAATATTTCAGCCATATCGTGACGAGAACACTTGACATTGAAATAGAATATATAGAGAGATTATAAAACCTGCCGACAAAGGACAGTAAAGCAACTAGAATATCACAGATATGTATGTAAAACTAGTAATTGAATCTAAAACATTTTAACTATAGGGGACAACACAATATAAAAATGGGCTATAGATCGCCACCAACTGAAGGTAGATCACCATACTAGGAGCCATGGTCTACGAGATGGAATTCTAGCTACGACATGCTTCAGCGATATCTCGAGCAGCAAGCTGCAATCTTTGCCACTCTCACAGTGAAGGATATCAGGAAAAATGCAGACACCCTTGTTACTCTGTCAGAGGAAGATGTCAGCGCAGTAGAAGATGCGGTAAATGTTCTTCGACCATTGAAGACAATAACAACAATCCTCTGTTCAGAGAAAGTGACCACAGTTTCCTTGATGCTACCATTAAAGGAGCTTATTCTGAAATCATGGCTGTCACTGAAAGTGATTCTGGCCTTGTCAAGTCTGTGAAGTCGGCAATTGTCAAAGATCTGAAGACCAGATATACTGAGCCTGACATCAACAGGAAGCAACTGCCCTTGACCCCAGGTTTCGATCACTACCCTACCACAATGAAGCCAACCGTCTTCTTGTATTCAGTGCCCTGACCATGAATGCGATCAAGATGGCAGAAGCAAACAAGGCAAATAAACAGTTCAACAATTGAATAATTAAAATACTGTTCAATGTAATTAATTAATTAATGCTTTAAAAATTAAAAACAAAAATTCCACAGAAAAAGGTGTTTCAAACAACAAATCTTCATCTTAATTTGTTTCTGAATATTATATTATTACATAAAATGATTGAAATTCAAAATGGTAAAAACGTTTCAACAGTGTATCATGATCAATTAATCATGCTACATTTCAAATATCACTTTAGACATTTTAGCTGTCGGTTAAACTGTAATAATTCTTCTTTCAGGATGAAGTGGCTCCAGTGAGAGTGAAGGAGGAACCGAGTCATCCCACAGATGAAGCGATAGCACAGCCCCCCCCACCCTCTCTGCCTGGTGGGACACAGACTTGCACTGCAGACTCCTTCTGACTCCTAAGAAAACCAAAAGTGCAATTGAGGAGATATTTGGCACCTTTCTGCCGTACGTGTGTGTGGGTTGGACGGACCAATGGTTCAATCATAAGTAGTTGGTTTGTGGATGGTTGTTTAACGCCGAGTCGGTCTGTAAATAATCAAGTCTGGACCAGACAATCTAATGATCAACAGCATGAACATCGATCAACGTAACTGGGATACGATGACACGTGTCAACCAAGTCAGCTAAGCCGGACCACCCGATCCTGTTAGTCGTCTCTTACAAGCATGGGTTGCTGAAGATCAATTATAACCCGGATCTTCAATGACATCAAGACAAGGAAAATGTATTTGCGAGGAATATCGTTTCCCCCTCTATAGATTTAAGCAATACTTCAATTTATGCTACTGTTATTATGACATAAATATTAGTTTCAGCCCGGAATCAGACCAGGTATATATGTCAAAGCGATATTTTGTTGGGTAATTGTAATATGCAAGCAGGAAAGGCTAAGCTCTAATAAACCTCAAAAGGAGTCCAATTTATAATAATCTGGCGATCTGTATCAACGCCAATTATGAAAAGCGGATGTATTAAATTGGCAATATACAACCGCAAACCAACCGTAAAAAGTACCATTATATAACATCTATCTGTAATTATCTGTAAATTGCATGTACATGCATGTAACATAATTATTTGTTTTCTTTTCAAGATCTTTCATGATAAACAAAACAGATGTCATGTGTACCAATTCTGGATTGTCATATGAAGCAGCGAAAAAAAAATTATTATCGACAAATAGATTAGGTATTGTCCGGTCCCAATCAATTTGTATAGAAACAACATCGTACAGCTGTATTACTGCTGAAACAACTATATGCTCATGATATAGTCACAGTTGTACATTCGTCTCTGCGTTTAGCAGAGATTTCTTATGGATGTGGAAAGGGCTTTCTATCTACTTCTATCATCAGAAATGTCAGAAAATTATTTTCTAAAAGTAACTCTCTCCTGTGTATGAAAGTCGAGACATAAGATATAACATACTATCCATTTCATTTCACGAGTCGACGTTATGTATCCATCAACAATCAGATGGTTCACCTGTCCTCCGCGGCAATGTATGTAATGACAATCAGATGGTTCACCTGTCCCCCGCGGCAATGTATGTAATGACAATCAGTTGGTTCACCTGTCCCCCGCGGCAATGTATGTAATGACAATCAGATGGTTCACCTGTCCCCCGCGGCAATGTATGTAATGACAATCAGATGGTTCACCTATCCCCCGCGGCAATGTATGTAATGACAATCAGTTGGTTCACCTATCCCCCGCGGCAATGTATGTAATGACAATCAGATGGTTCACCTGTCCCCCGCGACAATGTAGGTAATGACAATCAGATGGTTCACCTGTCCCCCTCGGCAATGTATGTAATGACAACGTAAAAGTGATGACACTTTTTGTAACCAAATAACTGCCAGCGCAAATGTCTCAATTCTGTTTCCGGCATGAAAGTGCCTCAGCTGTTAACATTACAGACTCGAAACGTAAACATTGTTAACATTTACCATTGTGTCTCACTCCCAGATCTCACCTCGTACTTTGTATAATGTCTGTCGAGAGGAATAGGTTTACCATGGTGTCTCAGTCCCAGATCTCACCTCGTATTTTGTATAATGTCTGGTGAGAGGAATAGGTTCACCATGGTGTCTCAGTCCCAGTTCTCACCTCGTACTTTGTATAATGTCTGTCGAGAGGAATAGGTTCACCATGGTGTCTCACTCCCAGATCTCACCTCGTACTTTGTATAATGTCTGGTGAGAGGAATAGGTTTACCATGATGTCTCACTCCCAGATCTCACCTCGTACTTTGTATAATGTCTGGTTTACCATGGTGAGAGGAATAGGTTTACCATGATGTCTCACTCCCAGATCTCACCTCGTACTTTGTATAATGTCTGTCGAGAGGAATAGGTTTACCATGGTGTCTCACTCCCAGATCTCACCTCGTACTTTGTATAATGTCTGGTGAGAGGAATAGGTTCACCATGGTGTCTCACTCCCAGATCTCACCTCGTACTTTGTATAATGTCTGGTGAGAGGAATAGTATAATGTCTGGTGAGATGGTTTACCATGGTCTCAGATCTCACCTCGTACTTTGTATAATGTCTGCCGAGAGGAATAGGTTCACCATGATCTCACTCCCAGATCTCACCTCGTACTTTGTATAATGTCTGGTGAGAGGAATAGGTTCACCATGGTGTCTCAGTCCCAGATGTCACCTCGTACTTTGTATAATGTCTGGTGAGAGGAATAGGTTTACCATGATGTCTCAGTCCCAGATGTCACCTCGTACTTTGTGTAATTAATCCAGAATGAAGTGAAAGCTGAATAAACATGAAATTATCTCTAATTTCTCCATTTTATAAAATGCAAACAATGTCATTTAATTATTCCATCTCGTGTGTGCAAGGTTTAATTGGGTTATCAACCTTAGCAGAAACGTCCTAGTTTTATTAAATGAGGCAGTTGATATGTATACACTCCTTGCACTCTTGCCGTGTTTCCAGTTGTCACGCAGGTCTGCATGTGTCTTCTCTGTCGCGATTAATTCAATTACACCCTGTTTATGTTCTGTCAGTTCGCATCATTGTAGTGGCTCAATAGTAATTAATGTCACCTTAATAGATATTAAACAGAATTTACTTAAGGCCTAATCTTTGTTGTTTAATGAGTAGGCTGGTGCAATCAACATAAATTATTCCACATAATGCCATCTGTGACACCAGCACAGGAAAGAGCTGTATCATCACTTGGAATATGTGAAACGTGTAATATCCATGCAAATCTAAAACTCGATATACTCTCTCATAACAGATTCCGAAAAATGTTCCCGACAAAAACGTATTTATACGCATACTATAAATATGACAGCAACTACAAATCAGCATTATTATGTTTTACAGATTACAAAATAATATGCAGCAGAGAGGGTTCGGGTGATCCTGGCACGGTCAGGCTGGTAAGGCTCATCATCAGCTCAGGGCCCTCGCCCCTCTACACGCAGCCCAGCGAGCGAATGGGACTTCTCCCAGGAAACGCTGCCTAGTCGAACCCACCAAAAACTTTCCGGAGAATATGAAGGCGATTACGAGTGGGAAATGACTGGTCCTGAGCATCAAAAAGAAAGCCCACAGTTCACATTTAAGACGCGAAGGCGTCGAAGGGAGTGCTATTCTGTTCCACGCACTGCATGTGAGGTGAGGTGAGGTGAGGTGAAATTGGGTTTAACGTCGTGCTTGAGAATATTTCGCTCATATGACGACGTGCATGCATGTGTATGTGTATGTGCGCCTGCTTGTACTAGCCCAGACTTGGCTGGTTTTATAGTGCTAGCCCACTGAGATACCATGCCGCAGTGAAGCATGAATACCCCACTCAGACACATTATACTGACTCCGAGCCGACCAGTCCTTGTTGTACCCATTAATGCCGAGCTCCAGGCAGGGACCAACAAGTACCATATTTTAACGTCTTTTGGTATGACCCGGTCGGGGATCGAACCCGCGACCCGCGACCTTCCACTCTCCGCACTGCATGTACACACGATGCAATGGTTTCTCAGAAAGCTTCCCCACAAATGACCGACTCTGGACAGACTTGGTGAAGGATTTCACCTGGTTTACTCTTCGGTGTACCGTCCAGCAGTACATTACCATCACCAAAATTAATCTCAAATTTCAGATTTTGTCCAACAACCTTGGCACGCTTAAAAGCTGTGGAATTATTATGTTTTACAGATTAAGATGAAAATGCAGCAGAGAGGGTTCTGGTGATCCTGGCACAGTCAGGCTGGTAAGGCTCATCATCAGCTCAGGGCCCTTGCCCCCTCTACACGCAGCTAAGAGAGCAAATGGGACTTCTCCCAGGAAACGCTGCCTAGTCGAACCCACCAAGAACTTTCCGGAGAATATGAAGGCTCCCCAACACTGCAGCCTTCAGCATATTATTATAAAACATAATAATTCCATGTCATTACTTAAAGTGCTTTACTTTACATATTGGCTCAAGATTAGTTTGCTTAATTGAGAGGTAACTCAGAAGGGGGTATTTATCCAAATCCATGACAGTGTTCTATCATCAATGTGACCATATTGTGAAGTGGCAGTGTAATTATTCATTGTGTAACAATGTTCCAAGTGTAATTCATTGAATATGTCGATAGTCAATGAGAGGTAGTGGTACGTGTAAATCCTGGAGATCATTCTGACCCTGGATACTCAGCCTTGGCCTATCTTGGAAAGTTGGCTACTGTTGCAGTGAGAGAATATCATCATCGTCTTTATTTCTTTTAAAAAGCCACTGCTTTGGTATTATGCTGCCTACTGTTACTGTATGTCTTCGTACTGCTTTGTTTTCTATTCAAGTGTACTTTGGTTCTACTACTTTATGTCTTCGTATTGCTTTGTTTTCTATTCAAGTGAACACTGATGACAATCCATTGACATTTCATCAAATTAAATGCTACTTTAATTACCAAAGAAGGTTTTTACTATTTTCAAAATGTCTTTCCCGAAAGGGGAGAGTGCTATGTTGCCATTATCACTTTTGTGCTTTAAATCTTTTAGATTTGTACGACCATTCTATTTTATACTGGGTGCAACGTGTGAAGCTCATTTCTGGTGTCCCCCGCCGTGATATTGCTAAATGCGGCGTAAACCTAAACTCACTCACTCACTATTGTATACTGCCATTGTATCAACTATGTCTTGATTTGTATGAGTTTGTAGACTTAGTTAATTTCAGAAAATATATTGTTAGTCCAGTAGAAATTGTATGAAACCTGGACATTTAGTATAACAAGCAAATTTTATGACTAAATGAACCCAAATAGGGTACTTGTTCACCATGGAAAACCCAACCAAAATCAACCTTGGGGAAATGGTCATTTTGGGCCAAAATCCTAAAAAAAGATGAGAAAATCGTTAAATATTTTGGAAAAGAATTACATTTAGTATAACAAGCAAATTTTATGACTAAATGAACCCAAATAGGGTACTTGTTCACCATGGAAAACCCAACCAAAATCAACCTTGGGGAAATGGTCATTTTGGGCCAAAATCCTAAAAAAAGATGAGAAAATCGTTAAATATTTTGGAAAAGAATTACATTTAGTATAACAAGCAAATTTTATGACTAAATGAACCCAAATAGGGTACTTGTTCACCATGGCATACACAACCAAAATCAACCTTGGGGAAATTATCATTTAGGGGCAAAATCCTAAAATAAGATGAGAAAATACGTAAATAATGTCCTAAAATTGTATTCAATCACATCTTGGTTTTAGCACAATCTTTGTGTCACTTGGGTAATTAAAACTGTAAGGATTTTGAATCAATTATTGAATTGATTAATGTCAGTTTTTGGCCAATTGCTTATAACTACATATTTGAAACTCATCTGTAATTTACATTGTACATGATGTAAATTTTAATAACATCAGATACATCAGCAAAAACATTTAATCTTGTGCTTACCAATAGTGTAACAAGGTTATTTGACTTTCCATGGAGTTACTCTATGTCTCATCATCAGAATCCAGGCAGACTGTTGGAGGAGGATTCAAACAGTTCCCAGAACATTTACAGTGGATGCTGCATAGCATTCGTCTCTTCACACAGCTGCACGAGGTGCAGGATACCTCCTCTTGTTTACTGCAGGAACACCGGACTTCACGCAGGAGGTCGTCAGGAGCAGCTGGTTTATCTGTTATCGTTGGCACAACAACACCATCGACTGATTTGAATCCAAACCTATCCCTATCCAATACAGTCTGTAGTTGTTTCCATGTAGCTACTTGATGGTGGACCCTCAAACAGTGAAAGTAGCATGCTCGGCTAGTTGGAGGCATCTTCACTAATGGGACATATTTTGACGAGATGATATTGAGGTACCGCACTTCATCCAGAGGTCGGTTTTCTCCTTGATATAAGAAGGACACATATGTCTCTCCAATTGCAGCAATAGTTTCTTTTGGTGTGGCTGTGTTTCCAAACACCTTTACTTCTCCTTGAAGTTCCTCCGACTGCTGTATAAGTTTGAAGTGTTTGACTTTGCCCATGCCAAAGAATGCTGATGTCGTATCACAACCTGACATAGCATGGATGAATGGAAGACATTGGCACATATTGGGACCTAATGATTGTCGCCCTCTTGTGACAGAATATATGAGTGTTTTTGTCTTCATAAAAATATCCTGATGCATATCAGTACAGTGGTAGAGCAGTAGTACCAGAACATCTGTGTCATCTGAACACACACAAACAGGATGCTCTAGGGCCGTTGTCAGTGCTTGCTTAACAATCACAACATCTGCATCGCCTTCATCACCAGCATGCTGTACGCTGATATTGAAATCATTCAGGTGTTCTGCCATCAGGTAGACAAGCGCCTGCTTGTTGTGTCTGTTTGATAGGAAGCCACTTTTATCAGATGGAACTGGGGTTGTGTCTTCGACTTCGAAATCAGCAACTGAAGATCTTTGGAGACGACGACGTTTCTGTTCGGGTTCTTTTGTGGTTATAACCTCATAGCTATCAAAAACCACATGAACTGAAGGACTGTTCTTTGCTTTTGCTGAAACTATTTGACAGAATGATGAGCATATATCTTGAAGCAATCCAACCTTTGGCCACTGCATTTGTTGCAAAAGGGCACATCCATCTATGACAAGTGCTGTATCCCTGTCCCATATACATCCCATATGTTATTTGTTGGCTTAACACCAAGTTCTTTTCTGGGCTGAGTTCTACATTGGTATGAACTTAAGAATCAACACATAACAGAAATTGGGGGCTCGTGCGGGTTCGAATTTTTTATATCGTGTGAAATAACAATCATGGCCGATGTCAAGAACACTTTGATCACATCCCTTGTTGGGGAAAAAAGTTTGGCAGATGATGCTTGATTGAGGGGAAGACTGACATTTTAGCTTTAAAGGAATTAGAATTCGAGTGAGACATTCGACTTAAGACACTGAAGCTGAGGAAGAAAGAAAACGGAGAGAGTCTTGGATAAAAACATGATAAAATGCATGCTGATGTAGAAATTACCTAAACATGTGATAAATCATTTGATCTTTCAAGGCAGATTAAACTTGTTCCGCCATTCTCTGAACATTATTCTAAGGAGAATACGAACGAAAACAAAACTTTTGATATATTGTAAAGGATATTCTAAAAGTCACCTTCCGTGATTAAAATTGAACAAAAAGTTTGTAAAATAGCAATAAAAACACAAAAAAACGTACTCGTATTTCCGCCTTTTACGGAAACAACCGACAGTTAATGAGCAGAGGGGGTGTAACGTGGCATGACGTCATATGTGCCTGTTGCTGATGGCTTCCTCTTTGAGTTTACCTCACAACTTAACAGTGTCCACGGATTCTGAAGCAGTAAAAGATGTTCCTGATATCATTTCTGAAATGGATGTTAGACCGTATCAATACGATCGGATTTTACATCTTGCAAGACAATCTTCCAGTGAAGATGAAGAAGAAGAATCAAGCGAAACGGAGGCACTGCTTGAGGTCAAAATAAATTTTAAAATAGACCATATCATTTAACAAGAATACTATTTGTCAGCAAAATGTGATACAGTTCCAACCAGCAAACCCACCCCTATAAATATATGACCAGTCCCTAAGAACTTTAAAAAAAATGTGATTGCAGTTCCTTTTGTGTCAAATGGGTGACTGTAGGGTGTCTGGGATTTAAAAACAAAATAATTATGCTTCACACGGGGGAAAATAGAAATTATCTGCTACAAAAATTACACTGAAATTATTTTGTTGAAAAAAATTAGGATCCTAGTTCTCATTAATAACGTATCAAGTCTCCATACAAGATCCCAGCCTGGTCGAGCAGAGATAATATTCGCGACGCAGATAAGTTATTCCCCGAAAACTGGTGAATTATAAAATACTAGTCAGGACAATGTATGTTTCCCCAGTGTTTGGTTATGGAAATAGTTATGGTACTCGGTCATAGCCTTAGAATGACATCTTGTCAGCCAATGAGAATACAGAACAACTTTCACCGCACACACTACTGACAAATAGTGAGTCTGATGCCAACGTGCGTAATTGGACAAAATGGAAAACAATGAAAGCAACAAGTACTTCATGATTTGCCGTTGTATTCGGCAATGTTTCGGGTAGACTGCAGCATTTAGGGCTCCAAACCGAAGAGAACGTTATAGCGAAACATTTTCAAGCTCATGTGAAATCTCTTACTGATTTTGATAATATATATCTCATGGGTACCAGTCGAACTGCCCCAGCTACAAAATGCCCCAGCAAATTTGGTCATTCATTCTGATTTGGTCAAATTTATTTAAAAATGATTAAATATATGCCGTAAATGTTTTTGTCAACTTTGATATTATGTTCATATAAAAGTTATTAGGAAGTAATATTTCTGATAAATGTTCCATTAGTAAACTCATAACTATGTATATACTTTTATATGAAGAACTTAATATCAAAGTTGACAAAACTATGCATTTATGGCCTATATTTAATCATTGTAAATAAATTGGGGCATTCTGACTACCCCCTGGGGCAATTTGACCAAATCTGCTGGGGCAATTTGTAGCAGGGGCAATTCGACTGGCAATCGGACTTGATTTAATTTATGTTAAAAATACCACTGACAGTAAGTTGTAACAGGGAATGATTGAGTATAAATGAATCTCGTGGGTACCTCTTCCTTCGTCAGCCTAGCTTTGAGATTTCCATACCCCATGCAGAGGCGGATGCAGCTCTTTCATATGCGTCTGACTCGGAATGATGGGGTGCATTTCTTTTCACCTAAATCAATGGTCATTGAACAAACTTTCAGGAAAAAGGAAGAAATGGTGGCTATGGATCCATTGATCATGTGTGCATGTCTCTTTCATATGCGTCCGACAGGAATGATCGGAGCATTTCTCCTGCCTAAATCTGTCTCGTTAATTGGAAAACGGAAGAAATGGTGGCTCTTTCCATTGTTTGATGGTTCCGTGCATCCCCAGGCAACGGAATACACCATCGTACCATTTACAAAAACGACAGAAACAACACGATATGTATTACTGTAGCGCTTGTAATTTGGCAATATGGCGGACGCTAGTCACATATGACGTCACGAGCTGAAAGGTCCCGTTAGTTCCAGCGGAATATGCATAATGGCCGAAGCTCAGATAACAGAAACTGTTTTCGCGATAAAAACATAATAAACCCTATTTTTGAAATAAAAATTGGGGTACATGTTTCTGATGACTTTATCTTTCACCCAGCAACGTATTGCAATTGTCTAGCATTCTCCTTTAAACCCGGCCGTACAGTTTAATGTATCATGGTGTAGATGCATGTGATGTTGTGCCTGTGAAACAACATTTCCACCAGATGAATAAAAAAGGCTTGAAGCCTTGAAGAAGGAAATTCCATACATACTAACAGTGACATATTTGAAACTTTCCAACTGGCCATAGATGCAAGTCATATTGGTGGTGGAGTTTTGAACATCCTATCTGATATTTTTCAAAAGAAATTTACAAACCCTTTCCACAGCCATCATAAATCTCTACAAAAAGCACAGCCGATGTTACAATTCAGAGTATATCATGAGTATTTGTTTGAGAATCCCAGATGTTATTCCACCATTAAATAGGTCCATCTAGACGTACATAATTCGTTCATCTGAGCGACTTTAGAAGTTGTCCACTGGTCTCGAGGGGGACATAGGCTGATGTACCATCGAGGGTACATGAACCCATGGGCCCCGAAGCACCAGTGAACAACGTATTTAGCTTACCGAACACCTCAATGGTAATTTTGAACTGTTTGAAGCACGGGTATCGGATCATAGTACGGAGTACCAGACGACAAGACGGCAAGAAAGCCCATTTCAGATGCCCAATGCGTATCTGACATTAACCTCAATATACAGTTACAATTTTGAACATGTACTACCAACATCAGAGAAAAGCCAGTCAGGGGATTTGATGACACAGATCCCATTGGGCATAATAGACACAAATGTGGTGAAAAATATATGTATGGTAGACATCGGGTGTATAAGGGTCAAGTAGTCCCAGCCTCTTGGTGCCATTCGCTATTACGAAATGCGGCGTAAAACCATACTCACTCACTCATCCGCTATTCCTACAGTTGATATAACATGTAGACATACATTTTACAGGTAGTGCTACTTCAAAAATATGTCCCAGGTTGTTAATTACCTTAATAATATTTGAGAGGCAGAGATGAGTCCAGAAGAATGTAATGTCTCTCGTGATACTTGTTGATCCTTCCATGCCCCTGGAACCATCCAGTGATCACTATAGCAACAAGGCAATGCCACTGCCGACATATATAGTCATTGCAATATCCACTGTACAGAAAACCACGAAAATATAGAGTTACTGCATGTATTCAAAGGTGTAATAAATCTATTATGTACATATTTAAATGGATTCATTTATATCTACAGATGTATGCGCATCTACACTGTACATTTACATTTCATTTACATCAGTATGTACTGTAAGAGAATTAGGACATTCACTGTCAAATAACAAATTATGTACATAACATACACGAAAATTTCAAGGATTTGATAAACAATGTGCTGCCTGTAAATTCAATTCAACTTGAATACAAATCTAATTATAACATTCATCATAGTAATGAATACACTGTAATCCGGGTATGGCCTCTGTCTAAGTATGTGTAATAAAAATGTATAGCATCTTAAAATTGCAAACATTGTTAATTCTTGGAACAGTTTTGCTTCAACGCTGGTCTCAAACGCACCACCGTCTGATGTGTGAGACGTTGATTATTTGTCAAGCATCTCTTCAACCTCTGCAGCCTCACCATGTGGTATGTTCCTTGGCCGTTTTAAAACATCGAACTTTTGCGGAAGAATTCCTTTGTCAAACAAGACATCCGCCAACCGAGACACGCAGTATATGACACCGAACGTGATGACACAGATGAAGGTTCTGTAGGGGAACCTCTGACCGTCTGTCTCTGTATAGAATGGGAAGGTGATGAAGATCGGGAGGTTGATGAGAGGCTCCCCAGCCCCTATGCGGACTACAAATCCTATGATGAAGCCAACTAGAGACCCGTAGGCGTTAACGGTTTTCGAGTACATGACGCTGATAAACTGGGGGAAGAGGATGACGTACATGAGGTCGGAGGAGAGGACGAACAGACCGTAGACGCTCTTCCCCACAATGGCCAGTATGGTAGCTAGTGTTCCGGCCACAATGATAGCCAGTCTCATTACCCACATCATTTCTCGAGGAGAAGCCTGCAACGCGATTCAGTAAATGAAATCACAACATTTTGAAGAAGTCTGTTTAGATCATGTTTGGGAGTGCAGAACATGCTGTGAACTCGACCATCTTACCTACAACATCGCTCCAGATATGTGCCTTTACGTTCACTGCAGTTTTGTCATCAAAATAGTATGACGTCATTGCATTCTGACGTCATGGTCTGGATATGTACATAAATTAATCTACATTTAATAACGACTTTTGGGACATTTATGGATGCATAAACTTAAAAACGATGTAAGCATCATCTAGGAAACATTAAGACTGTTTTTGACATGAATTCGAATGTCTTAAATGATATTCTGAGTTAAGGAAACATGGATTATCAGGACGAAGATGTCGATCTGGAGACAGTTGAAACTAATTTAAAAGACTATAGAGACTGCCATCAACCTAAAGCAACGAAAGCACATGACCAAAAGGGTGTTAAAATGTTCCAAGGTATTGTAACGCTGTGACGTCAATTTTCTAAATTTCTATGTGGTTAACGTTAAGTGAAAAGTCAACTCTCAATTGTAAATATGTTCCAATATATATATCAAACGGATATATGGAAATGTAGTTTATTATCGAGACCTTGTTTGCTTGGCCAAGCTGTATTTCGATAACATTCAACGAAACCTTCTGGGGTCCAAGGGAGATAACTTCAGATTATATTTGTTTTTCAATCAGCTGTTTAATGGCTTACTTACATGTGTACACACACAAATGTCAAAGCTTAGTTTGCGTACCGGTAGATGGATAAAATAACTGAGAAATATTGAGAGGTTCTATTTCAGCACATGAACTTGGAAACTTGCAGTCTTTTTTATCGTTTCTCTTATTACAGATCAACTATATATATATATATATATATATATATATATATATATAACACAAACACGTAAACCAACACCAACAAAATTTAAATATATTTTTACAAGTAATGAAAAATGGCAAAATATCCAATGAAGTTTGAGTGAGGTGGGTACAATTTATTTGGTTAATCAAAGGAAAATTAGGACACCCAGGATAACACAAGCGAGTACATAACTCAATGACCCCAAAAGTTTTATCTGTAGCTCTGGTCACGAATGTCACAGCACGTCAACCGAGAGTACAACATGAAGAGTACATTTTGTCCAAAACTTTCCTGGCGGAGAATTCACTCTTCAGAAATTTGTTCTAGTTGAATAACGGTAACTGCGGAGTCTTCTCAAACACCTTGTTATCGATATGGTCATTATACCAAGGGTATTAGAAAACTCCGCAGTTGCCATTATTCATTCGGAACACACCATAGAAAGGGACTAATTTAAGCATACATACGCCCCTTAATACTGGTACAACTTAATATGTCTCTTACCTCACTATTACTTGAAGGCAATATTGTGGCCTATATTATATATATTGGGGCATATGCACTCACTTTAGCTTCCTATTGATGCAATAAAAGACTTATTATCCCTTACGACTTGCCTGAAATCTATAATTGAAACAGCTTCCAGACAGAGAACACATGCCACATATGGAATGGAAACAATTGCTCCGTACATCGAAAACTTTCGCATGCAGTGTTGTCGGTGTTTGCCGGACTGGTTTCAATGACAAGTTGTGCTGAGGACATTCGTAAAGAGCGCTCCAAGGGATATAACTCTATGGGGTTCGCTTAAAAAGTTCAGCGTGTAGAGGACGTGAGAGTCGATTTAATGCAACGTTGCATTAATTCATTCCAACTTTTTCATTTTAATATTGTAATGTAAACACGTATTTATGTATTGGTTTTAATAAATTATATGTTCGCCCCCCTGGGGGCTGATAGTTACTATTTTTGAGAAAAATGCATTATTTATTTTTAGAGAAGTGAAGTGTCATATACCGGTAGTGCCTTTAAACTGACGGGTTTCGGCCCTAGAAGTTTTAACTGGGGAGAGTAACTGTTTTTAACTTTTCAAATTATAGAACTATACATATCCAAATAACATCCTGGTATTCATTCATACTTTGCATTGCCGTTATTCAGCTTCAGTCTAATGGTATGATATTTAGAGTACCATCCACGTCAATGTTAAAGCTTACCCTAGTGCGAATGAGAGTCTTGTAGATATTCTTGGTGAAGACTGACGAGGTGACGAGAACAGTAGAGTCTGTAGAGGACATGACTGCAGCGGAGACGGCACCCAGACCAACGACGGCGACGGGGGTGGGGCACAGATACTGGAGAGACAGGGGAAGGATCATTCCCATCTGGCTTGGGGGGATCGGGACTTCTCCAGTGTACGACGTAGCGTTCCAATCTGTACCATCATCAGGATATCGAGGTATTAAAGAATTCATTAGGAGATGCTAACCTCAAGATCCCATTCTCTTAACCGTGTCGTAGTTCAAGAAAAGCGGTGTGACCTCTATGGTATTTCTGGTCTGAAGTAACATCTGCAGTTTATCCACGGTGGAGGAGGTAACGTTATGGCAATGAGTTGCATGTATATCAGTTAAATTCGTCACAGATTAGAAAATACTCGAAATAACTGCTTACCAGCTGCTGCTCCAGCGACGCCGATAATTGCCGGTGGAACCGACAGCAGCAGGCAGAAGATGCCGGCAATCATGGTGGACGACCTAGCCTGCTCGGGGGGTTCGACAGGCAAGTGCCCGCTGATATAGCTCCTGAAATAAACATTGACGTTCATAATTTGATTTTCATATTAAAATTGTTCGCTTTGAACTTCTGGTCAAGGCAGTAAAATACTTTCAAAAGAGGGGACGATCCCTTCTGTTTCTATCATGGAACCCTCGGTATGTTTGGTTTTATGCGTCACGTTTGATATAATACCAAGAGTCGGAGGTTGCATAAAACCTGTGTATATCCCAAGTAATACTGCTGCAATGGATTTCCCTAGTCGACAATTATCAAAGAGTGAGTGAGTGAGTATGGTTTTGAGCCGCTTTCAGCAATACTCCAGCAATATCACGGCGGTGGACATCGGAGATGGGTTTCACACATTGTATAAATGTGGGGAATCGCACCCAGGTCTTCAGCGTGACAAGCGGACGCATAAAGACGTTCGAATATTTGCCCACGCGCCGATCTTTAGCACATCATACGCAAGCATAAGTCATCGCAAATTACCTCCCTTAGCTCTCTACCTACAAAAATATGGTGACCTCCATGAACAAGTCTTCAGCGCGCACAATTAATCATATTACTGAAAGGCAAAATAAACGTTATATTGGAAATGACATTTAAGTATCAATGGAGTATTTGAACCTATTTTGTTTTAAATACCCCGGAAGTCAAGTTTGAAGAAAACATGAATCGTGGTCGTATAGCCTGTATTGCCCAATAAAGTATTGTTTGAGATTGAGGTTTGAAAAATTATTGTTCGTGGAAAGGGAAAAGTTCGCACAAACACAACATTGAAATCGAGATAAACGTGCATCATGCATGCATTCGGGCATACACGTCGTCATATGAGCGAATCATGCATGCATTCGGGCATAAACTGCCGGCTTGAATGACAATCGTTTTCTGAACACAGCAGCTATGGCTTGGTTGTGTGTGTTTGGTGTTTTTATGGTGGTGGGTGAAAGAGAAATCCACGTGTATCAGGATTTATTATCTCCCTTTAAAATATATTATTTTATTTAGATCACATGCACCAATCAGATGTTAACATACTGAAATGAAGGTGAAATAGAAGGATTTTAGTTTGAGGAAAATTGTATGTCTGTTTTTTCACAAATAATACATAAAACGTCAGGGCAAAGACTATAATTGTCACGTGACTAGTAAAGTCACGACAGCACCCACACAAGGGAGACCAACAGCGTCTCAGTGCGAGTCAATTAATAAAATGAATGAAATTAATCTGGGGTTTTTCTCAGACCTGCCACGTTGTACCTCCTAGGACGATGAGACAGTAGACGTCAATGAAAATTCCTATCTGTCCAGGAGTTATCTCCCCTTGCCATGTGTCTTGAATACTGGTGAGGTCAACCGCCGGATGCATCAGGGCGAATGGAGCAGCTATTGCCTGTCAGAAAATACCAGGGATTGTTCAGGTCGTATACAGGGATACTGTACTTTGCATGCAGTGAACCTGTAATGTATTGGAGAAATGTGACACATGGAGGGTTGTCGGTGGACCATACAAAATGTATTCTATTTGTTCCGAATCACAGACAAACGCCAGGAGACAAGGTGTGTTTGGGGCCTATTCGTTTAGTGTACGCCCTTGTTAATGAAGAATGGATAGCTGAGATATATTCTAAATATGTATTAAAGGGCAATGTTGATAACGTTATAACTGCCAGTGCCACAATGCTAATGTAAGGTTAAAGAGTGAGTGAGTTTTGTTTTACGCCGCACTCAGCAATATTCCAGCTATATGGCGGCGGTCTGTAAATAATCGAGTCTGGACCAGACAATCCATTAGCATCGATCTGCGCAACCGGGAACCGATGACATGTGTCAACCAAGTCAGCGAGCCTGACCACCCGATCCCGTTAGTCGCCTCTTACGACAAGCATGGGTTACTGAAGATCAATATTCTAACCAGGATCTTCACGGGTCTTCAGGTCAAACAGTGACAGCATGAGCATCGATCTACGCAATTGGGATACGATGACATGTGTCAACCAAGTCAGCGAGCCTGACCACCCGATCCCGGATTGACGAAGGGACAAGGCCGTATGCCTAAGAGATATATATTCTGCCGTCTGTGTAAGTTTTGCCATGCCGGCTGATGACATAATATCACACGAATTCTGTATTATATACTCATGCCAATAATGGTTGTCAGCCCCCTCCCCACCCCAACTCCACACACTCCTCACACCCCCACCCCACACCCCCTCTCCAATTAAAAAAAATTGAAGGGGGTGACAACCATTATTGGCATGAGTATATTATATGTTAGTTACGACACAGAGTTAACGTAGGAACAGACAGACACTATATGTGCATGAAGCTATTACAGACACACGGTGTGTGGTTTACGCATATGATTATGCAGTGGTACGTTTTAGGAAGATAAGCACCTCTTACTGTGTGCTTGGTTGTTAGTTGTTTAACGCCGCCCTGTAAATAACCTAGTCTGGACCAGTCAATCCAGTGACTGACCCCAAGCTACCATGAGCATCGATCTACGCGGTTAGCATACGATGACGTGCATCAACCAAGTCCGTGAGCCAAACCACAACTTCCCATTAGCTGTACGACTCTTATGACAAGCATGGGTTGCTGAAGATTAATTCTAACCCGGCTCTTCATGGGTTATAAATGCGTGATTGATCCTTCTTTGACATGATACCCGTGAAGATCAGGGTTAGAACTGATCTTCAGCAACCCATGCTTGTCGTAAGAGGCGACTAACGGAATGGGGTGGCCAGGCTCGGTGACTTGATTGACACATGTCATCGTATCCCAACTGCGTCATCGTATCCTAATTGCGTAGATCGATGTTCATGCCGTAGATCACGGGAATGTCTGCTCCAGACTCGATTACTTACAGACCGCCGCCATATAGTTGGAATATTGCTGAGTGCGGCGTAAAACAAAACTCACTCATTAACTCACTCCCCTCGTCACTCACCAGACCCACGGCCAGGCAGATGAGCTGAACAACGTCCGTCCAAGCGACTGACCAGAGTCCACCCAGGAAGGTGTACAGGACGGCGATGACTGCAGACATGACGATGGACAGCGTCTTGTCCATGTCCAGGATGATATGTACGGTGGATCCTGTTCGAGAGATGGCGAACTACCAAGGCCCCACAAAGTGCAAAGTAACACAGGCTTAGTAATGAACACCGTCGAGTTGAGATATTATAAGTTGTTCACTGGTCACGAGGGGGGCATGGGTTGATGTACCCTCGATATTTGTTTATGTTCCCTTACCGAACACCTTAATGTTAATTTTGAATTGTTTGAAGCACTGGTACAAATCTTTTTGTAGCCATCGCTAGATTTTGCTGACAAGAAAAACAGATTTAGAGTTATCTCCCTTCCATCAATTTGCATTTGCAAAACATCGGTAATTTCCGTACATCATACGTAATTCAATGTTATTCGAGATAAAGAATTACTACCATGAAGTACCAAATGAGTTGCCATTGACAGCGGGGTACATTGAAATGTTACTCGCTTGTAAGCGGGGTACATTGAAAATAATAGAAGAGCGCTCAGCCAATCAGAAAGCGACATTTATGTGTGAGGTAAGATAAATACCGATATTTAGGCACAAGTGTCGTAAACATGGTATGATTTCGGAACTGATAGGATATCCTCGTTTTATTTATTTATTATATTATATTACCGAAGTCATCAAACTAAGGAAAATAAACCCAAATCTACTTTCAAACATAGGATGGCTACCCGCCGTCGCAGCATGTAGAACGCAACGTTACAGAAGAAACGTGACGTCATTGCATAGTCATTCGCCATGACAAAGTGATATTTCGCCCTATGCATCATGTGAAAAATATGAACCCCGATATTTCGCCCTTGTAGGTAATAAATAATAATAACAATAGGCTGGCTTAGCGATACAACTGTCTTAACCCATTTATGCATAGGGCCTTAGATATGATCAGATTTTGCGAGCTGGTTTCTTTTGGCAAGCAATGAAAGGAATGAGGTGTCATTTTGCAGTAAATGATTTTTTCCATACTTGTTTTGCACTGCAAAAGTGTGTCCAATAAATGATGTTTTATAAAGAATGCGCATGAAATGTTCAGTTTTCAATTTGTTAATAAACATAGTTTCATATAAAAGCCAGTTTGGTTTTAAACGATGAAAGCTTTCAAATGAAAACAGTCAATTCTAAGATTAAAGAGGTTGATGTCCCCCACCTAAGCCAAATATATTACCAATTTAAGTTCACTCATCTGCATATTGTCCCATTTTTGGGGCGGTACTTTGGCGGAAAATTGAGTTTGGAAAAAAAGCAAACCATTTTCATTTTATTTTTCTATTTGAACAACGAAAGTTTTAAACACAATCTAATGAACTTACATAGTTAAAATAGGGACCAATAAAAAAAATCATCTTACCTCACACTTCGCCGAATTGGCAGGGGACCTGCCTTACCACAGAAAGTGGCCATGCTTAAAGAACTTAAACTCTACAAGTAATGTAAATGGTTCAACAACTAAACAATTTACTCAGCTTCATTCATGTCTATTCTGCAAGTTTCTATCTTCAACAATAGGAGACAAATGCTTTTTTGAAGTACCCGTCCCAAAAAGGGACGATATGCATAAATGGGTTAAGCTTATGTTTAAGTTAGGAGTTACTGTCGATCACTTTAGGCAATATCCTATTATGCCTTGGGACCAGTTATTGTTTGTAAAATGCTAGACTGTTTGTGTCATACCTCTACTAAAACATCCGCTTCCTAATATGTTTGACTTACCTAGGGCCGAGAGAATGGCTGCCGCCCAAAAGAGATCCGCAAGGAACTGGGGGATGCACATGAGTGCACCGACACGTGTGCCGTATCTGTCCTGGAAGGGGTCGAACATGGTCACGTAGTTGGCACGTCTCATCTTTGGGCAAAAGAAGTAGCCACCTACAACGATACCATTCGTCACCACTCGCCCCTTTCCGTAACTTCAAAGTAGACTCGTCCCCTTCTCGATGCTTGATATGTGCGAAAATGCGACAAACCAATCAGAACGCGCGTAATGACATTCGTCACCATTCGCCCATCGTAACTTCCAAGAACACTCACCCCTCTCGATGAAAATGCGACAAACCAATAAGTACGCGCGCAATGATTGTGAGCTTTGATAAAAATAATCCCGAGAACTTCAATTGATTATGGTATTATGTGATTGTTTTTAAAATCATGAAAAATATGTATCGTCACACCGAGAGTACAATGAACATAACTAACAGAATCGTGTTGCCTTGTGTGAAGTTTTTAATAAGGTGAGGTGCGGTGAAATTGGGTTTAACGTCGTGCTTGAGAATATTTCGCTCATATGACGCCGTGCAGGCGTGTGTATGTGTATGTGCGGCTGCTTGTACTAGCCCAGACTGAAGCTGGTTTTATAGTGCTAGCCCACTGAGATACAATGCCAAGTACCATATTTTAACGTCTTTTGGTATGACGCGGTCGGGGATCGAACCCGCGACCTTCCGCTCTCCGGGCGGACGCTCTTCACCACCACACTACACCACGGGAGGCCATCCCACTTCCACTTTTACCCACTTCACTCCCACTTCTACTACCTTACCTACTCTTACTTTACTCTACCTACTCACTCTCTTACCTACTCTCACTCCACCTACTCCCACTTCACTCTACTTCTTACCTACTTACTCACTTACTCTTCTACTCTACTTCACTCACTACTCTTCACTTCACTCCCTCTACTCCCACTTCACTTTTACTCTACTTCACTCTTACCACTTACCTACCCCACTTTAATTTTACCTACTCACTCCCACCTAATATTTCACTTCACTTCTTACACTTCTACTTACCTCACTTCACTTTACTCCACTACTTACTCTTTACTTTAATTTTTCTTAATTTTCACTACTCTACTCTTACTTACTCCACTCACTAATTCTACTTCACTTACTCTCCACTTCACTTCACTTCTTACTTCACTTACTTACTTTTACCTACTTCACTCTTACCTCTCACTTCCACTCTTACACTACCTTACTCATCACTCTACTCTACTCTACTTACTTACTTCCTACTTCACTTCACTTACTACTTACCTACTTCTACACTAACTTTTACTCCACTTCAATTCCCCACTCTACTCCACTTCATTTTTACCCCACCTTCACTTTCATACTTACCTACTTACTCACTCACTTCTACTTCCACTTCACTCACTACTTTTCTTAACTTTACTCTACTTAATTTCTACTTACACCATCTCACTTTTACTTCACCACTTACTTCTTACCCACTTTACTCCACTTCTACTTACTTACTCTACTCTTAATACTTACCCACTTACTCACATAATTTTTTCACTCTACTTTACCCCACTTAATTTCCCTACTCACTTCACTACTTTTACTCCACTACTTCTACTTACTTACCACAACTTACTCTTACTTACATACTTACTTACTCTTACTTACACTACTTATTTCTTACCTACTAACTCTTACTTCACTTTTAATTTACACTTACCTACTTTAACTTTTACTTTCACTCTTACTCACTTTTAATTTAATTTCACTTACATACTACTTCTTACCTACTTCACCCACCTTACTTCACTTACTTCCTAACTCCATTTTTTACTCTTACATCTACTCTACTTTACTCTTCCACTTTTACTCTACTTACTTACACTTACTTACTTTACTTACTCTACTTCACTTACTTCTACCTCTTACTTCTTACTTCTTACTACTCTACTTCTTTTACTTACTCTTACTTTTCCCTTACTTACTTTACTCTTTTCTTACTTACTCACTTACATTTACACTTTTATTCTACTTACTTCACTTTAATTTCTACTTACTTTATTTCACTTACTCTACTTCATTACTTCTTACTTTTACTCTACATACTTCTATTTCTTTTTTTCTACTTCTACTTCACTTACTTAATTTACATTTTATTTCATTGTTTAATTTTACTTTTAACTCATTTCACACTTACATTTCTACTTACTTACTTTCTTTTACTTACTTACTTCTTACTTACTTCTTACTTACTTCTTACTTTTTAATACTTTTACTTACTTCTTTACTTGCCTTTCTTACTTTACTTACTTTTGCTTACTCTTACTTCATTTCTACTTTGCTACTTACTTACTCTACTTACTTCTACTTTCATTTCTACTTACTTTCTACCTTACTTACTACTCTTACTCCCTACTTTACTCTTACTCTACTTACTTTATTTTACCCTTACTCTCTTTTACTTTACTCTCACTTGCTCTACTTACTCTACTTCACCGCACTCTACTACTCCACTCTGCTTGCTTACTTGCACTTGCACTCTTACACACTCGCACTTACTCACACTAATTTCACTTACTCTTTACTTCTTACTCTTACTCTTGCTTACTCTACTCTTCTTTACTTACTTACTTCACTCTACATACTCCCATTTCTACTCTAATTTCTTACTCCCACTCTACTTCTACCTCTACTCCCACTTACTTCACTCCACTGCCACTTCACTCTTACTTTACCTTACCTTACTCTACTCTTACTTCAATTTCACATCTCACTACCTACCTACTTCACCCAACCCCACTTCCACCTTTACTTTCACTCTTTAATTTCACTTAACACTCTAACTTTACTCTAATTTTACCCTACTTCCCCACTCATTAATTTCCACCACTCTTACCACTTTTACACCACTTACATATCTACTCCACTCAACCTACTCTTCAATTTCCCATCACTTTACCTAATTTCTACTTCACCTACCTCTACTTCCCCACCCACTCCCCACCTACTCCCCACTCCACTCTTCACTTCACTACCCCACTCTTTACCCCACCTACCTTACTCCACCCCACTTTTCCACTTTACTCTTTACTCCACTTCCACTCCCACCCCACACCACCCCACCACCTCACACTCACTCTCACACTCACCCCACCTCTCACTTCACTTACCAATTCTAATTCCCCACTCACTCACTTCCACTCCACCTACCTACCCACCACTTCCACCTACCTACTCTCCCCACTCTCACACATCTACCTGTTCCACTTCCACCTACCCTTACTTACCTCCCCACTTCATTTCACTTCACTCTACTCACTCTTTACTCTCAATCTCACACCTCTACTCTACTTTACTCTACACTTTACTCTTCACTTCACTTCTTACCTTAATTTCTTACTTACTACCCTACTTTTACTCTACTTCACTACTCTACTTCCTTTACTTCACTTCTACTTCCCACTCTAACCTCTACTCAATTTACTTCTACTTTACTTCTCTACTCTACTTCTATTTCTACTTTTGCTTACTTACTTTCTTACTGTGATTCTTAAAGGCACAATGTCACATATTTGTCACATAAGTTGCGTTATGTGATATTCGTAAAGAGCGCTCCAAGGGGTTCGCTTGAAATAATGTTCGGTCGGTAGAGGGCGCTAAAGCCGATTTAACGCAACGTTGCATTAATTCATTCGAACTTTATTATTTAATATTGTAATCTGAATACATAATTTTGGGGGAATAAGTTATGTGTTAGATTCCGTGAGGGCTGATAGCCTTTTTAGAGAAATGTGGTGTGACACCGTGCCTTTAAATAGCAGTTAACATAGTACCCATACTTACTGATGAACAGAGAGGCAGAATAGCCGAATGGACCTTGAGTCCACGCTAAGCCCTGGAGTGACATTATCTCAGCAGTGCCGTTGATGAACCCGCCTCCTACCCATGTGGCTGAAGAAATACACGGAAAACTTATCGATACAGGGTAATATTGATATTCCCACCATAGCCCTGTAACTAGTCATGTGCCGACTATATCGAGTGACACATCACCATCTCTTACCTGTACTGTCTTACCTGTACTGTATTGCCTGCACTGTCTTGCCTGTACTGTCTTACCTGTACTGTCTTGCCTGTACTGTCTTACCTGTACTGTCTTGCCTGCACTGTATTGCCTGTACTGTCCTACCTGTACTGTCTTGCCTGTACTGTCTTACCTGGACTGTCTTGCCTGCACTGTATTGCCTGTACTGTCTTGCCTGTACTGTCTTGCCTGTACTGTATTGCCTGTACTGTCTTACCTGTACTGTCTTACCTGTACTGTCTTACATGTACTGTCTTACCTGTACTGTCTTGCCTGTACTGTCTTGCATGTACTGTCTTGCCTGTACTGTCTTGCCTGTACTGTCTTACCTGTACTGTCTTACCTGTACTGTCTTACCTGTACTCTTTACCTGTACCGTCTTACCTGTACTGTCTTACCTGTACTGTCTTACCTGTACTGTCTTACATGAACTGTCTTGCCTGTAACTGTCTTGCCTGTACTGTCTCTTGCCTGTACTGTCTTGCCCTCTACTGTCTTGCCTCTACTGTCTTACCTGTACCTGTCCTACCTGTACTGTCTTGCCTGTGCTGTCTTGCCTGTACTGTCTTGCCTGTACTGTCTTACCTGTACTGTCTTACCTGTACTGTCTTGCCTCTACTGCCTTACCTGTACTGTCCTACCTGTACTGTCTTACCTGTGCTCTTACCTGTACCGTCTTGCTTGTACTGTCTTACCTGTACTGTCTTACCTGTACTGTCTTGCCTGTACTGTCTTGCCTGTACTGTCTTGCCTGTACTGTCTTTGAACTGTCTTGCCTGTACTGTCTTGCCTGTACTGTCTTACCTGTACTGTCTTGCCTGTACTGTCTTACCTGTACTGTCTTGCCTGTACTGTCTTGCCTGTACTGTCTTGCCTGTACTGTCTTGCCTGTACTGTCTTGCCTGTACTGTCTTGCCTCTACTGTCTTACCTGTACTGTCCTACCTGTACTGTCTTACCTGTACTCTTTTACCTGTACCGTCTTGCTTGTACTGTCTTACCTGTACTGTCTTACATGAACTGTCTTGCCTGTACTGTCTTGCCTGTACTGTCTTGCCTGTACTGTCTTGCCTCTACTGTCTTACCTGTACTGTCCTACCTGTACTGTCTTGCCTGTACTGTCTTGCCTGTACTGTCTTGCCTGTACTGTCTTACATGAACTGTCTTGCCTGTACTGTCTTGCCTGTACTGTCTTGCCTGTACTGTCTTGCCTGTACTGTCTTGCATGTACTGTCTTGCCTGTACTGTCTTGCCTGTACTGTCTTATCTGTACTGTCCTACCTGTACTGTCTTGCCTGTACTGTCTTGCCCGTACTGTCTTGCCTGTACTGTCTTGCCTGTACTGTCTTGCATGTACTGTCTTGCATGTACTGTCTTGCCTGTACTGTCTTGCCTCTACTGTCTTACCTGTACTGTCCTACCTGTACTGTCTTGCCTGTACTGTCTTGCCTCTACTGTCTTACCTGTACTCTTTTACCTGTACCGTCTTGCTTGTACTGTCTTACCTGTACTGTCTTACCTGTACTGTCTTACATGAACTGTCTTGCCTGTACTGTCTTGCCTGTACTGTCTTGCCTCTACTGTCTGCATGTACTGTCTCACCTGTTCTGTCTTACCTGTACTGTCTTGCCTGTACTGTCTTGCCTGTACTGTCATACCTGTACTGTCTTGCCTGTACTGTCTTGCCTGTACTGTCTTACATGTACTGTCTTGCCTGTACTGTCTTGCCTGTACTGTCTTGCCTGTACTGTCTTGCCTGTACTGTCTTGCCTGTACTGTCTTACCTGTACTGTCTTGCCTGTACTGTCTTACCTGTACTGTCTTGCCTGTACTGTCTTGCCTGTACTGTCTTGCCTGTACTGTCTTGCCTGTACTGTCTTGCCTGTACTGTCTTGCCTGTACTGTCTTGCCTGTACTGTCTTACCTGTACTCCTCTCATGCCTGTAACTGTCTTGCCTGTACTGTCTTGCCTGTACTGTCTTACCTGTACTGTCTTGCCTGTACTGTCTTGCCTGTACTGTCTTACCTGTACTGTCTTGCCTGTACTGTCTTACCTGTACTGTCTTGCCTGTACTGTCTTACCTGTACTCTCTTGCCTGTACTGTCTTGCCTGTTCTGTTTTGCCTGTACTGTCTTGCCTGTACTGTCTTACCTGTACTGTCTTGCCTGTACTGTCTTACCTGTACTCTCATGCCTGTACTGTCTTGCCTGTTCTGTCTTGCCTGTACTGTCTTACTCCTACCTCATGTCTGTACCTCACTCATGCCTGTACTCCTCTTACCTTGCTCTGTACTGCCTTGCCTGTACTGTCTTACCTGTACTCTCTTGCCTGTACTGTCTTACCTGTACAAATCAACACGAGACAGCTGGTAAGTTAACGTAACAGTAGCCGAATGAGTTAAATAGCAAGGTTGTTGTATTTCAAAGAGTGGCGGTACCAGGTATATGCATGTACACAATCGAATCACAAACACATCGTTATACTTCACCATGAGTGAGTGAGTTTAGTTTTACGCCGCCTTTAGCAATATTCCAGTAATATCACGGCAGGGGACACCAGAAATGGGCTTCACACATTGTACTAATGTGGGGAATCGAACCCGTAGTCTGTCTTACAGTCCCTGAACGACATTATTTTCCCTACTGCCTAGCCCTCTCTGCAATGCTAAAGCCCTAAATGAAGCAAGTCTAGATTTCCTCAGGTTCTGAATCTGTCGAAACCGGGTCTTCGGCGTGCAGAACGAACGCATTACCCACTAGACTATCCCACCGCCCAATATACTTCATAGGACATTTTAGGACTTATTCAAAGCATAGCGGGTCATAAGCCTGCAAGCAAGCACAGCTAAGGTCGCCTTGAAGCAGATCATGGGGACACCTGTCCCAGTTGACCAGTAAAGATCCGGGTTAGAATTGATCTTCTGCAAATCATGCTGGTTGTAAGAGGCGACTAACGGGATGGGGTGGCCAGGCTCACAAACTTGGTTGACATATGTCATCCTATCCCGTTGCGTGGAACGACGCTCATGATGTTGATCACTGGATTGTATTGTCAAACAACAAAAACAACCTTTCCCGGCAGCTTCCGCAGAGACACGGGGTTATGTGACAACAACACCTGACGAGGGAATCTTACCTGTGATAGTGAACAGGGACACAACGGTGCCCATCTTTCTGTCTGCCAGGAAGATCTCTGTTAGACTCTTTGACTTGCTGCTCTTCCTTCCGGCGTAGATGCCAATGACGAGGATGAGAATATAGAACACCAGGACAGAGATTAACCCAGCAATGTTGACAGCCATGATGCACAATCACTCTCACTGCGAAAAACCTGAATGCCTTAAATCACACCTTGTGGCTGTATAATGGAGAAACCATTCCAGAAATGAGTGTTCGGTCTCGTTCAGTAAAGCCGTATCTGGTGTTTCAGCTGAAGTCATGTGCTTTGGCAGAGCACGTGACTGTACAGCTCCGGCCCGTGTGCTGGTCAAACCCATATGATTCAAGGTCTAAATGCACATAGCAAATTCTCCACATGTCAGCTTTTGACCGTATCTAATTGACGCCTGACTTACCATTTCAGCACGCTTACATAAATGCTCAAGAAGGTCAGCAGTGTGCGGCATCATGACATATCATAGGTGTCATGGGTTCAAACCCGGACTGTGCCTTGGTTAAATTGTCAACACATACTCTCCGTTTGTTTCTCCCAACTTTAAACTACTCTATCACCATTCCCTTCCTCCCTGATTAATTTAACGTATATGGAATAACTTACCTGAATTAATATGACCTCGACCTTGATATGTTGTTTGACATTCGATAAAGTGGTACCTTGACACGATACAATTATGTGTGAATTAGATTTTTTACGAATCCAGACGTACATACGACGAAGCCTAAAGAAGACTAGTACGGTCACGTTTTGTAAGTTGGAAGTGTCTACGAATGACAAAACTAGGCTACCCCACCGCCCCAAATACTATCAAATAACGGTGACAAGGTGTATCCTGCCCATTGGTGGCAAACCGCCTCCGTGGAGTATTGGTAAAAGCGTCCGCCCGGAGAGCGGCAGGTCAGGTTTCGATCCGCACTATAAAACCAGCTTAAGTCTGGGCTAGTAGAAGCAGCCACACATACACACACATGCACGTCGTAATATGAGCGAAATATTCTTAGGTGCGACGTTAAACTCCATTTCACCTCACCTCACCTCACCATCGGTGGCATATGTGAAAAAACAGGTACAAAGGCAAGTCAATTGTGCACGTAAAAACCCCTAGAATATACATGGATAATGCAATGACACGAAACATATTTTCGATCAGTGATGCGTTAAACTGGGACTTGCTCATGTCTTAAAAAATGTTTTTAAAACCTTTATTTGAAGCTGCCTTTAAATGGAGTTGTAACTCTGATGAAACGCCTTTTGAAAGAAAGTTGGACATGACCTCCATCATAGAAATGGATATTGTGTCAGTCTAAAGCTTACTTTTCTGTTTTGACTCATCTGACCAAAAAGTGATGTGATATTATCACACTAATATTTGTTTAATTATACGAGGCTATACATTCACTTAGAAAATGCATATTTGGTAAATGAATTGATCGTAATCTCACAGTCATTTTAAAACTAGTGCCTCGTCTAAGCACTACGAATAGTAGACTGGACAACTGTGCATACGCAGAAACGCAGCAGACAGTGAGGTCCAGTTTGGTTTCTAACATTCCATTTGGACGTCAGGGTATACATCTGCTGAAAATGTCAAGTCTGGTGAAAAAGCGGGAAACGTGCAATCATAAGCGTTGGAGATGTTTCAGGGAAAGTTCGTCACAGGTTTCAGGAGACCCTTGCAGCTCTTTAATTTGTCCCATTCAGATGAAAATACGCTCAAATTGTCCGTCGCTGCTATACTTGCGGTCTTAATATACTACCCATCAAAAGTTCATACTCACTTAAAGCACTAGCTATGTTTTATGTACATATACTACAAACAAAAAGTATGGGAACACCCTAAAATTTGATAGTTATATGTAAACTTGAGGTGGTGGTGAGATCATTGATACCCTCAGGTAAATGCAACTGTTTGTGTGCTTAGTGGGCACTTTAAACGACATGTTGGAACATGCAGTGAAGCAACTGATTCAATATTCGTTGAGTTTGAGTGAAATGAAACATTGTTCAAAAACAGCGAAAAACAAGGGTGCTGAAACACACCAGCACCATGTTTGATTCAAACGCCCAAACTCAACAGCCTAGTGCATGTGGAAGACAGACTGGCTACATAATTACACCAGGAGCAATTATTTGTTTGTTACTTTGCTATTTACGAAACACTCCAGCTATATAAACTCTGTCAAAAAAGAAACGCAACCCCTGTCCTCAGATATGAAAAATTCGTTTGAATGAAGTTATTGCTTCCAAACTAAATTTTATTCGAATGTATTGAAATGATACACGTAATTAATGAAGATTACCATCCAAACAACTGCATTTGTACGCATAAGTGTATTTTATTGCTTATTCCGTCACAACGCATGAAATGACCCTCATGGTGACTTCGCACAAAAAAAACACATGCAAATCATGAAAATGGCAGTTAATGTAGGGTGTATAAAAGCCCATGTGCTTCCGTATTATATTCATTCATTTGTCGCCGAAAAGCTGTGTTAAAATGCCACGATTGAGTGCTGCCGACCGAAATATCGCCATTGGTCGTGTTAAAGCCGGAGAAAGTTTTGGAAATGTTGCACGGCACCTAAATGTTCACAAAACAACGATATCCCGACTTTGGAGCCGCTACAACAACTTCAATTTGACCAACGATCGCCCGAGAAGTGGAAGGCCAAGAATCACGACCCCCCTTCAAGATCGGTACATCCGGGTCCATCACCTGCGTAATCGGCATGCCCTACCAACCGTGACTGCCACACAAATACCAGGTTTGAGGAGAGTGTCAGCTCAAACGATTAGGAACCGTCTGAAAGAAGCGGGTTTACGTGCCTGTAGACCAGTTGTTGGACCTGTACTACGCCCCCTACATCGACGCCGACGACTCAGGTGGTGCAACAACGTAAGGATACGGACTTTACAAAACTGGAGGCGAATCTGGTTTCTGATGAATCACGTTTTCTTTTGCAACGTCACGACGGAAGACAGCGTCTGTATAGGAGACGTCATAAACGTTTTGCGCCCATCTGCGTCCGACAGGTGGACAGATTTGGCGGAGAAAGCGTCATGGTTTGGGGAACCATCTCATACAACCAGAAATCAGACTTGGTGATCGTTCCAGGGAACCTGACAGCCCAACGTTACATCAACCACGTGTTAGAGCTTCACCTTCTCCCGATTATTGACCAACAGACACAGTTTTCAACGGGACAACGCCCGGCCTCATACTGCACGTGCAACAATGAACTTTCTGCAGAATTCCAACGTCAATGTCTTGCCATGACCCTCTAAATCACCAGACCTCAACCCTATTGAACACCTGTGGGATACTCTGGATCGACGCGTACGTCAACGTCAGCCGCCGCCACAGACGCTGCAACAGCTCGCCGTTGCACTGCAGGAGGAGTGGAGAGCCATTCCCCAGGAAAGAATCCGGCGTCTTATCCGTTCTTGTCCAAGGAGATGCCGTGCAGTGATTGCAGCGCGTGGTGCTCATACGAGATACTGAGAAAGACGCCCCCCCTGGTGACAAACTGGTGTCTGTGAGATGACTTTTGAAATGACAATTGTAAACATGCCCATCTGGGTTATTATTCTGCCAAATTTCAGACTTCTGTCTTAAATAATAAAAATGCCGTGTCGTCCTAAAACTTCAGATCAAAATCTCTAAAATACAGGGGTTGCGTTTCTTTTTTTGACAGAGTTTATATGACAACGGTCTGTGAAAAATCGAGCCTTGACTCGACGATTTAGTGGATGAAGGTTTTAATGTCAAGTAAAGGCCTGAAGGCTGTCGGTCTCTTACTGTGTAATCTGGGACGTGGTATGCGTTGCCTGCTTAACAGGCGGGGTTACATTCACTGATGACTTTGTCAATGTCGTACATAATGGGGACACAACGTAAGTTCGGATCAGTAGGTGACACAAGGTGTTCGTTCGAACCCTGTTATATGTTGCTTAAAGAAGAATATGAACGAAAACAAAACTTTTGATATATTGTACAGGATATTCTAAAAGTCACCTTCCGTGATTAAAAACTTTGTAAAATAGCAATAAAAACATAAAAAACGTACTCGTATTTCCGCCTATTACGGAAACACCCGACAGTTAATGAGCAGCTAACATGACGTAGTACGTGCCTGTTGCTGATGGCTTCCTCTTTGATTTTACCTCACAACTTAACAGTGTCCATGGATTCTGAAGCAGTAAAAGATGTTCCTGATGTCATTTCTGAAATGGATGTTAGACCGTATCAATACGATCCGATTTTACATCTTGCAAGACAATCTTCCAGTGAAGATGAAGAAGACGAATCAAGCGAAACGGAGGCACCGCTTGAGGTCAAAATAAATTTAGAAATAGACCATATCATTTAACAAGCTATTTGTCAGCAAAATGTGATACAGATCCAACCAGCAAACCCACCCCTATAAATATATGACCAGTCCCTAAGACTTATTTTTTTTTAAATGTGATTGCAGTTCCTTTTGTGTCAAATGGGTGACTGTAGGGTGTCTTGGATTTAAAAACAAAATAATTATGCTTCAGACGGGGGAAAATAGAAATGGTTAAAACATATTTTTATATTCTTGAAAGAATCTGGTTTGGTAAACAAGCAAAGCTTTGCTTTTGTGAATACCTCACCAGTACAAATATAACACAAACAGAACACACAAGAACTAGACAAAAGACAGAATGAAATAGACAAAATGAAAATCTAAAATCGGAAAATCGTATGTGCATTGAGAATTGTAATTAACAACGCGAATTGTAATTAACAGAAATCATCTGCTACTAAAATTACATTGGAATTATTTTGTTGAAAAAAAGTAGGATCCTAGTTCTCATTAATAACGTATCAAGTCTCCATACAAGATCCCAGCCTGGTCGAGCAGAGATAATATTCGCGACGCAGATAAGTTATTCCCCGAAAACTGGTGAATTATAAAATACTAGTCAGGACAATGTATGTCTCCCAAGTATTTGATTATGGAAATAGTTATGGTACTTGGTCATAGCCTTAGAATGACATCTTGTCAGCCAATGAGAATACAGAACAACTTTCACGGCACACACTACTGACAAATAGCGAATCTGGTTTCATTAAGAACATAATATCAAAGTTGACAAACCTATGTATGTTTGGCCTATATGAATCATTTTAAATAAATTGGGGCATTTTGACTAAACACGCCTGTGTCACAGGCGCTCTGGACTCTAACACCAGGTCCCTTCATTTGTATAGCGCTCTGGATATCACAAAGTCAGTACAAGGCGCTTTGTTTTTCCTCGATCATTGGATATCCATCACAACGGCACATCGTATTTTTCTAATCTCAACTCACTGGGGAGCATACAACTACAACTGCTCAAAGGCGCTTTGTTTTTCCTCGATCATTGGATATCCATCACAACGGCACATCGTATTTTTCAATCTCAACTCACTGGGGAGCATACAACTCTTGCTGCCTACTTATCGCACCGAGTTAATGTGGCTTTTCCATCCTTACGAGGTACCCATTCACAGCTGGGTGGACTGGGACAGATAGTCACAGTACTTTGTCCAAGTTCACTGCACGTTGCTGTACCCGCAACTGGGTTTTTGCACGTATTCATGTGGCCACCATCTGGTCATCTACCAACGGATTCGTGGGTTCTTTAAAGTGCACAGGGTTGTGTACTGTACACTAGGGGTTGTGACAACACTGAAAGAGTCTGCACACAAAGTTGACTCCAAGGTTGTTGTTTTTATACCCGGTCACAGTTTGGCTCGATCCCGGCACCTCCAAGCTCGCTGGATTACTAGCCTGGCGCCTTATATGGTAAACAGGATGTGTCCTTCATAAAACAGACATATAATGGTGTTACTCACAGCACTCCCGATGCTGTGATGGAAGCTTGGTCGGCTCACTTCAGTACATTTCAATAGGGCATTTCCAGAGCATGTCAACCAAACAGTAGACACCATCAGGAAGAGTTGTTTAACAGAGAGTGGTGAATGTATTTCATTTAGTGCAGTAGACATAGAAGCACTGTGTTCGCAACTCCCCAACCAGAAGGCTGCAGGATATGATGGTTTGGTTTATGAACACTTACGACACGGTGGGAAATGTTTGATGCTTCATCTGTCATGTCTGTTCGGTGCTATTGTGAACACAGGAAGTCTTCCGAGAGACTGGTGTGTATCCGTCATGGTCCCTATATTCAAAGGGGGTAACAAATCGAGAAAAGATCCGAACTCCTACAGGGGTATATCGCTCAGTCCTGTCATTGGAAAGGTATTTGAAATGGCACTGATACAACACTTACAACCGCTGAAGTCTACGGCAACATTTCCCAGTAAACAGCAGATGGCGTATCAAACAGGCTTGTCAGCTCTAGAAGCGTCATTTAGTCTGCAAGAGACATTATTACCATGAAAGGAAACAAGATATACACGTTGCTTTCTTGGATACAATGAAGGCATTCGATACTGTCTGGCATAACGGTCTCAGATACAAACTGTATGAAGCAGGGGCTCATGGACAGCTGTGGACTATTATTGACAGGATGTACACAAGTATGAAATCATATGTACAACTTGGGCAACATAAATCTAGAGTGTTTGAGCTTCTACAAGGAGTTCGCCAAGGTGGAGTCCTTTCAGCTAAGCTGTATTTGTTATATATTAATGGGCTGTTGAAGAAACTCTCTGATACCAAGAAAGGTGCAATGTTGTTAGATCTGAATATGTGCTCACCTACTCAAGCAGATGACATTGCGGTCGTTAGCTCAAATGTGCATGCTCTGAACAGCCTTGTGCAGACGTGTGAGGAGTACAGTAATGACTGGCGATTCACTCTGTCTCCCAGCAAGAGTGAGATCATGACGTTTCCCTATAATGCGAACACGATGGGCAACCGTCCGGAAATCACACTATACAGTGAACCTGTGCTCCAGACTGACATCATCAGACCTGTTGGCATAGTACTCACACAGAGAATGTCATCCATCGAGCATGTGCTGCAGGCTTGTAACACACTGAGAGCAAACACACATGTGTTGTTGCGGAAAGGATTCCACTCAAAGTTAATGAACCCATGACAGCCAGCAAGTTACTTGCAGCATCTGTGCTACCAAAGGCACTCTATGGATGTGAGCGTTGGACTGGTCTCACCAAACATGAGATAACCATGCTCGAACGAGCATACCGTTATGCAGTAAAGAAAATACAAAATCTGCCAGCAAGAACCAGGACAGATATCTGTCTTGGTCTCCTAGGGCTTTGTCCTGTTGAGACTGTGATAGATACTCGAAGGCTGTTATATATAGGCAGACTCATCAATATGAAGAGACACTATTTGCCTCACCGGGTGTTTCTTACCAGACTTCTGTGCTTCAGACATGAGTTTGAGAAGTCCACGGGTTTTATTCCCGACATTGTGAGAATTCTTCATAAATACGGTTTGCATCAGCACCTAGAGTCTTATGTACAAACGGGACAGTTAATAAAGCAGACTGCGTGGAAGAAAATTGTGAAAAGGTATGTAATGAACTTCGAAGTGACGTCATACAGACAGAGATTAGTGGATTCAGGACTACATGAGCTCCACCAGATTCACCCGAACCTGTGTGTGCACCAAGCCTGGGTGATTGCGCAGAAGAAACCGGCCTGCAGAGCAGCAGCCAATTTTGTGGTGCCAACCTGTGCTGTGATTAAGGAGAACCAGGGTGGTAGTGACTTGTGCCATAGGTGTGGTCTGTTTTACACAGATATTCTTACCCATATTATCCAGTACTGTGATCACTTGACTGACCTCCGCGATGAACTGTGGTGTGAGATCATAGGTACTGGTAGTGTGGAATTCAGTGTGCATCTCCACAACCTTAATGATTGGGATTTCACACTGCGCATGTTATCCTGTGTGACTAGTTTTAACCTGTGCACAGATGACAGAGACACTTTCGCGGCAGTCTGTGTGCAGTATGTGTTCCGCATGGCCAACAGATTCTACCAGAGATCTGTTGGTGTCACATAAAAAAGCACTGTTCCACGAACGTTCAGACTGCGGACGGTACGGACTGCGCATATGCCCAACGACCATTGCTTGAGGAATAATATGTAATTATTGTATTGTATATATACTATGTGAACACTCTTCACACTGAAGGAAATAAATGATATATTTCTTCAGCCAAGCTTTGGGATTTTCATACCCCATGTGTGCATGTCTCTTTCATATTCGTCCGACTCGGAATGATCGGAGCATTTCTCCTGCCTAAATCTGTCTCTTTACTTGGAAAACGTAAGAAATGGTCGTTCTGGAAATATTTCCGCCCGTAACCCCGGGTTTTTTTTATCATTCTATGCCTAAGATTTATAGTAAGAATAGATGGTTTTTATAGAAAGCCTACCGTAACCTAACATAATGCTAAATCTAAACCCTAAACCCTAACCCTTAAAATAATCATAATAAACAGAATACATTCCAAGCGGGGGTTACGGGCGGAACTCTTACCGTGGCTTTTTCCATTGTTCGATGATTCCGTGCATCCCCTGGCAACGGAAAACACCATCGTACCATTTACAAAAACGACAGAAACAACACGATTTGTGTTACTGTAAAGCTTGTTCTTTGGCAATATGACGGACGCTAGTCACATATGACGTCACGAGCGGAAAGATCACGTGAAAAGCACCTAAGCGGATTATGATAACAGAAACTGTTTTCGCGATAAAAGCATAATAAACCATATTTTTGAAATACAAATTGGGGTACATGTTTCTGATGACTTTATCTTTCACCCAGCAAATTATTGCAATTGTCTAGTATCCTCCTTTAACGCCGCACTCAGCAATGCCCCTGTCACATGGCCTGTAAATGATTCCGGTCCCTTTCCTCAAGTGGTTGATAGCGATGACACCCCCAAGCACCTGACGACTTGATTCCTTGACTATTACAACCAGGATGGGCTGATACGGGTCTCTGGTCATACCCGGAATCCACAAGGAGGGTGAGTACTGACAGTAAAGAATTGACTATAACGGTATTTGTTTTTAAATTCTTCCCCATAAGAGAAAGCGAATTCAGGGTTGTTCTGTAATGCTCATGGGGTTTACCATTTCTTCTATAAATAGTTTGGCTTTTCATCGGTCGTCGTCACTCGACGTGGGTTCTCGTAGCTCGTTGTTTATTCTCATAACAAACTTTAAAACACATTTTGCTCATTTAGTATAAGAGAACGTTGTATTTGTGAAACCAATGTGAAAACAAGAACATCGTCATCTGAAGAACGTTTAATGACCCTTGTACTCAATACATGCGCAATGATGAGCTCTGAGTATTATTATATCTAGCATGGAAAAGCGCAAAGAACCATCATTATCACTATCGTCGGCGTTGTCATCGTCGTCGTCATCCTCTTCATCATCAACGATCCATGTACATAGGTCAAAGTCTCCAGCCGCCATCAGCGAACAGAATGTCTCCCGTGACGAACGCTGCCATGTCGGACGCAAGGAAGGCGACTACTTGACCAATCTGTTCAGGAGAGCCTGGTCTTCTGAGGGGCGTGGCCGCGGTCAGTTCCTTTGTCATCTGTCATAAACATATAGAGTATAGAGTGGACTATACCTCATGTCCAATAAAAACATCACGTGACAATGAACGCAGATTAGAATCCGTCCCCAGCAGCATATGCTGCTTATACACTGCGATGTTGTTCACGTTATCGACCACTGGTTTGCCTGTTTCAGGTTTGAATTTGACAGGCCACCTTCGTGCTGGTTAAGTGAGTGAGTATGGTTTTACGCAGCTTTAAGCAATATTTCAGCAATATCACGGCGAGGGACACCAGAAAGGGGTTCACAAATTGTACCCATGTAGTGAATCGAACCCAGACCATCGGCGTGACGAGCCAACGCCTTAACCACTAGGCTACCCCACCGCCCTCGTATTCAACAAAAGTAGTATAGTAATGGGGAAAAAAACACCGCATAGGTGCACCCTGCTTAGACGCTTCCATACTAGCTAATTCTGCTCCCACAGCCACCACAAAAGTGAGTGTTTTGCACAAAACTTCAATCAGACCACTTTTCGTCTCCCGACGCAAGTGCACTCCAATTAGAGCTATGCAGGTGCATGGATATAGAAAAATGCCAGGAATCAAGCTGTCGCGCGAAGCCTATACCGAGATCCGATCGGGTCGTTTGGAGGAGGTGAATAGTGTACGTCAATATGTAACATGATGATGACAACCAGACGCGACAGAACAGTAACGAATGAAGGACTATGTTTTAGTGAATGGTAGCAATACAATCAGGTTCTGTGCACGAAGACATGAATACATTGTCCGTACAGTCCGTCTGAGTCCAAATCTCCCCAATGAATTGCACTCTAACTCAAAAACAAATAATCGTAAATGACTCAAACCAACGCCAAAGTAAATAGGAAAAACACACCAACTCTGCAGAATTTTATTATAATTTTTGTCAAAAAAAATATAAAAGTTGTTTAACAAACCATTATTATTTTCATTCGATACTGCAAGATTTGTGACAAGGGTGTAGCAACGGCTCAGGTAACAGCCAGGTAAGCGAGAGGCACGGGCAAATTTGTCACGTGACGGTTTATCCTACTGAGTGAGCGATTGATTCATCTCACACAATGAAGTTTACTGCTGATGTATAAAGCAGACCGATGAAACAACATCGCACGTGCCTCTCTCTTTTTTATTTTGTTGACAAAAATTACAACAAAATTCTGCAGAGTTGGTGTGCTTTTCCTTTTTACTTTGGCGTTGATTTGAGTCATTTACGATTATTTGTTTTTGAGTTAGAGTGCAATTCATTGGGGAGATTTGACTCAGACGGACTATCCCGTGTGTCGAGTTCTCCGTGTTTAATAAAGGAAGTATGAACAGGGAGTGAAGTTTGTTCAAATACAGCTGAATGAAAGGATATTCTCTATATAATTATTCTTATGGAACTGTTTGTTTGGTGTTGCATGGTATGAAAGGTTAAGTGGCTTTACACAATCCGTCCATGATGCACGGGACACAGCGGACAACCGAACGTCCTTATATAATGTCCCAACAGGTTTACTTGCCGTGTCACCCACATTCTGGTACTACCCACCTCATCTGGTACTACCCTCCCGACATCTGGTACTACCCTCCCGACATCTGGTACTACCCACCTCATCTGGTACTACCCTCCCGACATCTGGTACTACCCACCTCATCTGGTACTACCCTCCCGACATCTGGTACTACCCTCCCGACATCTGGTACTACCCTCCCGACATCTGGTACTACCCACCTCATCTGGTACTACTACTCCTCCCGACATCTGGTACTACCCACCTCATCTGGCATCTGGTACCTCCCTGGCACCCTGACATCTGGTACTACTGGTACTACCCACCTCATCTGGCACGTACCCTCCCGACATCTGGTACTACCCACCTCATCTGGTACTACCCACCTCATCTGGCACGTACCCTCCCGACATCTGGTACTACCCACCTCATCTGGCACGTACCCTACCGACATCTGGTACTACCCACCTCATCTGGCACGTACCCTCCCGACATCTGGTCAAGGTTGCTTCTCCGGAAGATGTCTGTTGGAACAAACCCTGGGCTGGTTTCGAAGGGAAAAACAGACGATTTGGTTTCAGAAAATCGTATGTGAGTTAAATAGATACTCAAGCAAGGTTTACCGGTGGAATTATATATTATATTTAGCAATAGAGTTTATACATACTTGACAGAATTGACTCGAACTCCTTTGGGTCCAAGTTCTGTAACACAGATAACGAAATAGTTAATGTGAATTAAATCACAGTGAGCTGATCAGGATTGACGCTGCATTTAACACAATATTAAACTGACGCTGGAGTGTAGTCAGTCTTCGACCACAATTCTAAAGCAGACCAGCACGAGTTTAAGCTTATTAACACGACAAAGTGAGTGAGTGAGTTTAGTTTTATGCCGCTTTAAGCAATATTCCAGAAATATCAAGACGGGGACACAATGAATGGCCTTTACACATCGTACCCATGTAAGGAATCGAACCCTGGGGCCCGATCCATAAAGCGTTCGTAACGTTACGACCTGTCGTAACTTTAGATTCTCATAGACTTACGAATGTTGTAGCGCTACGAACATTTTGTGGATCGGGGCCCTGGCCTTCGGCGAATGCTTTAACCACTAGACTACCCCACCGCCCCAAGACTGGAGATTTGAACCAGGCCATAGAGTCATTTGCAACAGAACTTCTCTTGGACCTTAATGTGCCAGAAAATAATTGGTAATGAACATGTCTCACGGCAAACTGTGAACTGAACTCCGCGGCGTGGTAAAGGTTGAGTGTGTCTACGTGCTATCTTTTACAACCTCCGCCAGGTGATGCTGGGGCTCTCTAAATTACCTAAGCTGGGTCCCGTCTCGCATATCGCAAGTTAGCGCGCGCGTAGGAGTTAACTCTACAATGTACTTTGATAATAAGGTCAACATGTTTGCTATTTATGTAATCTATGTTAAGAAAGTGTAAGTGTGTGTGTGTGTGTGTGTGTCTGTCTGTCTGTCTGTCGTAGGTGTCTGTCTGTAGGCTCGTGCGCTTGTGTGTGTGTGTGTGTGTGTGTGTGTGTGTGTATGTGTGTGTATGTGTGCGTGCGTGTGGGTGTGTGAAGGTGTATGCGTTTTGTGTTTGTGCATACGGTTCGGCCTGCGTGTGTGTATGTGTGGGTGTGATTTTATTACTAATGTTTTCTACAACTGTGACATTTGTGTCTCATAGGCCTTATGGCCGGATGCTGCTTTTAAATTCTTGCAATAATGTACCGTCTTTGTTTAATGTTCTGCAGCATGTGACACATTAATAAACTATATTTCTTCTTCTTCTTCTTCTTCTCTTCTTCGTAATGCGATCACGACAAGCCGGCGGAAATGTGGTTTGTCGTCGTGGATTATAGACTTACTATTGATCATTGATCTGGAATGGGTTAGTTTGCACTTTGCCCACTTTTAGTTGGAATATTGCAGAGTGCGGTGTCAAACGACAAACAAAACCACAATCATATATTTTTCACTTTAACTTACATACCTAGAGCCAGCACTTTGGTGTACATGTCTAGAGCAATCTTGCTCATGGAGTACACTCCTTCGCCAGCGCCCTGGAAAATACAAAGTGTTTTATCAGCTATATGAATTCATAGATGTCAGAAACATAATTATCACTTGAAAATATCTGGGTAGAACGAAATCACCTGTATGTACAGTGACCTATTACGTCCGCTTCGATCAATTAATGCAGGAGGTGAGGTAAGGTGAAATTGGGTTTAACGTCGCGCTGGAGAATATTTCGCTCATATGACGACGTGCATGCGTGTGTATGTCATATGAAAAATCGTGTGTTCTTGAACGAGTAGTATATACTGCTTGTACTAGCCCAGACTTAAGCTGGTTTTATAGTGCTAGCTCAGTGAGATACCATTCCGCAGTGAAGCATGAATGCCCCACTCAGACACATTATACTGACTCCAGGTTAAGTGGCTTTACACAATCCGTCCATGATGCACGGGACACAGCGGACAACCGAACGTCCTTATATAATGTCCCAACAGGTTTACTTGCCGTGTCACCCACATTCTGGTACTACTTCCACCTCATCTGGTACTCAATACCTCCCGACATCTGGTACTACCCTCCCGACATCTGGTACTACCCACCTCATCTGGTACTACCCTCCCGGACATCTGGCACTACCCACCCTCATCTGGTACTACCCTCCCGACATCTGGTACTACCCTCCCGACATCTGGTACTACTCCACCTCATCTGGTACTACACCTCCCGACATCTGGTACTACCCACTCATCTGGCAATCGCATTGCCCTCCCGACATCTGGTACTACCCACCATCTGGCACGTACCTCCTGACATCTGGTACTACCACCTCATCTGGTACTACCCACCTCATCTGGCACTGTACCTCCCGACATCTGGTACTACCCACCTCATCTGGCACGTACCCTCCCGACATCTGGTACTACCCACCTCATTCTGGCATCGTACCCTCCGACATCTGGTCAAGGTTGCTTCTCCGGAAGATGTCTGTTGGAACAAACCCTGGGCTGGTTTCGAAGGGAAAAACAGACGATTTGGTTTCAGAAAATCGTATGTGAGTTAAATAGATACACAAAAGCAAGGTTTACCGGTGGAATTATATATTATATTTAGCAATAGAGTTTATACATACTTGACAGAATTGACTCGAACTCCTTTGGGTCCAAGTTCTGCCAACACAGATAACGAAATAGTTAATGTGAATTAAAACTCACAGTGAGCTGATCAGGATTGACGCTGCATTTAACACAATATTAAACTGACGCTGGAGTGTAGTCAGTCTTCGACCACAATTCTAAAGCAGACCAGCACGAGCTTAAGCTTTATTAACACGACAAAAGTGAGGAGTGAGTTTAGTTTTATGCCGCTTTGCAAGCAATATTCCAGAAATATCAAGACGGGGACACAATGAATGGCCTTTACACATATTATCGTATTCCATGTATGAATCGAACCCTGGGGCCCGGTCCAGCAGTTCGTAACGTTACGACCTGTCGTAACTTTAGATTCTCATAGACTTACGAATGTTGTAGCGCTACGAACATTTTGTGGATCTGGGCCCTGGCCTTCGGCGAATGCTTTAACCACTAGACTACCCCACCGCCCCAAAATGACAAAGACTGGAGATTTGAACCAGGCCATAGAGTCATTTGCAACAGAACTTCTCTTGGACCTTAATGTGCTAGAAAATAATTGGTAATGAACATGTCTCCCGGCAAACTGTGAACTGAACTCCGCGGCGTGGTAAAGGTTGAGTGTGTCTACGTGCAATCTTTTACAACCTCCGCCAGGTGACGCTGGGGGTCTCTAAATTACCTAAGCTGGGTCCCGTCTCGCATATTTCGCAAGTTAGCGCGCGCAAAGAGAGCCGGGAACCAGCTTATCTACTACCCACCAGAACGTTATGAGATCACGACAAGCCGGCGGTTGTGGTTTGTCGTCGTGGATTATAGACTTACCATTGATCATTGATCCGGAATGGGTTAGTTTGCACTTTGCCCACTTTTAGCTGGAATATTGCAGAGTGCGGTGTCAAACGACAAACAAAACTAAATATATAAATCACTTTAACTTACATACCTAGAGCAAGGACTTTGGTGTACATGTCCAGAGCAATCTTGCTCATGGAGTACACTCCTTCGCCAGCGCCCTGGAAAATACAAAGTGTTTTATCAGCTATGAATTCATAGATGTCAGAAATATAATTATCACTTGAAAATGTCTGGGTAGAACGAAATCACCTGTATGTACAGTGACCTATTACGTCCGCTTCGATCAATTAATGCAGGAATAGTAGTCCATGACGAGTACAGCTTGAAACTAGTGTCGGTGTAGGATGAGTGAGTGAGTGATGCGTGTATATACAAGTGTGTACCGGTCTGTGTAAGTAGTCACCCAAGCGAATGGACAGGGCGTTATTTCATGTTTCAATGTTTGAAGCTCATAGTGATGTCCCTAGTCTGTCACACTGGTTTGAGCGTCCGCCCAGAGAGCGGAAAGTCTCGGGTTCGATCCCCGGCCGCGTCATACCAGGGAGACTATATAACGGGGAGTGGTCACTCCTCGAAAAGCCCCTTAGCGTATGCCTCGCCTCGTCACGTGACCAGTGTAGCCAATATGGCGGCAGCGTAGTTTTTAAGATTGAGCCCGGTTTATTTTCAACAGCTGATTACATTCGCTGAGTGTTGTGACAACTGAAAACCTACATGTAGAAGATAAGTTACCTATTCTGTCACTTCATTTTAAGTTAAATAATTGCTATTAGTGTCAGTATTAGTACAGTAGATTTGTAGTAAAGTTTCAAGTCGGCATGTTGTAGCTCACTGGCTTCAATTCAATTCAAGAAAGACTAAATTGTATCGCTAAAAACTTCTTTCACATATTCGTTTAATTTATAGAAGCGAAATATACCTTTAGCTGAAAGGTGTTTGCAAGTAATAGTGATCGTTTTATAACTAAAAAAAATTTGTTAGGGTGTGTTTGAGGTGTGTGAAAAATATGACATATCGCCGATCTGCCATTGATATACTACTGGGCGTTGTTTGAGTGTTTCTACTTATTGTTCTAAAACATCTTTCACATACACCTTTAATTTTTATGAGGGGAATATACCATCAGGTGAAAGGTGTTTGCAAGTAATAGTGATAGTTTCATAATTTAATTTTTTTTGTTAGGGTGTATTTGAGGTGTGTGAAAAATATGACATATTGCCGATCTGTTCTGATCCGCTATTGATGCTTGTAATGCTTGAGTGATATAGTTCTAAAACTTCTTTCTTTCTTGTTGATCTTAGTATTTGACAAAACTGGAAAGGTGTTTACAACGCTTTGCGATAGTAACATTCTGTCAAATGTCCATGCCATTCCACACATGCAATAAGATATCTGAATTAATTACAAATGTAAAAAATGTCTCAAAGCGCTGGGAACGAACCGAGTCACTGTGTGCGTTGGAGCATGACGAGGCACACGCTAATTAGTACAAATGGTAAAGAAAGCAAGCGAGTAACCTATCCCTGTAGTAGATTATCCCTGGTCATACCAAAAGACGTTAAAATATGGTACTTGTTGGTCCCTGCCTTGCGCTCGGCATTAATGGGTACAACAAGGACTGGTCGGCACGGAGTCAGTATAATGTGTCTGAGTGGGGTATTCATGCTTCACTGTGGCATGGTATCTCAGTGGGCTAGCACTATAAAACCAGCTTCAGTCTGGGCTAGTACAAGCAGCCACACATACACATACACACGCATGCACGTCGTCATATGAGCGAAATATTCTTCTTAAGTCCGACGTTAAACCCCATTTCACCTCACCTCATACAGACCCTGAAACAAATATATCCAAGAAAGCCCATGCAAGTCTAGACTATGTGACAAGTCTAGATTTATAATTTAGAAACTGTTTTTTCTGTTCATTTCAGAAACTATACGATAGTCTATGATGCTTCACTAAAAGCGATTTGGTATACATGGCAACAGCATGGTCACATGACAGGTGTTAATGTGATGTAGAGCCAGTTTACGGCACGTTTCCCCACGCCTCGGTAGATACAGAGGTCAGGCCGTCACCAGTACGTGACACCACGGCTGAAAGACGAAGCCCGAAGTAAGTGACATTCTCTCCTATTTGCTAAGCCACACATGTGGTTTGTACATGTACACAACAGTGGCTACTTACCGGCTTGCAGGATCCGGTAGACGAAATATTGACAATGTTTCCTGAAATACAGCAGAAGTAACATCAGGAATGTGCTGCATGTTCTGATGCTCACCTTCATTGGGTAACAAGAGTTTGTCTTGACACTGTACCATCAGAAACGATGAGTTTGTTAAAGTCTCTGAGTATGCTGTTCTACGTGTATGTAAAAAGCAGTGTGCATCCTGTGCAGTTAGTCAGTAAGAACGTACCATCATATAGATAAATTGATACTGAAGTCCAATCTTGTACATTAACAAGTCGACGGTAATAACCTCCCACAGGGCTCAGTAGTGGCATTTAGCCATGAACATAACGAAGAAAACAATCGGAAATCAGTTAAGTTCCAATACAAGAGAAGTAAATGTATTTCATGAAAAAACAAAAAAACAAAACAGAAACGCAGAAATAAATGCGCGGCAATCTAATTTTACTGTGTATGAGGTATAATCAAACTATATGTTCAAACTGTGAAGCTTTCAAAGAGCTTCTTAGTTGCCACATCCAAGGCCTCAGGAAAGCTTTGAAAAAGGTTTATCAGAGAACTTGAGATAAATTCCAAATTTGACGCATCATTGACCTTAATTATGTCACATACAATTCGCTATTTTGACGTATACCATGTGTTCCGTATTCAGATGAAAAATTGACTTGCCTCTACATGTGTTTGTGACGACAGCTACCAATGGGGCAACATATCACTCACCTTTTCGCGAACGCTTTTATATCATCACTATTCTTACACAGCATATATGATACAGATGATTCGTCTTTCAGAATCACTATCAACCTTCAAAACAAGCCTTAAACCTATTTCTTCAGACAAGCTTATCTTCTCTGAATCTATCTTCTCTGAGCTGTGCACTTAGACATGCATTGGGCATGGAATTAGCGCTATACAAATGGACTGTTATGTTGTGTATGTTATGTAAATGCTTTTCCTAGATATTTCTTATGATTGCGGAAAGTGAGTAATCGCCTGTATTGTATAAAAATTATACTTTATACTCATCTGAATGCAAAAAAACCGTAACATATAATCCTACTATACCCTGATCACATATCTTTAGAAAACATAAATAGATTAAAGTTTCTAGTTACAATATGGCTAAAATATTGCCGACATGACATAAACTTAACTCACTCACCCAACCACCCATCCACTCACTCACTCACTCACTGTCAGGTAACCAGGAGTACAATGTAACCATACATCTATGCTAGTGTAGGAATCTACATCGTTGTCCCTTGCTACTACCAGTACAATAACCTTATACATCAAATGCATACCTTTGGTTTCAGTCAGATGTGGGATGGCGAGTTTCGTGAGAAACACCTGTGCTTTCAGATTGATGTTAAAGATGCTGTCGTAATGTTCCTCGGTGACGTCGGAGAGTGGACTCACCTGAAGGACGCCGGCGTTGTTGACCTGTAACCAATCAGGCAGTCTCTTTATCTCCACAAACCACCCCCACCACCAAACCCTCCCAACGAATATATTTACACTACTAGACAAGATATGTGAGTGTGTGGTCTAACGGCGCCTTCAGCAGTATTTCATTCATGTTATGGCGTGTCAGGTGGAATGTGGGTCGAGAGCCTCTAATGAAGCAGGTCTCATATATCTTTATCACCCGCTAGCATTGGACTGGTGAGGTCTCACATACAGGGCTAAATAATTAAAAAATAACCGGGTACACACTCGAGGTCATGGCCTCTGGTGGGTCCCAAGGGAGGTAATTCAGTGATTCATGCATTTATATTTATTATGAATATCCAGTTTCGATGAATGAGATATAATCTGATTTACACGATGGGCAGTAAATATAATTGACATTTCTTGCATCTGGAAATGTTTTTGTGGCTTTTGCAAACTGTAGTAACGTAATCACTGCACTGTGTCCTTCTGTTATCATTAGGGCCGTAGGGGTAGCCCGACGGCGACAATGATCTCTCGTCAGAGGACCCGTGGTCGACTCTAAACATGAATACTATGTGTGAAGTCCATTTCCGGTATCTCAAGGCCTGAATATTTCTAAAAGCGACGTAAAACCCAGCTCACTCACTCACTCACTGTCATTGGTTTCACGGTGTCCACTGTCCGTGTTACCTTGCACTCACCAGAATATCTATCCTACCGTACTTGGCCATGGTTCTGTCCACGAGGTTCTGTCTGTCCTCTGGTTTTGCTATATCTCCAACCGTGGTGATGATCTGCAGACAATCCGAATAGTTTTATTAAATGTGAATACAATATAATACCACGTATTGTCAGACATTGAAGGTTTCTGGATAAACGGAGCTATATCACAAGGCAACGTTATATGAAACGTGTTTGAAACATTGCTATACATAATTTTAGGGATTATCGCGGAACAGTGACATACTGTTTGATATTATATGACACTTGATGCAACAAAATAAAATGTACATCCATATTCAGAAAAAGCTGTGTCTGTAATAAAGAATGAGTTTTGTACGCTAACGCTGGATTTTAAGTTCATGTGAACCTAAATGTTCATTATCACATTGCCAGTATAATATGGGACTACTAACATCGCTTTCACCCAGACCAGTTTCCTTTGCCACAGCCTCCAGATTGTCCTGTTTCCGTCCAGTTAAAGACAGTCGACATCCTTGTTTCGCCAAATACTTCGCGATACCAGCTCCGATGCCCGAACTTGCGCCTGTAATGAACAGTGTGTTCCGATTGTAGGCTTCACGTCATGATCAAATGGAGACATGACTTTGATATTCATAGACATATGTGATGCTCCGATTTGCGAGAAACATGATCGAACGGGTTCGAATCCTAACCATGTTTCTGTAGGTTGGTAAGCATCATACCCGAGGGTTTTATCAAAGTGTTAACCTCGCCAGAGAAAAACGACTATTCATTGTCCTAGAATTGTTAAAATAATTGGAGTGAGTGTGAGTTTAGTTTTACGACGCTTTAAGCACTATTCCAGCTATTCCAGCACTATCACGGCGGGGAACACCAGAATTGGGCTTCACACATTGTACCCATGTGGGGAATCGAACCCGGGTCTTCGGCGTGACGAGCGAACGCTTTAACCACTAGGCTACCCCACCGCCCCTACAATAATTGGACAAAATATCAATCACGAAGGCGCAGAGGATCAGATTTTAATTTTTCAAATGTACTAAAGATTAAGTAAACATTTTAAGGTACACACTACTTAAAAATTGTAATACCGATCTCGCTACAGGTCAGTTGTTCACGTGGAAACCAAACAGAATGTTGAAAACAAACCTGAGGCCATTTGTTAATGTACTTACATTATATAAGCTTGCATCACATACAACCTTTTGAATAACTGTCCCCTGCTCCAACAGCTAGGCTGTCGGTATTTGAACAGAAGCAAAGTCATCTTGACAGATGTGGCCATTATCAGTAAAATGTCATGTGATAACCGGCTAAAGGTCAGCCTAAAAAATGTCAATGTATTGCAGAGTATTAATGTTTCAGCCACCAACCACTGCTCCGTGAGACGTAATGCCGCCGTACAACACCCCGCTTCTTGCTTGGAGAAGATGGCCGGGTCTAAACTTCTCATCGTTGCCTTACTGTCCCCCTGTGCATAAGTATTACCCCAGCCCGGCTGCATACGTTGTTGTCGTGTTGTCGGTCAGGAAGCGGTGGAGGAAGCTAGTGGTTGAAGCTTTCGCTTCTCACACTGGTTCGATTCCCCACTTGTGTACAAGCCCATTTACGGTGTCCCCGCCGTGAGATTGCTCTGGAATATTGCTGAACGCGGCGCGGCGTAAAGCCAAACACACACACTGCAACCGCAAGATGTGCCTGTAAAATCCTTCATTGATTTATTTTCTCTGAAATATCCGTGCACGCAGGATTGTTCTTATTCACATTGAATACCAGTTAGTAGAAAGAAGTTCCATATCAAAGACCTAAAGATTGTCTTTTGTCCAGCACATATGTTTTACAATACCTCAACCTCTCCCCCCACCCCCACCCCTTTTGTCCCGAAAGTTAATCATATGACCCATGAAAACTGGTGAAATTGTAGTGTGCACCACCCCAACCCCTTCTCTCAAGAGTGTACACACACCCCACACCCCTTTCTCAAAAAGCTGTATCCGCCCCTGTTAAGAAGACGTGTCCCATACTCTATTCCCGTCATGTTATGATGTTATGCACAACCTATTGTTGACCCCCTACCCTTCCTCTAAACAGGATGGTGTGGAGCTATAATGTTGACGTTTCAAAGCGAGTTACACAAGACTCTCTACGCCCACCAAAACGTAACGGTTTGTAGATGTATGAGACATGGAAGCCGTCTCGCGTCGATATCGACGACCAGGAAAAGTTTAGTGGCCACTACAGCTGCGGTCCTCGTGGTGACTGTCGTCACAGATGCGCCACCAGAGTCTGCAGTAACCACCCTACCCACCTCTACCACCCCTCCTCCACCCGTCACCCTGACATCGGCGAGGCTGACAGTAGGTACCTACCCGTTACAATCGTCACCTTCCCCCGTAGAGACTCCATCGCGTCTAAGTAGGTCAATTTGGGAACAGCTACCACCCTCTAATCGGCTGAAAGTATTCGCTCGCCAGCAGCAGATCTGGGCGCATGGGGGTGTGCATGTATTTCACAAAGCGATCGCAGCGGTATGTTCGCCTTGTGAAGAGGCCCCAGGTGGTGTTGGTTGTGTGACCGCTTGTTCTGAGCTGGAGTAATACTGGACTGCTCGCCCACTGATATGACATGCTGCACGTATGAAAGATGAATGCACCTCTCACAACCAATACAGTGACTCCCGAGCAGGTGAATCCTTTTTCACTCAGGTTCGTGGGGTAACCTAGTGGTTAAAGCGTTCGCTTGTCACGCCGAAGACCCGGGTTCGACTTTTCATTTCATTGACGCCTATTTCTAGTGTTCCCCGCCATGATATTGCTGGAATATTGCTATAAACGGCGTAAAACTAAACTCACTCATTCTTTCCTTGTTTAATCACCAAGATGGCAGGCAGGCAGGGAAATAACAATTTTCATCTTTTTAAGTCTTTTGGTAAATTGTTTAATCGGCATTCTAGAAGTTGGTGAGTCAAGAATGAAACAAACAACTTTATGGATGACAACTTCTTGTTTATTACATAGAGCGACGTTTTGATGTAGATTCTTACATCGTTATCAAGCTAAAAGTGACAACCAAATCTTGATAAGTATATATACATAGTATGTTATGACAAACAGCAGATTAACATTAACAACAGCATGTAATTGAATAATAACAAGTGGTACATAATTGGAAGAGGCCAGTTGGGGACTAAACGCCCCCTTCTACCCCGAAAAGATTTTCCCTGAGGATCATTTCCCCCTGATCTTTGGACTTCATGATGACGCACGCACAGTCAACAATCCACCTGACACTAGGCATAAATGGAGGTAGATTAACGCTTAGTCCCTGAATATATATCATTTTGATAGTAACAACTAAATCCATTTAAATTGAAAAGGAGCCCCAGTGATTTTGATTGGGAAATCTAGACTTGCTTCATTTAAGGCTTTCGCATTGCAGGGAGGGCTAGGCATTAGGGAAAATAATGTGGTTCAGGGACTGTGAGACAGACTACATTGCAGGGAGGGCTAGGCAGTAGGGAAAATAATGTGGTTCAGGGACTGTGAGACAGACTACATTGCAGGGAGGGCTAGGCAGTAGGGAAAATAATGTGGTTCAGGGACTGTGAGACAGACTACATTGCAGGGAGGGCTAGGCATAGGGAAAATAATGTGGTTCAGGGACTGTGAGACAGACTACATTGCAGGGAGGGCTAGGCAGTAGGGAAAATAATGTGGTTCAGGGACTGTGAGACAGACTACATTGCAGGGAGGGCTAGGCATAGGGAAAATAGTGTGGTTCAGGGACTGTGAGACAGACTACATTGCAGGGAGGGCTAGGCAGTAGGGAAAATAATGTGGTTCAGGGACTGTGAGACAGACTACATTGCAGGGAGGGCTAGGCATAGGGAAAATAATGTGGTTCAGGGACTGTGAGACAGACTACATTGCAGGGAGGGTAAGGCATTAGGGAAAATAATGTGGTTCAGGGACTGTGAGACAGACTACATTGCAGGGAGGGTTAGGCAGTAGGGAAAATTATGTGGTTCAGGGACTGTGAGACAGACTAAAACGAAGGTTACACCGTTATTACAGCGTTATCAAGCTGTTGATGGCTGCCCCGTCTCAATATATACGTCTTAGTTCTTACCAGCTGTTTGATCGGCATTCTAGTGAGTCAATAAAATGAAGCATACAACCTTTACACCATTAACAGCTTCATAACGGCGTAAGAATCTATATCAACAAGAAGCATTTATCCATAAAGTTGTATGCGTCATTCTCAACACACTAACTTTTAGAATGCCGATCAGACAATCACAAAAGGTTTTGTTAGTGGCATCAAAATTTAGCATAGTTTTCAAGAAAAATGTATTTTCTAAAATGTTAATGTCAGTTTACACAAATTGCATTTACCAAATGATAATGCACTTTCAATGGTAGGAATGTTTCTATACTGATGTACAAAAGAAAGTGCACAAATGGTGTTTTGAGACTATAAACGTAAACATTTTGCTAGCAATGTTCCAATTGGGTACGATATCTATGGTGTTATTGCAATGGGTACACAATGTTTGTGAAATGTGAGTCACAATCAAAACACTTTTCTAAATATTACGCTGTTTTTAGGAAAACAGTTTACCAAAGCATCAGGTGTGTACTATCTTTTGAACGTCAGTATACATTCCAAGATGGAGATAAATCACATTTTGTCAAAGTAAATATTCAATAATGAGAGAAATGATAATTGGTCTGTGTTATCAGAATCAATATTTTCAACATAAAACTTTTTTTCATTTGATACTACACAAATAACGCCCCTTCACTAGTTACCTTTACATACGAACGATAAAATGAATGGTGTTCAGAGGCTTTCACCTGCGATCCTATATAATATTTTTTAAACAAGCAGATAACAGCAAAATGATATTTTACACATAGCTCGTTTCTGATCGCCAAGCTGGAGTTTGGTTTCGTGATACATCTTTAATTCAAATGAATAGAAGGACGATTATTCTGTTATCAGAAGTTGTTGCATCATTAAGAATATTTTATTTGTGCTTCAACCAAATAACATCGTATGTCCAGTTCTTGTATTGGCTGACGAGCAAAGGGTGACCTTGATCAAAGGGAGAGAAGGCTGTGTAACCCATGCCTTGAAGGAGATCGATGAGCTTGATTGCCTTCGGACTTTCCTTCGTGTGTTCCCATTCCATCAAAATCCCTTTCACGTCTACCTGATTGAAAAGTTTTCTTCCGCCTGATATAACTTCAAATTCCATTGACTCAACGTCAATCTTCATGAAAGCTCGATCAAACTTCACAAAAGGAAGAATATCATCCAATGTAACTGAATGGGCAATCAGAGGCCGCTTACAGAAGCCAGATACTGACGTATCTTGTGATGTCCTCATTTCAGTGGCAGCTATGTTCCCGAGGTGAAACTGAACGTCACATCCTGGCGAGTGTTGGATAAAGCGTTTAAAATTAAAGTGATTTGAGCAGAAAGCTTACCATATTCCACCGACTGACACATATTCCTAATGTTTGAAGGTAAGGGGTCTACAGACACCACCTGTTTACCTGCTTTGGCAACAGACAAGGAAAACGCACCTACATGGGACCCTAAATCGATAAAGCCCATCTTACTGTCCAGCCTCAACTGCTCCAAAATAACGTTCAGATTTTGGGGTTCCCACAATCCCGTCTTTGCAATGTAACCAGATACCCAAATGTCGTCTTTGACATCGTGTAGAAATATTGGTGTGTCTCCGCTTGGTGAAACGAGTCTGTGGCAGTTTTTCGTCTCCATATAGGAGCAGAACTCTGGGAGCTTCCTCCACTTATATCCGTTCCACGTGTAAACTCGGGCCATCCCTCTCGGACCTACACTTCTTTCTGGATCCTTCAAGCTGCGTTGCATACGTTCTTCAACGGTCACGTCAACACAGTTCTGGCAGTACTTTCCCAGCATAAAGGCGACGATGCCAAACGGGATCAGGATCAACAAGTATGACAAGAGATTTCCTCGGCCTTGTGTAAACGCCATGACGGTCGTAGTGCAACCACGGTAGACAGTCTAGACAAAGGAAAACATATTATAGTAAAATGTCATTAAAATAGTGTTTAAAGAGGGACTCTGGGCCATGGTATCATACCCACTTCAATGTTAGACTGACTGACTGAGTTTGGTTTTACGCCGCTTTTAGCAATATTCCAGCAACATCACGGCGGGGAACACCAGAAATGGGCTTCACACATTGTGCCCATGTGGGGTTTCGAACCCGGGTCTTCGGCGTGACGAGCCAACGCTTTAACCATTAGGCTACCCCACCGCCCCTCAATGTTAGAATGAGTAAGAGCGAGAGTAGTGTTATTCCGTCAATATCACAGCGGAAGACACCAAAAAATTGGCTTCACACATTGTACCCATGTGGGGAATCAAACCAGGGTCTTCGTCGTGCGAGCGAACGCTTTAACCACTAGGCTTCAGACCCTGAATCAAATATATCCAAGAAAGCCCACGCAAGTCTAGAAAATATGGCAAGTCTAGATTTCCACAGCATCAGTTGAAAATGAAGAAAGTCTCAGGTCTCCTTACATTATATTATATTTTTTTACTATGAACTTTTCTTTCTGTAAAAGGGGCGGTAGGGTAGCCTAGTGGGTAAAGCGTTGGCTCGTCACGCCGAAGACCCGGGTTCGATTCCCCACATGGCGGCAATGTGTGAAGCCTAATTCTGGTGTCCCCAGCCGTGATGTTGCTGGAATATTGCTAAAAGCGGCGTAAAACTAAACTAACTCACTCACTCTTTCTGTAAAATATGTTCATTTAGAGACTAGTTGCTAGTCTACCGCCCTGACAAATTGATAGAAGATGAAATGTAAATACAAAATGACCGTTTTGTTTGTTTGTTGCTTAAAGCCGCACTCGACAACATTCCAGCTATATGACGGCGGTCTGTAAATAATCAAGTCTGGACCAGACAATCCACTGATCAACAGCATGAGAATCGAACTACGCAATATGGATACGATGAGCGAACCTGACTAACCGAGCTCTTTAGCTGCCTCTTACAACAAGCATGGGTTGCTGAAGGTTTTCGAAATCTACAATCGACGATGCTTTCAGCGGAGGTTTATTATTAATTATGAAAAAGGGTTTATGCCGATTGTATCCACACAATTATGGTGACAAGCTACTCTCACATTTTACTGACAGCATTTTGCAGAAAACAATATGAAGATATGCTTTAAACTCTTCAGGGTAAAAGTGGTTAAAATGTCCGGCCGAAGACGGGGTACTGTTCCCACGGGTGCCGTAATGTGCCGTAATGTGGCTAGAATGTGGCTGCGAAAGGGGACCTAAAACACAAACACTCACTTACTCAACTGATACTTACTGGCTGCAGGCCGAATACAATTAGGGTGAGTGAGGAAACAACGTTGAGTACTGGGTTGTGGTACAGAGGGTCGACCACACCACACAAAAACACACCATGTCTCCCTCGGACTGGGTTGTGGTACAGAGGGTCGACTACACCACACAAAAACACACCATGTCTCCCTCGGACTGGGTTGTGGTACAGAGGGTCGAAAAAACACACCATGTCTCCCTCGGACTGGGTTGTGGTACAGAGGGTCGACTACACCACACAAAAACACACCATGTCTCCCTCGGACTGGGTTGTGGTACAGAGGGTCGACTACACCACACAAAAACACACCATGTCTCCCTCGGACTGGGTTGTGGTACAGAGGGTCGACTACACCACACAAAACACACCATGTCTCCCTCGGACTGGGTTGTGGTACAGAGGGTCGACTACACCACACAAAACACACCATGTCTCCCTCGGACTGGGTTGTGGTACAGAGGGGGTCTCCCTCGGACTGGGTTGTGGTACAGAGGGTCGACTACACAAAAACACACCATGTCTCCCTCGGACTGGGTTGTGGTACAGAGGGTCGACTACACCACACAAAAACACACCATGTCTCCCTCGGACTGGGTTGTGGTACAGAGGGTCGACTACACCACACAAAAACACACCATGTCTCCCTCGGACTGGGTTGTGGTACAGAGGGTCGACTACACCACACAAAACACACCATGTCTCCCTCGGACTGGGTTGTGGTACAGAGGGTCGACTACACCACACAAAAACACACCATGTCTCCCTCGGACTGGGTTGTGGTACAGAGGGTCGACTACACCACACAAAAACACACCATGTCTCCCTCGGACTGGGTTGTATTTTGAATACAGTATTCTGTTCTGTGTCCAGGAGCATGGTCCACTGAGGGTGGATGCGAAACAAACGGGTTTAATCATTATCGAAAAAACGAGAGTATAATTGTATATGTACACGTCGTGTCCTGTCAGATATCATTACTACACACTAGAGTTGAGAATTGGTTGAAATTTCACAATTGATGATTGCTTCATTACCAACGAACAATCATCGAAAAAAATTGGTTAGCGTCAGTTTTCAGATTTTCCTATCCAAGTTGTTATTGCTGATGTGTATAACATGATGCAACATGCTACTTTAAAGTGATGACTAATATATCATGTACATAAACTTCCTGGAGTCTTAGAGAAATATTCAGTCATGACTTTTCAGTTAGTGAAGTCAGTTTTCTAAGAATTAAACACGTGTTCAAAGCCCTGACAACTTCTAAGATATGTTCCATTTTCAAGTGTTGCAAAGACTAAAACAGTAGTTCCAAAATCGTTTAATATCGATTATGAGAAAAAGTGATCGATTGCTTGGTCGTTTGGTCACTGCGACCAATCTTCGATTAGTTCAATTAATCGGAACACAGGAGACCTAAGAACCTGTCTACCGGGAAGTTAAATGGCCAACCATATTTTGAAGAGATAACCATATTGTCCCATATCTTCTGTTTCCTTTTTAACGAGCGCGGCGCTAAACAACAAACCAAATTCTTCTTTAAATGTCCAACCATATCCTGTTGTGTCATTTCAACCTAATACCACGTATCATGTTATGTTTTCTTCTTGAGACCGTCGTATTACAAGCCAGCGGATGTTGCCCTACAAACACAGTAACCTATCTCCTACACGTCGTTATGCCGGAGTGGTGCAGCAGCAATGTGCGTCTCGCTGTCTGTGGCCAGGATATCCGCTTTCAAATTCCTTTAAATTCCTAGAATATGTAGCCTGATTGGTTGGTTAGTTAAAGCCCACTCAGCAATATTCCAGCTACATGGCGGCGGTCATCTCATATTTATTACAAACACGTCTAGTGAGTCATACTATGAATGTCGACTGTTTTCGATAATGTTTATCTGAGATACGTCATAAGATTACACATACTCCTCCAACACATACTCCTTCAATTTCTGCCACTTACGTCAATGTTAGCCAATACTGAAAGTGCCATAAAGGACATATGTTTGTAAGTCTTAAACAACATGTTTGCTTGGGTCTGTTAATTGGACCTGAATATGGTATTTTTAAACAACAACAGTTCGGTAATTGACACTACTGTCAATGTTGAAATATGTAATTCCATGAAAAATTGCTCCCTAGCTCAACCTCAAAAAGAAAATACATACATGACATTTATATAAACGATCAAGTAATAAGTACAGCAGATCTACAATTTGTGAGGTGAGGTGAGGTGAAATTGGGTTTACCGTCGTGCTTGAGAATATTTCTGCCTCATATGACGACGTGCATGCGCGTGTATGTGTATGTGAGGCTGCTTGTACTAGCCCAGACTGAAGCTGGGTTTTATAGTGCTAGCCCACTGAGATACCATGCCGCAGTGAAGCATGAATACCCCACTCAGACACATTATACTGACTCCGAGCCGACCAGTCCTTGTTGTTCCCATTAATGCTGAGCGCCAGGCAGGGACCAACAAGTACCATATTTTAACGTCTTTTGGTTTGGCGCGGTCGGGGATCGAACCTCGACCTTCCGCTCTCCGGACGGACGCTCTAACCACTACACCACGGAGGCGGTTCTACAATTTGTGCAGAACATAGGCGATATTAGGAAAGTGTTGCAATTTAGTAATCTTTAAACCCAAATAAACGAAATCGAGAAAAGGCTGGCGTTACTATCAATCGATAAATGTTACTAAGAATGTCAATACTTTTGCACCAATGTATGCGTTTATGTAACTGGGTTATGTGTGGATATACTGAAGACCAGACACTGGTTACGAGTTGTGAGACAGACACTCTTGAAACACATGTTTACAGAATAAGTGCCAATTTCAGGATCAACATATAAATGTAGATAAATATATACAATCATTGAATCTCGGAGTGAGTGAGTGAGTTTAGTTGTACGCCGCATTTAGCAATATTCCAGCTATATGGCGGCGGTCTGTAGATAATCGAGTCTGGACCAGACAATCCAGTGATCAACATGATGAGCATCGATCTACGCAATTGGGAACCGATGACATGTGTCAACCAAGCCAGCGAGCCTGACCACCCGATCCCGTTAGTCGCCTCTTACGACAAGCATGGGTTACTGAAGATCAATATTCTAACCCGGACCTTCAGTGGTATTGAATCTCGGATATCATTTCTAACATATAAGTATAAATCTAATATTAAATCAACAGATGCCAAATAATGTCGTTATGGTAACAGTTACATTGCCAATGCCATTAACACGTTGACTGAAACCGCCAAGAACGATAACCGCTTGGTACTACAAGAACGTTTCAAATACGTCGTACCAACGTACACATTATGATGAACGTGTTAGCACATTAGACGTAAAATCTATCAACTATGCTATAACATAATAATTTTATACATAATACAATAATAATGTGGCACTTTGGTGTAGAAGAGTTACTGTTTCCGAGAAAAATATAATGCTGCTACAAGAACAAGCAAACCCAAAGTCTCAATATTCTAAATATGTATACATACAAATAATAAAAGAAGATTTTATTCAGTCTAGAAGTAACTATATGCGAGAGATAAATCAGGTCATTCTTAATATCATACACTTTAAAAAGATTCTGCAACTTGAGTATAATGTTAATCAAAGTGACTGACTGACTGAGTTTAGTTTTACGCCGCTTTTTAGCAAATATTCCAGCAATATCACGGCAGGGGACACCAGAAATGGGTTTAACACATTTGTGCTCATGTGGGGAATCGAACCCGGATCTTCGGCGTGACGAGCCAACGCGTTAACCACTAGGCTACCCCACCGCCCCCGTTAATCGAGTGCGGGTTATATTAGTACCGCACAGGAAATAAACATCATTGCAATAACATTACAAATATACAGTCTAGCATACCTTAAAGCATGGGCGTTATTTTAACAATAACACTGCAAGGTAATTTACTTACGAGAAATGCCTCAAAACAAATAATTAACACTAATAACATTGTTATTTAGTATAACATATATACAACACTTGAAATATTGTTCCTACCTTTTAGATCTGAAGAGTTAGTTGTCTGTACTCTGAGATGAGATCGGATATTGACGTGAAGTGCAATGGCTGACGTGCAAGTAATGCTTTAAAAGAACCAATCGACACAAGGGGCCAAACAAGTTAAAGGGGCACAATACAAGCGATGACACAACCTCTTGACACCAACTTATAATGGACTAGGCAAGATCTAGCAATAGACTAACGCGTAAAATTATAATTTATAACACGTTTTATGTGCCATGTGGTACATTATCATGTATAGTGTAGGTATATAATGTTATCTACTCAAAAAAATTTGTCTCACCTACTCAAACTAACATATACTCCACAATTATTCGATTTTTTGTACATTATCACAAGTCAAAAGAATAATTATAATATATTACGACATGTATAATACATTCTATGTGCTATCCGTAGTACATTATCTTTCATGTTGTACATATCTAATGTTATTCTTTCACTTGCTGAAACTGTCAAATACTCTATACAACTATTGTTACACTGTGTACATACACTACACTATCATCTATACGGTATGTATCTAATGCTATTTGTTTTTCACCTGTTTGAAACTGTCAAATATTCTATACAAACATCGATATATTATGTACATCATTGCAAGTCAATATAATAGGTACAACATTTCTATGATTTGTAAAACACTTCAAAGTGTCATCTGCTGTACATTATCATACCTGTAGAAACTTAGTGCTTTATGTACATCATATAATACCATTAGCTGAAAGTGACAAATACTCTATACAACTATTGATATATTATGTACATCCACCATATTATCATCCGTGTGATATGTATCTAGTGCTATCTTTTCACCTGTTTGAAACTGTCAAATACTCTATACAAACATCGATATACTATGTACGTCATTGCAAGTCAATATAATAGATACAACATTTCTATGATTTGTAAAACACTTCAAAGTGTCATCTGCTGTACATTATCATACCTGTAGAAACTTAGTGCTTTATGTACATCATAACTCAAAATCACACTAAAATATCATATACCACCATGCCACAAAAATGATGTTATCCAGATTTATACACATTACTGTATATCTTCTTTGTAATATATGAAAATGGGAAATGAAAGACTTAAATTAAAAAAAAATATAAATTTCACAAGATACCGAGGAAGTACAAGTCATGTTTGCTGCTTTTTATACAGGAATAGTACTGGATTGTCAGAATCTTGCAGACTCTTAAACAAACATATCCAAGAAGCCCATGCAAGTCTAGATTATGCGGCAAGTCTAGATTTCCACAGTTTCAGGAATGGAGAAAGTACCAGGGCCCCTTTCATTATATTTTATGTTTTTTATTGTTTACTGTTTTTCTGTAAAATAATATGTTCATTTCAGAGACTAGTTGTTAGTCTAGGTTATCCCTACCAGATAACAAATAACGGTTGTTACATATATTACCTTGGCTTGTTTGGAAGTTGGGTCGTATTTAGTGTTAGTTACATCCTTGGTAGAATTTCAGTATATTGGTGTCAACTTCTTCACCAATACTATCGATCTAGGACTCTTTCCACGTTCCTGTATCTAAACTTTGCAATTTGCAAATTTCAGTAACAGGAATGACGAAAGAGTTTATCCACATTCTGAACACGATTGAAAACAAACGATAATCAGCTGAAGCAATGACACTTCGGTCACAACTAAATTGTTATGGTACAGCGTTTGGAATAGCCCGACATGACTGTTCGGAATAGCCCGACAAGGGTGTTTTGATGACTCGACATGAGTATAAAAATGAAAATTTGATGGTGTGAAAAAAAGAAACATGACAAACAAATTTCTAGCTAAAATATCCATGGTCGGTTCCGTTAATTTGCGGTGCGGTGAGGGAAGCCCAGTGGTTAAAGCGTTCGCTCGTCACACCGAAGACCAGGATTCGATTCCCCACATGAGTACAATGTGTGGAGCCAATTTCCGGAGTCGAATCCCCCCCACCCCGATATTGCTGGAATTTTGCTAAAAGCGGCGTAATACTAAACTCAATCACCCACTTTAAGGAGGAATTAATTGTGTTAAAAAGAATGCCAAAGAGTTAGTTGACGAACTATTGTGTATAAAGCACGCGACAGATGCTGAAACCCATGTCCGGGCTTCTCTGTGATATTGCTGGAATATTGCTGGAATGTTGCTAGCAGCGGTTAATACCACATTCAGTCACCCATCACTGCCATTTTAATGTTATTCATGGTATTCATTTATAGTTTTCTTACAATAATCACCGAAAACCAGAGTGAGTGAGTGAGTTTAGTTTTACGCCGCACTCAGCAATAGAATTTGGACCAGACAATGCAGGGATTAACAGCATGGGCTAAAAAGCATAGTGCTGATGAGGCAAATTAACAGTAGTTGTGGCAAAGGTTGAAACAAATGATGTTCGACTCGAGAGGGATAATTATTATCCATATTTTAAGAAATATACAGAATCTCGCCACTCCGAAATAACACTAACTGCAAAGCGCAGGGTATAGAAAGAGACATACCTTTGGTGTTTGTGACGCGGCTGCGAAGCGTGTTTGAAGAGGATGTGCCGCAAAGGAGGGACTCGCCACTTATATAACACCATGCATGCGCAGGAAGTACCACGAGTGCAGGAAATCGATACGGAGAAAACGGTCAACTATGACGCTGATTCAGGGAATAAGAACGTAGTCTTGCTGTTTTTCACGGAACCAACCCGGATATGTGTCATATTGGTTGTGGTATTTGTATGTGTGTGCGTTTTCATGTGAAACGGTCAGTACCGATAGAAGAGCATGGTTGTTTTCATTTGTAAAACACTTCAGTAAACCACGATGATGCTAGACTCGTGTGCCTTAAGAACAGTATTCAGCTTTGTTTGTATGGTAACATATCCACGTCAGTTTTCCAGAGAGTGATAAAGGTAAATGTATCACATCAGTTTATCATGCTTGGTTACATTAATTGTTGTTTTGTACATACACAACCTGAAAAATGTCTATGGCTTCTTAATTGAACGTAATATGGTTGAGGCTTCTTGAATATATTATTTGTTTGTTTATTGTTTAACGCCGAAATCAGCAATATTCCAGGTAGATTGCGGCGGTCTTGGTCAGACAATCATGATCCCTGACCACCCGATCCCGTTAGTCCCGTTTCGCCACAATTTGCAATATTCTAGCAACATCACGGCGGGGACACCAGGAATGGGCTTCACACATTGTACTCATGTGGAGATTCGAACCCGGGTCTTCGGCGTGACGAGCGGACGCCTTAACCACTACGCTACCTCACCGCCCCTAATGGTTAAAAAAAGATTGAGGTATGACATTATTTAAAGAGGGTACTTACATGTTCCCTTACCCGTAGCTGTGCAGTGGAGATAAACACAGCGGTCCAACGAACGCATAGGTGGGTGCTCCTGCCCGCCCAGTGAGTGAGTGAGATTAGTTTTACGCCGCATTCAGCAATATTCCAGCTATATGGCGGCGGTCTGTAGACAATCGAGTCTGGACCAGACAATCCAGTGATCAACAGCATGGGCATCGATCTGCGGAATTGGGAACCGATGACATGTGTCAACCCAGTCGGCGAGCCTGACCACCCGATCCCGTTAGTCGCCTCTTACGACAAGCATAGTCGCCTTTTGTGGCAAGCATGGGTTGCTGAAGACCTATTCTACCCCGGAACTTCACGGGTCTCCCGCCCGCCCAGAAGTTTCATTACGACGTGAAATAGTTTTTTCTTATCTTAATTTTCCCCACCACTGTGAAAATTATGCTCTGGGGAGCTAAAAATATTGTACTGTTACCCTTGAACAGTCATAAATTTCATCGAAGTTTATCAAACATTTGGTCCCGAGGCAAAGCTAATCGATCAACCTCATAACTTTAAAACCTATTTTTCAAGTGATCTAAATTGTAACATTTAATGCACAATTAGAGAAATATAGTTTTTAATTGTTTATTTTTTTCACGCGACCGCGTTTTTCCTGTTTGAAGAAGGAACCGAGAAACACAGAGAATACGGATTGTTGAATAGAAGAAAAGGTACATATAGTAAGTATATAGTGAGTATTTTCACTTCGGATGTTACAGGTAGTCATCATTAAGGGCTAAATGTGCTTTAAACTGTTTTATCATCCTTAAAGAGGCTGTCGACAACGGTCAAGATGCTGATAAAGTAAAGAGCCATTCGACACATGTTCACTGTATATGTATAACCTGTCTTTCAGGAGTGAAGGAAATAGTACGATGTCCTCAGACAGGCACCTGAAACAGAACAGCGTTATCTAGTTACACATAGCGCCAACATTGACTCAACGCGTTAAGCCTCTGGCGTTCTGTCCACAATCGCGATATTGCCAGAATATTGCTGAATGTGGCGAAAATTCGTTTAAACATATTTCTATATCCAGCGTAAAGGTCTAGCTTTGGACAGGTGTTTCTTACACTTGTTATTTGTGGGTAGCTCGGGTTTTGGGGGGATTTTTTTGTTGTGTGTGGTGTTTCTATTGCGTACGCACTAATGGGATTTAAACTTACCTGAACGTTAAGTAAGTACTTTCAGAAGTACAGATAAGCTGCGTATCTGCGTAAATTACGCAAATATTTATGTGAAAACTCAATTCCTATTAAGCCTATTGCGTACAAGTACGCTTGATGTTTTGTAAATGCTCAATAAATTTGATATTACATGCGTACACACAAACCTTTCAAATCTTAGCTTGCGTACTGTAGCATTCAGCAAACCTACTAGAATTTGAAGTAAGCAGACCCATGCGCTGCAGATGGAGGTTACTGAGGATAGATAGAATAACTGAGGTATATTGTGAGGTTCTATTTCAGCAGATGAACTTGGCAACTTGCAGTCTTTCCTATCTTTTCTCATATTTCAGATCAAATATAAATAACACAGACGCAAAGCAACATTTAAACTTTATTATATTTTCACAAATAATGGAAAATGACCCAACTGAGTTTAAAGTGAGGTGGGTATAATTTATTTGGTTACTCAAAGGAAAATTAGCATACCGAGTTGAGATGAACACAAGCGAGTACATAACTCAGTGACCCAAAACGGTATCTGGATATATAGGATAAAGATAGAATATATGAATGAACAGCATCTTTATTACAATGAGCGACGTATCAGAGTAGGTTCCAACACCGAGCAAGTGTTCATCACGTAATCATCACTACAGCTTGATACCGGTCTTAGAATCTACGCCGAAACATCTGTCCGCATTGTCATGCGTTCATCTATTATCTTTTGATTATTCAGTGTTACAACTTTCCTCATATTGGTCTTTCGTCTCCTGTTTCATAAACAGGGCAGTTTAGTAGGGCTGCGCAATATAACCGGTTTACCGGTATTTACCGGTTCAGACATGAAAACGATACGTATTGCGATACGCTGATCGAAAACCGGTATTTTGACATGCAATCGGAAAACTTCGTAACACTCGGAAATCTTCGGATATTTCCGTTTTTAAATTGTTCCTTTCCTTGTTTCATTTGTGCCAAACATTATTTACATTTATATTTTGTCATGATTAAAAGTTTTTATTAAGCTTAATCAAGCATTGTGATTTTGTTGTGTTTTTGCTTTATAAATCAAGCATTAACTCGACTATAAGTAATTTTTTGTTAAAAAAATCTTCTTGCAATATATTGCAATACATATCGCGATACATGCTTTCGTATCGCAATATATCGCAATATGAAAATTCCCTGCAATACCCACCCCTACAGTTTAGGAGTTTGCTCGTTGTTTAACGCCGCACTCAGCAATATTAAAGCTATATTGCGGATGTCTGTAAATAATCGAGTCTGGACCAGATACTCCAGTGTTCGACATCCTGAGCATCCATGACACGATGACATGATTGTGTCCACCAAGTCAGCGAGCCTGTCCACCAAGTCAGCGAGCCTGTCCACCAAGTCAGCGAGCCTGTCCACCCGATCCCGTTAGTCGCCTCATACGACTGACATGGGCTGCTGGAGACCAATTCTAACCCGGATTTTCACGGGTAATGGTGTAGGAATGGTCACGAGGTCTGGGAGCAAAATATTAAAGTTGCAGGAAAAAAACTGAGGAAAGAATATTCTACGAGACAAACATAAAAACATAATCCTGTTTTACTATTGTTTGGATCCACATATCTCTTGTGCTGTGGGCGTCAGGATCAGCCTACGCTTGACCTATAAGACGGTCTTAGACCACAGGAGAACGCTGCAGTCCCAGAACTTCAAGAGTATGTCTGACCTCCTGCACCCGTCACCAGGCCACCGGCCAAACAGCTGACCTGTGACCCCGTTACATCCCACCATGAGGTGTTTGTGAAGGGGAGTGGGGGAGGCTGTGTTACGACCCAACCGGGAGTTCGCCCGGTGCACATGCAGTTGGAACTTTCAAAAAGAATTACACGATCTGTTTTTAGTGCACGTGACACGCCATGTGTGATATATATTATATTGCACTTGATATACTATATACTTTATGACTGTGATAATTGCTATGTGTGATCTACAATGTACTTTTACATATTTTACAAGCCCTATACACATACACAAGTGAAATTGCAGCTGCTGTTGATCAACGTGCTTTACCTTGCATGTATTAGATTATCCAGGAAAACATTTAAATTTAATTAATCAAATTTAATTGAAAATTAGAAGCATACATATAAGAACCATGGTTGAGGTAATGAGATAACAAAATTTATAATGCTAATAACACCTTCCATACAGGATGGTTGTTAAGCAGAGTGAGTGAGTGTACGGATTCCAGTGTACGGATTGAATGGAGTGATGAAGGTCTCGTTTGAACCTCACATGTGGGGCTGGTTATCGCCCTCATGCTCATATTGCGATATATTGCAATAATTTAAGAGCTATTGCAATGCATATTGTGATATAAACTGACTGGAAGGTTTCTGTCAATGTGCGTACATCATAAATTCATAATAGCTCTCTGTGTGCAACATCATGTATAATAAAATAAAATATGGTAAAGAAAGTGTTTGGCTTAAGTGTTTGGTTTTAGAAGAATATCCGCCACTTTGATTTTATGTCGTCACATATGTGTGACCCTTTAGCCCCACCCTCCTTTGGGAGTCCCCTATCGGCCCAGGTGTGTGTGTGTGTGTGTGTGTGTGTGTGTGTGTGTGTGTGTGTGTGTGTGTGTGTGTCCTTCAGCTTGACCTCATTTCACAGGGGGCAATGTAACTAGCTGACCTTGGGACTTTCCCAGAGGTATTTTGTGGACTCTTGTGTGGGCAATATAAGGCTCTCGAACAGTGCCCATGTCATTTAGTCGCCAGAGAGAACGTCTCTTCTCCGTGAAAAACCATTATATGCTCTTGACTCTACTGGCTGTTGGCTGTTTATAGATAGAAAATGGACATGACTAGTATTAAAGAAAACAGAAAGGATTTAATTGACATCTTAGAGAAAAAACAAAAAGAAGAGGGGCTGCTCTCCGACACTGCCTCGCGTATGCTGTTCATTGTCCATATCTGGGGTGATGACTACGCTAGTTTGAAGTTAGAAGACCTTTACGATACACCTGACATGTGCAAGGTAAACATTTTAAGAAAATTCATTGGTTTTAAAAATAGACCTTATTTTGTCTTTTCGTTTGTATGTTTTATTTTTTACTCGTCAGGCTAGAGATATCTGCTGATTGAAATAGAAATACAAACTGTCTTCTGTTTATGAATGGCATATTTATGTGACACGTGTTTATATTTGTTTTCAGGATTTACTGTGGAACAATCGATTTTGCCCCGAAATATGTGATAAAGAAGACGTCCGCGCCAGGGGTCGAGTGAACGTATCGTGTTGTAGCGCTAAAGATGACCGGAATGAAGGCCAATATGCATTTGAATGTGGGCTCAATGAGCAAGATTATGATCAGTCGAAACACGGTACTGCTTACGCTATAAAAGGTGAAACAGTACTGACGATTTGGCAAGAACATCCACCTCACAATTGCGAACATTGTTTTTGACGTCATTGAGGATTTTATGACGCCATGGCCTATTGTTTGAGTGTATTTTTAGAAAAGGCCCCTAGTAACAGGCTCTATTTAGATAATGACTACTTTTAGACTTCCCATAGCCTACATAGTAGACTATAAGTCACGAGTGTAAAGCCATTCTTGGTTTAGACACAGTACTGTGCGGACGTGATCTCCGATCTGCAATATCATGGATGTGTGTGGTCATTACAAAGCCTGTGTTTATCCTTACGTTGAATTTCATCAAGGCATTCCTTCTCACCTCGAAAAGGATGCGTTTCTGGACCCCAGTGTTGTGAACGTGGTTATCCTCGACGACTTAATGTCTACTGCCAGCAAAGATCCACGCATTACAGATCTTTTTACCAAAGGAAGTCATCATCGTAATCTCTCAGTGATAGCCTTGAACCAGAATTTGTATTACAGTAAGGATCCAACACAACACAAGTAAGGATCCCAGAAACTGTCATTATCTGCTTCTGTTCAACAACCCTATTGATCAACAACCCATCATGACTTTGGCGAGGCAAATGTATCCAAGTAACACAGACCATTTCATGGAACCGTTTCACCGGGCTACCCAGAAACCTTATGGATACTTGTTGGTTGATCTAAATCCCCAAACACCTTCCCATTTGCGACTTTGTCCCAATGCGTTCAGTTTAAGAGGAGGCCTCCAAGCTAGGACAATTCAGTCCTAGTTAGACGTTCAGAGTGAGCAGAGGTGTGAAAAAAACCTCCCAACAATGCCATCTTGTGATGACTGTGGACTCGTGTTTCAAGACGTGCATGATTTGCAAAAACACAGAAGAAACTGGTGACCTGAAAAGTCTTCAGTGGGTCCACCTGGAATACCCCAAGTTAAAAGGAAGTGGGAAATGGGAGGAAGACGACAACTTCTCTGCTGTGAAGAGACCACGTCCTCTGTCAGATTGTGACTACTGTGGTCAAGTGTTTTAGCAATAACCACAACTTACAAAGACATTTACACGATAAACAATGTCCTGAAATGGAAAATGATGAGGATGATGATGCTGTATCGTTAACCGATGTCACACAAAACAACAGGAAAAATAAGATGGCTGATCTCGAAGAGCAAGGTATAAGACAAATGTATTCACGTACACGTGAGCTGAATAAAGACTTTTTGAGAAACGACAGCTGTACATGAAACGAGGTTTACACGAAGACATGATTCAAGCCAAACTGAAAAATTAATCTGGATCACGTTTAAAGAGACGTATGCCCGATTTATTACTTATCTGTATCATATGCAGTGGGGTCCAAAGCCACAAGGAAATAGTGCATAGACAGCGCCCCATTCACGCATATCATATACGGGCCCTCATGGCGCATGAATCTAATTTGCTAACAGCTACAATCATTTATTGTTCACAGATATGTAAAATAAATACTCAGAACTTCGGAGTTGTTACTTGTGCACCAAATGACAGCATACACCTTTGATTTAACAAAATGCGCTCCGATATTTTCACAGCTTTTGACCGAATAAATAGCATCTAAATTCCCCTCATATGCATAGTGTGATATTAATTCTAGCTGAAAAGAGATTTTGCTGTGTGAACACTCGAGTCGGCAAACTCATACCACTCATAAGGTAATTGAATAATAATCACAGACCACTAAGGTGAACCTGAAGGTCACACACACCTGGACCGGAAAGGAACTCCCAAAGGAGGGTGGGGATTAAGGGTTCAACAGTCGATTAGGTCACACAAAGGTCACATCTGTGACATAAAATCAAAATGGTGGATATTCTTCTAAACCCCCTTGTATACAACATTAATAGATCTAAAGGAATTAGTTATGAACTAATTATAGAAATCCCGTCTCTCGAACATTTTTTTATTTCTCGAAAAATCACTATATCTCCCGCTTTTTAAAATAAGAACAAGTAACTATAATTTTCCAGTAGAAACAGGCAGATGGCGTGAGGAGAGAACATGTCCTTGACGTGCGATTCTCCACTCATTGCAGACGAAGTACACCATGTATTTAGATGTAGAGAATTTGAAACAGAACGTCGTCTTCATATCAATGAATTATATTTTTAATCTGCACAGGAAAATTGTCAGATTTATTTAAGAATCTGTCGAATTATTCACATATTGTTTTTGAAAAGTTCAAATGACCTATGCTACTGATATTACCATTCTTGACTGTTTATGTAATATATGTATATTTTATTCTCTTGCACCAAAGTGGACGCTTTTTTGAGAAAAATACACTTTTCTTGTCATCTTCTTAGTTGCTTTTACACCACACTTTCAGGCTCACCGTCCCCATTGTGTATGACTGTATGGCAGTGGTGGACAGATAAAGAAAATGATATAGAGCCTTAATGTGGAATGTTTAATTGACGTACTGCTATGGTTTTGAGAACATAATGATGAAGGTAATAGTATATCATGATTTACATGGTCAGTGTTGTTGCTTCAATAGAATATGCACTTCAATGCAGTTTGTAATTACCGCTACTGTATGTCAGTGATTGATTCAGATGCAACTCCAATATAAACATGTGTCAACGTGAACCATTGCGAAATGAAGCAAAAACATTTAGGTGAAAGACTTGAGCTTAAAATCTCATGTGACCTCCAAACACTAATATCCTTACCTAGAATGTCATTATACAGTCCAACAAAGACTTTGGCATTTCTGATAGGTTGATAACATATGTATATAAACATAAAAGTATATTTGGCACGTTTACAGCACATTTTGTTGCTACAGAATACAAAGGCAGATAATTCAAAGCTAGCTAACTCTGGATGACCCAATATATTGCAGAATCTGAATCATATCGCGATAATTGTATATCGAGGGATACTGTGCCTGTATATACCGGTAATAGTGCACAGCCCTACTCATGTGTCACTTCTGTTAACCCCCGAGCACAGAGATGGTGCAACAAGACTAAGAACGGGAAAATCGGGAGTGCAACAAACAACAGATGTCTGGGAGACCAAGAGATGGAACTCTGCAAGCGTTTTAATTTTTCTCTTTTGAAAACTGTGAAAAACGTGAGACCATATACAGTTTGTTTTCTCTGTTGCTACAATGTATCTCAAAGGGTGTGAATTCCTAGATCTCTAGCAACGCATGTGTCATAACCTACAGCCGGGGATGAAACTGTTTGAGTTTATAGTCCGTTCGGCTCAAAAGCGGACCGATGAATTGCAATCTAACTCGAAAACTAATAAACATAACATACTCAATGAAACGCTGATCATAATCAAAACATCATACCCACTCTGTGAGGTTTTGCAGAATTTTTGTCCTAAAAATAAAAATGTTGTTTAACAATCTATCATTAAAATATTGACACAGTTCACTGTTTGTTACGAGGGAGGAGTGCAGAGAAAGGGACAGCCAGGTGTGCGAGAACGGATCGGCACAGCACAGGTTAAAGAATAAATAACTTTGTCTGTGAACGCGCTTCTCGAAAACCTGGCTGTTCCCTTTCTCTGCACTCCTCCCTCGTAACAAACAGTGAACTGTGTCAATATTTTAATGATAGATTGTTATACAACTTTTTTATTTTTAGGACAAAAATTCTGCAAGAACCTCACAGAGTAGGTATGATGTTTTGATTATGATCAGCGTTTCATTGAGTACTATATGTTTATTAGTTTTCGAGTTAGATTGCAATTCATGGGTCCGCTTTTGAGCCAAACGGACTGTAGTTTTTACACAGCTTTTAGCAATATTCCAACAATATCATGGTGGGGAACACCAGATATGGGCTTCACGAATGCGTAGATTAACCACCAATCATTTAACTCCTGCACTGAAGGGTAACCTCACTTCGAATGAAAATCATGGTATGCCCAAATGGGTAACAAACCCTGGTCTTCATGGTGAATAGTGAATGCTTTACCCACAAGGCTAACCCACTGCCTCAAACCAGCATGAAGTCTTATTCGAATCACAAGTGAGTGAGCAAGTATGGTTTTACGCCGCTTTTAGCAATATTCCAGCAATATCACAGCTGGGAGGACACCAGAAATGGGCTTCACACATTGTACCCATGTGGGGAATCGAACCCGGACGAGCGAATGCTTTAACCACTCAGCTAAGCCACCGGCCCTCGAAGCAAAAGTAAAATTTAGAGAAGATTGTTAACTAATTGTGGAAAACTCACATTTTACATCCAAATCCCCTTTATTTGTGGAAATGTACACCTTTTCTTCGACAGAAAATAAAAGCTTAAAATTCATGCACATTTGCGAGTCAAAGTTGCATTTTCTCCAGCGTAAGAGGTAATACAAGAATTAAGGTTGGCTGGTAATGAGAAACAATATTTTTATATATGGCCTAACAATAAATGTGGATGATCAAGGACATTTTTATGTGCAGGGTTAAACATTTTTTTTAAAATCACTGCATGCCCTAAATTGAAATTATTTCGAATAGGCCTAAATTGAGTTAATTGTATTTCACAAAGGAAATGAAAATTTAGATAAGACGGATGATGTTGAAACATGCACAGCCTCATTCCTGAGACTGAACTTGAGTCATGTATTTGGGTGCTTGCGTGCGTGCGTGCGGCGTGCGCGTACGTTCTTAGTGAGCACTTGAGTGTAATTGTTTTATGTAATGTGCCAAGTCAAAATCATTCCTGTTACCAAGAGATGACATGCTTTGGAACTGGCCATAAATTGTTTTGCCACCATTAGCATCTGGATCTTTTAATCATATCTTTTTCCAAACTTGTCTTCCTGTGGCACCAACATCATGAACTTTGGCCGCCAGGCAGATGACCCACGTACGCAGCCGTTTCAGTCCAGTACACTAAAAGCAACTGGGCTTCACCCACTGCGTGCTGTCAAAATGGTCACAACACCCGCAGGTTATCGTACAACAATGTTTCTAATTCCAATAACAATAAAGGTTGAAATGTCAAAATGACTGAGCTCAATAAATCTTCACTAATTACCGATGGCAAGCATGCAAACTGATGGTTGGCCCCTAAGCATCCATATCTCACAAAATCAAGTCTATGACAAAAGTTGGTTACGAGACATGGCCATTTAAACACAAATTTCTCCCAAAGGAGAAGTCATGTTGGTGACATAATTACTACACAACAAAACTGAAGTTTCAGAAAAACTTTATTGAACAATTCTTCATCACATACAGCACTTGTGGTACAGCGTCTTCCTTCACCAACGTTCACAAGCTTCCTGAAACAAACCAAGTACTTCAACACATGTTTTGTGGCTAATCAGATTAAAAACATAATGCTTGTATGCCAAGTGTCATCAGATAAGATAAATAATCACAGAATTCATCTGTCCCTATCAAATATCATCACTGACACAGCAACGGCAACATTCGTTTTAACTGCTTGCTGAATAATGTTGGGTTGACTCCAACCGTAATTTTATATTCTATTTAGAAAATATGGAAAAAACAGGTCACATAAAAGTGTTTAACAGTATACAGTCAAATCCCGAGGAGTCGAATGCCTGTGTCTCGAATATTATGCATAACTCGAAGTACCTGTCGGTCCCGACCATTCGCTCTTATAGTTGTCATCATTTGATTTCCGGTTACACGAATTCGTCATATAAATACACACGATGACTCGAGAAGGAAATTTGGTCCCATGACATTCAAACAGCAATATTGTATACATAATACGCGAAGTCAGTCAATGAGAAGTTGATTGGTGTAGCAAACTGATCCAATTAACAAAAAAGCGCGGCTCACACCTTACCGCCATTGACAGGTGAGTTCAAAAGTCAGATTAGTGATTTTACGGAAATCACTGTCTGTGCTAATCAGACTGGAACTGATGAGGTGCCCCTATTAGTGATATGGAAATCATTAGGTAAAGAAATGCTTAGGTGGAGGAATTAGGACTGGATCATCTTTTTTTTCTATCCTCATAGACATACCTATGTCTCGAATACATCGATAAGTCGAATTTATTACTTGGTCCCAAGCGATTCGATTCATTGGGATTTGACTGTATATTTAATTTTACACGATACCAGAAAGTGAAAATAATCGAGGAGAAGCGTGGAAAACTGAAGACATTACATACCTTTCATCACAGGCACCTCATCTCGTGGAACCTTGTGCTACTCAAGTCCGATTCACGTCACTGGAAATATAACATTAGCATTACAATGTTGGCATCTCTAAGTGGGACCACAAACTTTGCTGCTGCTGCTGCTGCTCTGTCAGATAGGAGCGAAAGATTGATGATCGTCAACACAGATGATTGCAGTTGAACTATGATCGCATCATTCAGAGCAGACCAAAAACCAAACAAAGTTATTGAACAGTGAAGCAATGTACGAAACATCCTCAGCTCTATGACTATCTTAAGTCAGTGTTAAGGCCAGACACGGCTACTTCGAGCTAGTGAGTGAGCGAGTTTAGTTTTACGCCGCACTCAGCAATATTCCAGCTATATGGCGGAGGTCTAAATAACTGAGTCTGGACCAGACAATCCAGTGATCAACAGAATGAGCATCAATCTGCGAAATTGGGAACCGATGACGTGTCAACCAAGTCTGCGAAATTGGGAACCGATGACGTGTCAACCAAGTCAGCGAGCCTGACCACCGAATCCCGTTAGTAGTCTTTTACGACAAGCATGGGTTACTGAAGATCAATATTCTAACCCGGACCTTCACAGGTGCACCTTAGAGCTAAGATCGCTTTGTACAATGGTGCCCTGTTGGGCTATCGGAAAGGGAGATGTACATGGTCAAGTCAATGTGTTGTGCCACATCAGCAATATCACGTGATCAATCTGCAACACGCCGCATAGTACGACACATGCAGCCAGATCACCAGGGTGACAAATCCACATGGTATAATCATGGCTTTATGGGGAGCAGATATGTTCTTCACATTATCTCAGAATCTGGGATTAACATTTCTGGATCAGTTTCCAACAAAACACTTTACTTCATAATGTAGAGTTATCGTAGACCTGGGAATGACAGAAAACTACAGGGATTTATTCTTACTGTAAATTAAAAGTTGGGCCTACCACACATTCTACAAAAACACACAGAAAGAAAACTACAAAAAGCAACAGATAATATTAAATATACTCCCCATGAAAAGTTTTGTAAAATAATCCATACAGTTTAAAGTTACTGTTTATGCATGAGCTGATGTATTGTAAAACAAATTCGTGATGTTGAAAAGTTTGTCATGTGTTCAATAAATGAAACTCGGTGAAAAACTATTTGTTTTATTAAGCAAAACTTTACACCAAAACACAGCTGTTCACATCCACGATATCTGCAAAAGCTTTTAAGCAATTTGATGCATGATCCTCGTGCAATTAATCTGCAGATAATTCCCCAAGACAGTGGAGAAATTCATCTTCTTTGTAACCATATGCACATACATAACTTATAGTGATTGATTTAAGCGAGTCTAAACTTTTGATGGGTAGTATATATGACTTCTACCAACATGTCACAACTTTTATATATACATTTTTGGGGAAAATTTCTGCTCTTTCAACAGCTTATTTGTATAACCGCTTTGACTAAACAAAATCATTAACCTGAGTAATAAAACAAACTCAACATTTAAAAGGACTTCACAATAACTTCTAAAATGGAAGTTTAGACCTAAAAACTTCCAGTTCATTGAATACAAGCATTGCCTATTAGTTACTGTGAACAGTTGTATACCAATGCCGTCAGCTCTGGATAACGATAATCATTACTATCATTTTGCCCTATCAAGGAGTCATCATAAGCAATGGCACAACTTCCATGTTCACCTGATACAAGTGTATTCTAGTGGTGATCCGATTAATTGAAATAATTGAAGATTGGTCGCATCAATTATGATATTTTAACCAATTCCCAACACTAGTGTATTCCCAACTGAAATGTTAGAGGAAAACTAATGAATAAACATTTGTAGCATTATGCACTGGCCTAACGTTATGTCAACGTATGATCACTCACGTTGATGTTTGATGGAAGGCAGTCAGCATTTTCTGCCATCAACTGGAAAAATGAAAACTTCAATTCAAGCACAACAATATTATCAAGTTTTAATCCCATTTCAGTCATAGCATTGTCTTGTACATTTCCAAATTTGGTGAACCCATGGATATGATGCTAATAATGAGTGACTTTTAGTTTTCTGGACAGACAATCCATTGCAGCATGATCATCGATCGGCAATATTGTCAAAAGCCGATACATACTGCAATATTTCTGAGAACAGGTATATTGAACTAATAAAAGAATGCATATATGGAGTTTTTGTGATTATCTTTGTGGTTTAAATTATCAATACAAATGATTCTTTCATTATTCATACTATAAATTGTATAAACAAAATTGCTTTTAAGCAATTTGATGCATGATCCTCGTGCAATTAATCTGCAGATGTTTCCCCAAGATACTGGAGAAATTCATCTTCTTTGTAACCATATGTACATACATAACTTATAGCGTGATTGATTTAAGCGAGTCTAAACTTTTGATGGGTAGTATATATGACTTCTACCAACATGTCAACTTTTATATACATTTTGGCAGAAAATTTCTGCTCTTTCAACAGCTTATTTGTATAACCGCTTTTACTAAACAGAAACCCGAGTAATAAAAAAAAAAAAAACCAAAATTTGAGAGGACTTCAAAATAACTTCTAAAATAGAAGTTTAGACCTAAAACTTCCAGTTCATTGAATACAAGCATCGTCTTTTAGTTACTGTGAACAGTTGTATACCAATGCCGTCAGCTCTGGATAACGATAATCATTACTATCATTTTGCCCTATCAAGGAGTCATCATAAGCAATGGCACAACTTCCATGTTCACCTGATACAAGTGTATTCTAGTGGTGATCCAATTAATTGAAATAATCGAAGATTGGTCGCAGTGACTAAACGACCAAGCAATCGATCACGTTTTCTCATAATCGAACACAAACAATTCTGGAACACTTGTTATTATCAACAATATTTTTCACAAGGTTGGTTTTGTCTGTTACATTTCATAAGCATTAGAAGCTCGTTCCAAGTCATGATTGAATTTATCTTAAAGACACCAAGAAATTTATGTTCCTAACATACTAGTCATCCTTTAGATATGTGAAATTTTGCCCCAAACTCCCAAAATAACTATGTTTTTTCCCCCATATTTTTTGTGCATTAACAACTTTCATAAATGACGCTAACCAATTATTTTCGATGATTGATCGGCGGTAATGAACCAATCATCAATTATGATATTTTAACCAATTCCCAACACTAGTGTATTCCCAACTGAAATGTTAGAGGAAAACTAATGAATAAACATTTGTAGCATATATGCACTAGTCTAACGTTATGTCAACATATGATCACTCACGTTGATGTTTGATGGAAGGCAGTCAGCATTTTCTGCCATCAACTGGAAAAATGAAAACTTCAATTCAAGCACAACAATATTATCAAATTTTAATCCCATTTCAGTCATAGCATTGTCTTGTACATTTCCAAATTTGGTGAACCCATGGATATGATGCTAATAACGAGTGAGTTTAGTTTTTACGCAGCACTCAGCAATATTCCAGCTATATGGTAGCGGTTTGTAAATAATTTAGTCTGGACCAGACAATCCATTGATCAACAGCATGATCATCGATCTGCGCAATTGGGAACCGATGACGTGTCAACCAAGTCAGCGAGCCTGACCACCGATCCCGTTAGTCGCCTCTTACGACCAGCAAAGTCGCCTTTTGTGGCAAGCATGGGTTGCTGAAGACCTATTCTGCCCCGGATCTTCATGGGTCTGCTAATAACAAATCATTAAGGATGAAGTCATTTATCCTTTCCAAGGGACGTAACTCAATACTGGAACATGCACTGGCGAGTCAATGCTCTTAAACACTGGAACAATTAAAAGTAATGGGACTGCACGGTATTACCGGTATATTGCAATACGCCTTTCAAACGATACATACTGCAATATTTCTGAGAACGGTATATTGGATAAATAACATATATGGAGTTTTTGTGATTATCTTTGTGGTTTAAATTATCAATACATATGATTCATTATTCGTACTATAAATTGTATAAAAAAGAAAAGAAAATCCTTCACTATGCAACTTAATTTTGAGATAGCTGTTACAGGTTGTCAGAACCATTACATAAATGATCAAGGACTTTAACCCTTTCAACACCGCAGGCCGCTTAAGCGGCCATAACGTTATGAGTCCCCAGACACGGAGGCAGCTTTAAGCCGCCAGGCAGTAATCACGTCAAAATGAGACATAATTTTAGGAACTTACCTGACTTATGATTCATATATTAAATCCATCACATTTCACAATGTCTGGAAACACTTATTAAATTTCAATTGATCATATATTATCGGCAGAATTAAAATTATAAACTATTTTTACGCAATGTAATTGAAAACAACGATTCTCGGACACATGCTTCGGGGCGGGTCCACAATAACATTGTCAAAAAGCAAAGTAGCGATGGTTCGAGGAAATGATTAAATAAATAGAATAAACTAATGAATAAAATCAACAACAGCATTCATAAAAGTTGTCAAGCGTACATATAAAATTACTTTTTCCATCTTTTTGTGCGATCATGTAATGCAAGTCAAATCACTGACCAGTGACATCTCGGCTCTCGCCTCAATTTTCAGCTTTCGGACCACGATGTTTAATCTGGCGAAAATATATGCATGAAGCATTTTTGTCACAGGTCATAACCTAGCGCGATCACGTCCAATAAGTCCTATAATTTACGTATATGTAGCGATTTCTTGCTTAATATGTTCAGAATAGCATTATTTTACCCAAAACTTTTCGTCTAAATCGAAAGATTTCGTTCACGAGGGCCGGTATCCATTGCGGTAATATGATTGGCTGCCTTAGGTCACGTGTCTGATTTTGACCAATCCGACCCTTATAGCAGACTGTAGCGAAAAGCGTCATTAGAAACCAATTTTTATCAATAAAATCGCTTCTTACAACTGTGAAAATACTACCGGCAAAAGGGTTCAGTGATGTTGTTGATGTTCAGAGCTTCGAGCGATACCCGGCATCAAGCGATTAAGCCTCCCATGTTATTCATAACGAAGCGAAAGCGGAGGTATTTTCCGTTGTTATGTCATGTTACCGGCGGAAAGCCACAGATATCGGAAATGGCGACCATACATATTATTTAAGAATCTTTTTATAATAATTTTCTGATTACGTAAAAGTGAAAATATTAAAGAAAAGGCCGCGGGCATGTTATGACATGTCACAAATGGAAAAAAATCGCCTTAGTTTTGCTTCTTTCGTGTGGTTTATCTGGGCGTTATAAATGTAAGCTTGCATTTTCATTCAAAATAATTTTATTTAAGTTGTAGTTGTATTATTTGAATAATATTATAAAAATAAACTTCATATTTATCAACAGTAGGATTAGATCTTTTAAATGGTGTATGGGATGTAATAGCAATAACGTTTTGCAAGCTTATAATTTCCTTCATAAACATAGGCTTCATCTATGACCTCAGAGTCTCTGGGAACTCGGTGTCATGGCAGTGAATGCCTCTGGTTGACTGGTGTTGAAAGAGTTAATGTAGAAAATAGGATTGACATGCACAATTAGTGTCAAACGTTTAAGTTCCAACTATATTGCAACATAGGTACCTGAATCACAATATATTGCAATACAATTTATTTTCCAATACACAGTCCTAATAAGTAACTCACTAAAAGCAGCAACAGGGAAATAGTACATGACAAGGTTAATCAGACCTGTGTAGGGGACAGTCTACAGCAAGTTCAGTCCGCCCGTCACATATCACATCACATTAACCCTTAGTCAACGTTGCTTTTAATAAACTCACAAACATATGACTGATTGAGTTTGTTTTTCGCTGCTTTTAGTAATATTCCAGCAACATCACAGCGGCACAAACATATAAGGTGGTAAATGGCTTTGCCAAGGAAATGTAACCCTTCACCTGTTCAACATTGGATATACACTTTCCTTTATCTTACTAATATGTCTGAAAAGGTTGAAGTGCTTTTTCCTCGGTGCCAACATGTATATAAGATGAACATATACCTGACAAGCAGTACACTTCATAGCCAAGCAGATCTCACGACAAGTACCACATGTTCATGGTCCTAACCAATCAAATACAACACTGAACCATCACCTGTTTTAAAGCCACGGTTAAAGTTAGTAATGTCTGGATGTTTACGTTGTCAGTATTAGTGGTGGTCCGATTAATTGAAATAATAGAAGATTGGTCGCAAAGACTAAACGACCAAGCAATCATTTTCTCATAATCAAACACTTGTTTGCAATAATAATATATTTCACATGGTTGGTTTTGTCTGTTACATGTCATTAGCACTACAAGCTCGTTCCTTTAAGTTTCTCCAGAGGAAATTAATGTTCCTTTAAAGATGTGAAATTTGTTAATGCATTTTGTGCAATTTGCCACAAAAAAGCTGGAAGAACTACATGGTTTCTTTTTCACTATATTTTTGTGTGCATTAACAAACAACCAGGAGAATTTAATAAATGATGCTAACCAATTATTTTCGATGATTGATAGGTTGTAATGAACCAATCATCAATTCTGAGATTTTAAACGAATTCCCAACACTAGTCAGTATACACAAGAGAACACTTAATATTGTTGAAATTGTTCAGCTATAATGGATTTCTGCATAGACAACCCAGGTCATTGTGCCATGTCAGATTAACATTAGTTAATTACCCTTTAACTTACAGCCGCATCAATTTATGACTTAATGTATGTGAAAACTAAATAGAAGCAGCTGTTAAGGAAAATGTTATGACAGGACAGTATATATTCATCTATACGAAAATGCTCTCAGAAAGAAAATGTCAACAATTATTTCAGTGAGAGAGTTCAATATCTTCATCACAGAGCATGTCATTTACTAACAAGCACTGACACACAAACACGTCACAGAAACAATACTGTACCTGATCTAGTTCAGGAGCTTCTTCATATTGACATCAACGTACCTGCAACCAGAAATGTCTATTAGATGGGTGTCTGGAACCACCATGCACTTTACTGGAATATCAGCTTTATTTTTCAAATGGATGCGTGTGTATCAATATACAACTTAAAATTTACTGGTGTGCAGTAGTCCTGTAAACTGTATATTGGCAGTATCAGACCATAATGTTGTCTTCAGAAATTTCAGAGAGATTCCCAAGTTGTCATCATTTACTGCCAATAAAAGGGAGATAATGTGATGAAAGGGAGATAATGTGAAAGGGAGATAATGTGACGAAAGGGAGATAATTAACACAAGGGGAAAAGGAGATAACAAAAACTCATCAATATCTTACCTGTAGAAACAGGTTTGCCATGGGAATTCTGTCCTGGAAAAGACAAGACATACAATGTGAAGTGTAGGGCAGCCAACTGATCAAATCAATGGACATTCCTCTGCGGGTGTTTGTCATAACCATATGATTGATGTTGCTCTGTCAGATAGGAGCGAAAGACTAGGGTATATCAACATTGATTTCAGTTGAACTATGAAGTCATCACTCAGAGCAAACAGTCCATTATCACGGCATCAGTATGCACCTATGGCAACAGTGTCATGTCCAATATGAATACAGATGTTTGATTGGCATTTTAGAAGATGTTACTTGATGAACAGAGACTTTTCTGGGCTTCATGTGTTTATTGTTTGGTACAAAGTTTCTGGGCTTGTTCTGGCCCCATCATCCGGTATAACTAAAGTACAAGAACTGTTAACTCTGCCAGTGACGTCATTAGCATTGTAACGCCACTGGCGTCACTGGCAGAGTTCTACCTGATGAGGGCTTTAGAACAAGCCCTGAAACTTTGTACCAAACAAAAAGATGAAACCCAGAAAAGTCTATGTTCAATATGAATACAGCTCTAAAACATTTAGTCTACTTGTGTTAACATGGAACTTAGCACAATTTTAGAACACTTTTTGAAGTAGAGTGCAAAAGGTCTTCTCATAAAACAAATGCTACAGATTTAACGGGTTCATATCACTAACAACTCCAAGTTTTAAAACCCAGTGCATAGAATAGATACTGAATTAAAGGATGTATAGTTAAATAACCAACTACCCAAAGCAAGACAAATACTTACAATTTATCGGAGCTAAGTGCCTCATGTTATGTGGCTGCTCCCATAATCTGAAAGGAGCAAACAAAACATTTAAGAACTCGAACTGATAAAATTCAGGTAATCTTCAACATAGGTTTAACAGGTTAGTGGTCAAGAGATACCCAAATTAATCTGATGTTATTTCATGTTGATGCTTGCCTCAGAGTTGGTATTTCTCGTCACTTTGCAATCAAGAGTAGCAAATATATTCAACATCATTGGCAAGCAATATTCCAACAGTTTCAATTGGTAGAGGTATTTTACTACAGCCATGATCAACATGCCATGTTGTCTTAGTATGACACCTTCCACTTTATCAGAAGTAACCAAAAATTGACATTACTAAGCCACTAGGTGAGAACAGTAAAACGGGTTATACCTGAAACGGCCCCATGACAGAACGGCCCCAAATGCTTTGGCTGAAATGGCCCCATGACTAAACGGCCCCAAGTGAAAACGGCCCCATATGTGCCAAAATGCCCCCAAAATAATCAACGTTTTTTCAATGTGTGACCTTAGTCATAAATGATAGATCAAAACGCATAGTTTTCAATTACTTATTAAATTAATTAACTTTGACATTTTCATCATGATTTTCTTCTGTTTAAATGGCCATGAGGCCAATAATACAAGTGGAAGATAAGAATCAAACGAACTGAATAATGTACAGATCGTCTAACAATATTCACTAGAATTTAAGTTTGACAAATAAAACATTAGATTTCAGAATCAGAATTCAAATTGTTAAAAACACATCCATACCATGAAGTCACATACAGTCATTAAAACAACATTGAAGTAGCAGTTGCTCTGTGTCAAGTGAATCCTGACAGAGCTGGTGTTTTGACAAACATTAGCAATAGAACATAAATGAATATGATAAAATATAGTCTATGAACTCAAGACTATGGCAAAGTGTTCTCTGTGTCAATGATATACAGTATTTATTGATGGGGATAGATGGTTACTGTACATTCACAATGACACAACGCTGTGTGGTTTGCCATAAGACCATCCGGAAAAACCAGTGTGTGCCGCAAGGAGTGTGTTGTTAGGACGTTTTCTGTTTTTAATATATGTTACATGTTAATATAAATGCTCACATATATTTCACGTCTCTTTTTTGCAATTGTACGGGGTCATTTCAAGCAACATAGTTGATAGCAACATCGGGGCCGTTTTGCACCGAGGCCGTTTTAGCCAATTTGGGGCCGTTTTAGCCAAGCAAAATTGGGGCCGTTTTGTCATGGGGCCGTTTTAGCCTGATCCCCAGTAAAACCACTCAATCCCTGGTCCAGTTAAACCTAACCTGATCGCTTTTCAAAATTTTGACTGACTAAATATATTTCTGTTGATATAATTGTGTCCAGAAATATCTTCATTTCAACTTCTTCCTAAAGTGTAAGTCAGAACAACCTTTAGGACTGAGGCAACCTTCAAAATTGTTCAATTATGTTTCACAAATGTGGTAATGTTACTGACTGTCCCATTTCTTAGGTACTATTTGACCCTTCACTTTACAAACTAGTTGTCAAACACTGCCACAGTAGGGTAAAAGGACGACCCCAAGTTCCACTGTTCCCAGGAAACCTATTCTAAAACATGCTTCTTCCAACCCTATGGGTTTCATTTAACAAGCACACAACACTTCCAGGGTATGAAATGTATTTAAAGTGCAACACCATCTTACACAATCAGCATTTAAGTACCCTGCCGTGAATATTGCTACAAGCGACGTAAAACTCACTCACCTAGCAATTGGTATAAACTGCCTCAGGGCACGATCATCTAAAGTTGTTTTATCATGAGTTAATGTTAAGTCAACCAATTTATTTAAGATACTAAACCTAATAACCTATAGACTTGACAGGTGCTATAAAAACTGATGTGATTTATCCAACCAGTACCTATTCTCCTCACCATGGCAGTTATACAACTCAATCTTAACTAGGGTAATCTACCTCGTCCAATATTTACATGCCTGGGGCAGTTAATAAACAAAATGAAATCCTCAAGCCAATTTAGATCTGAACCTGATTTCCTCAGAAGCCATAATTACTGATCTTTAGCATGACACACTGGGTTGCTTTTGTTCAAAGGGTAAAAGTTAAACTGCCCACTCATGGGTGAAACAAACCCCAAATGAATACATTCAATGTTCCTATCAACGAAACTGACAAATTAAAAAAGTTAATTTAAAAGTTGATGATCATCCAATCTATTCACGGTTTGATTCTGCGGTTAAGAGTTCCTCCCATTCCCCCATCCAATTTCTAAATTACTTTCCTCTGAAATCTGGCTAAGTTATCTGTGCCTCAGTTTTGGTGACTGTGTCTTCATCTCTTAATAAGAAGATAAAGTATTCTTCATTGGCACTGATGACACATACAGGATTGGTAACCTATTTGAAAACCACTAAAGAAAAAATGTCCATCGACCACGTGGTTCCGCCATTGTGGTTGCCTTCTTACAAAAATATAACAAACTATTCCATAAGATAACTCGACATATGGCCACTTCTTTAAAAAGATGTATTGAAATCACCTTTTGCAAGAGTCTATGCGCTAACAATCACTCAAACAAAACGCATTACGATTCTTACATGACATGCTCGCTTTCCCTGTGCACATCTTCTCGCTTCTTCGTCTCACTGCCGCAATGACGAGTTTGTGACACCGCATGGCAAATGCGCGCCACATGCGCATTGGAGTCCTCTTTAAGATATTAACTGGATCCCGTTTAGTGATACGTTTGCATTATGAACCGAAACCGGTTTCTTATAAAGTGTCATTTGGCGAAATATGCCGAAGTATACAATTTATAAATACTAAACAAAATATCTATCGTATCTCGCAATTCGTCTAAGTGTACGTGTATTAATGATGAAATACACACACAAGTATTGCGTGTAATTCGTCAGTATCATTCATTCGATGGTCGATTGTTTTCGTGTGTGTACGTGTCTTTTCGAGAAATTGACAAGGTACCCTTTAGCTCAACCAATCAACGCATTCCAGCTGCCGGGTACTAAACCAATGAAATTGCGATTCGCATCACTATTGACCAATCACATTTCGACACGACCAGTTCCGCTATCATAGAAAGGCAACACGCTGTATTTAGCACTCAGTGTAAGGTCAGATCAGAAATTTTCACCAGAAGGAAGACACGCGAACATCAACGTAAGATAGTTTGAAGGCAAATCGTGGTGTTTATTTGAACACACATATTCAAGATCGTCTGTACATCGTACACAAGCAAGGTAAGTGTATTCCTGTCATTATTTTCCTGTCGTCTGATTCTCATTTTATGCCGGTAGAAACGTGGTCTTAGTGGACTTACAATATGCCACATGTATTCGCCGGTATCGGTTTGCCAGGATATTGAGTATATTGTTCATCGCGAAATTTAACATCGTTTTCACTTTAGGAATATAAGATCAATCTCACGAATAATAATGTTTAGTCAGTAGATGTCGAGACAGTTTCAATTTCAACTGGGAGACACGCCCATTTGACACGTCTGTCATTTTCGGGCACTTCTGACATGTCACATACAATTCAGGTGAAATTTCTACACGAGTTCCATCAGTTAAACACCAACACAATATTACTAAGACTGTTATGTAACAAATTTTGTATGATTTGAATTTTGTTTGTTAGATTTGACTTAGATCACCATGTTACATGATATGCAGGAACTGGGACTAGGGTGTGACCCGAAGTATTTGAAATGTAACGATTTCAGAGTAGTTTTCTATATTTGCCTAAATCATTGTTTTACTTTGATATTCATCTTTACAATCAAGCATATGTTGATTCAACTACTGACAGACAATTGTTTTGTTCCAGAGATGAAGTCATTGCTCACCTTGTGCCTACTGGCACTGTTCCTGAGTGTCATGTGGTCCGTGCGAGCTGAAGAAGAGGAGGATGAGGATGCCGACAAGAAGAAAGAGAAGGATGGTGTTGGCACTGTCATCGGTATTGATCTGGGGACAACATACTCATGGTAAGTAGTGCCATAAGACTTCATAAAAACCTAAACCAAAGAGCAACTTAATTAAACTTTACATGTTGAACATGGACTAGGCATACTGACATACTCAGGGAATCTTTATCATTGATCGAAGTACCTGCATTTTTTATCAGTTTGATTTCTCAGATCATTAACATGAACAAGACTGGCTTTCACAAATGTTTCAAGTAACAATGCAGTTTATCTGGTGTGCACATCGATTATAGCTAGTTTGCTCATCAGAATAACCTTATTTTTCAGTGTTGGGGTGTTTAAGAATGGACGTGTGGAAATCATTGCCAATGACCAAGGTAACAGAATCACACCATCCTATGTGGCCTTTACCCCAGATGGCGAGCGTCTCATCGGTGATGCAGCCAAGAATCAGCTGACCACTAACCCTGAGAACACAGTCTTTGACGTAAAGCGTCTGATTGGACGTTCCTTCAATGACCCGTCAGTTCAGTCAGATATGAAGCATTTCCCATTCACTGTTATCAACCAGAAAGACAAGCCTGTTGTTCAGGTGAAGGTTGGTACCGATACCAAAGCAGTTTACTCCAGAGGAAATCTCAGCTATGATACTTGGCAAGATGAAGGAGATTGCCGAGGCCTACCTTGGCAAGAAGGTTAACAATGCAGTTGTTACTGTCCCTGCCTATTTCAACGATGCCCAGAGGCAAGCTACCAAGGATGCCGGAACCATTGCTGGACTCAACGTTATGAGAATCATCAACGAGCCGTAAGTGTTGTATCTTGTTAATTGAGAAGTAGTAATAAGTGTACACAACTAAATATAGTACTGGATGGTTGTTTGATGAATATTGCATGCATCTTTATTTTTATAATTTCTTTTTTCAAATGTTAGTCAGGATTTTATTGTATTCATTCCTGTTTCAGAACTGCAGCTGCTATTGCCTATGGTCTTGACAAGAGGGAAGGAGAGAAGAATATTCTTGTGTTCGATCTCGGTGGTGGAACTTTCGATGTGTCCCTCCTTACAATCGACAATGGCGTTTTTGAAGTCGTTGCCACAAATGGAGACACCCATCTTGGTAAGTCATCAAGTGAATCGCACAAGGGACATAATCAGTAACTGTATTGTGTGAACTGGCTGCATGACATCATTTTTTATACTCAAGAGGCAAGGAAAATAATTTTTGTCCAATCAACTGATAAACTCTTACACCAATGAATTCAGTAGACTTTCAAAATGACATAAGTTTTCATTTGTGTTCAGGCGGTGAGGATTTCGATCAGAGAGTCATGGACCACTTCATCAAACTGTACAAGAAGAAGAAGGGCAAGGATCTTAGGAAGGACAACCGTGCTGTCCAGAAATTGCGTCGTGAAGTAGAGAAGGCCAAGAGAGGTCTGTCCTCCCAGCACCAGGCCCGTGTCGAGATTGAATCTCTCTTTGAGGGTGAAGACTTCTCCGAGACACTCACCAGAGCCAAGTTTGAAGAACTGAACATGGTGAGTAGATGTTATCAGTGATAATGATTCCATGTTTACGCTCATGTCATGTAGATAACTTTTAGTGACCCATGTTTATACTACTTCATCCTTATGGTCTGATACAGACTTAGTTTAAACTGTATTTATTTATCTCTACAGGACCTGTTCCGTTCCACCATGAAACCAGTGCAGAGAGTTATGGAGGATTCTGACCTGAAGAAAACTGAGGTTGATGAAATTGTTCTGGTCGGTGGTTCCACCCGTATCCCCAAGGTTCAGCAGCTGGTCAAAGAATCTTTCAGTGGCAAGGTGAGTCCTGTGAAACTCTTAGTCGTGATCACTGGCATCATATATTGATTCACACTATCCTTTGACTTACCTGGGGGAATTCAGGAATGTCATGTCTATAGTACAGAAGTACAAACTAAAATGAGTTGGGACTGGTGATCCTTATAATTTTGATATATGAATCTTCAGTTGTCAGTGGGTATGCAATGAAAAGTTATTATTCCTTGTGTAGTCGATAGAGGTATTTTTTAAAATCCTTCTCTGGACCAGTGGTTACTGGCACTTTCTTTTCCTCATCTAGTAAAGTGTATGTCTCTAATGCTTGTTCCATTGCTATTGCAGGAGCCCAACCGTGGTATCAACCCTGACGAAGCTGTTGCATACGGTGCTGCTGTCCAGGCTGGTGTATTGAGTGGAGAAGAAGACACTGGTGACCTCGTCTTGCTCGATGTCAACCCTCTCACTATGGGTATCGAGACTGTCGGAGGTGTCATGACCAAACTTATTCCCAGGAACACTGTCATCCCCACCAAGAAGTCCCAGATCTTCTCCACAGCTTCTGATAACCAGCCCACAGTCACCATCCAGGTGTTCGAGGGTGAACGTCCAATGACCAAAGACAACCACCTTCTCGGAAAGTTTGATCTTACAGGCATCCCCCAGCACCTCGTGGTGTTCCCCAAATTGAAGTCACTTTTGAGATCGACGTTAACGGTATCCTTAAAGTAACAGCAGAGGACAAGGGCACAGGCAGCAAAGAGGCCATTGTTATTCAGAACGACAACAACCGCCTGTCGCCTGAAGATATCGAGCGTATGATCAACGATGCTGAGAAATATGCTGATGATGACAAAAGGTGAAGGAAAAGGTCGAGGCAAAGAACGAGCTGGAGAGTTATGCATATTCATTGAAAAACCAACTCAGTGATAAGGAAAAGTTGGGAGGAAAACTTAGCTCTGAAGACAAGGACACAATCACAGAAGCTGTTGATGAAAAAATTAAGTGGCTGGAAAGCAACCCTGATGCTGATGTGGAAGAGTTGCAGGCCAAAAAGAAGGAGCTTGAAGAAGTTGTACAGCCAATCATGAGCAAACTTTACGAAGGAGCAGGAGGCGCGGGCGGAGCAGGAGGACCTCCACCAACAGGGGAAGAAGGAGACCACGACGAGTTGTGAGAGCGGAGAGGTGTAGGGCTTGTTTATAAATATTGTCATGTAAACACTCATCTCATGGACTGACATTTCATTATGGAGCATGAAGCATCATGTTACTTTCAACAGTGGAGAAACACCTTGTTCAATTAATATGTGGAATTATTTATTTAGCTTCACTTGGATTTCTGACAGTAATCGAGTTAACAATGAAAACTGCAAATGTGATCAAGACGAACATTGAAACATGATGATTTGCAGGTTTTGACGTGATACAAACTTATTCCACCTGCAGGGAACAGTCCTCATGAATCTCAACCATGGGGTTGAAAAACTATTTGTTTTATGTTTTGGGAATTATTATAGGGAGTAGAATATTTTTGTTATTGCAGATGTCTGCACAAGTCTATTTATTTTGTAAGGTAAATGACATCATTCAGATTAATTATCAAAGAATTGGAGGCTGAGAAATTGGTTTTCTGTATTTTGGCATTTTCGTTTGATCTGATTGATGTCGTGACTATTCATGGCTAGTGTATGTGAATTCATCACCCTTGTGTACACAGTCATCACGTGGTGTGTGTATATATGTATACATCTCATTATCATCAGAATGAAAGCTGGAGTGCATTGTGGCTGTATGATGAATGAAAGTGTAAAAATGTTGAAAGAAATAAAATTTATTTGTTACATATTGGTTGTGTTGTGTGTTAAAGGAGTCTTGTGTTAGCTTGAGTCTTGAGGCTAGCATTGGTCAGTTTGCAATTTCAGTAGGTTTGCAGTAGGTGTTTGGGTCCCTTTCCTTCGAAAATACCCATTTGAAAAAGTGTACCCAGAGTAATTCTTAAAAAAACCCTCATTTGTTCATGTTTTCAAAGGGACATACCCCCCAGACCTGTATCTTATAATACTATCATATCTTTCTCTCTAAGCATAATTTGATAAGATGGAGTCCTTGTTTCAACAGGTATCACTAGCTCATCACACATCTATTCAATTTCTTTATTCTTTAGGGGATTCTCATGGAAATGAATAAGGGAACACATGAATGTACAAGTGTACCTTTATTTATGTACAGAATTTCACCCACAGTGCAATACATACCTTGTGAAAAAACCTGGAAAAAGATAAAGTTATATTTTCATGTGTTCCCTTATTCGTTTCCATGAGTATATACCGGATATGTGTGCATCTCCCCTTGGCAAGGGAGGTAACTTACTAAACAATTCAGTTACAACCTTGCCAGGGGAATTTGAGAATTTTGTGTGAGTTTTACACCACTTTTAGCAATATTTCAGCAATAGGGGTTGGGTGTGTGTTTATATGTGAGGATTTGGGAACATTTTGACAGAAATAAAAGTTTGACAAAGTTCACTATTTGTTACGAGGGAGGACTGCAAAGAGAGGAACAGCCAGGTGTATGTGGAGCAGGTGCACAAGTTCTGACAAAGTTATTGAATCATTTACCTGTGCGGTCTCCATTTTTTCTCGCACACCTGGCTGTTCCTCTTTGCACCCCTCCTTCGGAACAAATAGTGTCAAACTGTGTCAAAATTTTAATGATAGTTTGTTAAACAACTTTTTTTCACTTTAAGGACATAAATTCTGCAATAAAATCTCAAAGTTGGTCTGATTTTATTATGATCAGTGTTTCATTGAGTATTATATGTTTAGTAGTTTTCAAGTTAGGCAGTCTAACGGAGTATAGTCATGTGTATGTACACCAGTGTTTGGAAATCAAGAGTGAATGTAAAGTGCATCCTCATCATGGCCCCAATCCTCAGCATGTAAAGATTTAGGGATCCTTAGATGATGAGGGGCTCCTCATTGATGAGGAGAGCAGAGTTCAATGACCTGGCATAAGTTTGAAAACAGCTAAACAGTGTTCACGAATCGTGTTTCAAAGTACAGTGTAACAGGACATTGGGTCCTGTATGTTTCAGATGTCTGTCTGACCCATTGAAAATTCACAGGACCCATAGAATATACTTAAACACACATTTCAGATTTAGCATTTCTTATAATTGGCATTGAAATTATTAACAAACATAAGATTTATAAACAGCAAACAAGTGTCACATGTCATATATAACAATGTCATTGTGAAATACACAGTCAGACACTGAGGCCAGCGGGTTGTAGACTTCTATAGGACTTGGCGAATCTGTTGGATTTGTCAGAGGGTCAGACGCTATTCATGAACAGTGGCTAAAGTTTGGTGGATGATCAAACAGTAGGATTACCACTGTTCCACTGTTATAATGAACTAATGGATATATGATATAATGAACTACAGTTACGTACTAAAATTAATGGTCATTTCGAGTTTACTGTAACCACAGTATAATGTGTTGTGTCAAGTACCTGTTTTGCACAGACAAGCAATTAACTTGCTTCAATCAGACTTTTATCTGAAAAATATTTCAAGCAAAATATGAAGCTTCAATATTGGCAGGAGTTAATCTCATCAAGACATCTCCAGGAAAACAGTTAATTAGCAAAAAAGGAGGTGAGTCGGGATTTTATGGCACGTACAAGATTATTTCACTTACATGGCGACATAATGTTTGCCGTTCGTACAAGTCAGTCTATACTTGTGTTATAGAGTTAACTGGCTGAGATACCAGCTTAACATGGATACCTCACACAGACACAATACACCGACTCGCCATTGAACAGATCTCGCTTAATGCAATTCTTGACAAGCGCTGGTCAGGATTACAACATGTGCAGTCTTTTATGTCTTTTGGTACGATGCAGGTGAAGATCAAACCTCAGCTCTCTCCAGACAAAGAAGAAGAAGCAAGGTATACAATATATCACAGGTGTTTATTTACAGTTAAATGTATACAGCATCAATATGAAGTATAAACAGCATGATATGAGTTGTATATATGCAAGTGCAACATGCTAACTGCATGGTGTGTAATAGCAGTGTAACACACATCACAAACACAGGTGACTCGCTAGTCTCCTGCATCAGACAAAAGGACTGGCTAGAATGCAGCCAATCAGATTAAAGGACTGGCTAGAATGCAGCCAATCAGATTAAAGGACTGGCTAGAATGCAGCCAATCAGATTAAAGGACTGGCTAGAATGCAGCCAATCAGATTAAATATGTTCAAGCTAAAACTTTGATTGGTTGAGTGTGTCTTTAAAACAGTCACCACCTGAGTGTCACAGCATGCATCCATTATATAAATATCAAACACTATTGACAAAACAACTTTAAATAAATTCACAGGAAGAATCCTGCTTGTGGTTGGAATTTTTTCTATATAATCTCAAAAAGTGGATAATTTGATTACCTTAATCTAAGAGGTTATTATATTTCAAAGTTTTCTCAAGTAAATTTTTCTAAAATCCATTTATGTCTTTGAAAATTTCAGATCGGATGAAAGCCATGCGTCTCTTGTATATACTCACGCAGAACTGAAGTCGCACTCACTGAGGTAGAGAATTATTGAGACAATCAACAATCAACTTAAACTATTTGCCAGCAAAACTAAGAATCCAATATGAACTATTTATAATACAGTGTGTACATTCTAAAAAAGCTAGTATCTCCTCTTCAGTTAAAGCCTGAAAACAAATGTCTTCAAATATCGTATCGTTTCTCAACAACCATCACATTTCAATGGCATTCTTTTAATCAATGAAGTGCATCACTCTGGCAGTGCTCAATAAATGTTCTATCAACCTGTTGATCATCCTCGATAATCTCCAGGGCATACATTACGATCACTCTCCACTATACTCTGGATGCATCCACGGCTTGGTCCGATAATTATATTACCTCCCTTTGCTGGCTCCGCATTCTCACAGTAGCCAATCAGCTAAGCCGCTGTCAACAAAGATAGCGGTCACAGTCGCGAAGGTTTGTTCGCAGTACCACTCAGATTTTTGGAGAAATAATACAGACAAATTGACAGATCTGAAACTTTCAAAAAAATATATAAAAGAACTCCTTTCACATCTTTCGCCAAGTTTAAACGGTTAGATAATTTAAGAAGCGAAAGTGAGTTGTGATTGGTTCGCTCAACTTCCCAGCGCAAACCTGATTGGATAAAAAGCCAGCCAAGGGAGGTAATAAAATCATCAGACCAAGCCGTGGATGCATCCAGGGTATAGTGGAGAGTGATCGTAACGTATACCCTGGAGATTATCGAGGATGCCTGTTGATATACTAGTATGCAGTCAAATGCAATCATACTCGCATACAATGTAATAGCCAATTGGGTAGTCAACACATTATCCTAGTATAACTATACAGTTCATTTGTATTCAGTACTGCTACAAACATTCCACTTGTTATACCAGTGTATAAGGAGATTATTACATGAGCAGGTGTGTCATACTGATTTTACAAACCAGTGTTTGAATTCTTGAGAGCTAGGGTAATATATGAACTCTTACACAAGTTTTGTAAAATCAGTGCGGCACAAAACCGAACATAATGATTTCACTATTACTTCATCTTTTTGAGCAACTTCTTCAGGAAAATGCGCTGATCACGAACGTCATCCCCAAATACACATCTGTTGTATGATGTCACCAATTTTCAGTTATTACATTTCTAGTGTTGTGTTCTTTCTAAGTCCTTTGGTTAAGGTGCATTAGACCTCACGTCTTAATAAGGTTAATAAGGTGTGAATGCCGCCTTCATGACGTAGGCAATACACCACTGCTTGTGAGGTGATACTAGCACTAGTGCACATATGATATTACGATCTCAGTTCCTTCTAACCCAGTCGACAATAAAGTTAAACATACAGTTGGGACTTCCCGGACAAGTTTGTTCTAGGGGTAACAGTACTTTTGTTAAGCTAATTTGACATGATCAAACCAGATCCAGTTCCACTATCAAAGTCTATCAAGATACTATTTGCGTGACAACACTTCCAAACATTTGGTCTCATTTAGCCTGACACTAAGAATATCCTAATTTAACATCGAGTAGTACATATTAGACATGCATGCAGCACTGGCAATGAAAGCCTGACAGGGGCATATTCTAAAGTTTTCAATATGGTTTTACACAGACACCAAGTCAACACCGACAACACTATAGATTATATGACTGAGTTTGGTTTTACGCCGCTTTTAGCAATATTCCAGCAATATCACGGCGGGGGACACCAGAAATGGGCTTCACTCATTGTACCCATGTGGGGATTCGAACCCGGGTCTTCGGTGTGATGAGCCTACGCTTTAACCACTAGACTACCCCACCGCCCCCCATAGATTATATGAGCTACAGCATAAAACACATTACACTTACACACACCTTTCACAAAAATATTGTCAACACTATCACCAACAGCCAACATCACTGATTCAGTTGACAACTACAAATGGTCAGTTGACAACAGCAGAGGGTAAGTTAACAACAATGGGTCAGCTTACCACATCTCACATTCTGTTGACAATATCACCAGGTCAACTGACGTCATCCACTGCAGTTAACAGCATCTCCGTGCTAAGTATTATGCATTTTCTACTGATGTACACAATATACAATGTATGTCCTTAATGATATACATATCGACAAACATAATTTTAGTCAACAGACATGGAATAGTCTAACATACACTTGGCCCCACAAAATACAACATGGCTTCTCAGCACCTGAACCCCAGGAGCACAATATAATGGAACACATTTGTCACATTTCTAAAACTGCTACTAATTCTTAAGAAAAGTACCCCGGTATCATTCTGTTGTGAAAAATGACTGATAAAGCCTTTTAACTTGTCCTCTGGATACCAAGTTGGAAAACCCCTCAAATGTTTAATTGACCACTACAGTACTGTTAAGCATATCAGTTGTTACAATTTTAAGAAACACAATATTCATCATATGTGCTCCAAACTATTGAAACAGTAAAGCTAATATCAGGTTTTAAGACATAATGATGTAAACTTGTCGTTGTTGGTAACAGCTTGGATCAACATGCTGTTCGATATGCATATATGCAATATGAATACAGTTGTGTACATTACAAACTGTCATCCCAAACCTACAGCTTTCTCCCTCACAAAGCATGAACGCAGATCTTTGCAGCCGCAAGTTAGTGGGACATCCAGTGTGTCTCAAAGGTAATGCAGAATCATGAACCAGAGAGTGATCTTGCATTTAAACTATCACAAGTGGATGTTGAAGGAAGCCCCAAAGCCCTAAAAAAAACGTTTTCTCCGTGCTGTAATAAGAAAATGGACACATCTTCCACTGAGCCGCCATAGCCTAACAGCCATAAACATCCAACGCCACAACCCCACCATGAATCGTGATCAAGGTTATTTCATCTCCTCAGCCTATCACCACCTAATCAAAGACCACCACCAGTAATCCTTCCATACCTCCTTTGTCCATCTGGCTCCCCTTTCTGCTTGCAATCACAACTAGTGTACTTCAACCTACTTACTTATCATCATCCCATTGTAAGTCAAACTCATCAATTGTATAAACTCAACTCTAATCACAATCAATCACTCTGTACATCAACCTCCTCTGCTGAAATCACTTATCAAATATCCAATGTACATCAACCTTGTCAATTGTATATACTCACTATGCAGCAATGTATATATTCTCCTTGTTTCAAATTGTTGTATCACTTGCTTGATAACGGTGTTAGTACCTACACCGAAACGTCGCACTCATTGCAATAAAGAAGTTAACTATCCATAGAACTTAGTTTCCCTAAATCGTACAATCTTGTTATAGTCCGTTTGGCTCAAAAGCGGACCGATGAATTGCAATCTAACTCAAAAACTACTGAACATATAATACTCAATGAAACGCTGATCATAATCAAAACATCAGACCAACTCTGTGATTTTTTTGCAGAATTTATGCCCTAAAAATAAAAAAGTTGTTTAACAAACTATCATTAAAATTTGGACACAGTTCACTATTTGTTACGAGGGAGGGGTGCAAAGGGAGGAACAGCCAGGTGTTCGAGAAAAGATGAAGACAGCCCAGCACAGGTAAATGATTCAATAATTTTTGTCGGCACTTGTTGGTCCGATTTTGAACCAAACGGACTATAGAAGGCAGTGAAGTGAGGTAGAAGTTACATTAGGCAATACTGGTGCTACGAACTGAGAGCTAACTATACATACTTGGTCTAGCATATTGACAATAGTGTGGAGCAACCGACATGTGACCCGCTGGGACATTGCTGCTTCTGTCCCTGGAACACATCACGCTGTTCCATGTCTTTGTTCAAAGTGGCAATAAGTCATGTTGTTCACACAATACTTCTACATGATCTGATTTCCTCAAAGTGACACAGATGTGAGTACTTTATAAAACATTTCACTAGCTGTTTTCATACATTATTCTGCTGTCTTGTACAGGGACACCTTTCCTGAACACAAGGTCACACGAGGTGCATGACACATCTTGACACAACATGCTCCCTACAGTGCTAGACACCTGGGGGAGTTCTGACATTGATGACTACCTGGCATCTGACACAATAAACCTATGTAGAGCTATTGCTTGGCAGTACTCTCTTGGGGGTGGGGCCTCGTAGTGGGGATGGTGAGCCATGGGTGACTCCTCCATGCAACTGTTGATGTAACTGAGCACAGACATAGATCTGATTGTCGTGACTGACAACTCGGCAGCAACTGAGTGTGTAAATATGAGGTCAACTAGGAAATAAATAGTTCTACACATTAATAATAATCAACACTATCATAGATATTCGTGTATATCAAGTCTGTGAAATTGCCCATCTATCATAATAAACACCACACATATTTTAGCTCAACATTTTCTATTCTTTAAATATTTTTCCCCTTGCCATTTGGGATATTTTTGATAAAAACAAATTAAAATATGAAAATAAATTGTCTGTCTGACCATATGTAACTGAAATAGTTGTGTTAGAAGGCCTACAGTTTTTTTCATCGATAATTCTACATCAGTTTAGAATATATAATCTTGTCTCTTTTCTTACCTGAAGTCTGTTAACACTGCCAATCATATCCTAGCCATAACACATGCTAGGCACACATCACAGTCTGCTGATTGTTGTCAGTTACTCACAGTGTCATGTTGGAACTATATATGTGAGTGAGTTTAGTTTTACACCACTTTTAGCAATATTCCAGCAATATCATGGCGGATTACACCAGAAATGAGCTTCACACATTGTACCCATGTGGGGAATCAAACCTGGGTTTTCAGCATGAGGAGTGACCACTTTTATCACTAGACTACCCACTGCCCCTATGTGACACCAGAGTGCATGACTTACAAGAAAATGATCGTATGTTTATTAAATGTTTCACATCCTTGATTTTATGAAGACCAGGCTAATGGGTGTTTTAAACACAATGTCAAGATGAGAAAAGGCACATACTTGGAAACCTGGTCAAAATCCCCCAAAGTAACAAACATTCCAAGATCACAGCTACAACCCTGAACCATGTTTCAAGATGTCAATCTGAATATTCCGCTGATTACATCACCGTTGAACCTGCCCAAATATTGTTAAAGTAGAAATAACCTTAAAAACATGAATAAATATACATCACAAAATATGTTGATCCAAAGCACTAAGATATATGTATTTATCTTAACCTCCAAACATTCCGGTTAGTAAATGGAGCAACATTTGTTCAGATTTTGCCTCTTGGCAACAATATATCCACAAAAGTAGAAGAACTGTTCACACTTAAATGAATGACAATGAAACTCAATGAAAATAACCCAGTTAAACCATTGCCACCATCCAACAAAGTTTGAGAAGTTTTTAAAAAGACAACAGCATAATGACACTGCATTATTTCCCTTCAACTAGATTGACATCTACTTTCTGATATAAAATATTTTACAGAAAAACAGTTCCTAAATCATTTTCATAAAACAAAATAAATGGAGTACAGAGACATTCCTCATCTTCCTGAAACTGAGGTAATCTAGGTAATGTATGCAGCAGGGATAGAAATACTATTTTTCGCCTTTGAGCATCTGTGATGGAAATCTGGGTTTATGAGCATTCATGTATTATTATTATTTTATTATTATTATTAATCTAGATGTCAAAGAGCACCGAGAACAATTTGTACCGTAGAATTGCCAAGGGCTGTATTGAAGCCTGGTATACATGTATTTGTTTCAGGCTCTGTATGATTGTCTTCAACACATGTACCTATATTTCTTAATGGATGGTCACAAACTGATCAAATACTTGCATCACATGCAGCTCTGCTGCAGTGAATAATGTATCACACAAGCACAAAGTCTTATTATTAATTACACAGGTAATCACTTTTGTGAATGTATGCAATGAATTACACACTTCAAACAGCATGTGAACAGATATAAATTACATACATTTTAAAAAATTAATTAACTAAAACGTCTAATGAATGATGTAAACAATCCCCAAAAGAATAGACCCCAGACAAGAAAACTATACTAAACACCAAGAGAAAGCATCCAATGCCCTATGAGAATGATTGCGAGTTAACACGCATGGCTATCCTCATTTTCTGTGGCCCTGGAACCAGTTACACACATGATGCATACCAAACAGAGTTCTAAATATGTACAGAATATGGTTTCCGATATACACACACAGTACACCAACCAGAACCATCCTTGACACACACTCCAGCAAACATGAAGCAGCTTGATACACAACGTAATGCACGATCATCAACAATGATATGGCAATAATCTTCAGTTCTACACGAGCTTCACAAAGTGACTTGAGCATATCAAATATACAAGTTTCACAAGAAAAAGAACCTGGGATTGTTAATGTCAGTCCATGGCACTCTTGAACAAGTTGAATAATACCTGTTTGAAAATGTAATTAATATATTAATTTTCACATGAGATACTGAAACAATGAAACTGTATTGTACACCATGGTCTATATGACGAAACACTCCAGTGAATGAGAACTGTCACTTATTGCATGAATAATTATTGGATAAATACAGTATGCCACTTTGTTATAACACACTGCCCTGATAGTGCAATATTCCCTGGTTATAACACCACTCAAATGCCACCCTCAAACATTTCATTGTTTATTCTCAGGACAGATTTCTTCAGATTCACTGATTATAATGCCATTATCAACATCTTTCAGAACAAATGCTCCTATTCTCTGGTGATATTGTTTCTGTTTTGACAAATACAGCAAGGTAGTTCATCTACATCAACAAACTAATTGCATTGATCTCAGATATTCGACATCCCACAGAGAGAATCACTCACTTTTGTGAAAATAAAAATATAATTAGTTTGATATCAGTGATAATATTCTATTCTATAAGTTAAACATTGTACTGTATGCATTCATCAGTAAGGTAGAATAATGCACAAAAAGGCTTTCATGTAAACAATGAGATACAAGTCAGCTTGACCTAGCCCACTACATTGGATCAAAGACAAAAGTACATCTTTGATTGGATATGCTACACTAACAGGAAGAAGGATACTATTGAAGAAGTACGCTATTAATAAGAAGTATACTATTAATAAAGATGCATACTATTAATAAAGAAGTATACTATTAATGAAAAAGTATACCATTAATAAAGAAGTATACCATTAATAAAGAAGTATACTATTAATACAGAAGAATACTATTAACAAAGAAGAATACTATTAACAAAGAAGTATACTATTAACAAAGAAGTATACTATTAATAAAGAAGTACATTATTAATAAAAAGAAAACTATTTATAAAGGAATCTAACATTGGCTTCCCACTTGGGGTGATTGTATAGGCCGAGCTGGCCTAGGTACACATAAATCTCTTTACTGGTGTATGATGAACACAGTCAAGAAGACAAAGATATAAATAAATGACAAGTTCTTTTTATTCTTTATCATGACAGTTCTGAGCTAATTCTTGCACCTTCATCAGGTGAATTCTGAAACCCCTTTATCATGATATTCCTGAGCCAATCAATGCCCCTTCATCAGGTGAATTCTGAAACCCCTTTATCATGACATTCCTGAGCCAATCAATGCCCCTTCATTAGGTGAATTCTGAAACCCCTTTATCATGACATTCCTTAGTCCAATCATTGCCCCTTCATCAGGTGAATTCTGAAACCCCTTTATCATGATATTCCTGAGCCAATCAATGCCCCTTCATTAGGTGAATTCTGAAAACCCCTTTATCATGATATTCCTGAGCCAATCAATGCCCCTTCATCAGGTGAATTCTGAAACCCCTTTATCATGACATTCCTGAGCCAATCAATGCCCCTTCATCAGGTGAATTCTGAAACCCCTTTATCATGACATTCCTGAGCCAATCAATGCCCCTTCATCAGGTGAATTCTGAAACCCCTTTATCATGACATTTCTGAGCCAATTAATGCACCTTCATCAGGTGAATTCTGAAACCAGAGCAGACTTAGCTGTGAAATGTGATAAAGTATAAAAAGAAGTTGTCATCCATAAAACATGTCATACATTCATGTTCAACCAACTTCTATATGCCTGTTAGGAACTAGACAGAGACAGTAACAGAATCAATAACTGAGGCAGTCAAGGAAAGCAAGACAGTAACAGAGGCAGTGAAACAGGTGGTCAAGAGGACATGGTGGCAGTGTCCAGCCTCATCCCCATCACCTGCCTGGACAGCAGATAGTCCACAATGTACAACACATGTCCCTCAAGACCAAGGCAAGGAAACTTCATGGAAGGATACCACAGAGACAGGTTACAATCATGTATTCCTTGACATAGCCAGGATCACTGACGCAGCACAAAACAAACAACATGCCATTTTGTAAATTTCTCTCACCAACCAGAACACACATATTTCATTTCAAAGCTCAAGTTTAATGTTCTCAACACATGATCAACATGAAAAGAAGAATATGAATAAGGAATTTTGGTCGTCTGCTTTGACATTTTTTTCTGAGTTTTACAGATTCTATTTAACCTGCCTTACATCCGATTTTCCATGCACAAGGACAAACATTAATCACTGCATTATATACATATGATATAGTATTTTCACCACAATAAGCCTCCTGCTCCAACAGTGTTCTGATGATGCACTGGCCTCATGGAATTCTCACAATAATACGGACTTCACTCTTCATATACATGTAGATATATGTAGATGGACTTATTTTGTATCATTACGAGAGTCAACAACAGTTTTACTCCACTCGGGGAGCTGCTTCAACTACTGAACGGTATTCTGCAAATGTATTCTGATACATTGTCATATCGTGGCATAAAGATAACTTAGACTGACTGACTGACTGACTGAGTTTGGTTTTACGCCGCTTTAAGCAATATTCCAGCAACATCACGGCGGGGGGACATCAGAAATGGGCTTCACACATTGTACCCATGTGGGGATTCGAACCCGGGTCTTCGGCGTGACGAGCCAACGCTTTAACCATTAGGCTACCGCCCCAGATAACTTAGAAATACTTAGAGAATGTTTAGCATGTTGCTTCTGACAATGACCATTGTGCCAGACAGAGGAAAAGCAGAAAAGCTGAGGGTTGAAATTTTCAATGAACCTGTGCCCTGATCCATTCACAGGGCTATGATAAACTATGGAGTTAAAAACTACAACTAAAAACAAGTTTTAAACTGTATGTGGGTCAGGACCCTGACTTCTTAGCTTCAGTGGCAAAGCGATCAATTTTAAAACCAGTCGGTCAAAAATCTTCCTCTGCACCTGACAGTTCTTATATTTTCATAAAATTGCGATTTTTGCATCAAAAACAGCAGCAGATCATTCACTGACCATTTCATTGCAGTAACTGGGGAAGAGTTCATACCTTTCATCGATCTCCAAAATTCATACAAATCTAACAGCCCCAGATTAATGAAAAAAGGCCAATGAGTTAAAATCTCTCGATGACAAGTAAACATCCCTCCATGGTTGCCGGCATAAACTAAAGACAAACAAGGATAAGTTAGACCGGTGCAGAGAACACATTTACAAGCAGCAGGCGGTGCACGGCAATGAGCAACCCATTTGGTTTGTGAAAGGTAGAACAGATGTAGGCTAGTGCACATGCATTGCATGACGATGAAATTGATTCCGCATGTAGCTGCACACGCCTTGCTCATAAAACTCTCACGTCGGTGTAGCAAGTCGCATTACACTTGATCGTGGACAACCTGGGGACCCTTCACTAACTGACTGACTGACTGAGTTTGGTTTTACGCCGCTTTTAGCAATATTCCAGCAATATCACGGCGGGGGACACCAGAAATGGGCTTCACTCATTGTACCCATGTGGGGATTCAAACCCGGGTCTTCGGCGTGACGAGCCAACGCTTTAACCACTAGACTACCCCACCGCCCCCCTTCACTAACAATGACAAGCGGCACTCGTACATGCTAAGAAGGGGCAATTGTCAGGTCGGTGCTCAACTTATCTTTGTTTGCCAGTAGTATTATTTGAAGGCTACAATCTTAACCTATCCTCAGTGTATTCGTTTTGCTACAACTGGGAACTGAACCTAATTGACAGAAACTGTCAACATGACTAGCTACACTCTTTGACTACTATTTTCTCTCTTTGTTTTTCTTTTTAATTTCTAAAGCTGTCAAATATTCATGTAAATATATCACATTATGTCTTATAAAACAACTGTAACAAAAAGCGACATAACTTGACTAATATCTTTCATAAAGTTATCCACGTGACTGGAACACATGACGATATGGTAAGGATACATCTATAGATACACAAATACGAAATATCTCTACGTGATATAAACATGTGACCTTCATGTCAACTGGCATTGTGGGTAAGGAAGAAATCCAGCACTTTGGCCATGATGACAAAACCTTGTGGTAGGATATGTCTGAATACAATGTATCGCAAGTGAGGGATGTTTCTACACCAACATATATCATTATTTAACAACCCAAATTGGATATTGCAGATACAATGTGTTGCTAGGGTGATATCGCGCAATATATATATTTGATATATATGTTGAGGTGAGATTCTCTACTCATCTAACAAGATGAAGTCAATATCTGACTTGGATGCAAAGGTTTGATAATCACCCCAGTGAAGTAACACCACACACTGAAGCTAACTGTTAAACATTTGGAGTAAGCTCATGAATCACCTGATAAAGTACTGTCAGCGCCGTTCATATTTAGTGAAGCATCTTAGAAGAATACTTAACTTACATAATAATCTGAATCTTTGTTTCTTGTTGAATGAAATGTTCATGACATGTTGTTTGACAAGACATTACAAACATGCTGTATTTGAAGATACGATTTAACATTAGCATTTTAATGAATTGTTAACTAATGATAAAGAAACAAGACGGTTTTATCAAAGTGACAGTGGTTATCTACTGTTGAAACACCAAGTGATTAAGTCTCACTTGATGGAGAAATAGTCTCTATTCACAGAAAGTGAGTATGGTTTTAAGCAGCTTTTAGCAATATTCCAGATGGACACCAGAAATGGGCTTCACATATTGTACCCATGTTGGGTATCAATGATGGCGAGATGAGGCATGATGAGTGAACGCATCAACCACTAGGCTACCCCAATGCCCAATTTTTATTTCGAAAACTACAATGTGTGATATGTTTTTGATTGTGTTTTTAACCAGTATTCATTAAATGTGTGCAGAGTGGGCGCCTATCATCATTATCTTCATCCCAAGGTTCAATTAGATGTCCTCTGTTTTATCTCACACATTCTGTACAAAATGACATAATAACCCCTAGACTCAAAAAGATTGTCAATTCTGTTCCATGTTAAAAATTTAAAATACATATAGTCTGAACATTTCTTGTATGTTCACTCACATTTGGGAGAGAGAGTGAGTGAGTATAACTTTACACCACTTTATTCCACCAATATCAAGGCAGGGTGGGGAGTCAAACAAGGGTCTTCAGTGTGATGAGCAAACGCTTTAACCACTAGGCTACCCAATGCCCCAAAGTTTGGAAGAAGTCAGTATTCAGCTTAATATCTGTTTCAACAGGAACAGGGTTTTGTAGCAAGCATTTCACAAACCTGGAATAAAGATTTTCTGAAACATCTTTTGCTAAGTTATTTTACAGCAAAACCTGATATGGAGGAGAATTTACTCTTTGACTTGATTAAAAATTCCATTCAAATCAGAATATTCATTGTTATTTTTGAGTATTTCTAATTTAAGGATAAAAAATTCATTCAGTAATAAAAAAAGGAGCTTGCATAAATTACCAGTAATGATTTGCATCTGCAAAGACAGCCCAAACTGCTCTTTCAACAATCACATGGTAACAGTGAAACAATCCACCAGATATGCTTGTATTAAATACAATAAGTGAACTATTTAACCTTCACAGCACTGCTACGTCCAGTTGATGGGCAAGGGATGGCCTTCGCTGTTAAACACATAGTCATCAAAAGATATAACTTTCGGATCATCACTAAACAATAAATATAAATATTTTAAAGTTTCTGATAAAAAGAAACTCTCCATTTTATCTTTAAATCCTGGACTGCCCATGTTCTTCACGTTGTTTATGGATGAGTAGCCCCCATCGGGGATCTTGGTGTATTTTTCAAATGCCAGGAAGATCTGCCAGCCCCACTCGCGGTACTTCTTGTCCCCCGTGAGTCGATGCAGATACAGCAGACTCTCCACCGTCTCGGGGCGCAGCAAGTTGTGGGCATCCAGAGGCTGAGGGGAAACAAAGAGTGGAGTCACTTTAGTGGAAATATATTTGTAGTGACCCCCACAGCAGCAAATGATTGAAGTGCTAGAAAAATATAATTTCATGGTGAAATTAAAAAGATCATCATTGGTGGAGTTATCTGCCTTTGTATTACACTGTACATGGCAGGCCTGCTCGTTCATGACGTGTTAGGATGGAACCGTTTCCAGAAGGCAGACAGTACCTATAACTGAGCTATGGTGGGCAATCAAGAGGAAACTGTTCGGACAGACTTGTGTCGGCTGAATGCACACCGGATTTCCTATTTGTACAGAACCAATTCCTGCAGCTTCATTCACTTTCAGAATTCAAGAAGAGAAACAAGCAGGACATTCGACAGTGACATTCGAATTCTGGACACAATACACATGCACATAATATTGTGCCTGTAACTGATGGCTGCTGTTGTCTCTACCCATTATATTTGTGTTTTGTGTAATAATAACCTTAAACTGAGTCTTTAAAAAGAATTTTCCATTATTCATTTCTTGTGATCAAATTCAGTTATGTACAGACCACTTTCTGGATTAATGTCATCATCACCTCGTAACAGGGAAAAGAGACCATACAGACATCCTTACAGGTGGATGTTTTAGTTGCTTTGCAACTCAATGAGATCAGAATGAGATTCTCTCATGTGCTCTTCTTTCTTGCTCAGTGTCACATTGAGATCAGAATGAGATCGTTCTGTGTCCCTGAACATACTTACTGCCAAGTTTCTCCTTGCTTGTAAGGAGCACAATCTCTGCACTTGAACATAGCTGATGTAATTCAAAAGTAACATTGTTTTTTGTTGTTTCAACAAACCCCAATTGTGTCACTGGACAGTATCAGAGTGATGGGGCAACGAACACTTTGTTTATGCAGATTGTGTGAATGTCTACTTGTTGAGCAGGATATGCATCCCTGTTTCACAAACACTTCATACTCTCACTGATTTCCAGTGGTTCAGGGCGGTGGGATAGCCTAGTGGTTAAAGCGTTGGCTCGTCACGCCGAAGACCCGGGTTCGAATCCCCACATGGGTACAATGTGTGAAGCCCATTTCTGGTGTCCCCCGCCGTGATGTTGCTGGAATATTGCTAAAAGCGGCGTAAAACCAAACTCAGTCAGTCAGTCCAGTGGTTCATTTGGATAATTTGTTTGACCATTTAGCCTTTTAACATCCAGTTGACTCTATTTTGGTACATATTTGGACATTGACATTCATAATTACCTTGACAATGAGATCCTCCTGTGCCCCCGGTGCCATGTTAAAGTAGGTGATCTCAGGGCTGAGTTTGGTGGGCATCTTGTTGTATGTCTGGTAACATGTGTGCGTCAGCTCCTTGGCGAAGTCCATGTGATCCTCCCCTAGTCCATAATAGCTGCCCAGTGCCAGGGTCCCGCCCAGGAAACACACCAGGTGGTCCTAGCAACACCAGCCCAAGCTGTACTTTATACAAGGTTCAAGGTCTCACACAGACATGTTTCCTGTCGTCTGGCATACAGCATGTTGAGAAGACTCTCAACTACATATTAACCCCTTGAACCGTGCCAGAGCATACACTCCATGAAAACTAAGCCCTAAATTTCAAATACACTGCATCTCCTAAGGACACCAATATCAACATGGACTAGAATGCAATATGTGTATAAAAGTGCTTCTTAAATACATGTTGATGTCTTTCATTCTATTGTCACTGGATGTCTGGTCCAGCCTCGATTATTTACAGACCGCACCATATAGCTGGAATATTGCAGAGTGTGGCGTAAAACTAAACTCACTCACTCAAATATTCCTTAAGCTACCCATCCATTATGATCCATTTATGAGCTATACCATCCAAATATGACCCATCTGTCTATTACCAATCAAATACTACCCATCCATGAGCTTCAAAATAATTTACAACCCATCCATTGCTAACCATCTGTGAGGTAACCAACCAAAGACTATCCATCAATAAACTATCCCCAAACTATTCATCTCTGTGCCTCCCATTAACCATCCCAGAACTTACCATCTTTGGGCTGAAGGAGCGCCCACTGAGGAGCTCTCCCACAAACAGGAGCTTGCTGGGCTCCGACCTTCGCACTAACTTCTCTTTCATTCCAGCAATAGCCTCTACGTAGTCATCCTTAAAGCTGAAACAAGGACAGTGTATACTGTCACTATCCCACTGTTAGATTTCTGTTTTTTTAGATATAACATGTTTTCCAGCACGATGTCGTACAGATGGAGACAACCCTGATTTTCTTAACACTAAGGGACCATTCATAATTTATGGCTAGTGGGGGTGATGATGATTTTTAAAAAGGGGGGGTGGGGGTGGGGAAAGCAATTTTGTACATAGATATTATTAAAAATTATGCTTAAAAATCATGGGAGGGGAGGGGGCGTAATTGATTTTGTACATGACATGCAGGAGGGGTCACTTACTTTGTACATAAATTTTATGGGGGGTCATTCACATTGTACATGCTTCTCCATAAAAATCATCATCACCCCCTAGCCATAAATTATGAACGGTCCCTAAAAATATTCAGGTACTTTAGAACATAAGAAAGGTAAAATTACAGTGCATGACAGAAGTATATTGTCCTTTAACCCAAAGTTGGGGAGCAGTGACATCAAGGTATTTCCAGGCCCATGATGCCTATCTGATATATTTGTCAAAGGTTTGGTTGTGTTTAAGATGCCAAGCCCAAGGCAGTGAACTGAACAAGTAATAATTATATGTGAATAACGGATAGCAACAAAAGACTTCAAACCCAAATACACACAACCTACAACACACAATTCTTTGGCATGTCAAGTTTAGAACTCCCCATGTAATATTATTAATGACAAACTGACTTGGTACAACAAGTTATCTGTATGGATTAAACTTCTTTGTAATTTCTCTCATGGCGTTTGAGACCATTCCAGGTCCTTCATCAGGTGAACTATCAGTTCACCTGATGAAGGGACCTGGAATGGTCTCAAACGTCGTGAGAGAAATTACAAAGAAGTTTAATCCATAAAAATATCTTGGACATCAATGTACAACTTCTAACTGCCACTGAAAGACATCAAGTTATCTGTAGTTCTACATCGGGGAGACAATTGTATTTCTTACACATCCAGCTTCTTGCCGCTCTGTATCCATTGTTTAAGTAGGTATTCATAGTAGCTGTCACCACGTGCCCCCACCGTGATGGTGCCAGACTGGCGGAAGTTGCCACTCTGAGCATTGATGAAGATTGGAACCAAACCACTGGTCTTAGGCAGGCTGTGTACATGCATGGACACCTCGTGTACAATGTCCTGGAACACAGACGATCAGCAACAGTGTCATACAGTGTCATACAGTGTCATCATCAGTCATAGCTATGCGAGAAATGATCAACCAAAGTCATGGGGCTCTTGTTATAACTCTTACATTACAAGTGTACAAAATACTAAAGCAGAAAATATCAAGGATCCTGAAACTCCTTTAAATTTCTGACACAACAAACTTTCAGAAACCAGATGACATTTTTCTTTTATTTAATGCAGACTTACACATACAGCTGAAGAAGTGGTTTAAAGAAATCTAAGTAACAAAGATATTGATCTAACAAAACAAATGAGGTTTGAAATCAGTACAGTTGCATTCATTTAACAACTAATAAGAATCACATCTCATCATTGGTTGCATTTCACACTCTACCAATCAGATTGCAGGACACATTCACCCTGTTTTACTCAACCAAACAGACTGCAGGGCTCACATCTCTGTCAAACAGTCAAACGTTGCTTGCATTTTACACACAACCAACCAATCGGATTGCACCACTCACATTTCTTTTAAACAGTCAAACGTTGGTAGCATTTCACATTCCACCAATCAGATTGCAGGACACATTCACCCTGCTTTATTCAACCAATCAGACTGCAGCAAACACTACATTACAACTATGCTCCAGTGTGTATTACCTCGAACTTCTTCTCCCCTGAGATGCGACTGAGGTCCCTGAACTCCAGCTGTATGGTAGTGACCTCCGATGTGCTGCTGTCCGGACCCCAGCGGGGGGCGTGTGCTCGTCCTGATGCCAGGTTCACGTCAGAATACGGAACCTTCGACCCCGTGTTGAAACATGGCATGAGGCGGTTGCCAAGGTCAATCTGACAGTGGAACACATAACATATTCTGTCATTCATTACAAAGAATATAACTTCTACCTTTACAATCACTGGGACGCATTAATACAGGGATTACTTTCCTGCCTCAGAGATGAATTTTATGTTGCCTTAGTGAGTGAATCAGTCAGTTTTATGCCGCTTTTCACAATATTCTATCAGAGGTACAGATAAGCTGCGTATCTGCGTAAATTACGCAAATACTTATGTGAATACTCAATTCCTATCAAGTCTATTGCGTACAAGTACGCTTGAATTTTTGTAAATACTCAATTAATTTGATCTTACATGAGTACACACAAATGTCAAATCTTAGCTTGCGTACCAGTAGATAGATAAAATAACTGAGAAGTATTGAGAGTTTCTATTTCAGCACATGAACTTGGAAACTTGCAGTCTTTTTTATCGTTTCTCTTATTACAGATCAACTATATATATATACAAACACAAACAAACACGTTAACCAACACCAACAAAATTTAAATATATTTTTACAAGTAATGGAAAATGACAAAATATCCAATTAAGTTTGAGTGAAGTGTGTAATATTTATATGGTTAATCAAAGGAAAATTAGGATTCCCAATTTAGATTAACACAAGAGAGTACATAACTCAATGACCCAAAAAGTTATCTGTAGCTCTGTTCTATCAATTATCAGGGTGGAGGGACAACAGAAATGGGGTTCACACTTTGTACCCTTGTAGGGAATCAAACTCTGGCCTTCAGCATGACTAATGAACGCTGACCCAGTAGGCCACCCATCCGCCCCTTATAGTGTGTTAGACTAGTGATTAGTCTCTGAATATATATAATCTGGATAGAAACAAACAATTCCTCTTAAACTGAACAGGAGCCCAAGTGAGCCTGAACCTGAGGAAATCTAGATTACCTTCGTTTAGGGCTTTAGCTTTGCAGAAAGGGACAATAATGTTGTTCAGGGACTCTGAGACATACAGTAGAAACCTGATAAGTAAAATTTCAAGGGACTCGCCAAAATTGTTTACTTATCAGGTATTTTACTTATCCAAACTTATCAAAACCTGCAAATGACAACCTTATGCATGTATATGTATAAAGCAGAATAACAGAGAACATTTGTGAGTACAGTTGTCAGTGTGTTGTCCACTGCATGACGCCAGCGAGCTGCAGGTAGGATGTTTGTTTAGCTGGTGACTGACACGTGCCCCTCATGTCGGATTATGTGGTGATCGCTAATTTAGTTATCTGGTCTCTTTTGTTAAGTAATTTACTTCCAGGGACCACGAGAAGACGTTTAGTTAAGCAGTATTGTTTACTTATCCGAGTTTAGTTAACCGGACTCTAATAGTGATAATTAATGAAGAAATTTGCCGGGACCAAAGAAAAGTGTTTACTTATCAGGTCTGTTTAGTTAAGCGGTCTTTACTTAGGAGATTTTCACTGTACTAATGATGTAAGTGTGTGAGCAAATTAACTGGGTATATGTTTTTCAATTTATCAATTAATGATGGGTGATTATTGAGGTGAATACATAAAACGTTATTTGTTATTACTGAACCCGGCTGACACACCAGCTGAGAGTGAGAGAGTGAGTTTAGTTTTATGCCACTTTTAGCAATATTTCAGCAATAACACAGCAGAGGACACCAGAAATGGGCTTCACACACTAAACCCATGTGGGGAATCAAACCTGGGTCTTCGGCATGACGAGCGAACACTTTAACCACTAGGCTACCCCACCATCCACACCAGCTGAGAAGTCAGGCCAGAAGCAGAGAAGGGACGAGTATGTAGTTGCAGAGATCTTACCGCTTTCTCCTTGAAGATGTCTTCCCCTGACAGATGGTAGGCACTGAGCAAGCTGCCCAGGATGCGAATGGTGATCTCGAACAAGTTGGCGTCTCGGTTCACGTTGAAGTTCAGGTTCGTCTTAACCCACTCCTTTGCTTCATCAAACTCTGTCAGGACAAAACAGAGTTTCAAATCCTCCACTTGGGAACAGTGTACACCCTTAATTGAGTGAGTGAGTGAGTGGGTGGGTGGGTGATTGAGTGGGTGGGTGAGCGAGAGAGTGAGGTTTTATGCCGCTTTTTGCAACATTCCATCAATATCACGGCAGGGGACACCAGAAAAGGGTTTGACACACTGTACCTATGTGGGGAATCAAACCTGTGTTCCCAGCGTGATGAGAGAACGTTTTAACCACTAGGCTTCCCCACTACCCTGTACACCCTAGTTGAAAAAACTTTAATGTGCTGTTCAAAAGAAATTAGAATGATTGCTTTGAATAAGCTTAATTACTGTTTTCCAAAATAAATGCAGATAGGAGGCAATTTTGGGAATAAATAGTTAGCACACTCAAAATTTGAATTTTAAAACCTGGTGTCAAGTGAGTCAACCACTTACCTTTTTTCAGACCCCTGGTGTCAAGTGAGTCAACCACTCACCTTGTCTCAGATCCGAGGTGTCCAGTGAGTCAACCACTCACCTTCTCTCAGAGCCCTGGTGTCAAGTGAGACTCACCTTGTCTCAGACCCCTGGTGTCAAGTGAGTCAACCACTCACCTTCTCTCAGAGCCCTGGTGTCAAGTGAGTCAACCACTCACCTTCTCTCAGACCCCTGGTGTCAAGTGAGTCAACCACTCACCTTCTCTCAGACCCCTGGTGTCAAGTGAGTCAACCACTCACCTTCTCTCACAGACACCCTGAGTCAATAGCTCACCTTCTCTCAGAGCCCTGGCGTCAAGTGAGTCAACCACTAACCTTCTCTCACAGACACCAGGTATAAAGTGAGTCAATAGCTCACCTTACCTCAGACACCTGCTGTCAAGTGAGTCAACCACTCACCTTCTTTCAGACCCCTGGTGTCAACCACTCACCTTATCTCAGACCCCTGGTGTCATGTGAGTCAACAACTAACCTTGTCTCAGACCCCTGGTGTCGAGTGAGTCAACCACTCACCTTCTCTCAGCCCCATGATGGCCATGGTGTCCAGTGAGTCAACCAGAGTGAGTCCCACCCCGAACCACTCAGAGTGAGTTTTACTGATAGGGTGCAGCTCATCATGACCCCACGAGTGCTTCTTGTAGGCTTTCCAGGCATGACGGAACGCCGCCACCACGGCCTTCTGCTTGTCTGTCTGGTGCTTAGCAGCTGCAGAGGAATTCATCAAGCATTAAATTCAGCATAGACAGGTCATCTTTTCAGCTCACAAGAAAACACAAAGACAGTGAAACATAATTGCCATTGCTGTCGACGTCTGCCAAGGTCTTATGTTTATGATATCTGCATTGAGGACAGCTGCAAATGATGAAATGCCACGTTCTGAATTTTTTTCTCAAATTATAACCGACATCCTACGAATGACTTGATCTGTTTTTAGCAATTGTTGTCCAGTTCTCATAAAACAGTACTGATGGTTCTGAAAGTCCTGTGACAACTGTCCAGATAAGAGGAAGTTTCCTTTTGCATGGATGTCATATGATCTTAACAGTTCTGTCTATGTTTGGCTGTTAAGATATATATCCTCAATCCTCATTTCTAGAAATAGTTAGATTAGAATCTTATAATTAACATAGTTCTCTCCTAGAACAAACAACAGTGAATTACATCAAACATGTATTGTTATATTGCCCAGGGACAGGATCACTACCAAATCTACTTGTGTGTTAGTATCCATACACGCAGCACCAGGCTGGGTCAGCTTGGTGTTTTATCATCCAAAACTGTGTTCCACAGGAGATATTGCTTGTGTGAGATCAAACGATATCTCCTAGGAGATATCGTTTTGACAGTAGATTTTGTACAATGCCCTGACAATGCTATGACATCATGAACTTGATGATGTCACAATGCTATGACATCGCTGCACTGCAAGTCTAATGGCAGTACTGTGTTCAGAGATGTATATTTTTCATTGAAAACTAATGAAGAGTGATTTTGGATGATAAATAGAATCTCTTCCTTGTGTCTTCTGATATCAAATATATCAACACTCGCTGATAAAAGTTAAAATATCCTCGGTAAGCCTCGGATATTTGTAACTTTATCAACTCGTGTTGATATAATTGGTATCAGAAGACACTTGGGAGAGATTGTCTATGTATCTCCACATCACAACTACACACTGTAGATGCCACCCACCCGGAGACAGCTGGATCCTGTGATCTCTACTGCCTGTTACAGTGAGTGAGTTAATGTTTCATGGCATTCAGTAGATTTCAGTGTTACGAACCATAATTACCCTTTAGATACGTTAAAGAACTTTTCATTGGTTGATGGCCAAAGCATATGATTTGGTAGTTTTACAGGTAGTATGACTTCATTTTTAACCAGTTCCAACAAGTAGTATGGACGTTCGTGACACTTTGCCACCTGTGACACTGAAATCCAACTCACTTGTAGAATATCACGATCAGTTCTATTTATCAACTTTTTTTGGGAGAAAATGCTATTTTTCATGTATGAAGTGAAAAAGATATATCCCAAACGGTGCTATTATTTGAAATAACAAGTTCCTTAAAACATAGTATAAGCCATTAACAGAGTTATGTCCCTTTGAATATCGATTGATAAGGTTTGCCTGTGTGTCCACATTATGACATTTACTAGAATTTGGCTCCTGAAAATTTTAAAAGGTAACATACTTGTTACACTGCCAATTGCTATCGGCCTCAGAAAACATGGATTCAAAACAGGTCGTAGCAAATACTACCTGGCAAATAGCCATGCAAATGATAGTGTCAGGTGTACTAGACCAAACAGAACCATGGTTTGGACTGGTGACTATAGAGGTCATAGCATACCCTCAAATAAGTCATATCTTGCTGCCTTGGCTGCTGGCTCTTTAGCATCATTCTCATGCTCGTCTACTGGGGGAATCTGAAATACACCAGTCTTACATACAGAACTCAAGACAGCTGCGTAACTGAGTAAAATATACAAATTAATCACCATTACCCAATAAAAAATGGACTGTTACCTACAAGTAATTAAAAAATATACTCGTGAACCATATGAAAACCCCAATAAAACAACAGCATTGTGTGTGAATACACAATGTAGCCTTTCTGCTTGCTCGACTGTAGTTCATTATCAAATGCAGGCATCAAGTTTACTGCATAGTTTACTGCACAAGTTGCTGCATAGGATAATGCACATGCTGTAATCTGACAAATTTGGTTATTATTGGTTCAAAAGTGCCTAATAATAACTGAGATCTGAAACAAGTGAGCAGACACACCACTGGGAGGTGAAGGTCAAGTAAAACATCGTGTGCATGTATGCTCTATAATTCTGCACTCAGCAATCTTCCAGCAGTATGAGTGAGTGAGTGAGTTGAGTTTTAAGCCCGCTTTTACCAATATTCCAGCAATATCACAGTGGGGTACACCAGATATGGGCTTCACACATTGTACCCATGTGGGGAATCGAACCCGGTTCTTTGGCGTGACGAGCAAACGCTTTAACCACTAGGCTACCCTACCGCCCCCCCAGCAGTATGACGTCAACATTTAAATATTTAAATCATGACATCATGGCATGTTGACATGGCAACAACCAAATCACTGAGTCTGACTACTGTATCGATTAAGTTGCCTCATATGCTCAGTATTGGTTACAAAGGACATATCCATTGACAAACCATGAAAAATAGTAAATGCTGGTTCTGGTTTCATAAGTTTAATTCATAGGTTCAGGTATCAAATACAGCTGCATGGCATCAAGGTGTCACACACACCCTCACTCAAGAGCACATGTTGTACAGCTCACATCAGATACAAAAGTCGGATTCAAGGGTGGAAGGTTCTATTCCCTACAGTTACTGGGTGGATTATGAAAGGGTATCATGGAGCGGAATCGGATTCACAAATTACTTCTCTTTAATAAACCAGCACACACTTGTACCATGATGTACCAGAATACATGTGTGAATCTTATTCTGCTCACTTTTGTCCATAAGCAATAAGTTCAATGTGTACATAGTAGTCATGTGAAGGGAAATTTATCTTTTATTGCCCACAATTTTCACTTCGACATTGATATATCAGTTTTCGATACTATAATTCCTTTCAATCACAAATCACAAATTCATCCACTTCTTAGCCGTAAACAAGTAAGTAAGAACACACTGATATATGTTGGATTGGTCAAAGTCATGAAACGTCATTCTTTTAACTTGTTACAACTAGTTTATCAAAACTGACTATTATTTTAGACCATGTGTAATATGTCAGGCAAGGCAAGGAGAATATTCCAACAGTTTGTTTATCACTGGTTTCAGAGTTTGACCAGGTGGTAGTAATGCAGCAGTGACTCACAATTTGTTCTGCCGCCTTCTTGTCATCCTCGTCAGGGATTGGCTGCTGGAGGACGTCCTGACCCTCCTGCTTGTCCCCTGCATCTGGAGGGATTGGCGCGCCTCCAGACCAGGGGGTTCTTTTGGCTGGATGTCTGCCTTCACCTGTGCCTGTAAAAGAGAAAGAGCATAATCAGCACTAGACACCTTCATCTGCACAACACCCTAGGAGCACTAGCATTAGACACATTCTTCAAAACAATTCCCCCAGAACACAAGCACTAGACACATTCCCGAACACAACTCCTGCAAGGAAAATTAGCACTGGCCACTGTCATCTACCTAAACTACTCAAGTCCTATAGAAAACAGTAGCACTACCTTTGCTCACACACCAATACGGTCCCAATTAAGAGCCTGGGCCCCGTAACTTTCCTCGTAGCATTCGTACCTCCTATACTGTAACATAGGAGGTATGACGCTACGAGAAAAGTTACGAGAACTTAGGCTTACGAGAGCTTCGTGAAACGGGGCACTGGTCCCTAAATAAATGCTGTGATTGAGTGAGTGAGTGAGCTCATTGGACCATTAAAGAAGAAATGGTTCTGTAGTCCTAGGATTTTGACACACAGAGTTTAAAAGATAAATCTCCTAGTCTGTGATAAATAAACATCAAGGGGGACTACTAACAAAACAAAACTTCAACTTGCGCACTGACATTTCTATAACATTAGCCTGATTAGGTAGACATCGTCTCCTTATCAGTGTTTAAATGTAGACTAGTGAAAATGCCAAAATAACTTCTAACCCTCACACTGGTAGATCATTTCACAAGTAATGGCTCCCTTGATGCTCATGATGTGTATGCATGCATTGTTTATTGCCATGTGAGTGAGTGAGTGAGTTTAGTTTTACGCCACACTCAGCAATATTCCACCTCTATGGTGGCGGTCTGTTAATAATCGAGTATGGACCAGACAATCCAGTGATCAACAGCATGAGTATCAATCTGCGCAAATGGGAACTGATGACATGCGTCAACCAAGTCAGCGAACCTGACCCCCGATCCCGTTAGTCACCTCTTACGACAAGCATGGGTTACTGAAGACCAATATTCTAACCCGGATCTACACGGGTATTATTGCCATGTATCTAACCATACACAACTCATATCCTGGAACATATGGATACACTGGGGAACACTGCAGCCTTCCCTGTATATCACCATTGATCACAGGGTCTTATGGGAGACACAGTACAGTGTCCTGCACACAGAACATGAATGCACTCACATAAGAATTAAGATGCACTTCACGCTGGAAAGTAGTATGTCTCCCTGACCCGAGAGAATAAATTAAAAAAGGACTCCGGCGTGACCAGACAAGCCTAGACTGCTTCAGCTCCAGAAATAAGCATTGGTGTGAGATGCATTTGGATTTTATTATTTTTATTTTGTAGCCTATTACAGGACTAATGTCAGTGTAAGTTGCAGGGACACAGAGGCACATGGTTATGAATTAATTCAGTTGTGACATGGACATTAAAATCACTGATAGTTCTATCATTGCCTGTGCCAATAAGAAATAAAAGCCAGAGTGCCCATTTCTGACTTTCTGCACTAAAAGTTTCATTTCAAAACAAGGAAAGATTCCTATCTCAGACAATGCCATTATCATGACACAATACACCTCCTGAATCAAGTGTAGTACAGCACCGTTCGAAATACCTGCCTGCCAGACCACCAGGCACAGGTTATTTTCAACATGAACTGCCAGATTCTCAAATTCAATGGTTGTGTTCAAATTTACACATGTATATGAAGATATTTTGTGGGCAGGTAAGTTTTGGTCTGGGCTGGCAAGTTTTACATCTAACCAGCCCTGTGGTCTGGCTGAAATGTTTGGGAGTTTCATACCCTGAGTAAAGTGATTAACATAGGGCTCATATAACCCTGGGCCCTCAAATTAGTCCTGAGAGTCCCTTGGACTCAGGAACAGATAAAACGGGTAATGTTCCAGCCAGCAACTAACACATTTGTAGATAATGATAATTTTCACAAAACCAAGTTTTGAAATCAACATAAGTCTTCTTTCACATAAAGAGTTATAATAAGAGATAGTAATGCCATTTCCTAGCAGAACTTCACTTTTGACACTAGGTAGATGACAATTCAGAGCCGATTTTTTCACAAAAGTAAAAACAGACAATAATTTTTAACCACTGGAACCAAGACATACTGGAGTGAAAAAGGTCATACACAATGGTCAACAGCCACTGGATACACCTATTTCACAGTATATGTGATAGATCAATTCTATGGTCAAAATGCTGTTCACAGATTGAGTTGGGAAGTAGGGAAACATGAATAATTAATCAGAGCTGATTTAACACGAACTATTCAACACAATTTATGAATATCACATTAAATCCCACACAAGTAGCACAGGCACACTACCATCTGGGGACACGATGACAGATCAATAAAATATATCACAAGGACAAAAAATTATATTGATTTATTCACCAGAAAAGGCCTTTGAAGCCATTGTTTTCCATAGTGAATAATTTTATCATTTGCATTATTATCAAATCCTTTTATATGTTTTACGGGGCAACTGGAGGAGAGCTTGCAGTGAGAAACAGCCACAAGGTGTATGTTCACATGGTATGCTGTTACACTCTACAATGTTTACCGAGGTATATCGTAACAGACACCAGTTGTAATTATAGATATACCAATGTTTGTTTAATGGCCTACTCAGCAATATTCCAGCTTTATGACAGCAGTCTGTACATCATCAAGACTGGAACAGACAATCCACAGAAACATATTACAAGCAATAAATCAAACTGCCACTGTTTACCATCACCCAACCAACTAAGTCAGTGTGTCTGACCACCCGACCCCATCAGTCACGTACGACAAGCCTGGGTGTACCCCAGATCTACATGGGGAGGTTGTATAAGTGATGAGTGTGTGAGTGAGTTTAGTTTAACGCCGCACCCAGCAATATTCCAGCTATATGGCGTTGGTCTGTAAATAATCGAGTCTGGACCAGAAAATCCAGTGATCAACAGCATGAGCATTGATCTGCACAATTGGGAACCGATGACATGTGTCAACCAAGCCAGCGAGCCTGACCACCCGATCCTGTTAGTTGCCTCTTACGACAAGCATGGGTTACTGGAGGCTCATTCTAACCCGGATCTTCACGTGTAACTAAGTCAGTGTGTCTGACCACCCGATCCCATGAGTCACGAACAACAAGCCTGGGTGTACCCCAGATCTACATGGGGAGGTTGTATAGACGACATTCCGCCACTACATAACACTCACAGAAGGAAGCTGGAATATCTTTGGCCACAACAAACTGATTTTATGTTCATCAGTATCACGGCCTCTTTTTTTCTAAAACAAAATAGATGTTGGTAGGAAAATGGTATTTTTATACTGAAGAAGAAATTACACATCTTAAAACACATGACGACAAAACTGAAATGAAAAAACTGGTCTCTTCTGAAATGTTGAAACTGAAACTGACATTTTACTGAACAAGCCACATGTAAATGATGTCCCCTGAAGCCTGTTCATACATACTATAAGCTGTACCCATGAAATGTCCATGGCACGCTAGTTGGCAGATCTGGTAGATGTAAATCCACATTTTTAACTTGTGAGGAGAGTGTAACCCTTTTATGTCTATTTCTACAGATTTCATAAACCTAATCAAGACAAGCGTGTACATTAAACATTTTACATGTAGATCTAAAGGACATGGTAAAGCACTGGAGCTTGACTTGTGACCTGTCTTAACATAAGTTCAGTAAGGAAGGAACACATGCTTTCTGTCTGGTGTTTGGTTGTGGGGTTGAGTTGGTCAGGTGAAACAAGGATTAACATTCAAGTGATTGCATTAAGGCCAAATATAAAAAATGTTGTGGTTCCGATGACTTTAAAATTTAGGGTAGGTAGGTAGGATTTTTTTTAGCATTTTTTTTAGAAGTAAAGTACAAACTAACACCACATTTATCAATATATAATTGTTTATTCAATCAAGGTTTCGGCCATCATGTCGCCTTTCTCTATCAGAATGACTGATGTCCGCCGGTGCCGGGTAAAAACAATGGTATCTAAAAGCTTATTTCATTCATACCTCTTAAAAAAATTAGGGTCGGCACCAGAATTCAAGGGTCGGTCAGGTAATCAAATGGTAACTGGAACTACAACATATTGTTTTTAGGCCAAAAGATTATTGCATTAATCATGTTAACATCATGAATATCGCAATGTGTGCATGACATGTGTTTACCAGCTGAGACTGATGTAGGTTATAGTGTTACCCCACCGAGATGCCATACTGCAGGGTAACCCTGATTCCCAGTCAGACATACACAGTATACAGACTTGACCCAACCACTTCCTGTTTCATCCCCTTAATGCCAAGAGCCAGGGTAACAACAAGTACAATCTTTTAGTTCCAGCAATATTACAGCAAGTGACAATGATTTAATTCTGCTCTTAGCAATTTTCCAGCAATACTACAGCAAGTGACAATGATTTAATTCTGCTCTTAGCAATTTTCCAGCAATATTACAGCAAGTGAAAATGATTTAATTCTGCTCTTAGCAATTTTTCAGCAATATTAGAGCAACTGACTATGATTTAATTCTGCTCTTAACAATTTCCCAGCAATATTACAGCAACTGACTATGATTTAACTCTGCTTTTAACAATTTCCCAGCAATATTACAGCAATGATTTAATTCTGCTCTTAGCAAAGCAATATTGACAACTGACTATGATTTAATTCTGCTCTTAGCAATTTTCCAGCAATATTACAGCAAGTGACAATGATTTAATTCTGCTCTTAGCAATTTTCCAGCAATATTACAGCAAGTGACTATGATTTAATTCTGCTCTTAGCAATTTTCCAGCAATATTACAGCAAGTGACAATGATTTAATTCTGCTCTTAGCAATTTTCCAGCAATATTACAGCAAGTGACTGACTTAATGATTTAATTCTGCTTTTAGCAATTTTCCAGCAATATTACAGCAAGTGACAATGATTTAATTCTGCTCTTAGCAATTTTTCCAGCAATATTACAGCAAGTGACAATGATTACAGCAAGTGACTCTGATTTAATTCTGCTCTTAGCAATTTTTCAGCAATATTAGAGCAACTGACTATGATTTAATTCTGCTTTTAACAATTTCCCAGCAATATTACAGCAAGTAACTATGATTTACCTCTGCTTTTAAATTTTTTTCCAACAATATTACAGCAGAGGGCACCAAAAGCACCAGCATGTGAGTGTCACTTTACTTACCACTGCTTACACTGTGCAGTAGGCGGCAGATCATATTTCAAACATGTTGAGTTTTTACTAATATGTATTCACTCTCACTTGGCATGTCGAGTATTGATATTTTCCAATCTATATGTAGGAACTCTCTTGGTCCAGCCTGGACATCATTCATAAACCCATAAGCAGACATTTTATACACATTACTCTGCTTTCGATGCAGTGTCAGGTGACTACTTATGTGCATCTGCTCACGAGAGCAGCCGTTCAAGTGGGTTACAACTGTACCTGGCAGGGTAGTTTAGGTTCTTCATATGCTTAGAGTTTGCAGTTCATATTGCACCGATTTCTAAAGTTGAACAAACTGACTTTGTGCTTTGTTTGTCCTCAAACTCACACCAGACCATATTCTACTTTACCATGTTTACTGGTCTTCATGGAAATACAACACTGACAAGCTCCATGCAGGCTTGACAATGGCACAAGAATTTGTACCAAAACATCGCTCCCACAAATAAAAGAATTTGTTATAACGCCTTGTGGCTGCAAGAGTTGTATGATCCCCAGGGAGCTGAGATTGATAACAAGTATGTGCTGTTGAGATTGACATCCAATAACCAAGGGAAAAAAATACCAGCGCCTTGAGAATGCAATAATAATCCATTAAGTTTGTCAATATTGTACTTACAAACATCTAATTTAGCACTCAAAAAAAACCCATTGAAAACCAGACATTGACACGTAGACCAGTGCTTGTGCTGAGAACGGATTTAATGACATTTCCTAACACAATATGAATGAGGTGAGGTGAAATTTGGTTTAAAGTCACGCTGGAGAATATTTCGCTCATATGTGCATGTGTGTGTATGTGTAGGTGCGACTGCTTGTACTAGCCCAGACTGAAGCTGAATGTTGTTTTAGTCAATTGGAAATCTGTACCCACTTAAAATATGGCATTAGGATTTATTTCCAACATTGAGGTTTTGAAATGGTCCCTGAGGAAATACAGACACAGAAGCTGAACAAGCTACAAGTGTACTTATGTAGAGTACTGGTATAGTATGGCAATAGCTTACATTGTTTCAATGTCTCATACTGATAAGGGTAATAATGACATATTTGGCGCACACACGCATGCACACACACACGCATGCACGCACGCACACACACACACACACACGCATTCACACACGGACACACACGCATTCACAGTCGGACAGTGTTTGGTCTTATTCCACTTGTAGCAATATTCCAGCAATATCATGGTGGGGGACACCAGAAATGGGCTTCAAACATTGTACCCATGTGGGGAATTGAACCCGGGTCTTAAGCAGACACCTTAACCACTAGCCTACTCACCACCCCCACAGTCGGACAGAATCAATACAGTTATAGATTCTTTGTGACTGTCATCCTGAACATGCTAACATCTGACAGCTGACATCTGTCTTTCAGTATGTTCACATACACCTGATCAATACTTTATAACTTCACACAAAGACTGAGGCATCGCATTATCTTAGTTTAATTTTAAAACTGAAAACACTGGATAGCACAGGATTTTGTCTACTGATGAATAAGTTATTATTATTATTATTGGATATATATATAGCGCACATATCCACGTACTAGTGCATGCTCAAGGTGCTGGTATTTTTCCCTCGATCATTGGATGTCAATCTCAACGGCACATCTCATTATCAATCTCAACTCCCTGGGGATCATACAGCTCTTGTTGCCACAAGGCGCACCGAGGTTATTGCGGCTTTCCCGTCCTTATAAGGTACCCATTCACAGCTGGGTGGACTGGGACACATAGTCACAGTACTTTGTCCAAGTTTACTGCACGTTGCTGTACCCGCAACTGGGTGTTTGCACGTATTCATGTGGCCGCCATGTGGTCACATATCAATGGATTTGTGGGTTTTTTAAAGTGCACAGGGTTGTGTACTGTACACTAGGGGTTGTGACAACACTGAAAGAGTCTGCAAAGTCAAGTTGACTCCAGGGTTTTAGCACCGGTCACAGGTGGGATCACTAGCCTGGCGCCTTAGCCAGCTCGCCCATCATGCCCCCTAAGTTAGTTGCACTACAAACAGTATATCACAACTATTTTGATATATTACACAATATAATGTACATATCAGTGTGTGAGTTTAGTTTTATGCTGTTTTTAGCAATATTCCAGCAATCTCACGGCTGGGGACACCTGAAATGTCCTTCCACACATTGTGATTTGTACTCATGTAGGAAATCATACCCAGGTTTTGGGCGTGACGAACTCTATAACCACTAGGCTACCCCACCGCCACAAGTACATACTAAATAATGTGACTTTGTAATGCAGGGATGTCCTAAGAGATGGGGCTGCTTGTACTGTTTTAGGGTACGGAGCAACCATGCCACAACGTTAAAACAGATGCCCCACTCACACACAAAATACACACTCTGCATCAACAAGTCCTTGTTTTAACCTCTAATACTGGGGGCGGTGGGGTAGCCTAGTGTGTAAAGTGTTCGCTCGTCACGCCGAAGACCCGGGTTCGATTCCCCACATGGGTACAATGTGTGAAGCCAATTTCTGGTGTCCCCTGCCGTGATATTGCTGGAATATTGCTAAAAGTGGTGGAAAACTAAACCCACTCACTCACTCTAAAACTGGGCACCAGGCAGGGTTACAAGAACTACCAATATTTGATATTTTTTTAGCTTGACCAACGACTAAGGCATGGGATTGAACCAACAAGAACCCACCCTCGAAGTAAACACCTAATCCGCAAAGGATATATGATATAATTTAAAGAAAGGAATACCTTTTAGTACATCATATATCTTGCAATAAATTGCCATTATGCTGAAAACAAATACCCTACTCTGTGATTGCACCTTCTATATTATCAAGGCTGGTACAGACAATACATGCAAGGAAACTGTGAGAAAAGATTCATAACGCAAGGGCTTCAAGACTATGAAACAACAAATTCACTGAATATGGCCATACAATTATGGTATTTATACCTATGACAAGCAGATCCTAATAGGACAAAGGGATGTAACTCTGCATGGCCAATATAACATCTTGGATGAATGGGCTACAAGTGGATTATTGAGGGTTTCATGGGTTCAACACCCCTAAATCTTTGTACAAGGTATAAAATGCCACATTTAGGAATTTCTGTTCAGAATAATTAGTAAAACCAAGCACCTTGGTGAGTAAGTTTGTTAGATCCAACAAAAAACCCAACAGACAACATTTGTCATGCTTACTCTCGCAAAACACATACGTACTATGATGCGGTATGAATGCTGGGGATGCATATAAGCCAGATTTAACAAACCATTATCCCTTGTAACTGAAAGCGTGCCTTGTTTTTAAGTTCTTGAAGCTTGGCTTGTTTCTCCTTGTCAAGTTGAATCCTGTCTTTGATGCCAAACAAGTCATGGTCGTTATCCTTCATGATCCTCCTCCTGCTGATGTCAAGGTCATCCACTGTGCCAAGGTCATGGTAGATCACGGGAATGATGTACACTGCACAGATCGTACCAATTGCCAGCATGAGACAGATGATACTTCGCTGAAGTCGGGACAATCGATTCCATACCTGAGGATAAACAGATCACACTTACATGACAGCAATAGACAAAGTGTCACTATAAACACGGTAAATTATAAGAGAAGTATTTTTTGTCAACCATCGTGTCCACAGTTGATATTGCTGGAATATTTCTGAAAGTGGTGTAAAACCATACACACATTATACCCATGTGGGGAATCGAACCAGGGTCTTTGGCGAGACTAGCAAATGGTTTAACCACCAGGCTACCCCTCCGCCCTTAGGAGAAGGTGGATGCATGGCTGTATAGGTCCGTCTCCTATTCTCGCGGGTTTCCTATTCTCGCGGTAAACACGTTTTCTGCCGAAATCGCGATGCGCGACACTTAGTGGTTGTTTACATCACTGACTGGTAACTAGGAAGTGGCTCAAGTCTGTGAGTGATCAAAATCTTGCAGTGTCACGATTATTGGGGAGTTTATACCAACTTGGACATATCATTACTTTTTCCCGCCTTTTCCGGCAGGATTGCTCTTACATACACTCAATAACGTTAATTCCTGGTAATACCCCGAGAATGGGAGAAGCCTCGTTTCGTCAATGGCGGGTGGCATTGTTTATCACCGGGCTCACGAGTGGTAATTCACCTGATGGATCTGGCAGATGATAGATGTAGATGTTAGAGGAGAAGGCCCTTCATTTAAAAACAACAAGCATGAATACGATAAGAAGTGTTTGTGTTTTTTCAGCCGATATCCGTAAGTACCGCGAGAATAGGAAACACCTTCCTACCTCGATTATTGGGGAGTTTATACCAACTTGGACATATCATTACTTTTTCCCGCCTTTTCCGGCAGGATTGCTCTTACATACACTCAATAACGTTAATTCCTGGTAATACCCCGAGAATGGGAGAAGCCTCGTTTCGTCAATGGCGGGTGGCATTGTTTATCACCGGGCTCACGAGTGGTAATTCACCTGATGGATCTGGCAGATGATAGATGTAGATGTTAGAGGAGAAGGCCCTTCATTTAAAAACAACAAGCATGAATACGATAAGAATTGTTTGTGTTATTTTTTCAGTCGATATCCGTAAGTACCGCGAGAATAGGAAACGCCTTCCTACCTGGTAATTCAGCTTGACATCAGAGAGCTTATAAGGCTTTATTCGTAAACCAGATCAAATCACTATCTAATTGTGATCAGTATTTGAGACATGTAATTCCTTTCATATCGGTCATAAGTGGCCCATTAGGCCATTAATAAATCTTGGTTTACTTCAGTAACTAGTACTTACAAAAGCTTGGGGAAAGCAGGTGGTTGACACGCGATTTCTGCACAAAAATGGCAGTAATGCAAATATCATTTCAAATTATGTTGTTAACTTAAATAGCATGTGTCCAAGGGGCTGTCACGAACTGTACATATGCATGCCGTGTGTTTGTTACGTTTAAGTGATGTCAATATGTTAGACATGATCTTGATCACCGATACTCCCAACTTCTTATGGGACAACACTTCCAGAACTCACCCGAACTGGCGACTGCCTGCGTCTTCCTTTACTGTTGTTGTAATCCTCACTACCAAAACCTAATGTGATGGCAGAAAAATCTTTGCGACCTGTCTGGCCGATCATCTTTGTAGTGTCACTGCTTAAAACATGGGGTTTTCGCTGTAAACATGAGCCTGGACCACTCAACTTGTTCCACTTGCCAGCGGTTTCATTTGATACTAGTTTCACAACGACATATAATCTATAAATATTTTATCACTGAGACAAGCAGACAGCAATATTCAGCTGATACCGACGATACCTTTTCGTGTATTTTATCCTTGTTTGGTTTTATATTTCTATGTTTCTGAAATAGTTGTTATTTATGTAATAAGAAATTATTACACATAGTTACCTGTATATAGTTAGTTGTTTGGTTTATTGTATAAGAGATTCGCCCGTTTCCGCTTATGGTAAATGCTAATGTCGTTGATGACACTTGCACAATATCTGCCCATATACAGACATCAATATGCATGTTTCTAATGCCACATGAGACGAGAGTGTTTGTTATCCTGACAGACACTGATTTCAATTATACATATTAAGGATGTGTTTACTTTCACGACATGCCATCCCTAGCGGGTAGTAGGAAAACACACCACGGCTGTTATGAAACGAACACAACGCAACAAACCTTGTATTGCTGATTAAAACTACAATAAACCATTTTTTGGCTATTAAACAACCATGGAGACATGTTCAATCTCTAGCTATAATACATAGGAATAAATTCAGGTAAGAAGTGGCAAATGTAATATGTACGCGGAAACACAGCAAAAGAGGAACTAACAGCTGAGGTCCAAAACATATCGATCATAGGATTAAGTGATAATACGTTAATTGATTAAACACTGTTATCTCGCACAGTGGATTTGTCAGAGGTTTGTGTTTGTGCATATAGGTTTACTTACGCAGACGAAATACATCCATACCCTGTCATAAAGTAATTGTTTGATCGGCATTCTAGAGTGAGTGAGTTTAGTTTTACGCCGCACTCAGCAATATTCCAGCCATATGGCGGCGGTCTGTAAATAATCGAGCCTGGACCAGACAATCCAGTGATCAGCAGCATGAGCATCAATTTACACAATTGGGATACGTGTCAACCAAGTCGCTTTCAAGATTCCGCCATCAAATCTTCAAGAATTCACACAAGTATATGACTAACCAAGCACAATGTCCATATTCGGTGTAACCTCCGCCAACTGCAATAACATCCCTGACCCTCTCCTCATTGACTGTATCGGGCGTTTAATTTGACGCTGTTTTGATTAGCGTTCACTGATGTTCATGTTAGCTAAGATACGTAGCGTTAAACGCTATGTATCTTAGCTATGTTTTGATGGGTTCCATTCTTGATTGAGGGCCTGTTCCAATACATAAAAAAATGCACTGGCCGAGCACTCTGGCGTGTTGTGTCCCCCATAATGTCCCAACTTTGCTCTGTAAGAATGGGATCTGGAGTCCTAGCAGGCCAAGGTGGAGTTGCTCCCGCCACTTGACGTACGAAATCACCAATGTCACGTCATGATGTGACCCAGCATTGTCATCCATGAAGACTGGCCTTGTGTTCCGAGGATGGCCATCGAAATGTGGCACAACAACCCTCTCTAGGATGCCCGAGATGTACCGCTGTCCATTCAGGTTTTGTCGGATTGTAACCCAGTCAAGTTTACAGTGTACCTAATTTTTATTTCAATCGATTTAACATTCCCATGCATTTAAAGGGCAGTTTACAGGAGAGAATATGGTACCAAAACAACAACTTAAGATATTTTCAGTTCAACAACAGAAATCTGAAATAGTGTTTACATTTATGCTCATAATACAGGTGGTGTAAAAATATGAATTAACGTTTTTCTTTAACTAATAAATGTTGAATGTTTGTGTTACTTTACTTAATTATCGTTTCTTTATTGAAGAAATATTAATATAAATGTTAAGTCTTGATAAAAAAGTTTCCCGTCATGCATGCACATCTTTATCACAGCGTCCACTATGGCAAACTATTTGCAGTCAATTGTTGCAAAGGTTTATAAGTTTTTTGTGCTTGAACAAGACAGAGGTAAACCTTTCATTAGTTTAGAAAGGGTTTATTACAGAACTTGTAGAGCTGTTGGTATGTCTTAGTAACAAGTTTACAATATTGTACACAAATCAGACAAGACAGAGACCGTCTCAAAAGCAAAATCGGGACGTAAAACCATCCTTGACAACTTTGACAAAGGAGTACTTATAGACGGGCGGTCTACAAACTTTATGAGAAGAAGAATATATATATTCTAAAGAAGCTACACCAGTGACTTCGTTAAATCTTTGGCCAATGTTCACAACTAGAATAAATTGACCGAATTACATCCATACACAAATGATCCCTTACATAGCCAATACGTATACTATACGTACATATATTCAACATTTTGTAGAAAACATCTATTGAGATGACCCCTTCCCCCGAGCGTGTGCTCAGGTGTCAATTTCACCTGTCGATACCGTGCATGCTGATGACGTAACACAGGCAGTTAATGTTTAACTACCCGTTAATTTTCTGTTTTTGGTATTTTCATCAGTAAAAACACATTTTAGGGCATGTCTCAAAATTTATTCCCTCGGTCTACATTAGGTAGATGTTTCTTAAAGTGATATTTGTTATTTATGTAACTGTAATACCTCTGAATTTTAAATATAAGTCAAAAAGCATTTTTCTAGCATTTACGACGGTACTTTAGGCTGTCCCACCAACCCTCGACGTGGAAGCCACAAACATTTTAACTCGCCACTTGACATGAACAGATGGAGTTTTGTGATTCTGAGACGGGTTGTATCATCCCTTGCAGTTGTCAGTCCAAGACGCCCTGAACGCTGACAGCATCTAACGTCATTTCATTTCTGGAAAATCGACTGATAAAGTTCTTGAAAGGCATTTAGAATTTGGTCGAACATGAATACCCGATGAAGGTGATGAATGACCGAGAATTAGCGCTGAAACGTCGTATAAAGAATAAAAAGAAGTGGTTGATATTACTGATATAGCTGATACCAACATACTGATAGCTGATACCAACATACTGATAGCTGATACCAACATACTGATAGCTGATACCAACATACTGATGGGTCATCTCTTGCAATAGCCCTCAATGACATGCCAGCATTCCGCATATACGAGTAACATGCCTTCTTAAAGCAGTTGTCAGTTGAAGAAAACTCTATATAATCAAAAACGAAATCAATTGATTTTCCTAGTTATCGAGAACAGTTTACTTAACTAAATATTTGCTAAAAGACGGGAACGTGTATTGCAGGTGACGCTTCCCTCTGATCATAGCTTGGTTGGTTGGTTTGTTGTTTAACGCCGCACTCAGCAATATTCCAGCTATATGACGGCGGTCTGCAAATAATCGAGTCTGGACCAGACAATCCAGTGATCAACAGCATGAGCTTCAATTTACGCAATTGGGATACGTGTCAACCAAGTCAGCAGGCCTGACCACCCGATCCCCTTATAGTTGCATGAGTTACTGAAGACCGATTCTATCCCGGACCTTCACGGGTTTCTGATCATAGCATGTGCATATCTAATATCAATGTATGGTGCACCACACGGGTGAATACAATGATGCAAACCTAATTATGATATAAATATTAATTCCTATATAGGCGTTAAAAATCATAGGTATTGCAATACGTTTCTGAGGAATGTCTTAGGTGTTGTCCAATTCCTCCAACGTAGGCTGCGTGCATGCCTCTTTTAGTCCTTGGAGCAGTTACCGTATTTATAAGTTTGAGGTCGCCAACTTTCAATCTTGCAAATGAATTATCTGATCGAAGGAAGTGCAACAGAGTTGTACGGTGATGAAAAGCAAACTTTCATACAGTCCATTCAACTTTCTCTTAAAACCAGCGATATTGTCGACTTGAACTTCAGGTGTAAGTCAGAGGTTGGGATCAGTCTGGGTCCCGGAGTTGTGTTGTGGAAACCCGTCCTTTACCTCTACGCTTGGATTGTGGCGGGAATTTGGAACTGGAATACTGACGAGATAAGGCATACTTGAGGGTGCACGAAATGATTATTTTCCGAGAAGAATATGTTTTCTCTTGGACTTACACAGTTTTGAGGTTTCTTAGGATGAAAAAGGTCCCTTGTATTATATGACAGCCCCATACACAAGAATATGATGTAATATACCAGCAAGTAGTAATTAAGGAATTACAGTGTTTCGAAAATTCATATTTTGGCACTATATGATAGTCAGCAGAATTTGTTGATAAGTACCAGGGTCTGGCCTAGTTACCTGGGGAAGGAAAGAACACATAACAAAACGGATATATAGAATATTTTTAATAACATTTGTTGTAATTACAAGTATCAAATATAATGCCCTTTACATTTGTTCACACATTGTGCCCATGTGTGGAATGTCTTCAGCACTACAGCTCTCTTGGCGCTAAGATAGCCACAAGTTAATGTTAATGTATGACACTTACGACTATCTTAGAGCTTAGAGAGCTTTGAAAATCTAGGCCCAGGCCCCTGTGGACATCTTGAGCTTACGACTATCTTAGAGCTTAGAGAGCTTTGAAAATCTAGGCCCAGGCCCCTGTGGACATCTTGAGCTTACGACTATCTTAGAGCTTAGAGAGCTTTGAAAATCTAGGCCCAGGCCCCTGTGGACATCTTGAGGTCATTGTGTTTCATAAGAAAATATGAAAATTGTAATTGTTCGAGAGACAAAGAACTGGTAGATGTCATGAGAGTTCCATAAAATCAGCCACATCACAGCTTGAGTTGTCTTTGTACTCACTCACCAAGCAATATGAGTGGGGAGAAGTTAACCGAACGAGTTATGTTTCACGCTGCTTTTAATGCTATTCCAGCTATATCAAGGCTTGAGGTGGGTGGAAGTCAAGTATTTACGAATCGGTGAAGTCTACAAGCACAGCTATGGTGCTGACAAACCTTGAAACATAAACAGGGAGAAACGGGATTCAAACCCAGTCAGATGTTTCTGGCATGTCCAAGGTATCAACCAATCACAGTAAACTGTGGCATCTTTAACAACTGAGTAATCCACGCCCCAAGAGAACTACAAGCAAGAGCGTCAAGAACAAAGTGAGTGAGTGAGTCTAGGTTTTACTCCCCTTTTAGCAATATTCCAACAATATCACTGCGGAGGCCACCGGAAAATGGCTTCACACATTGGACCTATGTGGGGAATCGAACCTAGGTCTTTGGCGTGATGAGCGAATGCTTTAACCACAAGGCTACCCCACCGCCCCCTCAAGAACCAAGAAGGATGTATCCAGCAGCTTGTTGTCAAGACAACAAGGTTAGTGGCTTTGATTTTAAGCTGCTTTTGTAAAATCCCAGCAATACCATAGAACGACATGAGGAAGTGACTTCATGCATTGTACCCATGAGGAGAACTGAACGTGCAAATGAAAACTATGACAGTAAGGACACTTGTAACCACATAATTCATTAACCTTGTTCATATTTTGCATTCTACAAAGAAACATTTAGCTATTCCAATACACAAAGACTACTGAATAATGTATATATCTTGATATTTGACACATTAACTTCTTTGGATGGCATTTTTAGAAGTTGAGAAGTACAATAATGACAAATTTTGCCGATAACAACTTCTCTAACTGCAATGTTTTGAATGCTGTCCTACTGTTACAAGAATCTGTTTCAAAACACCACACTTTTGAAATTTGTTTGTAATTATTGTCACATTAACACTAAAATTTCCAAACTGTGATAACATCACCTGTCCCCATGAGGAGGACAATATGTAACCTGAATGACTGTGTGTCCTTGTATCCTAGAATGCTGCTTATAATATCAACCAATGGTTTGTCTGCAGAACTTGAATATTTACATATTTACTATACAGCAGACTGGGGCATACACCAACATTCACTCATAGTTCTCTCACAAAAGTTGGTTCTTTGTTGTTTAACACTGCACTCAGCAATTTTCCAGCTTTCGATCTACACAACTGGGATACAATCACTTGTGAACCAAGTCAGTGAGCCTGACCACCCGATCCCGTTAGTCGCATTTATGACAAGCATGGGTTGCTTAGGACCCATTCTAACCCGGATCTTCATGGGTACTCTCACTACAGACTTCTTGAGATAACTACATCCCTGTGCTGCTCAACACAATAGGACAATATCCCAAAGTGGATGTCAAGATGCTTTTAGAGAGAAATGCACAGAGATATGGTTATGGCAGCTAAGTACAGACATGTCACCATCAACACTACCATACTTGTCATAAAAAAAGGATCCTGAACTGCAGTAGGGTAAAACATCTAAATAATATTAAATGCATCTTGTTTACATACAACTTAAAACTGACAATGCTTCAAACATCCACTATAAAACATTGTAACAAAGTAACTTTAAAGATACAATCCTAAACATAAAATTTGCCATAAACTAATCTTCAAGTCCATGATTTAAACAACAAACTGCTAAAGAACCAACATTTGACACATAAATAATAGAGCTGCAACGATTCACCCATCCTTGATTCAATTCGATTTTCGATATTGGACCCTTGATTCGATCATTTTCGATTTGATTCTTCCTACAAGTGTAAACATCAAATTTCATTAATTCTCAGAGTAGGCTTTTTAGTGTGAAATCCATCGTCAACTTGGCGATGTCTACTAACAACAATTCTCACTAGATAATTAGCCCGGGATCAACCAGTCATGTTTCGCCTTATTTGAGCGCTCGAAGTAGCTCGACTTGGGAGTCAAAATTATGTTCTGGCTGCATGGAAATAATTTAAATAGGTATTCAAATATCTAATCTAAATAGTGATAATGGTTATCAAAAATCGAAACTAAGGTGTCACATTCGATTTTCGATGAATTGAACCGAATTGTCGCAGCCCTAATTAATATCATGGACTATTATGATAAAGAAACATCATGTTCACTCAACATTTAACAAACATAAGTCATGTATTCCAAACACATCCATCCATCAAATCCATGTCAACAAGGAAGATCATTCAACAAATATCACAATGTTGCTAAGAAACATATCTTTTTGGCAGGGCACATACCGTATAAAGTCATTTGAGAAAACTGATAGAAAGGAACTAAGCATTCACTGAACTGCTCAAAACTTTCCCCCATCATCAAGAAGTCAACAAATTGTTCATAATGTACATGTTGTAAAAGCTTCAAGTCTGTTGATTGACCCAAGTTGTCCTGATTTCAAACTGTTTGGTTAGTATTGTCATAGGAAACTGCAGTTATCTTCTGTCTGATGATCATCTACCATTCAGATCCAACAACAAGTTCAGGAAGATTGTCCAACCTGATGTTCCATCTGTCTGATCCTCAATTACCTTCAGTCAGGCAACAGTTCCTAATGGATGATACGTCCATGTATCTCCAACTTGCAGCACCAAGTAAGATCCAGTAAGATCCTTCAGGCAACAGTTCAGGATGATTGTTGGTCAGTCTGTCCGTCTGTCAGGTCCTAATGGATGATATGTCCATGTATCTTCAACATGCAGCACCAAGTAAGATCCAGTAAGATCCTTCAGGCAACAGTTCAGGATGATTGTTGGTCAGTCTGTCCGTTTGTCAGGTCCTAATGGATGATATGTCCATGTATCTTCAACTTGCAGCACCAAGTAAGATCCAGTAAGATCCTTCAGGCAACAGTTCAGGGTGATTGTTGGTCAGTCTGTCCGTTTGTCAGGTCCTAATGGTTGATATGTCCATGTATCTTCAACTTGCAGCACCAAGTAAGATCCAGTAAGCTCCTTCAGGCAACAGTTCAGGATGATTGTTGGTCAGTCTGTCCGTTTGTCAGGTCCTAATGGATGATATGTCCATGTATCTTCAACTTGCAGCACCAAGTAAGATCCTTCAGGCAATAGTTCAGGATGATTGTTGGTCAGTCTGTCCGTTTGTCAGGTCCTAATGGATGATATGTCCATGTATCTTCAACTTGCAGCACCAAGTAAGATCCTTCAGGCAACAGTTCAGGATGATTGTTGGTCAGTCTGTCCGTCTGTCAGGTCCTAATGGATGATACGTCCATGTATCTTCAACTTGCAGCACCAAGTAAGATCCAGTAAGATCCTTCAGGCAACAGTTCAGGATGATTGTTGGTCAGTCTGTCCGTCTGTCAGGTCCTAATGGATGATACGTCCATGTATCTCCAACATGCAGCACCAAGTAAGATCCAGTAAGATCCTTCAGGCAACAGTTCAGGGTGATTGTTGGTCAGTCTGTCCGTTTGTCAGGTCCTAATGGTTGATATGTCCATGTATCTTCAACTTGCAGCACCAAGTAAGATCCAGTAAGCTCCTTCAGGCAACAGTTCAGGATGATTGTTGGTCAGTCTGTCCGTTTGTCAGGTCCTAATGGATGATATGTCCATGTATCTCCAACTTGCAGCACCAAGTAAGATCCTTCAGGCAATAGTTCAGGGTCCTAATGGTTGACATGTCCACGTATCTTCAACATGTAGCACCAAGTAAGATCCAGTAACATCAGTCAGGCAGCTTCTTCACCAGTTCGTACAGGCTGCGGATGATGTTGTCCAGCTGAATCAAACCGGACTGAAGGATGGGCCTGAAAACATAACAAAAATAACCTTTAATCACAAATTCAACATACAGTAAGCTATGTTAATAACAAACACACTTATAATGAACTGATGAATGTAACAAACTGTCCGCTTGATGTATATTTAGTTGAAAAGTATATAATGATCTATGGTTAGTGAAAACTAAAACTAGTCGTCACAATGAGTTTGTTTAGTATATATATATATATATTTATACAGTTAGAACACCAGAAGATATATGCTTATTACTTTGATAAAAGCCAGAAATGAAATGTATAAATTGAATTTTGAAAATGCTGTACCAATAGACAAAATTACAGATTTGTAAACCATATTTACATATATAGAGAGAGGATATTGACAGAGAAATGAAGGACTTCAGTTGTACCTGTTGCTTGTGTTACGGAAGAAGGACATCAATGCATCAACTGTAACTGACTCGAACACTACTGGCTGAAACAAAACACACGTACGTCGGGTCAAATATCTGACATGGCAAAAGTGGGACAGATTTACAAGATCATCCATTCTGTACACATAGGAGTGCTACAAGGATGCAGAATATCTTTAGAAATGAAAAGGAACAATTACATGTATTGTTAGTAATTGTTAGTAAACTTACCTCTGGATTATGGTAGCCCTATTCCTGTTGATACACAGAATACATACAGAAAATCAAAAGAAATTTTAACACTAAGTCATAGCTGTTCCTAGTGGTATACCTAGTCTACCCCTGAGTTATCTCCCTTGATCTTGATGTCACTGTATTGTTCTAGAACCCTTCATAATTTTTCTTAAAAACAACACATCTTTGACATCTTTTAAGGATAATTTCGCGGGGAGGACACAGGGTGGGAACTACTCGCCATAATCCAGAGGTAAGTTTACTAACAATTACTAACAATACATGTAATTGTTCCTAATTATAACGTAAACATTCCCCCTGGATTATGGTTGCCTGAATACCAAGTAAGGAAGGAGGGTTACCCTTGGAAGATACTACCCTCTATACAACCACCTGAGAGTTGATTACTCAACCTCCTAAGAATAACTATGACTTAGTCAGAGATAAATAATTTATCTCCAGTTTGGTCAGTAGCAGTGAGGGAATACATTCCCAGAGATGGAGAGTCTTCTAACTTCCTACAGTTATGGTTGATATGATAGATATCATGATAATCCTAATCCGTAATAGTAGGAAATATATAATACCTGACGCCATAAATCCAGATTACGATAGATTCCTATGAATGTATCATGATTCTATTTGAATCCCCCGAATTATGTCATTAAACTAACATTCCTTAAAATTATGACGTCACTTCCTGTTTGATGACGTCACTTCCGGTCTAACGACAGCACTTCCGGATCCTAGAGACAATCTCTATGATGTAATACTAAATCACTTAGATTCTACTTTATGACGTCACTTCCGGTTCTATGAGGACACTTCCGGTTCTATGACGTCACTTCCTGTTCTATGATGTCACTTCCGGTTAACTGCCATTAGACTATAAATGTATCATCCATCCAAGTCGTACCTCAGATAGTCCTTGGCACCATCTCTCACTGCGTCATCCTTCCTGAAGATGTAGATGCCAGGTCAACATGAAATGAATTCCGGCACAGTTCTGAAAGTTATCTGTTTATATCCTTCCGAAAAAGTGATGGATTTAAAGTTTACCGCATGTAATTCCGAAACTCTGGAAGCCGTTGCAAATGCCAAGAGAAATGGCGTCTTAAATGCCAGATACTGTAGAGAAGTGTCCTGCATAGGCTCATAAGGAGATTTCTGAAGAGATTGAAGCACTAATGTTAAATCCCACTTAGGAAATATCGTTGGAGACGATATATCCTTAATCTGAAAGGATCTGATCATTTTGTGAAGCGATGTATCCGAGCCCACAGATAAACCTTGAACATCCATGACTGAAGCAATAGCTGATCGATATCCCTCAATAGTATTATGCTTAAAATATTTCTGTTCCTAAGGGATAAAGTCCGCTATCGTTGGAATGGTGACAGGCACATTCAAGATTCCACACTCTTGTCTCCACTTGATGAATCATCGCCACTTAGCGTCGTACAAGGCAGCTGTGGAAGGTCTAACGGGTTCTGAAATAGCTCTGGTAGCTGCAACCGTAAATCCCTGTTTCCTGAGTGAGCTTGAAATAGCTTCCATACGTGTAGCGCAAGTTGACTGACATTCTTGCGAAACCTGTTGGACTTGGGTTGACTGATTAGATTGTGCCACAACGGGAGACGTAGAGGTTTGTCCACCAATAGTTGTAGTAGACTGGGAAACCAAGGTCTGGCAGGCCACGCTGGTGCCACTAGATAAACTAGACAGTCGTGTTGTTGAATTTTTAACAGTCCTCTGGGATTAGTTTGAATGGAGGATTGGACACACCTTGAGTCTGCCAGATGTCCACATGTGGACGTAATGAAACTCCCAGCAACACATTCACGTCCACAGTCCACCATAATATCTCCCTTCGACTCTGTCTGGAAAAGCTATGAGATGTTCCAAGTCGTCTATCCGAAACTGGTTGAGCCAGATCTGCGGGAAGCTCACCTTAGTCTTCCTCTTACAGTATAATCCTGGATTGAAGTGAGAGATCCTAGAAGGGACATGAACGAACTGATGCAGTTGGCCTCTGTAACATATTGTTTATCTTGGTTGATATTTCCAACCAACGATCCTGAGGAGTGTAAATACGGCCTGCTCTTGAATCTAAGATTGCCCCCAGAAACTTGATCCTCGTGGAAGGGACCAGTTCTGACTTGGTAGGATGAACTATTAGACCAAGATGTGTAAACATGTGGATTATAAAGTTGGTTTGCTTCATGAGAACTGCTGTCACCACATGCCTTGCCAAGAAATCATCCAGATAACCGTGTACTGCAATCCTTCGTTGATGAAGAAAAGCTAGAATCGGGGAGATTTTTTTTCGTGAACAGCCACGGCGCTAGTGATATTCTGGCAGCACCCTTAACTGAAACCTGAGACCGTTCACCGCAAATCTTAGGTATTTCCGAGATCTCGGATGAATAGGGATATGAAGATACGCATCCTTTAGATCTATGCTTATAAACTTGGAATCCTGACAAATCAAGGTGCGTAGGTTTGCAACTGATTCCATCCTGAACTTTGGCGGTTTCCTCAAAAATAGCTTGTTCAACACTTTCAAGTCTATTATCATGCGCGTTTTGTCTGAATCTTTCTTGGGGACAAGGAATACCGGTGAATAAAACCCGCATGTCTGATCCCCTGGAGGAAGTTCTATGATTGCCCGTTTCTCCAGTAACTGTTTCATTGCTAAGTTTGCTCCCGCTAAACGCTGGGCTGAAGAACAAACCGACGACCCTCTGGAAAGCAAGTCACTGGAGGCTGCTTGTGCCAGGGAAGAATAAACCCCCTGCTCACGACAGACAGGACCCACTCGTCTGGTATTATTAGTTTCCAATTGTCCAAATATTGGGCCAACCTGCCCCCTACTGGAGATTGTGTCAACGGACATACAAAGTCCAAATTCAATATCATGTCGAGGAACGTTTCCGATTCGAGTGCTGAACAGTGAGACTTAAGTCAATATTTCTTGGAAGTTGATCTTGATCCACAAAAAAAATCTACCTCCCCTACTTCTACCCCTAGATGAGGATGAGCCTCTAGTAAAAGCCACATTTGTTGAACACACTCTTGAATCCGAGGCACGTTCAAATGCAGACCTCTGAAAATTCTGACTACACCTTGTTGAAGATGGAGCAGAGCGAGACGTACACTGGATCCCCTTCTAGATCTAGTGTCAGCCCTTCCTCTATTTTGGAATAAAAGAGCCGACGCCAAACGTTGATTCAAGTTCCTCGACATCAAAGCATCTCTAGCCTCAATAGCCTCCTGACATTGTCCATTAAAGGTGCTATCCGATTCCAAGGGCTGATGAAACAGAAAATCCCTTGAAACATCCGGTAAAGTTCTCACTGAATCTAGCCGCTGTATCCGCTCAATAGCTATAAGTCGGCCCAATATATTCACTTGAGTCGCCATCGCATCGGCTAAGGACTGATACACTACATCCAGAAACAAATGCGCTAAGGCCACCTCTTTAGCAGTCATGGAAATCAAAGTGTCTTTCTTAACTCCCGTATAATCTTGAAACACAGGTGGGAGCAAGGCACAAACTCCCGCAGAAACCATATTTGAATAAGACAGGGTATCAATCGCCGATCAGGCTGCCATATCCCAATTCCCTACAGTCCTTGAAAGTACAGAACGGTGCATATTCACGAGAGCCTCTAGCATCCTGTAACTGTTTAAAGTCCTTGTCTAAACTTGGTTGATTGGCTGGGATAACACGATCATGGATGGAATAAATGGGTTTATGAGAAACCCTAGGCAAAGAACCTTGTAGCCTTGGAGAGGCCTAAGTTGTAATTCTCCAACACTTTCTTAAGTGATGATGAATGTGGTAATGACAGCCTGGGCATCCGTTCCGGGGGAAGACAACCTGTTAATCCGAGTTCCATGACAATATCTATCTGCTGCTCATCCGACGGAGGTGGTAGAGTATTAGGATAAAGTCCGTGCAAAAGTTCCGGCTTTTCCTTAAATGACCAGCCCGGCTTAAAATCCTGTGCTGAAATGTCCATAGGTTGTACCGTCAACAACCCTTCTCTCATGGAAAACACTTGTTGTGAAAAAGGATAAACTGATGAATCCTCCTGGTCCGTCACATCAGAAACTAACGGGATTAAGGGCGTATTTTCTGTGTCAAAATAACCTTGCAGGTCCGTAGCCGTGTCCTCTGAACCACAAGGTCTGTGCAAATCAGACTACTGGATTGATACACCGTTATCCATAGCAGCCGACCCAGCGGCCTGGCTAAAGCCTGGGCGGGAATCACGTGTCGTCTGGCCCGAGTCAGACCCATGAAACGCTTGCAGCTCGGTCTCCCCGTGGGAGAAGGTAGCAGGCTGTATGCGACAGGGAGCAGCCACGGATGACTCGCTCCCAGGGTCAAAGGTCGCTGAGTGTGTAGCCTGAGCCACAGTCACCCCGGACCAAGAACCGGGTGGGCCGACTCCATCCCCGTCGCTTGAAGCGTCGCTTCTCCCCCTGAGGGGACCGGCCTCCTACGTACACCAAGGCATGGTAACCGGCTTTCCCGGTCATAGCACCCCTGGTTTCTGTGGGAAGTGACTTTGTCTAATATATATTATATATATCTAATATAAATGCAAAACAGCAATGCGATTGAATATTAAATTGAATGCGATTTGTAACTGACCTAGATATGAAGAATTGAAGTCTTGATTTGAAATGAAATTTCACTCGATTCTCTGCACGTCATGCGTGTGGACCATACACAAAAATTATGAAGGGTTCTAGGAGAACAATACAGTGATGTCAGGATCAAGGGAGATAACTCAGGGGTAGACTAGGTATACCACTAGGAACAGCTATGACTTGTGGTAAAATTTCTTTTGATTTTCTGTATGTATTCTGTGTATCAACAGGAATAAGGCTACCATAATCCAAAGGGAATGTTTACGTTATAATTGCTGAAATTTCAGAATGATTAAATGAATACAAAATACAGGCTATTGCTCCACTATCCTCAAGCACTGGCACTTGTATATCCACTATAACTCTGGGATCACCATATCAGTTCTAAATAAACAGTCCTAGAGTGTGTGTGCTAAGGACCTCTGTTTGTTACCCACAGACTCCCACAATTAAAATACTTCGAGTCCTCTAGACCCCCAGATTAAATCACCCTGCTAAATCACTACAAAATCTGTTGTTTTGTATGTCAGCTGAATCAATGTAAGTAGTCAACCTCACAGACACCTTGTGATAAAACATCAATGATAATATATACAGAGCTAGTCTGGGACTCAAACTCGTAATCAGCAGATCCTGGTAAACCTAGGGGAAATAAAACTGTACAGTATCAGTGCCTGAGGTAAATAGATATCTGTGCCTCCTCTCCATGAGCTGTGTCACCATCGTTCTCATTCATTTCAACCATGTATGGCTTCTAGACAATTAATGACTATTTTTCAAATTTTCATTATTTTTTAATCATTTATTATTTTTCACATTTCCTCCTTAATTCACAATTCATTACATCCCCACAGGGTCAAGTGTTACTGAGATTGGCAACATGTAAGCATTTGTTCATTAGCTGACAGTGGACTGAATATCTATTATTACCAGGGTGGTGGGGTAGCCTAGTGGTTAAACCGTTCGCACGTCACGCTGAAGACCCGGGTTCAATTCTCCACATAGGTACAATGTGTCAAGCCCATTTCTGGTGTCCCCTGTCGAGATATTGCTGTAATATTGCTAAAAGCAGGGTAAAATTAAACTCACTCAATCACTCATCATTATTACCTTATGCTTCAGCTTAACAAATACTGTGTTCAGCTGATCACAGAAGTTTTGAAACTTCTCTCTCTCATTAGGAATTTCATACGGGAGAAATTGAAAGACATCTGAAAACAAAATATAGAGCTTAGTCACAGTGCTAAATGCCATCCATTTTCATTCCAATCATCAACAACGACTCTTCAATAACACTTTCAATCTCCTTGGACACACAATGTACAGACTGGTGATTAATGCAAATAAACAAAAAGGGGTTAACTGAGGCAGGGGATATTGTAATAGTCTTAGGCCAAATGCTTGAAATGTCCCGATCTTTTAGGATCTTTCAGCAGCAGTAAAACTGTTATCCAGTAATTTCTATGACACCTCCCACCCTCTGGAAATTCTTGTTGATATGGAACTAGCCACAGAATGTATCAGGTTACTAAAACATACAAGGTTTTCCTCACTGCTTGACCCACACAGTCCACATGTCCACAACCAACTGCCTGAATATTAACCCTGGTCTACTGGACGTGACAAGCACTGGTGTTCTACATGGTCAAGATATGCAGTGTGGGGGATAAGGCCGGATGTATCAATCACCTGATTTGGATACTATCTCTACATTTGGCCTAGGAGTAGTGAGGATATTCTATATTTTGTCTGTATATTGAACTGCTATACTGGCATAACGGAATCCTCAAACGCCCTTTATCGCAGTCACAAAACAAAAATGTTTGCGGGAGTTGATACTTATAGAATAGTATTTACAAAACAGGAATGAAACATAAACACAAATATGACTCACAGGGCAAACTCATATCGAAGGTCCTTGATGATCCTGGTGAGGCGGGTCAGTAGGCTGAGGTAGTCATTGCTGACGGACTGCTGCAGGGAGGCCTCGATCTCAACACTGGAACACAAATATAAACATGCTTAGGTCTGTCTCAGTGCTGAAATATAAACATGGACAGGCTTCAATACACAGACATAGTACAAGTAGACACCTACTGTAGTCTACACAGACATAGTACAGGTAGACACCTACTACTGTAGTCTACACAGACATAGCACTGGTAGACACCTACTGTAGTCTACACAGACATAGTACAGGTGGACACCTACTGTAGTCTACACAGACATAGTACAGGTACACACCTACTGTAGTCTACACAGACATAGCACTGGTAGACACCTACTGTAGTCTACACAGACATAGTACAGGTAGACACCTACTGTAGTCTACACAGACATAGCACTGGTAGACACCTACTGTAGTCTACACAGACATAGTACAGGTAGACACCTACTGTAGTCTACACAGACATAGTACAGGTAGACACCTACTACTGTAGTCTACACAGACATAGTACAGGTAGACACCTACTGTAGTCTACACAGACATAGTACAGGTAGAAACCTACTGTAGTCTACACAGATATAGTACAGGTAGACACCTACTGTAGTCTACACAGACATAGTACAGGTAGACACCTACTGTAGTCTACACAGACATAGTACAGGTACACACCTACTGTAGTCTACACAGACATAGTACAGGTAGACACCTACTGTAGTCTACACAGACATAGTACAGGTAGACACCTACTGTAGTCTACACAGACATAGTACAGGTAGACACCTACTGTAGTCTACACAGACATAGTACAGGTAGACACCTACTGTAGTCTACACAGACATAGTACAGGTAGACACCTACTGTAGTCTACACAGACATAGTACAGGTAGACACCTACTGTAGTCTACACAGACATACACAGGTAGACACCTACTGTAGTCTACACAGACATAGTACAGGTAGACACCTACAGGTAGACACCTACTGTAGTCTACACAGACATAGTACAGGTAGACACCTACTGTAGTCTACACAGACATAGTACAGGTAGACACCTACTGTAGTCTACACAGACATAGTACAGGTAGTACACCTACTGTAGTCTACACAGACATAGACACACTGGTAGACACCTACTGTAGTCTACACAGACATAGTACAGGTAGACACCTACTGTAGTCTACACAGACATAGTACAGGTAGACACCTACTGTAGTCTACACAGACATAGTACAGGTAGACACCTACTGTAGTCTACACAGACATAGTACAGGTAGACACACCTACTGTAGTCTACACAGACATAGTACAGGTAGACACCTACTGTAGTCTACACAGACATAGTACAGGTAGACACCTACTGTAGTCTACACAGACATAGTACAGGTAGACACACCTACTGTAGTCTACACAGACATAGTACACTGTAGAGACACCTACTGTAGTCTACACAGATATAGCACTGGTAGACACCTACTGTAGTCTACACAGACATAGTACAGGTAGACACCTACTGTAGTCTACACAGACATAGTACAGGTAGACACCTACTGTAGTCTACACAGACATAGTACAGGTAGACACCTACTGTAGTCTACACAGACATAGTACAGGTACACACCTACTGTAGTCTACACAGACATAGTACAGGTAGACACCTACTGTATTCTACACAGACATAGTACAGGTAGACACCTACTGTAGTCTACACAGACATAGTACAGGTAGACACCTACTGTAGTCTACACAGACATAGTACAGGTAGACACCTACTGTAGTCTACACAGACATAGTACAGGTAGACACCTACTGTAGTCTACACAGACATAGTACAGGTAGACACCTACTGTAGTCTACACAGACATAGTACAGGTAGACACCTACTGTAGTCTACACAGACACAGACATATAGTACAGGTAGACACCTACTGTAGTCTACACAGACATAGTACAGGTAGACACCTACTGTAGTCTACACAGACATAGTACAGGTAGTCTACACACACCTACTGTAGTCCACACAGACATAGTACAGGTAGACATCTACTGTAGTCTACACAGACATAGTACAGGTAGACACCTACTGTAGTCTACACAGACATAGTACAGGTAGACACCTACTGTAGTCTACACAGACATAGTACAGGTAGACATCTACTGTAGTCTACACAGACATAGTACAGGTAGACACCTACTGTAGTCTACACAGACATAGTACAGGTAGACACCTACTGTAGTCTACACAGACATAGTACAGGTAGACACCTACTGTAGTCTACACAGACATAGTACAGGTAGACACCTACTGTAGTCTACACAGACATAGTACAGGTAGACACCTACTGTAGTCTACACAGACATAGTACAGGTAGACATCTACTGTAGTCCACACAGACATAGTACAGGTAGACACCTACTGTAGTCTACACAGACATAGTACAGGTAGACATCTACTGTAGTCTACACAGACATAGTACAGGTAGACACCTACTGTAGTCTACACAGACATAGTACAGGTAGACACCTACTGTAGTCCACACAGACATAGTACAGGTAGACACCTACTGTAGTCTACACAGACATAGTACAGGTAGACACATCTACTGTAGTCTACACAGACATAGCACTGGTACAGGGTTCGTACAGATTATCAGCCTTGAAACTAAAGGCTTTTCTACGGGCTTTCAAGGCCCAATCAATAATTTGAAGGAACTATAGAAGCACACCTGTTTGAGAGGCATTCTATAAGTTGTAAGTAATAGGAATGACAAGCCTTCATGGATGATCAACTTTTATATTGTACAATAGATACGTTTCGGTATAGATATTAATAGTGTATTCAAGCGTGAGCTCAAGTATGATCATCCGTAAAGACTTGTCATTCCTATAGAAACACATATGGCAGGTTGGTCAAATGAGGGACCGACCATCAGAGGGAAATTTACATCGCTGCACTGGTTTTGCTTTGCCACTGAGATTAATTAACACTCACTGTCAATGCAAGGTACTTTTATTATGTATTAAAATCATAACTTGACAAGTTTTGCCAAATGTAGGGCATTTTAGAGCAACTCAACTCAACTCAACTAAGGCCATTTCAAGGCTAAAATGAATTTAGGACCTTTTCAGGGTAAAATGACAATATTGACAGCTGCCGTCTACACACACGTAACTGATTACAGGTGGGATATACTTCAGGCCGACACACAGGCAGACACGTCACTTTAAAAATGGCGTCAAAACATTTACCACACTTGGTACACATTAGCCCACACAAGCTGGAAACAGTTGTGTACGACAGTCAGATCCTGTGGGTGATCAGCCTGTTCAGCGGTGGCAGTACTGGTGGTGGCAGTGGTGATGGTGTTGTTGATGTTGGAGGCTTTAGGTCTGGCCTTCATTCTGGATGCTGCTAGACTGGAAATGGAGGGTTTGACATCAAAGTCGGAGGTGGTGGGTACGGAGCCTGGTTGTGACGAACGTTGAGGAAGTCGGAGTGACATCTGTACAGGCGGATGGATCAGGACGGTCTACATAGACTTGTGTCGGTCTGGATGACTGACTGGCCACAGGCTTGTTTGTGAATGTTCGTAACTTGAACATAAAATCAACAACAACAATCAACAGAGGCTCTCAATGAATCTCAGATGAACATAAAGATACTCATAGTTTCAGGTTATACTTTCTTCTGTGATAACACACAGTAATATTTAAGCTTAATGTAGGCAACATGAAAATAATTCAGTCTGTGTCAAAGATTCCAGCATTTGATTTTGTGAGCCTTGATTCACACTATCAGGTTACAATGACATGCAATGGAGTCACTTTGCTTCACCATCTGGTCCATTAGTGAGTGAGTTTAGTTTAATGTCGCACTAATAATCCAGTTATATGGCGCCGGTCTATAAATAATTGGTGATCAACAGCACATGAGCATCAATCTACGCAATTGGGATACAATAACATGTGTCAACCAAGTCAGTGAGCCTGACGACCCGATCCAGTGAGTCGCCTCTTACGACAAGCATGGGTTACTGAAGATCAATTTTATCCCTGATCTTCATGGGTCATCTTATCCATTAGCATACGACTAGCACAGGTTGGTGGGGGCTATTTTAACCTGGCATCCCCATGGAGTCTTTGGTAATACTTTGTATAATGAGTTCACAAAAGGACAGGTTCTGAAAGAAATGACAGTCCAGGGCCCCGTTTCACAAAGCTCTCCTATACTGTAACATTGACTTACGATAGTCGTAGAGCTATGAGAGATTTGTAAAATGGGCCCAGGCTGGCCTCATTAAAAAGCACGCTCATCCCATCTAGTGACACAAAACTTGTGTTGCTCTACCTGTGTAGCTGTTGATAATGACGGTGTTGATGGTGTTGATGGTGTTGATGTTGTCTTCAGGTGCTGCATCTGCATCTGCACAGCCTTCAGTTTGTCGATGGAAATGCTTACTCTGCCCTTATAGCTGCAATAGACATAATCATGTGTTTGATTGGACATAAAATTATGGAGTCAGTTTTAAACATATACTCTAAATAATATACTGAGAGATGTTATAACTGGGCCATTACAGTATGTGATCTGCTTGGATGACTGGGTACAATCAGACACCTAAAGCAGGGATCAGTACTTATCTTATCAACCGCTGGTCTGCCTAGTTCATACTTGATTACTGACAGCCTCTGGGCACTCACCTGGAATGTTTCTGCAGTGCCTCCAATAGTTGCATCAGCTCCTTGATCAGCTCCAGCACCTCCCAGCTCCTCAGCAGGGGAACTACATACATACACAGGTGTTATTATGTATAACTTACAGCAGGGGAAGTGTATATATACAGGTGTTATGTAGATCTCACAGTAAGGTAAGTGTAAAGGTACAGGTGGTATAATGCATGACTAACAACAGGGTGACTGTATACATACAGCTGTTATCATATATATCCCGGTTTCAGGGGTTTTCGACGATGTAACACAAAAACATAATTTTTATCTGTAATATCATTTAAAGCTTATATTTTACTATATTTTATTGAGTGATAAAGAATATATTCATCTATTTCACACATAAATATCAAGTGTTTCCTACAAAAATAGCGTTGATGATATCATATCGGTAAAACTGTTGCCGCTCGCCACATCCGGGGATTTTGTATGGGTATTCAACGATGTGCTATACTTTTTTGCTCCGCACAGCGAGAGAGTGTTGTGATCACGTGGCTTCCTATTTACATATTGCCTGTCACCAGCAGACGACTGATCTTACTGAATTTTCGCTTGCTATTTTTTGTTATAAAGGCAGCTGATTTTGCACCGTAAGTGGGTAAATAATATTGATGTTTGTTTGCTTTTTATATAACTTTACTTCCCGATTTCCATTGTCAATAAAACTTCTCACGACAGCGACTGGGCAATCACCCTACCGATGAAACTGCTTGTGCACTCCGATCACACACGTACTCCCCCGATTATAGCGCGAGCAATGCAATCGTCTAAATCACCAGAACGTCGAATTCAGCTCGTGTTGGGATATATCTCACAGGTGAGGTGAGGTGAAATTGGGTTTAACGTCGTACTTGAGAATATTTTGCTCATATGATGACGTGCATGCGAGTGTATGTGTGGCTGCTTGTACTAGCCCAGACTGAAGCTGGTTTTATAGTGCTAGACAACTGAGATACCACCCTGCAGTGAAGTATGAATACCCTACTCAGACACATTATACTGACTCCGAGCCGACCAGTCCTTGTTGTACCCATTAATGCAGAGCGCCAGGTAGGGACCAACAAGTACCATATTTTAACATCTTTTGGTATGATGCGGTCGGGGATCGAACCCGCAACCTTCCACTCTCCGGGCGGACGCTCTAACCACTACACCACGGAGGCGGTCATATCTCACAGGAGGGGAACTGTATATACATCTGTTCAGGGGTGGAAATAACTTTAAAATTGCTAGTGTACTCCGGTACAGGGGCACATGTAAAATCACTTGCCCTAATCATTTTTCCACTATACCAGACGTTTTCTTGTTGATTTTTTAAATAAACAACATAATTAATATTGGAAAGTCAACTGGACACCAGTACAGTGTGATATACAAATTTGCTTGCCCGACAGAAAAAAACACTGGACTCAGGCGTTGGGCAATGGGTTATTTCCACCCCTGCTGTTACTGAGGGAGTGTGTAGGGTTTTATGCAGACTTAATGTTTTTCAAGCCCTTGCACAGGAACACCAGACATGTGTGTCAGACATCATACCCATGAGTCTGGGGCATGATGACCTTACTCTTCAACCACACAGCTACTCTACTGCCCAACTGTAACGTCAGTACTACACAACCTGAAACTGAAGCTATGATTCACCTTTGTAGGGCTGGAACTTGCTGGTGATGGAGCTGACAGTCTCTGATATATGTTTAGGCAGGATCATACCGAACACAGCCATCCAGTGCCTGGGGAGATATAGTTTACATTCTGTATTACTGATCATCTCTGGAACATGATAGCTAAAGTAGAAATGTATCCAGAAGACAATGTGGCAATTTCACACCATGACATACATTAACCATGACTGACATGACATCAAGCACCATGACATACATTAACCATGACTGACATGACATCAAGCACCATGACATACATTAACAATGACTGACATGACATCAAGCACCATGACATACATTAACAATGACTGACATGACATCAAGCACCATGACATACATTAACAATGACTGACATGACATCAAGCACCATGACATACATTAACAATGACTGACATGACATCAAGCACCATGACATACATTAACATGACTGACATGACATCAAGCACCATGACATACATTAACAATGACTGACATGACATCAAGCACCATGACATACATTAACCATGACTGACATGACATCAAGCACCATGACATACCTTAACAATGACTGACATGACATCAAGCACCATGACATACATTAACAATGACTGACATGACATCAAGCACCATGACATACATTAACAATGACTGACATGACATCAAGCACCATGACATACATTAACAATGACTGACATGGCATCAAGCACCATGACAGACATGACGTCAAGCACCATGGCAGACATTAACCATGACTGACATGACATCAAGCACCATGACATACATTAACAATGACTGACATGACATCAAGCACCATGACATACATTAACAATGACTGACATGACATCAAGCACCATGACATACATTAACAATGACTGACATGACATCAAGCACCATGACATACATTAACAATGACTGACATGACATCAAGCACCATGACATACATTAACAATGACTGACATGACATCAAGCACCATGACAGACATGACGTCAAGCACCATGGCAGACATGATCCATGTCAGACATGACATCACGCACCACGACAGACATGATCCATGACAGGCATGACATCAAGCACCACGACAGACATGATCCATGACAGGCATGACATCAAACACCATGACAGACATGACATCACGCACCATGCCAGACATGACATCACGCACCATGCCAGACATGACATCACGCACCATGACATACATGACATCAAGCACCATGCCAGACATGACATCACGCACCATGACAGACATGATCCATGATAGACATGACATCACGCACCACAACAGACATGACATCACGCACCATGACAGACATGACATCACGCACCATGACAGACATGATTCATGACATCACGCACCATGACAGACATGATTCATGACATCACGCAGCATGACAGACATGATCCATGATAGACATGACATCAAACACCATGACAGACATGACATCACGCATCATGACAGACATGATCCATGACATCACGCATCATGACAAACATGACATCAGGCACCATGACAGACATGACATCACGCATCATGACAGACATGATTCATGACATCACACACCATGACAGACATGATCCATGATAGACATGACATCAAACACCATGAAAGACATGACATCACGTATCATGACAAACATGACATCAGGCACCATGACAGACATGACATCATGCACCATGACAGACATGTCATCACGCACCATGACAGACATGACAGACATGACATCACGCACCATGATAGACATGATTCATGACATCACGCACCATGACAGACATGACATCACGCACCATGACAGACATGACATCAAACACCATGATAGACATGGCATCAAACACCATGACAGATATGAACATCACGCACCATGACAGACATGATACATGATAGACATGACATCAAACACCATGACAGACATGACATCACGCACCATGACAGACATGACATCACGCACCATGACAGACATGACATCAAACACCATGACAGACATGACATCACGCACCATGACAGACATGATCCATGATAGACATGACACACCATGACAGACATGACATCAAACACCATGACAGACATGACATCACGCACCATGACAGACATGATAGACATGACATCAAACACCATGACAGACATGACATCACGCACCATGACAGACATGATCCATGATAGACATGACATCAAACACCATGACAGGCATGACATCACGCATCATGACAGACATGATTCATGATAGACATGACTCACCATGACAGACATGACATCAAACACCATGACAGACATGACATCACGCACCATGACAGACATGATCCATGATAGACATGACACACCATGACAGACATGACATCAAACACCATGACAGACATGACATCACGCACCATGACAGACATGATAGACATGACATCAAACACCATGAAAGACATGACATCACGCACCATGACAGACATGATCCATGATAGACATGACATCAAACACCATGACAGACATGACATCACACACCATGACAGACATGATCCATGATAGACATGACACACCATGACAGACATGACATCAAACACCATGACAGACATGACATCACGCACCATGACAGACATGATAGACATGACATCAAACACCATGACAGACATGACATCACGCACCATGACAGACATGATCCATGATAGACATGACATCAAACACCATGACAGGCATGACATCAAGCACCATGACAGACATGATCCATGACATAAAGCACCATGACAGACATGATAACACGACATGGTAGCATGACACAGACATGACAGCGGGCTTCAGAAAAGGTGGTTACAAGCAAACAGATTGGTTGTTGTTTAACGCTGCATTCAGCAATATTCCAGCAATATGGCAGCCAAACAAACTGAAGCCAACAAGGACCACAACAGAGGCATGACAAGAGGACATAAAAGCGCAACACCTAAAGCAAAATGACTGACACCAGCCCAGGACTTACTTTTTGATGGATTCCATGATGTCTACAGCAGACCAGGGGGGCTTTCTGTAGACAACAGACTTCCTAGTAACACAACCACACATGGATATATACTCATGGCAAGGATCACTGCTGAACAACTACAGCTAATTGTCTTTCAAACTCAAAAGCTATTTCACATACAAAAGGGAATTCCTTTGATTCTTTTCAGTTAATACTGTGTGTCCTATTATGTCTGTTTAGTTCAAAACTTATCATTTACTTCAGATAGTTGTACAGTAACAGAAGCGGCTGTCAGCTTTCAAAAATGACATGCTCGGGACACAATGAGTCTGTTAGTGTTTGACATCTCCCTCACCAAATGTCGTCATATGCTGCTTTCATCTCAGTCTCAAGAACCAGACCAAGTGTGTCCTTGACCACAGCCTTGACCTTCACCACCATTTCATCAATCTGCAAAAAAGGGTTCAGATATCAAACAGCCTTCACCTTGAACCTTCTTTCTGACTACAGCAACGAGTAGAGCGTCTTTTGCAAAACAAAAATATAAGATGTCCAAACTGTCAGTAATCAAGATACTGTCATAAAGCCAATGTCAGGCCAAATAATTGCCTTCCATTCACTGGAGTGTAATTTCTTTAATGTCTTTATGACTTTTCATTAATACCAAAATGTGACACCTGATGACTTCCATTCTTGTGGAAGAAGCGGTGGCAGAGTGGGTAAGATTGCAGACATTGTGTGCTAGTGATTAAGTGCCTTACTCTAAGAGTGTGGGTTCAAATCTTGGTAGAAAGAAATTGTATTCCCAAACATAACATATTCAGGGATTGCAACGGGAAAATCTATTTTCAGCTGAAAACTTATTGTGAAATTGAATGGGGGATTTGAATTGATAAATTTTAAATAGAATTGGTGGAAATCTGAGGATCAGCTGAAAATAGCCACCCCTGCATATTTTGTTTATGGATAAAAAGCATTGCATTAGACCACTTTTACAAGACACCATGCACTATTTTCATCCATAGCCTGGCACATGATTCATATGAATTAAGGAAGAAATAATATTTTTGTAATGTAGCTACAAATCTGTGACAAGTAGAAAATACCTCGGGATATTGGCAGCTATATAGATATTGCAAGGTTGAGTTCTCAGTGATTTCTTACCTGGACTCGGTTCACCTTACGACAAGGAGTGACTGATGTTGTTTGATGGTGTTTGTCTGGTGTGAGTGAGGGGCTGTGGGGGCGTGGCCCCTGTGACCCTGGTTGGGGATATGACTGTGACATGACTGCTATCTCTGGTGCTACATTTGATTCTGTCAAAATATGATGTAAATACATAACAGAACAGATGGCAAGGATATCAAATTCAGGGCGAATCCCGGATTGTTGGAGAAGGGGGAATGCACAAAGATAAATCACAATAAACTACGCTAACTGAATGAATTCACACTACCTAAGAGAGAAAGGTTGAAGTCGACATGACAGTCTTTTTCTAGAGGTATGCTATGCATAAAATAACCAAAAAATCAGGATTGATAAAGATGATATATGTTAAAAATATTCCAATAGCACTGTGTCTCACCTGGATATGCAGTCAACAGTTTAGAATATCAACAAAGACAGTCACTTAACAAAAGTGAATAAGTCAGTGGGTGAGTATAGTTTTATGTCACTTTTAGCAATATTCCTGTAATGTCATGACAGGGGGCATCAGAAATGGGCTTCACACAATGTACCCATGTGGGGAATTGAACAAAGGTCTTTGGTTTGACAAGCAAATGCTTTAACCACTAAGCTATATCTTGTAAAAATATTTTGCCATTCTGTCAGCAAAAACCTACCTTGATTGCTTCTTTGGTCTTGAACAGCATTTGACAGAACCAAGATTTCATGGATATTCTGAAACAATATCTTTCATGCTGAGAACATTCTCAACTAATTTCAAAGGTAACATATTTGTGAATGTTAAATGTAAATTGTATATTTATAATACTTATCCTATCTCACGTATTACACGCTCTTTCTCTTATGCCAACCTTGAAGTGGAAACATGCTCCTAAGCAAAGTTCCTGGCCTCCCTGAGTCCCTCGCCCGAACACTCCCCAATGCCCCCTATAATGCAGAGGATGGTGAATAAGGGATCGGTGATCCAAGAGAAACTGCCGAAGTCGAGATCGCCGATCTGAAGTGGAAAGAAGACACTGGAGCGGTCGAAGAACCCAGCAAGTTCGTAGCATGTGGATTGAAGGCCGCTGAAGAGTAGATCGCCGATCCCAGGAAGAACGCCGAACTCAAATTGCAAGTAGACTTGCTGTCTGCATGTCGAAAGCGGTTCAAGGGGGATTCAACAATCCCGGGAAGAAGATATGGGTTGAAGATTGGAGCAGGTGGCATTAAAGGTGCGCTAAAGCCTGTAGAGAAGATCAATGAACCTATAAGATTCGCTGATCCTGAGATACTCGTAGAAGAAGGTGGGATCACCGATCCTAGGGTAGTCATGTAAGAAGGAAGGAACGCTGGTCCCGTAAAAAACGCTGAAGAAAGAGGGATCCCTCACAGTAACATCGTCACTTGCATCCAAGGTAACAATGGTGGAAGGCACAATTGCCGAGTCTCTAGTGTTGTCTGCCAAAGGTGAGAAATGGGGAAACATTGAGACCGCCCGCTCTCCAGAACTATGAACGACGACTATCCGTATAGTAGCTGATGAGGACTTAAGTAGGGTCCGAGGGATGAAACAGTCGTCACAAATTCTCAGACACATAAGAAACAGATGGAGTGTCCAATAAGTCATCTTAATCCAACGAATGAGACATTCTATGCGCCTTCTTAAAGGGTCTGTGTTGAGATTTTGTAGGGGCGGACGGACCATGTTTGTCCCCTCTCTTCCAATATCTATCTGCAACTCTACGTGAGCCAACAAGGCGATATGCTGCAAAATCATCATCATTCAGGTAGGCGCAAAACTGACACCTCTTCGTCTAGGCATATAAACCTAAGCAGTATTCGCACAACAGTAAAACCACAGTCAAGAGGGACAGCCAAGCAACATGTCCGCACCCAGGTGTGACAAGAAAGAGAATGACAAGACAGGGAAGTCACATGGTTAACTGGAGGCACTAGTCAACTAGAGGTCGTAGCAAGGCACTGAACTGTCCAAGAACGTTTTAAAGGTTTTACATATTGTAATATATTCACAATCAACTAACTATGTATACCAACACACACAGAGACGTGTGGTACCTACCTTGATGCTGCCGGCTTCCAGTCCACACATCATGGCTTTGTTACACAGGTTGACATCCTCTGACAGAAGAATCACATTGGAAGCCCGAACTGCAACAGTGAGTAAGTTTAGTCTTAAGCTGCTTTTAGCAATATTCCAGCAACATTATGGTAGGGACATCAGAAATGGGCTTCACACATTGTACCCAGCGTGATGAGTGAATGCTTTAACCACTAGGCTACCCCACTGCCCCCTAACTGCAACAGCTGTGCTGAGCTGAGTATGGTTTTACGCCGTTTTTAGCAATATTCCAGCAATATCACGGCAGGGGACACCACAAATGGGCTTCACAAGTTGTACCCATGTGGGGAATCGAACCCGGGCCTTCGGCGTGACGAGCGAACGCTTTAACCGCTAGGCTACCCCACTAACTGCAACAGAGTTTAAAGTGAAGGTGTATATATATATAGAAACAAAAGTCTGGGACATTACTATCTTTGGGGACATACCTTCGGAAAATTCCTTAAAAGTAAGTCAAACCCCTAAACCACTTTTAGTCCTTAAATACCTAGCAGAAGATGCAGTCACTGATTGTTGAAACAGTATGTTATGTGGAGAGCCTTGCCCTCCAGCTAGGTAGTGCTTTTATCCATTGTAACAGCTTCTACCACTGGCTTTGTTGAGAACAAATTGATAGGTGCACAAAAGTGACTTTTCTAAAGATTACATTGGTAATACACAATGATTGTCACCTACATCTACATCGGTAGACTGTCAAACATATGCTGCCAAGCATCCACAGATGCTTAACATGTGAGTAATGAGTGAGTGAGTTTAGTTTTACGCCGCATTCAGCATTATTCCAGCTATATGGCAGCGGGCTGTAGATAATCGAGTCTGGACCAGACAATCCAGTGATCAACAGCATGAGCATCGATCTGCACAATTGGGAACCGATGACATGTGTCAACCAAGTCAGCGAGTCTGACCACCCGATCCCGTTAGTCACCTCTTACGACAAGCATAGTCGCCGTTTGCGGCAAGCATGGGTTGCTGAAGACCTATTCTACCCCGATTCTTCACGGGTCTAAAATGTGAGTAACATTTGAAGAACACATGTTGTTTATGCCCCCGTGTTGTACTGATTGGATGCTCTTATGAACAATGAAAAGTGCAACATAAAAGATGATGGAAGAAGATTTCCAAAACACAGGACTGAACACGAACTGTGGCTTAACCCATGTATGTTCAATCTCTGAAATATCACAGTCCATGTGAGTACAGCATGGTTCTGATCCAAGATAACAGGACTCATGAAAGATATAAAATGTTGAAAGTTTATTTCATATTCTCTGCACTATCACTTCATAATCGACCGCCTCCGTGGTGTAGGGGTTAGAGCGTCCGCCCGGAGAGTGGAAGGTCGCGGGCTCGATCCCCGACCGCGTCATACCAAAAAGACGTTAAAATATGGTACTTGTTGGTCCCTGCCTGGCGCTCGGCATTAATGGGTACAACAAGGACTGGTCGGCTCGGAGTCAGTATAATGTGTCTGAGTGGGGTATTCATGCTTCACTGCGGCATGGTATCTCAGTGGGCTAGCACTATAAAACCAGCTTAAGTCTGGGCTAGTACAAGCAGCCGCACATACACATACACATGCATGCACGTCGTCATATGAGCGAAATATTCTCAAGCACGACGTAAAACCCAATTTCACCTCACCTCACCTCATAATCATCATGAGCAAATGTCAAAACACAGATTCGTCTCTGCTAAATATTCAGTGAGCCTGGGAATTCAATAAATGAATCATGACAAATGAACCGTTGCCATATAGTGATCTTACACAGCTCTAGTTTATGAGGCTGTTACAGTACAAGGGGAAATGACTCACACTTGTTTCTGAACTGCAAACAACACTGTAGTACCCTGTCATCATTACATTCAATCTCCAGCCCCTCCACCGTCTCCGCAGCCTGTAACACATAGAGTATGTTCTCATTATATCCTGGACATACAGATACTACCATGACATGGCAAACATAACAGAGATGCAAGTTGCTGGGAGGATATGTGTGCCTGACAGAGAGGAGACATTAAATCCCCCACCCACCCAATGAAGCAGGTATTTGGAAGCGGACTCAAGGAAGACTGGGAGAAATAACCTCATTATGAGAATCTAGAGATCTCATTACTCTCCAAGACTCTAGGAAGCTTCCTAACATACTCACTTCTCTATGAGACTCTAGGATGTCTCCCAGTAAACTCACCTCACCATGAGACTGTCCCGTTACTCTTGGGTGTCTCTCAGTCAACTCACCTCATTATGAGACTGTCCCATTAATCTGGGGTGGCTCCCAGTGAACTCACCTCACTATGAGACTGTCCCGTTACTCTGGGCTGGCTCCCGGTGAACTCACCTCATTATGAGACTGTCACGTTACTCTGGGCTGGCTCCCGGTGAACTCACCTCATCATGAGACTGCACCTTTTCTCTGGGGTGACTCCCAGTGAACTCACCTCACTATGAGACTGCCCTGTTACTCTAGGGTGTCTCCCAGTGAACTCACCTCACCATGAGACTGTTCTGTTACTCTCGGGTGTCTCCAAGTGAACTCACCTCACTATGAGACTGTCCTGTTACTCTGGGGTGTCTCCCAGTGAACTCACCTCACCATGAGACTGTCCTGTTACTGTGGGGTGTCTCCTGGTGAACTCACCTCACTATGAGACTGTCCTGTTACTCTGGGGTGTCTCCAAGTGAAAATCACCTCACTATGAGACTATTCTGTTACTCTGGGGTGTCTCCAAGTGAACTCACCTCACTATGAGACTGTTCTTTTACTCTAGGGTGTCTCCCAGTAAACTCACCTCACTATGAAACTGTTCTTTTACTCTGGGGTGTCTCCCAGTGAACTCACCTCACTATGAAACTGTCCCGTTACTCTGGGGTGTCTCCCAGTGAACCCACCTCACTATGAAACTGTCCCGTTACTCTGGGGTGTCTCCCAGTGAACCCACCTCACTATGAAACTGTTCTGTTACTCTGGGGTGTCTCCCAGTGAAAATCACCTCACTATGAAACTGTCCTGTTACTGTGGGGTGTCTCCCAGTGAACCCACCTCACTATGAAACTGTTCTGTTACTCTGGGGTGTCTCCCAGTGAACCCACCTCACTATGAAACTGTTCTTTTACTATGGGGTGTCTCCCAGTGAACTCACCTCACTATGAAACTGCCCTGTTACTCTGGGGTGTCTCCCAGTGAACCCACCTCACTATGAAACTGTCCCGTTACTCTGGGGTGTCTCCCGGTGAACTCACCTCACCATGAGACTGTTCTGTTACTGTGGGGTGTCTCCCAGTGAACCCACCTCACTATGAAACTGTTCTGTTACTCTGGGGTGTCTCCCAGTGAACTCACCTCACTATGAGACTATTCTGTTACTCTGGGGTGTCTCCAAGTGAAAATCACCTCACTATGAGACTGTCCTGTTACTCTGGAGTGTCTCCCGGTGAACTCACCTCCCTATGAAACTGTCCTGTTACTCTGGGGTGTCTCCCAGTGAACCCACCTCACTATGAAACTGTTCTGTTACTCTGGGGTGTCTCCCAGTGAACTCACCTCACTATGAAACTGTCCTGTTACTCTGGGGTGTCTCCCAGTGAAAATCACCTCACTATGAGACTGTCCTGTTACTCTGGGGTGTCTCCCAGTGAACTCACCTCACTATGAGACTATTCTGTTACTCTGGGGTGTCTCCCAGTGAAAATCACCTCACTATGAAACTGTTCTGTTACTCTGGGGTGTCTCCCAGTGAACTCACCTCACCATGAGACTGTCCTGTTACTCTGGGTTGTCTCCCGGTGAACTCACCTCACTATGAGACTATTCTGTTACTCTGGGGTGTCTCCAAGTGAACTCACCTCCCTATGAGACTGTCCTGTTACTCTGGGGTGTCTCCCAGTGAAGCAGGCATTGATGTACTTCACAGCTCGGCTCGCCTTGCTCTGACAGCTCATGGACTGTAAGGGAGAGAAGCATCATCATTGTGGAATTTCTGTGAAATCCGTTTCTAATTACACCAAGAAAATATGTTACATCAGGTGATATCTTAAAAAGTATTCAAAATAAACCAATGAGATTATCTGCTAAAAATGCAACTTCTGATTTGCACTTGCTCATTTAAAGGCAGCCATATTTGGTTTTCTCTCAAGATGCCTTAAAGATTACCTGGCAGTGCAGTCTGTTTGTCTCCAAATGAGAATGATGAGTTGCAAAATGGTCCATATTTAATGTGAATTTGGTACACAGCAGTGAGCACTCTTTACCAAACAATATAATGCTGTTTATTATTTTCATACCCATGGAAAATAGTGTTTAAGAAACTATCATGTTACGTGTTAAACTTGACATCTTTTAACACCCCTGTAGATACGGGTTAGAACTGGTCTTCAGCAACCCATGACTGTCGCAAGAGGTGACTTATTGGATTGGGTGGTCAGGCTCTCTGACTTGGTTGACACATGTCATCATATCCTGACTATGTAGGGTGATGCTCATGATGTTGATCACTGGATTGTCTTGTCCAGACTCGATTACTTACAGACCACCGTCATATAGCTGGAATATTGCTGAGTGGGGCAGTAAACAAGAAACAAACAGAGAGAGACATCCTCAAAGGATGGGGCCCAGTGTTAGGAGGAACAGTTCGTCTTATGCTGATTTTCAGAAGATAGGCTGAATAAGTTAAACTTCGTCCACATGCTAAGGTCAAGATACATTAATAAGGTGACACATTAATTTCAGGATTTACAGTATAATCACAGTGTTGTTTGTCCCAAAGGAGCTTTTGTGCAATTCACCACAAGGTGGAATTTGTCAAAGACATTTTTTAGGCTTTTGTCCTTCCCCCAAACAACTGTCAACATACAAGAGAGAGCCGTGCCCGGTTGTCCTTGAGAGCATCGAGTTCCTGCAGCACCACCCAGGGAAACACCAGCGTTGGCAGCCCGAACCCTGCAACACAAGAGTCACTGAGTCCAGTGTCTTTCACAAACACACATCAGCAGAGTTTACAAGCTTTCACCCAAAACCCAGTCGGAAACACAGTATATTGTTCTGGATATGACATAGCACATGTTTCAACTATGATACTAAATACAAGTTGTAAGTGAGTATGGTTGTGCGCCGCTGTTAGCAATATTCCAGCAATATCACGGAAGGGGACACCAGAAATGAGCTTCACACATTGAGGGGAATCAAACCTGGGACTTCGGTGTGATGAGCGAACCATTAGGCTACCTCACCACCCCTAAATACAAGTAAGTGCAGAAGCTGAGTGTATGGTTTCAAACACTTATCAATCTCAGTTATAAAAAATATAGCATGCATTAGTGATGGAACTTCATTTACATTGGGAAACAAGTAGCTCGTGTATGTAATGTATGTTTATGTATGGGATTACACTTTGTCATTTACGTATACATTCTAGTACTTTTGGGGGGTTTGGTCCCATCTGAGATTGAACCCACAATCTCAGGGTAAGCACTAAACGTCAGTACTTGTATGACAGCACTTGTATGACATGAGATGCAAGGTAGGCCACACAGCTTGATGCCTTCAATACCCTGACATTAGATACAAGGGAAGGGAGCAATCCCTGTTAGGAGCTTTCAGTAAAGATCCAACTCTGATACCATGTCACAATCTAACACCCTACATTGAAAACTGACTCTTCAAAACGTGTGTCCATCTATGTGCTTGTCCTCCTCCTGATGAGAAGGCAAAGCTTGTGTCACATAACAATGAATAATGTTCGTATCACCTTGTATTTCCTCATCATGCAGGTCAGAGAGAGGCTTCAGATGACCGATCATCACACTTGTGTCCACCACCAGACAGAGGCCCTGGAACAGAAAACCACACTGACACTCACACAGGTGTTAATAACCTGACACATGGGCAGAGAACCACACCTGGCAGACTGACACTCACACAGGTGTCAACTACCAGATACAGGTGACTGACACTCATACACGGGTGTCCACCACCAGGTACAGGTGCCTGACAATGACACCTGGCAAACTGACACTCACACAGGTGTCCACCACCAGATACAGGTGCCTGACAATGACACCTGGCAAACTGACACACACAGGTGTCCACCACCAGATACAGGTGCCTGACAATGACACCTGGCAAACTGACACTCACACAAGTGTCCACCACCAGATACAGGTGCCTGACAATGACACCTGGCAAACTGACACTCCTCACACAGGTGTCAACCACCAGATACTGATGCCTGACAATGACACCTGGCAAAACTGACACTCACACAGGTGTCCACCACCAGATACAGGTGCCTGACAATGACACCTGGCAAACTGACACTCACACAAGTGTCCACCACCAGATACAGGTGCCTGACAATGACACCTGGCAAACTGACACTCACACAAGTGTCCACCACCAGATACAGGTGCCTGACAATGACACCTGGCAAACTGACACTCACACAAGTGTCCACTACCAGATACAGGTGCCTGACAATGACACCTGGCAAACTGACACTCACACAGGTGTCAACCACCAGATACTGATGCCTGACAATGACACCTGGCAAAACTGACACTCACATGATACAAGTGCCTGACAATGACAAAACTGACACAGGTGTCAACCACCAGATACAGGTGTCCACCACCAGATACAGGTGCCTGACAATGACACCTGGCAAACTGACACTCACACAGGTGTCCACCACCAGATACAGGTGCCTGACAATGACACAGGTGTCCACCACCAGATACAGGTGCCTGACAATGACACCAGATACTGGCAATGAACCTGACACTCACACAAGTGTCCACCACCAGATACAGGTGCCTGACAATGACACCTGGCAAACTGGCTACCCACACAGGTGTCCACCACCAGATACAGGTGTGACAATGACACCTCTGACACCACACAGATACCAGATACTGATGCCTGACAATGACACCTGGCAAAACTGACACTCACACAGGTGTCCACCACCCACCAGATACAAGTGCCTGACAATGACACCTGGCAAACCACCACCAGATAGGTGACACTCACACAGGTGTCCACCACCAGATACAGGTGCCTGACAATGACACCTGGCAAACTGACACTCACACAAGTGTCCACCACCAGATACAGGTGCCTGACAATGACACCTGGCAAACTGACACTCACACAAGTGTCCACCACCAGATACAGGTGCCTGACAATGACACCTGGCAAACTGACACTCACACAGGTGTCAACCACCAGATACTGATGCCTGACAATGACACCTGGCAAAACTGACACTCACACAGGTGTCCACCACCAGATACAGGTGCCTGACAATGACACCTGGCAAACTGACACACACAGGTATTCACCACCAGATACAGGTGCCTGACGCTCATACACAAGTGTCCACCACCAGATTCTGATGCCTGACAATGACACCTGGCAAACTGACACCCTCACACAGGTGTCCACCACCTGACACCTGGACAGAGAACCACATCTGTTATATCTATGACACTTTCTCTAAGTAAATACTATCATTTGTAATGCAAACGCAGATTAAAATTTAAATATGTTTCAACTGACAAAACATATATCATAACCTATAAGTGGTTTATAATTTCAAACAAAGATCATTCTATGTTTCAGGATCTCACCTGTGAGACTGTTTCACTCTGTGTAGCAGGACATGGTGGAGACAGGTAAAACTCTGACTGCAACAGAAAACACACACATGTGGCAGCACACACAACCAAGGCCATCGACTGACTGAGTTTGGTCTTACACCGCTTTTAGCAATATTCCAGCAACATCACGGCGGGGGACACCAGAAATGGGCTTCACACATTGTACCCATGTGGGGATTCAAACCTGGGTCTTCGGCGTGACGAGCCAACGCCTGAACCATTAGGCTACCCCACCGCCCCCCAAGGCCATTGAAAGAAGCACAGGGGTTCCAACCAAGAGGGCATTGGGCTTAGTTATAGCATTTGCTTGTAACCCTGAAGCCCACTTTTGTGTATGTAAACCCCTGTATCTTCCTGTACATTGTCAGTGTGAGGAGACATGGGTGCTTACAAACATTACTCTCACATTAGAATGAGTGAGTGAGTTTAGTTTTACTCGGCAATATTCCAGCTATATGGCGGCGGTCTGTAAATAATTGAGTATGGACCAGACAATCCAGTGACCAACAACATGAGCATTGATCTGCGTAATTGGGAACCGATGACATGTGTCAACCAAGCCAGCGAGCCTGACCACCATATCCCGTTAGTCGCCTCTTATGACAAGCATGGGTTACTGAAGGTTCATTTTAACCCGGACCTTCATGGGTGCTCGCATTAGAAGCTGGACAAGAGGCACTTACAGGAACAGGGTCCCTAATACTAAGAATACAAAGGCATACAGACTTTTTTGTTTATTCGTTATTTGAACCGACATCAAGTCTCTTTATTAGCAACATTCCATTTCTTGTCTGACTACAACCCTTCAGTTTGGAAAACAGAATATGGTTGGCTGGTAGTTTAAAGCCGCACTCAGCAATATTCCAGCTATATGGTGGTGGTCTTATTTCAGGTACACATTTAGTTTGAATTTGGGAATCACATGTAACACATGTTACTACAAAAGATCCCACATATTACCACACCTACCTGACTAGAACTGAGCTCCAACTCTCCTCTGACTTCTTGAAGCTGAAACAAGCAAAGATGATAAAGCAGTTATACAAATGGCAATCTATAAGTTGGTTGTTTTAAATTACAAAAAAGGACTGATACTAAATCACCAGTTTCCACACAACAGACAAAGTGTCCAAGAGCAGAATATAACATTTAACATGTACTTAATATTTATAAAAGTTAAAACATTTATGTACTATCAGTTTATGGACAGTGTTAAGTTTGAATGCTGAAAGATTATTGGTGCTGTTTACATCTATAACCATCTGTTCCTCATCTGTGTCTTCGTCCACCTCCATGTCACAGATCTCTGCCTCATTATGGGGATGTCCCTGGAAGGCTGAAACATGCACCACATCATACTGTACAGACAGACTTAATGAATCCTGCTATACTCCTGCTTTAACAATGAGACTTGTAATTAACATACCACTGGCCAGGCAAAGACAGCAACATATCTGAGGTATGATGACTCAGAACCAGGCCACGCTCTGAAGCTTCATGCTATTCCTCATTATTTCTTGCTGTAGGTACCACACAATGGCTGACTGACTGAGTTTGGTTTTACGCCGCTTTACCACACAATGGAAAATGTCTAATTTAGGTTAACGTTGCAACCTATCCTAAACAAGTGACTAATCCTTACTCAGATAAAGATTACCCAGAGGCAGATGACAATTCTAACCCAGGTCATGAGGACCAATCCTAACCCAGGTCATGAGGACCAATCCTAACCCAGGACATGAGGACCAATCCTAACCCAGGCCATGAGGACCAATCCTAACCCAGGCCATGAGGAGCAATCCTAGCCCAGGTCATGGGGACCAATCTTTACCCAGGTCATGAGGACCAATCCCAACCCTGGCCATGAGGACCAACCCTAACCCAGGTCATGAGGACCAATCCTAACCCAGGCCATGAGGACCAATCCTAACCCAGGCCATGAGGACCAATCCTAACCCAGGCCATGAGGACCAATCCTAGCCCAGGTCATGGGGACCAATCTTTACCCAGGTCATGGGGACCAATCCTAAACCAGGTTATGAGGACCAATCCTAACCAAGGCCATGAGGACCAATCCTAGCCCAGGTCATGGGGACCAATCTTTACCCAGGTCATGGGGACCAATTCTAAACCAGGTTATGAGGACCAATCCTAACCAAGGCCATGAGGACCAATCCTAACCCAGGCCATGAGGACCAATCCTAACCAAGGCCATGAGGACCAATCCTAACCAAGGCCATGAGGACCAATCCTAACCCAGGTCATGGGGGACCCTAACCCAGGCCATGAGGACCAATCCTAACCCAGGTCCTAAGGACCAATCCGAACCGAGATGCAAACAAGCATTGCCACTAAGGTGGCATAATCCCCCGCCGCAAATTATGAAATCAAACTTAAAAAGTAATGAAAGTTTAAGATGAAGTTAAATGTCAACAAAAACATGACCAGTCAACCTTTCTTGATATCTTCTCTTTAGTTGTTAAAACACACAAATATTTTCAAGACTGACTTTGACCTTGACATGAATGTCATAGTGTATGAAATATGCAACACTGGTAGTAAAGAAATTGCTTATTGAAAAACATTCAAGTGAAGTCTTGAAAGTCTATGAAGAAAATCCAGTGAATTCAGGTTAACATGAAAAAATCTTCTAAGTGTCGCAGTGACCTTGAAAATTATGTGAAGGTCACCAAAATTGACTGGGCCCTGAACCTTTATTAGATGAAGCTTGCTGTCAAATATGAAAAAATATCCAGTGAATGTTTTTTGTGATATCTTGCTGACTATCTTAACATGCAGGTTAACATAGTGAAATCTTCAAAGTGTCTTTGTGACCTTGAAAACTAAGTGAAGGTCACCAAAATTGGTTTGACCCTGCGCCTTCCCTAGATAAAGCTTGGTGTTGAATATGAAGAAAATCCAGGGAACGGTTCTTAAGATAGCTTAACATGCAGGTTAACGTGCTGAAATCTTCAAAGTGTCGCCATGACCTTGAAAATTACGTGAAGGTTACCAAAATCAACTGGGCCCTGCGCCTTCCCCAGATAAAGCGTGGTGTTGAATATGAAGAAAATCTATAGAGCGTCAACTTAACTTTTGGCACCCTGTTTTTCACAATTTACATAAAACTCCTGAATATTGTAAAACACTGCTCTGTTCATATGGTAATTGTATACCGTGACCTAACAAGATATCGATTTTAGTAATTTTAACACGATTATTAAAGATTTTGCCTTTAAAACTGTCATATAATAATTGTAAAACTGTGGAGAGTTTTACGAGGGGTTAACACACCTGACGGAAAAGCCAACAACACTGTAAAATCTGTGTCAGCATGATATGTACGTGCACGGGTATTTACATTAGCACGCTTAAGTGATGTCAAGATCGTCAACACGCACAGGTTGTAGGGAAAACGATGTTGTACAAAGATGACCGGCAAATCATCAAAAGAGTTTACAACTTTTTCAAGCACGAGGCAAAGCGAAAAAAAAAGCTCTTTTTTTTTAATTGTATGTTTCTCCAGATGACATTTAATGCCACGAAGATCTGCAAAAGAATATTGCAAAGAGTTATCTCCCATGACACTATTTCAGAGCCTGACGATTACATGGCAGTTAAATCGGGGACCTTGCGGGGACCTTCTCAAAACATGCAAAGAAAACAAAGCTTGATGAATTCGATAGAAGGGTTGTGAGGGACATCATGCGTCGGTTACATCGATCCATATTGTCAAGCAAACTGAAAAAAATATTGTTCAAACGAAGACCATGACATCATTGTATCAAAGCATACCATATGCAAGCTGTTGCTCAAATTTGGATATAGATACAAAAGATCAAGCAACCAGTCTTTACAGACTTGTTTAAAATGGATTTATGATGAATATACAGTCCCTGTAGATTTGCTTGCAGGCGTAACAATGTAAACAAGATGCACGCGTGTCACACCATGTTGTTGGCTGTTCCATCGTAACATTTTACTCCCTTGTATAACTACTTCTATTTTTCATATTTTTATAAGATGGCTTCTTAAGAAGAAGCTTTAATAATTGACATAAAATTATGAAATTTAAACCTTGGATAGGTCATAAGATATAAAAAGCGTATGCACAAAAACATTTTGAAGGCATTTTTGGTTAAAAGGTAAATTGTGAAAAACAGGGTGCCAAAAGGCAGTTGACTGACTATAGTGAGTGGCTCTTGAGATATCTTGCTGACAAGAATAAACCGTTCAAGTCCCATTGTGATCTTGAAATAAAGGTCAAGGTCACCAAACCTGACTGGGACCTTTCTTATACTGTGATGAACATAGGTACAAAATATGAAAAGAATCTAGTCAACAGTTCTTAAGATATTCTAATTCATGTGTATGTACGGACGGACGGATGGAGCCTAACACTACATCCCCCGCTTCCCCCAAACACGGGGGATAATAACCAATCCTAACCTAGTCTAGAAGGACCAATCCTAACCCAGATGCAGATGACCAATCCTAACCCAGGTCATGGGAACCAATCCTAACCCAGGCCATGAGGACAATCCTTACTCCAAAGTTCCACCTAAATGAGACACCATGCGGAAAGCAGGAACAAAGTAGTGTTTCCAAGGATACTAATTTACCTTGCACTGAATCAGGAGCCTGAGACCAAACCGGTGTTTCTGGTTGGACCTCCTGACAGCCCTTGATAAGATCTACCCACTCTTGGACACGATCAAGTCTATCTGCCTGTGATGGGGGGCAAGCCCCGGGGGGGTCTCCAGGGGCGCTGTTGTTAGTGTTAGGCTCACTGTCCGATGAGACCACCCTCCTGATGTCTGGTCGATGATTAGGTTTCTGTGTCCTGACTGCAGGGTCTCTCCCTGGAATGCTCAATGGACTAACTTTACTTGGAACATTCAATCTTTCAAACACAGATGATTGAACACCAACACTTGAGGTAGTTTGATTGTCAAGGTGAAGATGTTCTGCTACCGTTTCATCTTCCACATTCAGGTCGAATGAATCACCCGATGAATGTCGGCTACTTTTAGCAGTCTTCCTTCTTTCAGGACTTAATATAACCTTCCTCTTCTCTCCAACTGATATTCTGAAAGACAATGTACCTTTTGCCGCAATTTTTTCAGGTACAACATCATCAGTGGAAGAATTTGAAATCCTTCTTTTACGTGTCAACAAACCTTTGCTCGATGAACTACGTATGCTCTCACGCACTATGTCCTGTTTCAATAGCACTTGATTAGAAGACTGACCTGCCTTAGCAGAGGTAGGGGATTTGTCCTGCGTTATTTTATGCTGCAATGCACACACCACTTCTCTCTTGCCAGCATGTCTCTTCTGTGGCAGTGGAGATTTGTCCTCTGTTTTCCTTTGCTGAGATGAACAGACCACCTCTCTCTTGCCAGCATCTCTTCTCTGTGGAAGAGGAGATGTATTTTGGGTTTTGAAATGCTGAGATGAACAGACCACCTCTCTCTTGCCAGTATCTCTCCTCTGTGGAAGAGGAGATTTGTCCTCTGTTTTCTTTTGCTGAAATGAACTGACCACCTCTCTCTTGCCAGCATCTCTCCTATGTGGTGATGAGTATTGCTCCATCCTCTGAATACTAGAAACAGAATCACTTTTCGACGACACTTTCTTCTTGGAAGTTTTAACATTATCAGAAGACTCAACACCTTTTCTGATTTCTGATAACACTCTGGAAATATAAAAGGAGTGTTGCCGGTCAGCTTGTGCAAACTTCCTTGACTTGTCATTCACTTCCTTTTTCAACACTAATTTTGATACAGGTGTCTCTATTTTGAATTTAACCCGAGGAACTTTCTCATCAGGCTTAGACTTAAACTCCTTCACAAACACTTTCTCCCTATCCTTGTGCTTGTTAGTGTTCTCTGGACATTTTCCAGGTGATACCTTTGGCAGATGTCCAGGTGAAGATTCTTCTTTGACAGGCTTTACAAGTTCATCTTTGTTGTGAGATGGCGAGTTGGAAATGACATGATCATAGATGTTCTTCTGGAACTGACTAAACACAGGTTCATTCTTGGGGTCAAGTTTCTCTTCTTCACTGTAGTACGGGGAGTCCTCTGAGGAATCGGTCGGAGAGCAGCGGGGACTGCATGGTGGACTGAACTGCATTCTTCCTGCTTGATGAGCTGCAGGCTTAGCCACCTGAAATATAAGTAAAACAGTTTCTGAACCATGAAAATGCTTGCAATAAACAAATTCATTTACTGAATACTAGGCATGTGAAGGAATGAGTGAGTTTGGTTTTACGCCACTTTTAGCAATAATCCAGCAATATCTCAACAGGGGACACCAGAAATGTGGGGATATTATTTCCCTCCTCTCTGTATTTGTGCTGCTGGCAATATATGTAAACAGAGTTAACAGGGTGAAGTTTCACTGACAAGTATCAACTGTATTTATGTAAGAGTCAGATCAGCTGTTAGTATTGGAAAAAGCTTTATGTATGGAACTATAGCATATGGTTGATCCTCATACATTTTATAAGTTTATTTCATTATATTTTACATAAAGTCCTTCCAATCATTTTTGGTGAGGTGAGTGAGTGAGTGAGTTTAGTTTTATGCCACTTTTAGAAATATTTCAGCAATATCACGGTGGTGGACACCAGAAATGGGCTTCACACATTGTACATGTGGGGAATCGAATGTGATGAGCGAACGCTTAACCACAAGGATGCCCCACTGCCCCTCGAGGTGAGGTGAGGTGTGGTGAGCCAGGTGAGGTGAAAAGATGTGAGCATTAAGACGTGTACATGTGTGTTTGCTTGTACTAGATCAGATAAATGCCATCCTTATAGTGCTTCCCACTATGATACCATTTGGCAGAAAACCATAGATGCCCCATTCTGACACAGTATACTGACTCCAAGTCAGCCAGTCCTTGTTTTATAACCTCAAAGGCAAACTCAAGGCAGGGAAACAACAAATACTACCTCTTATCAAGTGCTGAAGTGATAGATCAAATAATAGGTCAAATTATCATCTTGTTTGCACCAGTAAGTATCAATGAGTTCAGGAGATTAGAGATATGCTTAAAATATGAAACATAAAATTCAACTTGAGAATGTATGTTTCTTATTGTTATGTTTATTAAATCAAGACAAACAATTGATGCAGATTCCAGACTGCAATGTAAACAACACACTTATGTGCGTATCTCAACAGGACTGACTGACTGACTGACTGAGTTTGGTTTTACGCCGCTTTTAACAATATTCCAGCAACATCACAGCAGGGGACACCACAAATGGGCTTCACACAATTTACCCATGTGGGGATTCAAAACCCGGGTCTTTGGCGTGACGAGCCAACACTTTAACCACTAAGGCTACCCCACCGCCCCAATCACAACAGGAAGTATCCCCAATCGTCTCCTTAGTGACATTAATCGGTGCCTGTTATGAACGTGCCCCAAATGAAGTTTGTAGAGGGGTTTACTACAACCAAGGATTTACAGGATGCGAATTCCTGCGTCCCATACACATAAAAATTGACAATGGACGCAACAAAATTTATTAGTGCGTCCACAGGGACTCAGAAAAAGTCCAAATACTTTTTGTAAAAATTCCAATCAAGTGACAATAAGTTATCAGTAAGTTTGCTACTAGTTGGGTTATGGTATTATTTGCAAGTTAATTACTGTAATAATGTGATGATCATGATACACAATACAATAACAGTATTAATTACCCCCATTTTGTTGACCAGGATCCCTGAAAATTAAGAGTATGAGTCCCAGGGACCCTCAAATACAGGACTGAAGGTAAATCCCTGGACAACAATCGATTATTCATCAATAACTGATTTCAGATTATTGATCTGCATATTGAGAACAATAATCACCACCACTTTTAACAAATTTTGTTGACATGGTCAAATACTGAACCGCCAACCTTCCCTTCTCAAAGCACTGACTGACTGACTGAGTTTGGTTTTACGCTGCTTTGAGCAATATTCCAGCAACATCACGGCGGGGAACACCACAAATGGGCTTCGCACATTGTACCTATGTGGGGATTCGAACCCGGGTTTTCGATGTGACGAGCCAACGCTTTAACCACTAGGCTACCCCACCAACCCCCTTCTCAAAGCAGATTCAATGTGCTACACTACTGAGGTGGACTGTAAGGGGTTCGGGGTGAGAGTGAGTGGTGTTTAACAGCAAAAGTGTACATTATTCAGAATATTACAGACCAGTCATCACAATCTGGGGAAGTCTGTGAAGCAGCACATCCTAGTACAGACAAGGGATGCAACACTGCATAGTTGATTTCACTTCTCCAAAGTGCATCATCAATTAATGCAATGGCAATAATTCATTTGTTAGGTTGTTCACAGTCATATCTCAACTTTATCCAAGGTAAGATTACAGAATAGCTGATACCTTCCACCATATTTGAAAGTTTACGGGTAAAATTACAAAGTAGTGGATACCTTCCGCACACTTGGAAAGTTCACGGGTAAAATTACAGAGTAGTGGATACCTTCCGCCATCTTTGAAAGTTTACGAAATATTACTGGAAGGGTTAGGGTAGTTTATGTACAATAGCTATATGTTGTAGTTATCTACTATTCTGTAAGTGTACCTTATCCAATACCACTGAACTCGAGGAAACAAATCTGAGTTGCCACCACTCAGTATATTCATCTTCAGCCACAACTGCACAACTCACTTGGTTAGTTTTGACAAGATGAGGCATTTCCCATGTTGTCACTCCGCTGTGAGTGTTGAAGTAGTACACACGTTCTGGGTATGTTGACGACTGTTTCACAATCCAGCCAAATGGGAGCGACGGTTTTTCCCGACTCATTTTGTGTTATTTCTTTAACCACACCCATGCCTCCATCTGTAACAAATAAACATTATAAACATACAGTTTCCAAATGGAACATCTCATAGTCACTTGTACATCTCCTATGGGTGTCAATTAAAATTCAGTCAATACTCATTTTGTTTTCTGACGTCCATTCTACACGAATTCCCAAGTGCATATTCGACCTTGTATTGTTAGGGATACTTTGGACATATCTATGTTGTAAAGGTATGACTGATGAAAAGTAAACAGAGTTCAATAGTGTTTGAGAAGTGAATGACATACCTTTAGTCCAAAATCAATTCAAACAAGGAGTTGAAATGCTCATATATTCACACCGCTTTAGTTGTCATGTTGTCAGTTAGTGAACATTTTTTTTATACCCAGTTCTTATCCTCACAGTGGCCCTATTGGCAAGACTAACAAAAGCTCTAGATTGATCTGATAAGCATTATACTCTACTTGTGTACTAGTGTGATATATATAAACATTCTATTCAATTCTTATACTTCTTTACAAAAACAAAAGAATATCACAGTTGACAAGAATTATGCAATTATGGCATATATATAATCAGAGATTTACAGGACGCGAATTCCTGTGTCCTATATGCATAATGGATGCAACATAGTTTATTAGTGCGTCCACAGGGACTCGGAAAAAGTCCAAATACTTGTAAAAATTCCAATCAAGTGACAATATGTTATCACTGAGTTTGGTACTAGCTGGGTTATGGTATTATTTGCAATTTAAATACTGTTGTCCAGGACCCCTGAAAATTAAGAGTATGAGTCCCAGGGACCCTCAAATACAGGACTCAAGGTAAATCCCTGAATTTAATCATTTTAAATAAATAAACTTTTTCCCTAAGACGACCAAACACCCGGAGCAATTTGACCAAATTCGCTGGGGTAATCGAGTACTCAGTGTGTGTGTTCAAAAGTCGCCTACGGCTTCGTTCGGTACTAAACCCAGCCATTCCAACGCAAGATTGCCCACAAACCAACTCAACACATGTGCAGCAGCAGAATCAATTGATGTTTTAAAACCTTGTGTCAATTATTCATAAAATGTAACCCGTATGAAACCTGATGATTCAAATACCATTTTCCAGTGAAAATATGCCATTTCTTATGACTCCAGATTCACAAATACGCTATCTATCGCCTATTATTATCAAAGCCCCCCACATTTCGCTCATCTTCCTTTACCTCACAGTTCTCCATCCAAATTTTAGTGTGTGCATATCATAGCGACATGACATTAATTATTTCTTGTCCTGTTATAATTCATCTATGCCCCTGATTACAGTCTTAGTGCCTGTCCTATAAATACGTACCGTTATTGCTTTTTATTATTGTGTAAACAACATGGGATGTTCTGACTTCCACAAAACCACATGCCGGTAAATACCAAAACACTGGCAGGAGTTTCGCACGAAACGAAATTGTCACCAGGCACATTCTTAACAACTGGTTATATTTTCATAATGGTATCTCCCACGTTGATGTTATAAACTTCATTTTGCTGCAAATGAACTGAAGATAAAGGTTTAAATTTCATCTCGAATATTCCGAATAAACCGATGAGCTTTCAAAATATTCTCCAAGACATTTGCGCATGTCTTGAAGTTCCGGATAAATCTATTAAGTATTCAAATACATGTATCGTACGTATTTCTACGATCTTCGAAGCTTCCGAAAGGACATTTGCGTATTTTTTTTCTATAATAATCTCGTAATAACGACTTATAATCTCCTTATTACGACTTTCAAAACTCGTTATATAACGACTTTTAATAGTCGTTATAACGACTCTTTATTGTCGTAATAACAACCTTTTAAAAATCTCCTGGAACTGGGTTGTCGCCTACAACCTCGTCAGTCACCTTTTTTAGCAATGGAGCTGTAGATTTGCCAAGGCTGCTTCCTTCTACTAGGCTGTATGGGATGGGAGGGTGGTGAAGAACCCTGGTCCTGGACTACAGTTTCATTGCCGTCTTCCTCAATGGACAGTTCCATCGATCTCTCAGCGAAATTGAAGACTTCTCCCACAGCACCACATTCCACATGCATATCAGAAGTGTTAAGTTCGCCAGCAGAGCTTCCTAGTGTGAATGAGAATCTTCCAACTTCGATCTTGAAATAACATCTAAAATCATTAATTAAGAAAACATTGCGATAGTAATTAAACAGCTCAAAGTACTACATAAGAAAACACTTCAATGTACGGGATAAAGAAATCTCAAAATATTAAATAAGTAACAATCTCAAAGTATCAATTAAGAAAGAATTTCAAGAACAATACTCATTAATATGAAAATAAGATAATTAATGGCGATTTTGACTTTTTCTGTGGCCATTTTGACTAGGGGTTGTGGCCATTTTGACTTTTTTGTGTGGCCATTTTGACCTGGTCCCTATGCAATGTCCCTTCAAGAGCTTCGTATATTTCAGATGAAGTTCTAGTAACCGTTTTTAGCATTCACCACAAAATTCCAAAATATGGCTAATTGTCTGTCATCATATAGGCGGCGTTGGGGTAGCCTAGTGGTTAAAGCGTTCACTCGTCACACCGAAGACCCGGGTTCAATTCCCAACAAGGATACAATGTGTGAAGCCCATTTCTGGTGTCCCCCGCCGTGATATTGCTGGAATATTGCTAAAAGCGGCGTAAAACCATACTCGTTCACTCACTCTGTCATTATAAACGTCCTCATGCCATGTAGTATTATGACAATGCCAGGAATATTTGGCCCTGACTCGACACCCGAGTGACTTTTGATATCAAACATATCGACACGAGTCGACAAAATATAGAACTGCGGGGTTTGACTATACATGCTGATATATACTATTTCAAAAAAGAAACGCACAACCCAGAAATCTGTTGCGAAAATGTTGTAGTTTCAAAGATGTATAACTCGTCCACAAATAGACTTTAGGAAATGATTTTTTGCATCAGTTTAGAAGAAGGAAATGTCTATACAACCAAGTGGATAATTTTAGATAACGGGGACGTTGAGCGCCATGATGACGATGTATCACCGGCCCGACGTCGGATCTCCTGGCAGTCCAACCTCTCTCAACCTGTTCCGTACAGTTTGACCGGATATCCTCCGAAGTCCAGGCACCCTGGCTGCTGTGGTCTCACCAGTGGAAGTACGATCACGCAAATGTAGTACCCGGATGTACCGATTTGGGGCTACAATGGTGACTCGAGGTCTGCCTGTACGGGGAGGGTCATTTGTTCTGCCTGTTTGGTTGTAACGAGCTGCAAGCCGTGATATCGTGCTCAGACTAACATTCAGACCCCTGGAAACAGAACATTGGTAATCTCTAGCGTGCATTCTTTCAATGGCGATGTTCCGTGTAGCAGCGTCTAGACTTGGCCTAGTGATGTGACCTTGAAACTCCTTCAAAACGAATGCCGATTTCCGAAAGTAATCTGGATTTTTATAGCCAGACAGTGCATGCTCTTTGCTGCACAATTTCAACTAGAAGGTGATTTCTGTTGCGTTGTGGTGATGCCTTTTTAATCTTGGAAGCCCAAGGGAGAGCACTCTGGTATGTGATTTTGATAAAGGTGACATGAATTCGCCTGAACACTCGACAGTGAGCGTTTGAAACTCCGGCCATGGACTCTTTAGTTGTAACATTTTATGTTGGAACGTGGAAGGACTCCACAAACATATCAACAATGCTTACTCTGATTTCGGCGAGTTGTGCATATCGTATGATTTGATAGGTCTACGTGAGACATATGCCCGTGATAAAAGGATTTTGCAGATTTCTTGGATGGATATCATGTATTCAATTCTGTACGCGTCAAAACGAACCGTCTAGGAAGACACAGTGGCGGAGTTTCAGTTTTTATAAGGAAATCACTTATGGGTGATGATTTGATCAATCGTATATGTGATACCTTTTGCGGTGTTGTTGTGTTATTGTTTAAGACCTCCAGACTTGGACTTGATCGTGACCTTATTATGATGTTTGTATACATCCCACCAGAGAACTCCCCCGACACTTTGGACATGGGTAGCATTACACGACTCGTTAGTTATATGGAACTTGTCAAACAGTTGTATGACAACCACCACTATATGCTAGCTGGTGACTTCAACGCCAGAAGGAGAGACTTCTTAGACTATATAGCAAGTGATGATCTTACACATATCATGGGTCGGGACTGGGATGATTACCCATCTGATAGCTTTGATATGCCTAGAACTAATCGCGACAATATACATTATAATACCTATGGTGTGAAGTTAGCTAACCTATGTTGTCTATTTGATATCCATGCTTTGAATGGAAGGTTGTTTGAGGATGTACAGGGTGACATTACTTGTGTTACTCACACTGGTTTTAGTGTAGTTGATTATGTGTTGGCCTCAAGAGATTTATTTCCATACTTTACTGATTTTAGAATATTATCTCGTGATGATTCCTCACATTTTCCGCTGTCTTGTACACTTTCTTGGAAATCTGACAGAATATTTGAAGCTAATTCCTTAGTTAGCTTTGATAAGTCAGATGTAGTATCTAATCATTCTAATTGTGAGTCTGTGGTGAAATATGTTTGGAATTAAGAACTAGCAACAGTATTTTTGATTAAGTTTCAAGATCTGTTTCTTCAATCTTGTGATTGTTTACATGCTTTAGCTAAAGATAATACTTTAAAGTGTATAGTAGATATTACATGTTTATATCAGTCAGCTGCTAGTGTTATGAAGAAAAGGTATCCATTACGTCAAGTCACAACTAATGATGTCACTCAACCACCTTGGTGGGACGAAGAACTGGAGGATTAAAAACATAGAAAATACACAACATTGAACAATTATCGAAAGTGTGGCCTCAATTTCGATCTGTATAGACAATTAAGAAATAGATTTAAGAGGTTATTTTGTGTTAAGAGAGAAGTTTTTCAGAGCCAACAGAAAATGCTACTTGTAAATGCCAGATGTGACCCTAAAAGATTTTGGGAAGTATAAAGAGAGATAGGATTATTATGTCCTTGCCCAAAAAATATTCCTATAGATAATTGGTCTAGATATTTTCATAATTTGTTATATGTTTTTCGTGAGAATGAAGGTAGTAATTCTCAGGAAATCTCTCATTTTCATTTCATGCCATCTTGTGAGGATGTAAATGCTTCAACGTGTAATTTAAATGTACCTATCACAGAACACGAAGTAAAGCAGAGCTTGGCAAATTTAAAAATGGGAAAATCCCCAGGTGAAGATGGCATACAAAGTGAATTTTTGAAGTCCACTATTTGTTACATTGTACCAGTATTGACTAGAATATATAATAAACTGTTTCATGATGGAATATTTCCCACTGAATGGGTAAAAGTATAATTTGCCCATTACATAAATCAGGTAATAAGAATGACATAGGAAATTATAGAGGAATTTCATTAATTGCTACTCTAAGTAAAACTCTAGCTGCTATCTTGAACAAAAGGCTTCATTTACGGTGTGATGAGAACCATGTCATCTCCGAACTCCAGGCAGGTTTTAGGCCTGGTAACTCCACTATCGATCAGGTATTTACTTTGCAAGCAATGATTCAGAAACACATATCCACGAAAAAAAGGCAGATTCTACTGCATTTTTATAGATTTTAGTAAAGCGTTTGATTGTGTAAACCACAATGTTCTGTTTAAAAGTTTATACAATATAGGTGTACGAGGTAAATTTCTTGATTTTATTGTCTCTATGTAGTCATCATTACCATGCTGTGTAAGAACAGGGGGTGGATTAACAGAGTACTTTAAGTGTAATAGTGGAACCCGCCAGGGGTGTATTATGAGTCCTCTTATATTCGTTATCTTTATAAACTAATTGTCTGTAATGCTCGAAGAGAAAGGAGGTAATGGTATTATTTGTTTCACAAGAACATCCAAACATTGTAGCATTATTCTTTGCTGATGATGTATCAGTGGTATCTGATTCTGTTATCAATCTACAAAGAAAAATAAATGTTTTAGAACAATTTTGTGCAGCAACTGGTATGAAGGTAAACATACAAAACACTAACATAATGGTATTCCGAAGAGGTGGTCCTCTAAAAGGTCACGAGAAATGGTACTTTAAAGGTAAGAAAATTGATGTTGTTAATAATTATAGGTATCTCGGGGTTGTCTTCACACCAACTTTGTCATGGTCTAAGGCACAAAGCTGTTTAGCAGCTCAGGCTAACAAGGCACTAATGTCATTATATAATAACAAAGAAAGCATGGTTTTGTCTCTTGTACTGATGCCTTCAAGTTATTTGATACAGTTATTGTTCCAATTATTTCATAAAGAGCTGATGTTTGGGGTACCCACTATTGTAAAACCATTGAAAGAGTACAAACTAGCTTCTGCAAGCGAATATTAAGGTTACATAAGAACACGTGATGTTATGGTACTTGGTGAATGTGGTAGAGTACCACTTCAGTATAACTATATGTTAAAACTAATAAAATATTGGTGTAGAATAATTCAATTAGATTATAATCGTTTACCTTGTCAGTCTTACTTAATGCTTAACAACCTTGATGATGTGGGTAGAACTACTTGGGCCTCTCATGTGAGAAACATTTTATTTCAATTCGGTTTCGGAATTGTGTGGATAGGTCAAGATATTGGCAATGTGAACATGTTTATTTCTAGTTTTATACAGCGATTGTTTGACTCCTTGAGCCAGGAATGGCGCTGTATTACTTCACACTTGAGCCAGGAATGGCGCTGTATTACTTCACACTTGAGCCAGGAATGGCACGGTATTACTTCACACTTGAGCCAGGAATGGAGCTGTATTACTTCACACTTGAGCCAGGAATGGCGCTGTATTACTTCACACTTGAGCCAGTAATGGCACTGTATTACTTCACACTTGAGCCAGGAATGGCACGGTATTACTTCACACTTGAGCCAGGAATGGCACGGTATTACTTCACACTTGAGCCAGGAATGGCACGGTATTACTTCACACTTGAGCCAGGAATGGAGCTGTATTACTTCACACTTGAGCCAGGAATGGCGCTGTGTTACTTCACACTTGAGCCAGGAATGGCACTGTATTACTTCACACTTGAGCCAGGAATGGCACGGTATTACTTAACACTTGAGCCAGGAATGGCACTGTATTACTTCACAGTTGAGCCAGGAATGGCGCGGTATTACTTCACACTTGAGCCAGGAATGGCGCTGTATTACTTCACACTTGAGCCAGTAATGGCACGGTATTACTTCACACTTGAGCCAGGAATGGCGCTGTATTACTTCACACTTGATCCAGGAATGGCACTGTATTACTTCACACTTGAGCCAGGAATGGCGCGGTATTACTTCACACTTGAGCCAGGAATGGCACTGTATTACTTCACACTTGAGCCAGGAATGGCACGGTATTACTTCACACTTGAGCCAGGAATGGCACTGTATTACTTCACACTTGAGCCAGGAATGGCACTGTATTACTTCACACTTGAGCCAGGAATGGCGCTGTATTACTTCACACTTGAGCCAGGAATGGCACTGTATTACTTCACACTTGAGCAAGTGTCAAACTTATTGTCAATTTAAAACAATGTTACATGTTGAGTCTTATCTTCAATTGACATTCCACAGCATTTAAGAACTGTTATCTGTAAGTTCTTCTTCTTTGATCAACCACACGTTTTCATCGTATATGCATGACTTACTCACTACATTAATTAGGATATTTTAATCAAACATACACATGTTTTTGTAGTATACACATGACTTACTCGTCTTCTACTTTGATCACCTAAGCTATTTTTTCTGTGTTTTTCCTGCTCATCTCATCTTATTCTTTTTGCAATGTCGTATATAAACCTCTGCAAGTTTCACACTCAGCGCATCAAAATGGCAAATCTTCAGAGAGCTGAGTTTGTTACTTCACAGAGAGGCGGTCAACAAGTGCTTCATGCTGGATACCGATACAGACGACGCCAGATTTCCCTGTAATATCTGGAACCAGCACGAGAACACTGGACCTCGCTCAAACAACTACCTGGAGGGGTTTCACAATGGACTAAAGAAGAGAATGCCCCGGTCACATCCAAACATTTACCAATTCATAAAATAAATCAAGAAGATTCAAACAGCAGATAAACGGTTTAGATGACAGACAGGTCTGTGTGTTGCTGTGAAACGCTCTGCACGTATTGACAGGGACAGAGATGCCCGAATTGAGAGCCTAAAGCTGCACCTTGTAACTGGACGAAAACCTGTGATGCAGTATCTAGATGCAGTTGGACACTTAGTGAAATTACATTAATTGTCCTGTGACTTAATTATGTATCACTGCTGCTGATGATGTATTTCATTGACTTATGTGACTGATCATGGTGATGATATTGGTATTTTAACTTGTTGTATATATGACCTTATTAAAGTATATATCATCAGTGCAAGAGTTTATTTTCATTAGTGGAAGTATACATCATTAGTGGAAGTGTCTACTTTTCTAAAGGTATAACAGCATTTATGTGATGTGCAGTCAACCCTAAATTTGTGTTGATAAGGGTGTAGGTGAAACGAGGCGATATGAGGTCAGACCCACGACGCGCATTGTTCCAGCATGGGCATGCATTGCCACAATCACTTCGAGATGCGTGAAGCAGTCATGGTATTATTTAGTCCCGCTTTATCCCGCTTGACGCCACGCTATATAAATAGCAGGCACCACCCCCAGCTTCATGCATTGCTGTGGACCTACAAGATGTTGAACAACAGGGAACAAGCTCTTATTGCAGAAAAGAAAAGGTGTCTATACCTCGCAGGTGGAGCACTATCACTTCTTGAAGACCAGCAAATGCAGCAAGAGCAGGCCAAAGAAGGAGACGTATCCCCAACTAGAAAAAGGAAGGCAAGAACAGTGTGGGTGAGGGAATGGTTGTCTAGAAGACATCACTTCGGACATTATGATCAGTTATTGACAGAACTCCATGCAAGAGGCTACAGAAATTACCTAAGAATTTCCCCCGACGTGTACCAAGGCATGGTGGAGAAGTTAACGCCTCATCTTGAGAAGAAGACCACAATAATGAGAGAACCGCTGGAGGTGGGACTCAAGCTGGCAACCACTCTTCGTTTCCTAGCCACTGGTACAGTACAGCTTCAGAGTTAAAGCTACTACACTCGGCAAGTTCTTACCAGAGGTTTGCAAAGCCATCATTGAGGTTTACAAGGACGAAGTACTCAGGTGCCCCCAAACTGAAGAGGAGTGGAAGGAGGTTGCTGAAGGTTTTAGTTCCAGATGCAACTAACACAACTGTCTGGGGACTGTGGACGGCAAGCACGTTGCTACGAAGAAGCCACCCAAAGTTAGATCATTCTACCACAATTATAAGGGCTTCAACAGCATTGAGCTCATGGCCCATGTAGATGCTGGATACAAGTTCTTGTAAGTTGATGTTGGGGAAGAGGGTGGTGCTTCAGATGGAGAAACATGGAAGAACTGTACTTTGCATGAAACTGTCCAGGACAACCGACCCGGACTGCCTGGACCAGCTCCACTCCCTAATGATGACAGGCATGTGCTATATCATTTCGCAGCCGATGACGCATTTGTACACCGAATTTGATTTATGAAACCATTCTCTCATCGCTCCCAGATTAACAAATTCGGCCAGCTTCATGGTTCCCTCATCCGTCCATTTGTAGTCTGGTATTTCTTTCTTGCTAACTCTCTGCTGTGTTTGAGTCTCTTCTTGGGGCTTTCCTTGGGGTGCAGAAACATCAGCACTTGAGTGGGAGGGAGGAGAAATATCCCTCTCACTCTCTGCAACCTCTGTCTCTATCTCTCTCTGCTGGTAGCCTACTGCTCTTCCTCTGTATGTCTTCTTCTTCTTGGCAGGCATCTTGTTGATTGTTTGCTGTCGAGTTGAGGAATGTCGGGACTGGCGATGGGCACGCTTTTATGTACGCACTGCCGATTCGTGCCGGTCGTGGCTGATTCGTGAGCCAACAATGCTTGGAGTAGGCGTGCCCAATGCGTATCAATCTCGTGACATGCGCAACCTATTCGTGTCGTGCGCAGTCTATGCGGGAACTCGTCGTTCCATGACCACGTGAACAAGTACACAAGTCCCGTACACCCACTTCATAACAAGTTAGAAGGCGTGAACTTTACGCAATCTGTAGCGACCATGTGGCACACAGTTCGTGATCAAAGCGGGCCAATGTGTGACACTGCATGTCAATGCGCGCAGGACCGTAAAATGACACGCTTTGATACGCACCGCCCGCAGTGTTTGCGAGTAGGTTGCGCAATGAGAGAGAGAGAGAAGTTTATTCAGTAGTATTTGGGCCATAAGGCCTATGATACAGTTGACATATACAATTTAGATTACACGTGATCATAAACATTTGAGTTTCATATTGATCTTATTTTGAATGTCTCATTGAGATAGATAGCTGTTAGATGCTGTACATTACTATTTTGTGACATAAAAATTGCCTGAATGGTAAGTGGGCCTCTGTAGACTGATTGTAGCTCCTGTAGATATAGAGTTCTGGCTTGATTATACTTATCACAAACAAAAAATACATGGTTCTCATCTTCATTAAGGTTATGATTACAAAGTTCACAGATGGGGTTGATTGCCGTTGTATCTTTATTGGTTCTTAGCTTGTTTATCTTAAAGTTTGTTAGCGAAGCTCCTAAATTTGAAGTAGACTCTTATTAGTTGTTTGTTCCTGATGTTCGTGATATATGATTCTCTTTCCAGTGAAAACTTGAGATGAAGCGTAGTGGGTAAAGGAAACTTGAACTGTTTATCTCATAATGCCAGTTTTGGTGTGATATATCTTTGAGGCGCTGTTTTAAACATGATAAGAAATTATTTACATCTCCGACATCCTGTGCGATCCATACATGTGAGAATCCTATCTTGGACAATGTTTCTCTAATATTAGAGGTCCAGTTTCTTTTTCCTACATCATCGAGTGATTTAAGCATTCGGTAACACTGGTGTGCGTGGCGATCGGTTGTCATTCGTAGAACTTTTATCCAGTACTTGATGGCCTTTACTTGTGTTGATATATAAATCAAATGTCTTCCAGTGTCGCCAAGAATTGCCATGTTTGAAGCAAATTTTCCAACTTTGAGAAGGTGTTTAAAGTAGTTTAACTGAACTTTTTCAATTGAAGCTGAATACTTGCATCCCCACACTTCTGCTCCATAGAGGAGTATTGGTAAAACTTTAGTGTCGAATATCGAACATGCAGTTGAAAACGTTACTTCTTTATTTTTCTGTATGAATCTATTTATTGCGAGGCATGCCTTACTAGCTTGTTGTGCGAGAGTGTCACATGCTTTTGTCCATACCAGTCGTGATGAGAAGATAAGTCCAAGGTATTTGTAATAGGTGACGGTTTCGATATGCAGTCCTTTATAAGTCCATTTTTTCATTCTGTGCCAGTTTTCCACCATTTCTAAAAACTGTAATCTTGGATTTATTAAAATTCAGTTGTAGTCCTGATTCTGAGCAGTAGGATTCCAGTGTGTTTAGCTGTCTCTGTAAGCCGATGATAGTAAATGAAAATAACACAACGTCATCCGCAAAAAGTAGGAGCATCAAGTCTTCAATATCTTGGGTGACGAATATTCCACTTGTACACGATCTATACATGGCTGTTACAAGTTCATTTATATATAATATAAATAACACTGGGCTGAGAATGCAGCCTTGTCGAACCCCTGCAGATGTTGAGAACATTTCAGTTGAGTTTCCTTGCACCTTCACACACGCCTTGATCGATGAATACATGTTCTTGAGAAGAGTAATGACTTTTCCATGACATCCTTTTTGAAGCAGTAGAGTTAACATTCTTTTCCTGTCCACAAGATCGAAGGCCTTTCGGAAGTCTATAAAACAACAATAAAATCTACCCTTTGGTTTACAAAGATATTTTGAGCATAGTGACTGAAGCGTGAATAGGTGATCTGCTGTAGAATATCCGGGACGGAATCCAGCTTGACTCTCTGAAATAAGTTCGTTTGTTTCAACCCATCGTCTTAACCTTTTTCCGATAATATCAGTAAATATTTTACCCATAACGTTGAGAAGTGAGATACCCCCCTATAGTTGTTTGGATCCTTTGGGTCTCCTGATTTGAAGATGGGGATAACCATTCCATTGTTCCATTCTTCTGGGAAAGTTCCACTGTCAAGTACTTTATTGAAAAGCTTTTTCAGATATTTGAAGAAAAAAATCACTAGTCATTTTGAACAGTTCTGGGGGTATACCATCTTGACCTGGTGATTTACCGTTGACAAGGCCGTGGATTGACTGTTTGATTTCTTCTTCCTTGATTTCATCCTCTAGAAAGGCATCGCTATCAGCTAAACCATCACAGTCTTCGCATGAGTGTTGGTCTATGAAGTGGTTTATAACACTTGGGGATTTATCTCCTGTCGTAATATCGGGGTTCAGTAAGTTCCTGAAATAAATCTGCCATTCGCTTGTGTTTATTGTATTACTTGAAAAAAGAGTCGAACTGACGTTTTAGAGTCCTCCAAAACTGTTTACAGTTACTGTTCTTGGCAGCGTTTTCTACTTCGTCTGCTACTTTTCTGTCATGAAGTGTCTTTTTGAGTTTACAACACTGTTTGAAATTTCGTTTTGCTGCTAAGTATTGGTCAGTATTAAAGGCGCACTTATATCGTCTCATTTTATGTAGCAGTCTGTATTTTTTCCGATTTCAAATTCTGGCAATCCACATCAAACCATGCAGGTTGCATCCGTTTCTGAGTTGACTGCAGGCCAGGATAAATGGGTTTCCCAAACGTTGACACAATATCCGTTAGCTTACGTACCGCTTTATTAACATCATATTCAAGAAGATTCACAAATTCACTAAGCATATCATTCACCTTTGCTGAACTGTAGATGTTGTAAAGCTGTGATATATCTTCTGTGATACATTTGAACTTAGGCACTCTCTGGAGCGTAATCTCACAAGCCTCTTTAACATGTGTAACATGCTCAATGACGTCCTTGAGACTACACGCCAAGGGCATATGATCGGATTCAGCTCGTGGCATGACTGACATATCATATACGCTGTGTAAGAGCTTCTCCGAGACAAGCACATAGTCTACAACACTGGTTCCAGACCTTGCTACAAAGGTAAAGTTACTTGGTGTATCTCCTGGCGTACGACCGTTGACTATACGTAGGCTGAATATCTTGCAGAGTTCCAATAGGCGCCATCCATAGTTGTTCACATTAGTATCACAGGTATGACGTGGTTGACAGTAGTTATCTTCCTTATAGTCATCTCCAAGTGGTAGGTAATCACTGTTCGCAATGTGCGCAATGTTCACGACTAGTTCACGCAAGGGGCACGAAGATTATGCATACCAGAACTTTTTAACAATTTCAAATTTTCTTTTGGCACTGGCACGCAGCCCCGCACAATTTATGCACACTTCACAACAGTTTACGTTTAATTTACTCAATAGTAGGAGCTATCTGGGATTTGATATACATGTATATAACAGACAACAGATAGCTAAGAAACCTGCCACACCGCCAATGTTACACATGGCGTGATACAACACGTTGTTGTTCGGAACAGTGACAAAGTATTATTTGTGTTAAACACACGATATAATTAAAACACAGGGGCTTGTATTGCTGAAAATGGTACGTCCTAGGTCCAACACTCGTTCAAAGATAGCCATCTACATATACTACAAACAAAAAGTATGGGAACACCCTCAAATTTGATAGTCATATATACACTTAAACGTGGTGACTTTATTTATGGTCTAAGGTAAATGCAACTTTTTGTATGCTTAATGGGTACTTTAAACGACATGTTAGAACATGCAGTGAAGCAACTGATTCAATATTCTTTGAGTTTCAGTGAAATGAAACAAATGTCAAAAACAGCGAAAAACAAGGGTGCTGAAACACACCAGCACCATGTTTGATTCAAACGCTCAAACACAACAGCCTAGTGCATGTGGAAGACAGACGTCCCTTGCAGCTTGAGGCAACTGGGCACTGGCAGTTGTGAATCGGTTCCGAAGGGTTTGGAGCACAACATATTGGCAATCTGCGCTTGATGTTTTTCTGGGTCTTCAAGTTTGTCCAGTACTCTTCCAGTGGCCTGTGCTCTACCAGTGGCCTAGAACCTGTCCTCCGGTCTGTGACGGACAGAGAGAGACACCTGAAGACTGCGAGCAACACTTCTTATGGATTCACCATCCTGTAACCATGCAATGGTCCTGCTTCTGTCGTGCGCGCTTAACGGTTTGCGCTGTGGCATGGTGAAGAAGATGTGAGGCTTCAATACTGTCTGTAGCTTCTTTTAAAGGAAACGTTGCCACAAGCTGCATGGGAAGTCTGTCTTCCACATGCACTAGGCTGCTGTGTTTGAGGGTTTGAATCGAACACGTTGCTGGTGTGTTTCAGCACCCTTGCTTTTGGCAATTTTTCATTTCACTCAAACTCAACGAATTTTGAATCAGTTGCTTCACTGTAGAATATAATAAATAAGTACTTATATGTAGATGGCTATCAGTGAACGAGTGTTGGATCTAGGACGTATTACTTTCAGCAATACAAGCCAATGAAGTTTTAATCACGGGGGCTTGTAACGCTAAAAACTGCCATCAAGGTATGTAGTGTCACTAACGGGGTCTTATCACTATATTATATTGAACCCGGGTGTTGTCATTGTCAATTCACGGAAGACTGATAGGAAACATGAACAGGATATGTATTTCCAGATCTTTTATATGCAGCAATGACTACTGATTATTACTTCACTGAATAATAACAAAAAAGACCTCTCAAACCATAAAGCTTATAGAATTGATGACAAGATGGAACGGACGATTGTTTACAAATACAATATAATAGTTATAAGCAAATACAACATAGAAGTTATAAGCAAATACAACATAGAAGTTATAAGCAAATACAACATAGAAGTTATAAGCAAATACAACATAGAAGTTATAAGCAAATACAACATAGAAGTTATAAACAAATACAACATAGAAGTTATAAAGCAAATACAACTTAGAAGTTATAGAGCAAATACAAGATAGAAATTATAAGCAAATACAACATAGAAGTTATAAAGGAAAAATACAACATTAAGTTATAACCAAATACAACATTAAGTTATAAAGGAAATACAACATAGAAGTTATAATAAATAAATAATAATAAATTATGCATTTATATAGCGCATCTTATCCAGATAGTCCTGCTCAAGTGCGCTCAGTCATATGCTCTTTTGAAGAGGATGGTCTTCAGGGTGGATCGGAAGCTGCTGACATCCTCAGATTTCCTGACATCCGCCGGAAGCTCGTTCCATAGAACTGCACCAGCTCTGCTGAAAGTCCTATTTCCATAAGTTGTGGTCTGGGCCGGTGGCACTATCATCTGCTGTTGACATGCAGATCTCAGTGCACGTTCTGGTCGATACAACTGTGTGAGGTCTTGCAAGTACATTGGCGCCAAACCATGGAGTGATTTGAAGACAAACAGCAGTAGTTTGAAAACGATTCTCTGTCTCACAGGTAACCAGTGCAACTCTTTGAGGACTGGTGTTATGTGATCACGCATTTGAGAGCGTGTAATTAATCTGGCAGCTGTGTTTTGTACACGCTGTAGTTTGTCTAGATGCTGCTGTTGAATGCCATGCAGGAGACTGTTGCAATAGTCAAGACGTGATATTACAAATGCCTGGACTAAGCATTTGACAGAGACTTTGTCCACATATCTGCTAATGTGTCTGATGTACCTGATTTGGTAGTATGCGTTTTTGGTAGTAAGCGTATGCGGAAATACAACATATAAGTGATAAAGGAAATACAAGATTAAGTTATAAAGCAAATACAACATAGAAGCTATAAAGGAAATACAACATAAAAGTATAAAGGAAATACAACATAGAAGTTATTAAGGAAAAATACAACATTAAGTTATCACCAAATACAACATTAAGTTATAAAGCAAATACAACACAGGTTATGAAGGAAAAATACAACATTAAGTTATAACCAAATACAACATTAAGTTATAAAGCAAATAGACCATAGATGTTATAAAGGAAATACAACATAAATGCTATAAAGGAAATACAACATTGAAGTTATAAAGGAAATACAACATAGAAGTTATAAAGGAAATACAACATTAAGTTATAAAGCAAATACAACATAGAAGTTATAAAGGAAAAATACAACATTAAGTTATAACCAAATACAACATTAAGTTATAAAGCAAATACAACATAGAAGTTATAAAGGATGTACAACATAGAAGTTATAAAGCAAATACAACATTAAGTTATAAAGCAAATACAACATAGAAGTTATAAAGGAAATACAACATAGAAGTATACAGGAAATTCAACAAGAAGTTATAAACCAAATACAACATAAAGTTATAAAGGAAATACAATATGAAAGTTATAAACCAAATTCAACATAAAGTTATAGAGCCAATTCAACATAAAAGTTACAAAACAAATACAATATGAAAGTTACACACCAAATACAACATAAAAGTAATGCAATATGAAAGTTCTCGACAAAATACAGCATAGAAGTTATACACTAAATACACCATAAAAGTTATAAACCAAATACAACATAAAAGTATTAAAAGCAAATACAATATACATTTTTAAACCAAATACAACATAAAAGTTGTAAACCAAATACAACATAAAAGTTTTAAACCAAATACAACATAAAAGTTTTAAACCAAATACTGGACGGATAGAAACATGACACTAATACGCCGCACTCAACAATATCCCAGCTATATGGCGGTACAAGGACATAGCTACCTCTGGAATTCCTTGATGCACCTTTCCAAGCACTAGGCCTGTACTAGAAGCACTTGAAGGTTTTTTCATCTGCTATCTATAGAATAACGGAGATACGATATAACGGTTTTAAAGCAACCTGTCCAATCATAACCCTCTCAGTGAGACACCTATTCGCCAGCACACAAAGTCGGCCGCCTAACCCGTTCAGCCACGGCGACTTCCACAAAAATGGAAGTCGGAAAGTGTAAGAAAGCGTAATCCCAAATATAACATATGTTACATTCATCTCACCGTTGGGATTGCAGATTCTGGTACTTTTTGGGTTGAGTCCCATCCGGGATTCGAACCCACACCATTTGTGTGCTCGCGAATAGGTGGAAAAGTGAGAACAACCCTGCAGCTGAGGTTGACTGACTCCGTGGACTTGACGCTTGTAATGTAGTCTACATACAGAGAGTGAGTGAGTTTAGATTTACGCCGCTTTTAGCGATATTCCAGCAATACCACGGCAGTGGACACCAGAAATGGGCTTCACACATTGTACCCATGTGGGGAATAGAACCCGGGTCTTCGGCGTGATGAGTGAACGCATTAACCACTTGGCTGCCCCACTACCCCGTCACTATCAGCTACATGGTTATATCGGAAAAATGCTCTTCCTTCTACCAATAAGGAGCTAATCAAAATCACGCACAAAAGAGTGAGTGAGTGAGTTTAGTTTTACGCCGCATTCAGCAATATGCCAGCTACATGGCAACGGTCTGTTAATAAACGAGTCTGGACCAGACAATCCAGTGATCAACAGCCTGATCACCCGATCCCTTTAGTCGCCTTTTACGACAAGCATAGTCGCCTTTTGTAGCAAGCATGTGTTGCTGAAGACCTATTCTATATCTTCACGGGTCCACGCACAAAAGAGTACTGTTGTTGTTATGATTTATCATGTAGGCAAATAGTTATGTAAATATGGGGTATATGTAAACATTTATGCAGTTTCATTGGACAATAATTACCTCTCTGTTAACACATATTGTGTAGAATCTGTGTGAAATGGTTTTGACGCCGTGCACTATACACATGTATGAATGTAACGAGGGTCGTGAATCTACAGTCAACTGTAGGACACATGTATCAATGTAATGAGGGTCGTGAATCTACAGTCAACTGTAAGACACATGTATCAATGTCACGAGGGTCGTGAATCTACATTGTCAACTGTAAGACACATGTATCAATGTAACTAGGGTTGTGAATCTACAGTCAACTGTAAGACACATGTATCAATGTCACGAGGGTCGTGAATCTACAGTCAACTGTAAGACACATGTATCAATGTAACGAGGGTCGTGAATCTACAGTCAACTGTAAGACACTTGTATCAATGTAACGAGGGTCGTGAATCTACATTGTCAACTGTAAGACACGTGTATCAATGTAACGAGGGTCGTGAATCTACAGTCAACTGTAGGACACATGTATCAATGTAATGAGGGTCGTGAATCTACAGTCAACTGTAAGACACATGTATCAATGTCACGAGGGTCGTGAATCTACATAGTCAACTGTAAGACACATGTATCAATGTAACTAGGGTTGTGAATCTACAGTCAACTGTAAGACACATGTATCAATGTCACGAGGGTCGTGAATCTACATAGTCAACTGCAAGACACATGTATCAATGTAACGAGGGTCGTGAATCTACAGTCAAACATGATCCGGTTTCCACCACAGTGTCGGTCAGCAGGACACGTGACATACTCTCTAGGAGCGGGGACAGAATATCAAGCCAGGTATCTGTCCCAGCCCGGTGGATGTGATGGTGGTACTCATTGGGGAGTCTGTAAATGTGAACTGTACTCCCCCCACTGTTACTGTGTCCATTCCGTACAAGCCACAACAAGTGGCAGGCCCCTCCATGTCCACATAGAGAGTATACGTTGCACCTGCTGTGAGGGAGACACACTTTTCAAACACGACGTCATTCAGCTGCCTTTTCTTTTGAATATACAGCACTGTGTCCTGGAATGGTTCACAAAGCACCACTTTGTTAGCGTCATACACTCTGATTGTCAGTGCATACTCTGCAGCATCGTGCCCACCATAGAGTTGACAGCCATAAAGGAGGATGCTCTCACTTGGTGTAAATGAGATAGCATTTTGCCCAGCTGGCAATTCCCAGCTGCTCAGTAACGAAAATCTATTCACGATTTTACAGGATGCATTCAGATTCCCTGTAACAGTTTGTGTATTCGAAGTTGTTCCAAAAGTGAAACCTGGAGTATTCTGAGTCCTTGTAACAGTTTGTGTATTTAGATTCCCTGCAAACGTTTGTGTGGCATTTCTCCTGGATTGTCTAAACGGGGATATGTCCACTGTCGTGTCTACGGCTCTGTCTATTATTCTCATTTTCTCATCCACTGTCAGTAATCCAGATGGGCCCACAACCTTCACCAGATACTCCAGGGGCATGCTGGTAAACCGGATCTCATACCTCATGTCATCCAGGAGTCTTCGTCCGTTCTCAGGCGTGTCACACACACCTTCCGTCCGGCATCTTTCCTTTGTCCAGGACAGCACTGCTTCAAATATATCCTCCTCTTTCAGGTTCAGCGTCTCCGATTTCAGGAACTTCCCCAGACAATCAGAACAAAGACCCACAAATCCTGGAGACTTGGTCACTCTCTCCCCTCCTTCAGTCAGGATCTCCAGGGCCTTCTGTTCCAAGTCCAGTTCCCCGTAACCATGACACTCCTCCAGGATTTGGCAGACATTGTCTTCTGACAGAGACTCGTCCATGAAAGCTACACACAGATCGTACAATCCATCTAGAGAATATTTCCTGGATGTGTACATGAGTCCTGTGACAGTTTCTGCGTTAATAGTAGCCTCGTCTGTGTACACATACCTGTATAATATGTCAGAAAAAAGGGTTTCAGATTAAAAAAAATGTTCTTAATGTCTTTTCAATCTTTAGCTTAATTCAAATTAAAGCAACATAATCCGGGTGCCTTTTCACTTTTATATGTTTACCAGTTCCGATTTTATGTTTGAAAATACATGTGGAGGTAAGTGTCGATTATTATCTTTTTTATCCCTTGCCTGGCAAGGTAAGCATATACAATATTATACTGACTTTTGCTATGCTGTGGTAAACACTTGGTGCCTCAAAAGTTAACTTTTGGTCTTCACAACATCTTTGAAACATTGATAAAGTTCAGAAAAATAAAGCTTGAGGAATTGTTTTCATTAATGTATTATTCAATATACAAAACTGCTAGATTAGGCTAACCTTAAGAATTCCTTGAAGATGTCTAGCTCAATGTCAGGAATGGTTATTTCCCCTTTCTCCGCCAGGGGGCCACACAACATGGCCTTGAATACACAGCTCCGACTGACAAGAACGTAACTGTGAGCTCGGACCACTTGTTTCTGTGGCCCCAACCGGAAGGTGGCGTCACTGCAGTCTTCAGTTTCGAGCATGCGCAGATTGCACTCTGTTACAGTCTTCCTAGCCTGCCAGTCGTCCACCAATCCAGATGTTGTTTTTTTTGTCCCGGACATCTTGTAGCTTGGAACACACAAGGCATGAGTATGTACAGCATGGGCGGATTTTAAAGGAGGAGGTTCAGGGGTTGGAACCCCATTTAGCCTCTCCGTCAACGCAAAAAATAATCTTCAATGTGATCTTAAGTCATTTTCAAAGGGGGTTCGAACCCCTGAAACAACAACAACACCCCACCCCACCCGGATCCGCCACTGATACATATCATGGGAACCGTGAAGATCCGGGCACAGGCACACTGTAGCAAATGGGGTTGCGCAACAAAGAGAACATGACCAGTCTTCCTATATTTAATATCAAAATGAAATATCGCTTGATTGGTTACCATCAAAGGTAGACACCCATTTGTGCTCTCAGATTTCCAACCTCATATTTTTAAAAATCAATTTGTATTTACACACGTAAAATATACGCAATTCAACATTTTAAGCGCCATTCGTGGCACATCAATCGTTCTTCGCCTCTATTACCCATGCCGGCTTCCGGAGTAGATCGATGTTCATGCTGTTGATCACTGGATTGTCTGGTCCAGATTCGATTATTTACAGACCGCCGCCATGTAGCTGGAATATTGCTGAGTGCGGCGTAAAACTAAACTCACTCATATCATAGAATATATAGATCATATGGAATATATAGGTCATGTAGGATATATATATGTCTCAATTCGTGTAAAACGGTTACATGACCGGACTGTCGAAGGGACTAAACTCTGTAATTACTAATACAGGCTGTGTATTCTGCTGTCTAGTAAACTACGGGTCGTTATTTAAGTGATTATCAATATCGCTTCCGTCAGAAATAGTGACAGTTATCAAGACAGCCGACAGATGTGTTACGTATGACGGGATATGTTCGTAAATCTGAAAAGCCGCCTGTTGTGTCGGTAATTGTAAATACCACAGGGGCAGACTCAGTAACTCCCGATATACACCTCTCAAACAGACACCACCACAAACTACGGGTGGGTCATCATTCACTACAGATGTGTGGGTCGTGTCAACTTTACCTGGAACTGGCACAGAACTTTAAACTCGCGAGATCGAGAGAGACGTCTTCACCTGCTTGACACCAGTAAACTTCACTTCTTTGACACTTCACTTCCTTGTAATCCTAGTTTCGTTTTGATCGTAGGCGATGTGTATATTTTATGCACAGGGGTTCGAATCACTGTTTGGACAATAATTTTTAAAATATAAAATCTATATTTTTGCCACCGTATATTGTTTTTATATGTTATGAGTAACTTAGGTTTCAAATTTGAACGAAATAGGTGAAGAAATGGATTTTTTAGAAAATTCTCCCGCTATACTCATTACATAAAATACACAAGCCTGATCGAAAACCGGACAGCCCGACTATTTTAACGTGCGTTCAATCAAACCGCACGTTTTTCACAAAACAATGTGTTGAGCTAGTAGATTATTCTTTTGGCCTTCTGCTCATCGTATTCAGTTTGTCTAACTACATTTCATATTTTACCACTGACCCTCGCATTAGCACTACCCTCCGTTTTGAACAAACGTCTGGCCGCCCTTCGGTAAACATCGACCCTGTCCGAAAATCTCGGAATGACTCGGAACACAAAACGGCTCTCATTGGTCGATTTCAACGTGTATTGGGAAAACAACAAACAAACATGGCAGACATGGCAGTGAGCGGGGCCATCGATGGCCATAATCTGTCGATTTGGGACCAAGCGGGCACAGGCAAGACCACCATACTGCACCAGATCAGGACAGGAATTATCGAGGAAAGGGAAAGGAGTGAGGATTACGGCGACAACTGGGCTGGCAGCCGCTAATATCGATGGGGTTACGCTCCATCGTTTCACATGTGTATTTCTCTGTTTTGTTAAATTATTATCAAGCTTCTTTCCTCCATAAAATTAGTGTGCGTTATATAGACATGTATACATTTGTGCCTTCAGTGAGTTATGGCAAGTTTATATCTTTCGCTTAAAATGTCAGTCAATACGGAAAATGTACTGTCAGATGGACAAGGCTACGCACGTGTTTTTTATTCTTACATAGCATATACTCATTTTGGAACATGAATGTTTTCATAATATATAGTACCAAAACATCCTAAAGTCAGAATTGGGGGTACGAAGTATGAATGTATAATATTTACAGTGTATAAAATTTAACAATGACCTAATTGGTATTGCATAAGGATTTCATAACAAACATCAGCCACACAATGACAGAGGGAACCCAAATATGTGTAGATTGAAAATATTTGTTATTGTAAACACAAAACTTTCATATAAAAAAGACATCAATGTTCTGAGGTTACTCCAACAAATTGATTTTGTATATGAATTAACTGTAAACTACATCTGATTGTGATTGGTTTTAATATAAATATAGTGTAATTTTATGTTTGTGAAAGTGTTCCAGAAATGTGGATAAATTTGTTTCACCGGAATTCATAATATTTCACAATTGTTTGCAATCACCAATGCAATTTTTGTGTGGATACTAGTAAACTCTACTCTTTTTCCAACATCATTTGTCATCTCATGTACAACAATACTAGCAATATTAAGAACTGTTGGAGTTATGAAATATTCATGACAAATTAAGAGTTTTAGAGAAATGGGAAATACTTATGTAAGTAAAGAGTCAGTTTTAATATGGTAATTGTGTAATCTATAGACAATGAAATGCATTGATAGATTACAAAAAATGTATTTGATTGTTTTATTAATTTTGAGACCATCCATATATAATTGGTCATGAAAACTATACATGAAAAGATATCTTGTTATCCACTATCATTCCTTGGTAAGGGGTTAGAAGGTTGGAGACCAGTAGTTTCTTATAGTAGTACCAACAAAAGTATTTTTAAGATTGGATAAAGCTCAGAATATTTTTTTGTTTCCAGATTCACCAACAGTCACATATGTGCACATGTCACTAATGGGATAAGGTAACACAGGAATGATTAAGAAGTTGAAATTTAATTCATATATGACCGACTCGCTAGATGATATTTAGAATTGATATTTAATGGTTTCATTGTTGATAATGCTTGAGGTCTTTGACTTAACTTGAGTCACAAGTATTTCTATAAGAGTTTGTACTATACAAGGGAAAATTTAAATAATCATACATTGCCGACTTGAAAGTGTCAGCATTTGATTATTCTTATGTCAATTTTCATAGGATATTATCTTTTTCAAGAGATTGTTAAGATGTGATTTAAAGTATGTGGTAGCATTAGGTAATTGTTTATTATCATCATATTTCAAAAGTTAATATACCTGGATGATTTTGAATTATCTGTTTTGGTGAAATGTATTATTGAATAAAAGTATCAACATTTGAACTGTTTTTTTCGTGTTGTATTATACTGTGGAAACTGTATGAAATATTGAATATTAAATCAACAATCACAATGAATTGATAATTAGAAGTCATTTGATATAACTGAAAATGTTGTTCAGCTAACATATGACATTTATAATAAAAAAACAATCCATGAATTTACAGAAGTTAAATATTTTCCGCTTTGCATGCTTGCTATTTCTATAAGGTTGTTAGATGTTCATGCTGTATGCACTATGTGCACTATTTTATTGCATTTAACGCCTAAAATAATTTTACTCACCATGAAAGAATTCCCAAAACCATGTTCGGGTTTTCCAAACATATCAACTGTCAAAACAATATTCTGCAATAATCGCACACGTGGAAATTGACCAATGAGAGTCGTTTTTGAGAGATTTTCGGACAGGGTCGATGTTTACCGAAGGGCGGCCAGACGTTTGTTCAAAACGGAGGGTAGTGCTAATGCGAGGGTCAGTGATCAAATATGAAATGTAGTTAGACAAACTGAATACGATGAGCAGAAGGCCAAAAGAATAATCTACTAGCTCAACACATTGTTTTGTGAAAAACGTACGGTTTGATTGAACGCGCGTTAAAATAGTCGGGCTGTCCGGTTTTCGATCAGGCTTTTAGCATCGCGAGTGTCACCCCTTGTGTATTTTATGTAATGAGTGTAGCGGGAGAATTTTCAAAAAATCCATTTCTTCACCGATTTCGTTCAAATTTGAAACCTAAGTTACTCATAACATATAAAAACAATATACGGTTGCAAAAATATAGATTTTATATTTTAAAATTATTGTCCAAACAGTGATTCGAACCCCTGTGCATATAATATACACATCGCCTACGATCAAAACGAAACTAGGATTACAAGGAAGTGAAGTGTCAAGGAAGTGAAGTTTACTGGTGTCAAGCAGGTGAAGACGTCTCTCTCGATCTCGCGAGTTTAAAGTTCTGTGCCAGTTCCAGGTATAGTTAAAATTGACACGACCCACACATCTGTAGTGAATGATGACCCACCCGTAGTTTGTGGTGGTGTCTGTTTGAGAGGTGTATATCGGGAGTTACTGAGTCTGCCCCTGTGGTATTTGCAATTACCGACACAACAGGCGGCTTTTCAGATTTACGAACATATCCCGTCATACGTAACACATCTGTCGGCTGTCTTGATAACTGTCACTATTTCTGACGGAAGCGATATTGATAATCACTTAAATAACGACCCGTAGTTTACTAGACAGCAAAATACACAGCCTGTATTAAATTAGTAATTACAGAGTTTTGTCCCTTCGACAGTGTAGTACAAGTCCGGTCATGTAACCGTTTTACACGAATTGAGACATATATATATCCTACATGACCTATATATTCCATATGATCTATATATTCTATGATATGAGTGAGTTTAGTTTTACGCCGCACTCAACAATATTCCAGCTTCATGGCGGCGGTCTGTAAATAATCGAATCTGGACCAGACAATCCAGTGATCAACAGCATGAACATCGATCTACTCCGGAAGACGGCATGGGTAATAGAGGCGAAGAACGATTGATGTGCCACGAATGGCGCTTAAAATGTTGAATTGCGTATATTTTACGTGTGTAAATACAAATTGATTTTTAAAAATATGAGGTTGGAAATCTGAGAGCACAATGGGTGTCTACCTTTGATGGTAACCAATCAAGCGATATTTCATTTTGATATTAAATATAGGAAGACTGGTCATTTTCTCATTGTTGCGCAACCCCATTTGCTACACAGTGTGCCTGTGCCTGGATCTTCACGGTTGTTCCTATGATATGTATCAGTGGCGGATCCGGGTGGGGGTGGGGTGGGGGTTGTTGTTGTTGTTTCAGGGGTTCGACCCCCCTTTGAAAATGACTTAAGATCACATTGAAGATTATTTTTTTGCGTTGACGGAGCCAATGGGGCTTCCAACCCCCTGAACCCCCTCCTTTTAAAATCCGCCCATGCTGTATATACTCTAGTCTGTCTCACAATCCCTGAACCACATTAATTTCCCTACTGCCAAGCCCTCTCTGCAGTGCTAAAGCCCTAAATAAAGCAAGTCCAGATTTCCTCAGGTTCAGGTTCTGAATCTCTGGTCACCCTAGGGCTCCTTTTCAATATAAATGGGCTTGTTTGTTACTATCAAAATTATATATATTCAGAGACTAAGCCTTAGTCTATATATACTCATGCCTTGTGTGTTCCAAGCTACAAGATGTCCGGGACAAAAAAAACAACATCTGGATTGGTGGACGACTGGCAGGCTAGGAAGACTGTAACAGAGTGCAATCTGCGCATGCTCGAAACTGAAGACTGCAGTGACGCCACCTTCCGGTTGGGGCCACAGAAACAAGTGGTCCGAGCTCACAGTTACGTTCTTGTCAGTCGGAGCTGTGTATTCAAGGCCATGTTGTGTGGCCCCCTGGCGGAGAAAGGGGAAATAACCATTCCTGACATTGAGCCAGACATCTTCAAGGAATTCTTAAGGTTAGCCTAATCTAGCAGTTTTGTATATTGAATAATACATTAATGAAAACAACGCCTTAAGCTTTCTTTTTCTGAACTTTATCAATGTTTCAAAGATGTTGGGAAGACCAAAAGTTCACTTTTGAGGCACCAAGTGTTTACCACAGCATAGCAAAAGTCAGTATAATATTATATATGCTTACCTCGCCAGGCAAGGGATAAAAAAGATAATAATCGACACTTACCTCCACATGTATTTTCAAACATAAAATCGGAACTGGTAAACATATAAAAGTGAAAAGGCACCCGGATTATGTTGCTTTAATTTGAAATAAGCTAAAGATTGAAAAGACATTAAGAACATTTTTTTAATCTGAAACCCTTTTTTCTGACATATTATGCAGGTATGTGTACACAGACAAGGCTACTATTAACGCAGAAACTGTCACAGGACTCATGTACACATCCAGGAAATATTCTCTAGATGGATTGTACGACCTCTGTGTAGCTTTCATGGACGAGTCTCTGTCAGACGACAATGTCTGCCAGATCCTCGAGGAGTGTCATGGTTACGGGGAACTGGACTTGGAACAGAAGGCCTTGAAGATCCTGACAGAAGGAGGGGAGAGAGTCACCAAGTCTCCAGGATTTGTGGGTCTTTGTTCTGATTGTCTGGGGAAGTTCCTGAATTCGGAGACGCTGAACCTGAAAGAGGAGGATATATTTGAAGCAGTGCTGTCCTGGACAAAGGAAAAATGCCGGAAGGAAGTTGTGTGTGACACGCCTGAGAACGGACGAAGACTCCTGGATGACATGAGGTATGAGATCCGGTTTACCAGCATGCCCCTGGAGTATCTGGTGAAGGTTGTGGGCCCATCTGGATTACTGACAGTGGATGAGAAAATGAGAATAATAGACAGAGCCGTAGACACGACAGTGGACATATCCCCGTTTAGACAATCCAGGAGAAATGCCACACAAACGTTTGCAGGGAATCTGAATGCACAGACTTCTACAAAAACTCAGAATACATCAGCTTACAGTTTTGGAATAGCATCGAATACACACACTGTTACAGGGAATCTGAATGCATCCTGTAAAATCGTGAATAGATTTTCGTTACTGAGCAGCTGGGAAATGCCAGCTGGGCAAAATGCTATCTCATTTACACCAAGTGAGAGCATCCTCCTTTATGGCTGTCAGCTATATGGTGGGCACGATGTTGCAGACTATACACTGACAATCAGAGTGTATGACGCTAACGACGTGGTGCTTTGTGAACCATTCCAGGACACAGTGCTGCAGATTCAAAAGAAAAGGCAGCTGAATAACGTCGTGTTTAAAACGTATGTCTCCCTCACAGCAGGTGCAACGTATACTCTCTATGCGGACATGAAGGGGCCTGCCACTTGTTGTGGCTTGTACGGAATGGACACAGTAACAGTGGGGGGAGTACAGTTCACATTTACAGACTCCCCAATGAGTACCACCATCACATCCACCGGGCTGGGACAGATACCTGGCTTGATATTCTGTCCCCGCTCCTAGAGAGTATGTCACGTGTCCTGCTGACCGACACTGTGGTGGAAACCGGATCATTTTTGGCATGAAAATGATAAACTGAGTTGACTATATGTAGATTCACGACCCTCATTACATTGATACATGTGTCTTCCAGTTGACTATGTAGATTCACAACCCTCGTTACACTGATACATGTGTCTTACAGTTGACTATGTAGATTCACGACCCTCGTTACATTGATACATGTGTCTTACAGTTGACTATGTAGATTCACGACCCTCGTTACATTGATACATGTGTCTTACAGTTGACTATGTAGATTCACGACCCTCGTTACACTTATACATGTGACTTCCAGTTGACTATGTAGATTCATGACCCTTGTTACACTGATACATGTGTCTTACAGTTGCCTATGTATATTCACGACCCTCGTTACATTGATACATGTGTCTTACAGTTGACTGTAGATTCACGACCCTCGTTACACTGATACATGTGTCTTACAGTTGACTATGTAGATTCACGACCCTCGTTACATTGATACATGTGTCTTCCAGTTGACTATGTAGATTCACGACCCTCGTTATATTGATACATGTGTCTTACAGTTGACTATGTAGATTCACGACCCTCGTTACATTGATACATGTGTCTTACAGTTGACTATGTAGATTCACGACCCTCGTTACACTGATACATGTGTCTTACAGTTGACTATGTAGATTCACGACCCTCGTGACATTGATACATGTGTCTTACAGTTGACTATGTAGATTCACGACCCTCGTTACACTGATACATGTGTCTTACAGTTGACTATGTAGATTCACGACCCTCGTTACAATGATACATGTGTCTTACAGTTGACTATGTAGATTCACGACCCTCGTTACACTGATACATGTGTCTTACAGTTGACTATGTAGATTCACGACCCTCGTTACAATGATACATGTGTCTTACAGTTGACTATGTAGATTCACGACCCTCGTTACATTTATACATGTGTCTTCCAGTTGACTATGTAGATTCACGACCCTCGTTACAGTTGATACATGTGTCTTCCAGTTGACTATGTAGATTCACGACCCTCGTTACAATGATACATGTGTCTTACAGTTGACTATGTAGATTCACGACCCTCGTTACAATGATACATGTGTCTTACAGTTGACTATGTAGATTCACGACCCTCGTTACATTGATACATGTGTCTTACAGTTGAATATGTAGATTCAGTTGACTCATGTAGACGACCCTCGTTACATTGATACATGTGTCTTCCAGTTGACTATGTAGATTCACGACCCTCGTTACACTGATACACGTGTCTTACAGTTGACTATGTAGATTCACGACCCTCGTTACACTGATACATGTGTCTTACAGTTGACTATGTAGATTCACGACCCTCGTTACACTTATACACGTGTCTTCCAGTTGACTATGTAGATTCACGACCCTCGTTACACTGATACATGTGTCTTACAGTTGACTATGTAGATTCACGACCCTCGTTACATTGATACATGTGTCTTACAGTTGACTATGTAGATTCACGACCCTCGTTACATTGATACATGTGTCTTCCAGTTGACTATGTAGATTCACGACCCTCGTTACACTGATACATGTGTCTTACAGTTGACTGTGTAGATTCACGACCCTCGTTACATTGATACATGTGTCTTACAGTTGACTATGTAGATTCACGACCCTCGTTACACTGATACATGTGTCTTACAGTTGACTATGTAGATTCACGACCCTCGTTACACTGATACATGTGTCTTACAGTTGACTGTGTAGATTCACGACCCTCGTTACACTGATACATGTGTCTTCCAGTTGACTATGTAGATTCACGACCCTCGTTACACTGATACATGTGTCTTACAGTTGACTATGTAGATTCACGACCCTCGTTACACTGATACATGTGTCTTACAGTTGACTATGTAGATTCACGACCCTCGTTACATTGATACATGTGTCTTACAGTTGACTATGTAGATTCACGACCCTCGTTACATTGATACATGTGTCTTACAGTTGACTATGTAGATTCACGACCCTCGTTACATTGATACATGTGTCTTACAGTTGACTATGTAGATTCACGACCCTCGTTACATTGATACATGTGTCTTACAGTTGACTATGTAGATTCACGACCCTCGTTACACTGATACATGTGTCTTACAGTTGACTATGTAGATTCACGACCCTCGTTACACTGATACATGTGTGTCTTACAGTTGAACTATGTAGATTCACGACCCTCGTTACACTGATACATGTGTCTTACAGTTGACTATGTAGATTCACGACCCTCGTTACACTGATACATGTGTCTTCCAGTTGACTATGTAGATTCACGACCCTCGTTACACTGATACATGTGTCTTACAGTTGACTATGTAGATTCACGACCCTCGTTACACTGATACATGTGTCTTACAGTTGACTATGTAGATTCACGACCCTCGTTACACTGATACATGTGTCTTACAGTTGACTATGTAGATTCACGACCCTCGTTACACTGATACATGTGTCTTACAGTTGACTATGTAGATTCACGACCCTCGTTACATTGATACATGTGTCTTACAGTTGACTATGTAGATTCACGACCCTCGTTACATTGATACATGTGTCTTACAGTTGACTATGTAGATTCACGACCCTCGTTACACTGATACATGTGTCTTACAGTTGACTATGTAGATTCACGACCCTCGTTACACTGATACATGTGTCTTCCAGTTGACTATGTAGATTCACGACCCTCGTTACATTGATACATGTGTCTTCCAGTTGACTATGTAGATTCACGACCCTCGTTACACCCTGATACATGATACATGTCTTACAGTTGACTATGTAGATTCACGACCCTCGTTACACTGATACAGTTGTGTCTTACGAGTTGAATATGTAGATTCACGACCCTCGTTACACTGATACATGTGTCTTCCAGTTGACTATGTAGATTCATGACCCTCGTTACATTGATACACGTGTCTTACAGTTGACTATGTAGATTCACGACCCTAGTTACATTGATACATGTGTATAGTGCACGGCGTCAAAACCATTTCACACAGATACTACACAATATGTGTTAACAGAGAGGTAATTATTGTCCAATGAAACTGCATGAAAGTTTACATATACCCCATATTTACATAACTATTTGCCTACATGGTAAATCATAACAACAACAGTACTCTTTTGTGCGTGGACCCGTGAAGATCCGGAATAGAATAGGTCTTCAGCAACCCATGCTTGCCACAAAAGGCGACTATGCTTGTAAAAGGCGACTAACGGGATCGGGTTGTCAGGCTCGCTGACTTGGTTGACACATGTCATCGGTTCCCAATTGTGCAGATCGATGCTCATGCTGCTGATCACTGGATTGTCTGGTCCAGACTCGTTTATTTACAGACCGCCGCCATGTAGCTGGAATATTGCGTAAAACTAAACTCACTCACTCACTCTTTTGTGCGTGATTTTGATTAGCTCCTTATTGGTAGAAGGAAGAGCATTTTACCGATATAACCATGTAGCTGATAGTGACGGGGTAGTGGGGCAGCCAAGTGGTTAATGCGTTCACTCATCACGCCGAAGACCCGGGTTCTATTCCCCACATGGGTACAATGTGTGAAGCCCATTTCTAGTGTCCATTGCCGTGGTATTGCTGGAATATCGCTAAAAGCCGCGTAAATTTAAACTCACTCACTCTCTGTATGTAGACTACATTATAAGTGTCAAGTCCACGGAGTCAGTCAACCTCAGCTGCAGGGTTGTTCTCACTTTTCCACCTATTCGCCAGCACACAAAGGGTGTTGGTTCGAATCCCGGATGGGACTCAACCCAAAGAGCACTAGAATCTGCAATCCCAACGGTGAGATGAATGTAACATATGTTATATTTGGGATTACACTTTCTTAGTAAAAGTACAGATTCTAGAACTTTTGGGTTGAGTCCCATCCGAATTCGAACCAACACCCTTTGTGTGCTGGCGATTAGGTGCCTGACTCTGAGGGTGTGGGTCTGAATCCCAGATGAGACTCAACCCATGAAGTATTAGAATCTGTACTTTACTAAGAAAGTGTAATCCCAAATATATAATAAGTTACATTTGACCACATTCTAAATGGAATTGTGTAATCATAGCTGTTGGCCGTTGGAGCCTGCCAATTTACACTTATCAGTGGGGTACACAAAGTCCGCAGTCTAGACTACCAGTTATCCGACTTCCATTTTGTGGAAGTCGCCGTGACTGAACGGGTTAGGCGGCTGACTTGTGTGTGCTGGCGAATGGGTGTCTCACTGAGAGGGTGTGGGTATGATTGGACAGGTTTCTTGAAAACCGTTATATCGGATCTCCGTTATTCTATAGATAGCAGATTAAAAAACCTTCAAGTGCTTCTAGTACAGGCCTCGAGCTTGGGAAGGTGCATCAAGGAATTCCCAAGTTAGATATGTCCTTGTACCGCCAGCCATATAGCTGGGATATTGTTGAGTGCGGCGTATTATTGTCATGTTTCTATCCGTCCAGTATTGTCGTAACTGGCGTTTGGGTGTTAGTAAACCCTACCTCAGTTACCTATTGCTTATGGTCGTTCCACATTGTCAGGGGAGATGTAAGCTCCAGCTCTGCACTCGCTTGGTCCATGGGGAATGCTCAGTCAAGGAGTGAGGGGTCGGGCGACCGTGACTCCTAACTAACTACATCACATTCATGTACTGGCCTACATATATTCAAGTATAAACGCAACACCAAGTTCTATACTCACATAGGTTTACTGTCTCGCAGTCCATATCTCTCCAAGTACAAGTCCAACACAAGACAGAGCAGGCTCGTATCCTACGGGGAACTTAGTAAAGTGGATTGGCTTCCGAAATGTTGAGCTAGTACTCTCCGCACTCTCTCTCTCTTAGCGCCCAAACATGTCTTTTTAAATGAGACGAGCCTTGATACAGTTGCAGGCAACGCTGAGGTCTCCTTGGCTTTAGTTCTATCTATTGTATCTGAGGGCTAGAAATCATCGTCCAAAACGGAGCCAGAACACGTTTCTTGACAGGCGAGCGGATCTTCCAAATACAGCCGGGGTCGCGGGGTCATGTACCTTTTAAGAAGTTCCGGAGAAGAAATAGTTCCCTCTTTAACAGGCTGTATCTCAGTTGTTCTTGGGTCTACGGTCAAAACAATTAGTGTTCTGGAATCACCAAGACGCCATCTACCATACTGGCACTTTGTGTGCAGAATCTGCACATTTTGGGAGCAAACTACTCAGAAAACTGCTGGAAAACATGGCCAAAAGACTGAAAACGAAAATAACTGCCAAACGGTACATTTTAGCGACTTGACCCGTCCAGGCGAAATTGTTGGGAATTCGATTATGCATCTGTACAAGAAATTTGGAAGTGGTGAACAATTAGTTCTTGAGATGTTTGCTGTCAAACGTTGACATTTTGGAATTAATTTTGAATCAGGGTTTTAACCCCCGGACATGGTAGACAGCCCAACAGACTTTCTAATGGTCAAGGTCAACAAGGTCACGGGGGTCAAAGTCATTTGACCGGTCCGTCACAAGAAAAGTACTTTTTTTGACGAGCTAAGACGCCGCTGTTACTGCTTCTGAGCTAAAAGGAATTGGTGTTTCTGCTTTGCCCGGACCTAGTGTATCGTATGGAATGGTCAAACTCGGCAAAACTGATCCCGACGTCTGTCCGCATGTCTGTCCGCCAAACTATTTCCCCCCTATTTTCTCCGGAACTATTCGACGTACAGAACTGAGATTGTGCAGAAAGCTTCCCATTAACTGTGCCTACTAATATAGTAAATGTCAAGTCATTCACTTTTCAACTTTCGTTGCTATGGCAATCTGAAAAATAATAAGTTTAAATCCAAGATGGCGGCCAAACGGCGGGCAGTATCCCCTTGGAACAAAGCGGTCGAAAATCATCGGAATCTCATGGCAGAGACACATACCAAATATGGACGCTATTGGGTCGATGCTGACGGAGATATATGCTGTTTTAGGCCGTTCTGATAGCATATCGCATTTTTGCACACTTTCAATCCAATATGGCCGCCAAACCACGTGACTTTTGACATATGACTAAGAACAGAAAATGTACAGCAACAACAGACAACATCTAAACCAGCTTGTTGAAGACTTTTCCCTGGTAAGTTTGCTTTTGAAAAACCCGTGAAGAACAACAGAGTGGGAAACAAACTGAGTGCAACACGTCACAATTTAATTCTGGATCACAAAAGTCCAGAAACTCTCCGCACTGTGGGCACTTTCTGACAAGGGTTTTGACCAAATGGAACATGCAGTTGTTATTAATACATGCCAAGGATGAAAAATGCAAAAAATATTCGAAAACTTTCAATTTACACTCGCTCGCCCATGGGCCACTGTTCGCCCATGGGTTCATGGGCGAGCGAGTTGAAAATTGACAGTTTTCGAAACATTTTGTTTTCATTTTTTCATCCTTGGCATGTATTTATAACAACTGCATGTTGAAGCAGATAGCATGAGACCCAGCTGGTATTAATAAATGTCGGTAAGACAAGAACCTGTACACACTCTTACAGGGTGTCTTCAGTTTCTTAATGATAGTACTTGGGGCTTTTCTCACAGAATGGTTAAATGGAGATATGTCAACAGTTGTGTCTATGGCTCTGTCCATTATTCGTATTCTCTCGCTGTCTGTCAACAAACCAGATCTTCCCACAACCTTGACAACATACTCCATGGACATGCTGGTGAATCTGATGTCATACTTTATCTCCCCAGGAGTCTCCGTCTGTTCTCAGGCGTGTCACTCACACCTTCCTTCCGGCATCTTTCCTTTGTCCAGGACAGCACAACTTCAAATATGTCTTCCTCCTTTAAATCTAAGATTACTTGACCTGACAAATTTAGCCGCACAGTCAGGGGCAAAGCTGCCCGAATCGGAAGACTGGATGACTTTCTTTCCTCCTTCAGTCAGGATCTTCAGGGCCTTCTGTTCCAAGTCCAGTTCTCCGTAACCATGACACTGCTCCAGGATCTGGCAGACATTGTCTTCTGTCAGTGAAGTCTCCAGGAGCGTTACACAGAGACTGTACAATGCATCTAGAGCATATTTCCTGGATGTGTACATGAGTCCTATGACTGTATCAGTGCTGACAGTAGCCTTGTCTGTGTACACATACCTACAACAGCATGTAAGAAAAAAAGGATAGGAAGAATTTCCCAACGGTTGTATTATTTTGTTTTAAGCTAACTTCAGAATAGCATAATCAGAATTGATATTTATTTTTGTTCAGTTAAGCAAATGCTTGATGTTATTAGGAATGTTTCTTCCCATTTGGATCAATGTGATGGGGCAAGCACATTGCTAATGTACAAATCCATGCAGTTTAATCGTAAGGGCTTCAGTCTTCCAGACTTCTCGAAGAAGTATAGGTGAGGGTTTTTATCATTGGTAAATGTATCCATAAACATGGTCTAACCTTAGGAACTCTCTGAAGATGTCTGCCTCAATGTCAGGGATGGTTACCTCCCCCTTCTCCGCCAGGGGGCCACAGAACATGGCATGGAAGACACAGCTTCGACTGACAAGAACGTAGCGGTGAGCTCTGATCTCCTGCTTATTCGACCCTACAAGGAAAGTGACGTCACTGAAATCTTCTGTGTCGAGCATGCGCAGATTACACTGAGTGACAGTCCTTCCAGTCTGCCAGTTGTCCACATACCCAGATTCTCTGCTGGCACCTGTCATCTTCTTCATCTACGAACAGAGAAAGTAAGGATGAAATAACGTGATCATTTGTGCTTTAGATGATATTAGTTTTTTTAAAGCAAGGGGCCAGTGGTGTACTTGAAATGTACTCGAATTTGCAATTTACGAAGAAAGTTGAAATTGGAAGACGTCTTGCCTGGCGTTAAAGGACCCTGTCTTCTCTGGCACTGGCCTTTCACAGATCTTTCACCTGTCCAGTCATGTTGTGTTTGGGAATGAGCGGGTTGATGACAGACTTACAGGACATCCCAGTTTGCTGCATCCCTCATCTTTGATTTTCTGATAGGGGACGGTTAGGCATTTCACATACAAATTAAGATCTTCAGATCGGCAGTCGCATCGTTCAGTCAAAGTCATGTACAAATGCATGTTTTGATCAAACTTCAGTTTTCAGCGTGAGACCCCTGACTTCTACATAAGCATCACGTGATCGCACGTGCACATCGTGACAGTTAAGGCGCCTGCCTTTCTATATGCGTTGCAAAACACAAAATGTACTTTGGAGGACAGTATGAGCTACACGGGTTTGCAATTTCGCTATAAATGTGGCCGTATAATAATTTTGACGAGGTATGTATATGAAGTGACATATTCACAATATGGCAGAAATATTGCAAATGTGAATTTTAACTAACTCCTTCACAAACTTACTTCCCTTGGAATTTAGCAATTTTATACTTTCGTAGAAAGGATAACTGCACAATTATAATTTTCCACAGACACCACTGACATTAAAATACTGACTTTATGTATTTCATTTAGGCAATTGTACATTATGGATAGCACTCTCTATGTGTACTAACCAGCCGTTTCAACGCATTACCTGAGAGGTATTTACATAAACAGGTTTTGTTTTCTACCGATACAGATTTCTATGAAATATAAATATAAACTGAAGAGAGCAAAGAAAGTACACAGGTGTAATATTTGGTGTTGCAATCCCAAATATGCGTTCTAAATTATAAAATTATTGAAAAACATTGATTGTATAGAACGCAACCATCATGTTTCAATTGCCAAAATGCAACCGAAAACATTTGTACGTGTTTTGCACGAATTTTTGCAAAATTGTGATTATTGTCCCATGCACCAGCACTTTTCTGGCAGAGAGTATAAAACCTGTTTGTCGTGAAGACTGAACAATCCTTGACAGAAATCTCACGAGGAAATGCCAAGATTGACGTCGGCGCAACAAGAACAGGCCAAAGGAATGACACAAATGGGTGCTTTCAACAGCGATATTGCAAGGACATTGGGTTGCACAAGACAAACCATAATTCGGCTGTTTAACCGTTTCAGTACGACAGGCCAGACATGTGATCGACCCAGAAGTGGACGTTCCAGAGTCACAACACCCAAGAGGATCGCTATCTGCGGGTTCTTCACATACGCAACTGGATGTTGACGGTGACGTTATCAGCAGCCACATCATTGGGTCATCGCGTAAGCCGATTCCACAGTGACAAGACGACTTCGTCCTGCTGGCATGTATGGGCCTACCGACCGCTGCGTGGAATGGCCTTGACCTTCCAGCATCGTAGGAACCGTCTGCAGTGGTCATCACTACATCGCTGTTTATTGCTACAATGTCATTTTGCTGATAAAACACGTGTATTGCGGTGTGCTTCAACATACATTTTCATTTCATCAAAAGGTTTTGTTATTTTTTCTTATTGAAGAAGCACAACCTGTGTACTTTCTTTTGAACATCAGTTTATATAAACCAATGTTCACGATTCCAGGTGTTCACGGTGAGGGGAATGAGCTTACCCTGCCACACCGGTGGCACCTGTCACAAACACATGCCAGGGCAAGTCAAGTCTCCACCTGAACTTACAAGGCAACATATAGTGCTGTCAAAATAGCCTACTGCATGAGCCACCATGTTTGTCACCGATGCGTCACGTTAAAATGTTCCACCAAAACAGCCTTTACTGGAGACTTCGGATGGTGTCCTTACGCACGAGTCGAGTGACGCTTTTGTAATCATCATTGACATAACACTGGATCATGTACTTCAGAGGTCCTAAATCTGGGTTGGATATGAACAGTTAGTGAGTGAGTGAGTTTAATTTTTACACCGCACTCAGCAATATTTCAGCTATATGGCGGCGGTCTGTAAATAATCGAATCTGGAACAGACACTCGACAGCATGAGCATCGATCTGCGCAATTGGGAACCGATGACATGTGTCAACCAAGTCAGCGAGCCTGACCACCCGATCCCGTTAGTCGCCTCTTACGACAAGCATGGGTTACTGAAGATCAATTATAACCCGGACCTTCACGGGTAACAGTTGGGATCTTACCTTGTAACATGGGAGAAAACGGCAAGCGCGAGAGGGTGTGTGATCGCTGGCTTGAGTAATCTTTAGCTGAGACAACTTCCGCATTCCTAGTGTATATATACACCTATATCAATGTCTATCGTATGCTGCTATCGCGTGACAACCCTATCAAACTCTATACTCTGAGCCACGGTAAGTTAGCCAAGTGGACGCCGACGACTCGAGTTCGATCCACCACATAGGCACACCACATGAAATCTCAATCAGGGGAGGGACCCTCACTCACACTACAGTATCACTACGTTTAGCCGCTGACATCTTCAGGAAGGTGGTCATCAGAGCTTGCCTTCAACTGCAGTGGGCAGGTGCGTGGGTGTAGATGTGTACAAAAGTGAGTGTGTATTTACGCAATTAAATCAGCCTACTGCTAATTTTCTTATTTTCTCATTTATTGTTTTATGCAAACACTATTGTAAAATAATTACCTATAATTATCTGTTTTCTGGCTGGTAACAGCTTTAGACTTTACAAAATGAACCAATATGTTTACTTAATTTATACGCAAATAAACAAATGACCGTGAAACTAAACTCTCCATGGTAAGGTGGTTATGTTCTACTGTTGGAGGTACTAGCCATGGTAAGGTGGTTATGTTCTCCTGTTGGAGGTACTGGCCATGGTAAGGTGGTAAGGTGGTTATGTTCTTCTGTTGGAGGTACTGGCCATGGTAAGGGTAGTTATGTTCTCCTGTTGGAGGTACTGGCCATGGTAAAGGTGGTTACGTTCTCTGTTGGAGGTACTGGCCATGGTAAGGTGGTTATGTTCTTCTGTTGGGGGTACTGGCAATGGCAAGGTGGTTATGTTCTCCTGTTGGAGGTACTGGCCATAGTAAAGGTGGTTATGTTCTACTGTTGGAGGTACTAGCCATGGTAAGGTGGTTATGTTCTTCTGTTGGAGGTACTGGCCATGGTAAGGTGGTTATTTCTCCCGTTGGAGTACTGGCCATGGTAAAGGTGGCTATCAATTTGCCCTGTTGGAGGTACTGGCCACGGTGGTAAGGTGGTTATGTTCTCCTGTTGGAGGTACTGGCCATGGTAAGGTGGTTATGTTCTACTGTTGGAGTTGTTGGCCATGACAAGGTGGTTATGTTCTACTGTTGGAGGTACTAGCCATGGTAAGGTAGTTATATTCTCCTGTTAGAGGTACTGGCCATGGTAAGGTGGTTATGTTCTCCTGTTGGAGGTACTGGCCATGGTAAGGTGGTTATGTTTACTGTTGGAGGTACTAGCCATGATAAGGTGGTTATGTTCTACTGTTGGAGGTACTGGCCATGGTAAGGTGGTTATGTTCTCCTGTTGGAGGTACTGGCCATGGTAAGGTGGTTATGTTCTCCTGTTGGAGGTACTAGCCATGGTAAGGTAGTTATGTTCTCCTGTTGGAGGTACTGGCCATGGTAAGGTGATTATGTTCTCCTGTTGGAGGTACTGGCCATTGTAAGGTAGTTATGTTCTCCTGTTGGAGGTACTGACCATGATAGGGAAGTTATGTTCTACTGTTGGAGGTACTAGCCATGGTAAGGTGGTTATGTTTTACTGTTGGGGGTGTTGGCCATGGTAAGGTGGTTATGTTCTCCTGTTGGAGGCACTGGCCATGGTAAGGTGGTAATGTTCTCCCTATTGGAGGTGTTGGCCATGATAAGGTAGTTATGTTCTCCTGTTGGAGGTACTCGCCATGGTAAGGTGTTTATGTTTTACTGTTGGGGGTGTTGGCCATGGTAAGGTGGTTATGTTCTCCTGTTGGAGGTACTGGCCATGGTAAGGTGGTTATGTTCTCCCGTTGGAGGGTACTGGCCATGGTAAGGTGGTTATAGTCTCCTGTTGGAGGTACTGGCCATGGTAAAGGTGGCTATGTTGCTCTGTTGGAGGTACTGGCCACGGTAAGGTGGTTATGTTCTCCTGTTGGAGGTACTGGCCATGATACGGTGGTTATCTTCTACTCTTGGAGGTACTGGCCATGGTAAGGTAGTTATGTTCTTCTGTTGGAGGTACTGGCCATGGTAAGGTAGTTATGTTCTCCTGTTCGAGAGGTACTTTCGCCATGGTAAGGTGGTTATGTTCCATTGTTGGAGGTACTAGCCATGGTAAGGTGGTTATGTTCTCCTGTTGGAGGTACTAGCCATGGTAAGGTGGTTATGTTGTCCTGATGGAGGTACTAGCCATGGTAAGGTGGTTCTGTTCTCCCTGTTGGAGGTACTGGCCATGGTAAGGTGGTTATGTTGTCCCTGTTGGAGGTACTGGCCATTGTAAGGTGGTTCTGTTCTCCTGTTGGAGGTACTGGCCATGGTAAGGTGGTTATGTTCTACTGTTGGATGTACTAGCCATGGTAAGGTGGTTATGTTCTACTGTTGGAGGTACCTAGCCATGGTAAGGTAGTTATGTTCTCCTGTTGGAGGTACTGGCCTTGGTAAGGTGGTTCTGTTTCTGTTGGAGGTACACTAGCCATGGTAAGGTGGTTATGTTCTCCTGTTGGAGGTACTGGCCTTGGTAAGGTGGTTATGTTCTACTGTTGGAGGTACTAGCCATGGTAAGGTGGTTATGTTCTACTGTTGGAGGTACTGGCCTTGGTAAGATGGTTATGTTCTACTGTTGGAGGTACTAGCCATTGTAAGGTGGTTATGTTCTACTGTTGGAGGTACTGGCCATGGTAAGGTGGTTAAGTTCTCCTGTTGGAGGTACGTTGGCGTAGCCATGGTAAGGTGGTTATGTTCTCCTGTTTGAGGTACTGGCCATGGTAAGGTGGTTATGTTCTACTGTTGGAGGTACCAGCCATGGTAAGGTGGTTATGTTTCTACTGTTGGAGGTAGTGGCCATGGTAAGGTGGTTATGTTCTCCCTGTTGGAGGTAGTGGCCATAGTAAGGTAGTTATGTTCTCCTGTTGGAGGTAGTGGCCATGGTAAGGTGGTTATGTTCTACTGTTGGAGGTACTGGCCATGGTAAGGTAGTTATGTTCTCCTGTTGGAGGTAGTGGCCATAGTATGGTAGTTATGTTTCTCCCGTTGGAGGTAGTGGCCATAGTATGGTAGTTATGTTCCTCCCGTTGGAGGTACCGGCCATGGTGGCAAGGTGGTTATGTTCTCCCGTTGGAGGTACTGGCCATGGTAAGGTAGTTATGTTCTCCCGTTGGAGGTGCACTGGCCATGTTAAGGTGGTTATGTGTTTTACTGTTGGAGGTACCCAGCCATGGTAAGGTGGTTATGTTCTCCCGTTGGAGGTACCGGCCATGGTAAGGTGGTAATGTTCTCCCATTGGAGGTGTTGGCCATGATAAGGTAGTTATGTTCTCCGTTGGAGGTACTGGCCATGGTAAGGTGGTTACGTTCTCCGTTGGAGGTACCGGCCATGGTAAGGTGGTTAATGTTGCTTCTGTTGGGGGTACCGGCCATGGCAAGGTGGTTATGTTCTCCGTTGGAGGTACTGGCCATAGTAAGGTGGTTATGTTCTTCCGTTGGAGGTAAATTCGGCCACGGTAAGGTGGTTATGTTCTCCTGTTGGGGTACTGGCCATGGTAAGGTGGTTGGCGTTCTCTGTTGGAGGTACTGGCCATGGTAAGGTGGTTATGTTCTCCTGTTGGAGGTAATTGGCCATGGTAAGGTAGTTATGTCTCCCGTTGGAGGGTATTGGCCATGTTAAGGTGGTTATGTTTTACTGTTGGAGGTAACCAGCCACGGTAAGGTGGTTATGTTCCTGTTGGAGGTACTGGCCATGGTAAGGTGGTAATGTTCCCATTTGAGGTGTTGGCCATGATAAGGTAGTTATGTTCTCCTGTTGGAGGTAACTGGCCATGGGTAAGGTGGTTACGTTCTCCTGTTGGAGGTACTGGGCCATGGTAAGGCGGTTTATGTTCTTCTGTTGGGGTACTGGCCATGGCAAGGTGGTTATGTTCTCCTGTTGGAGGTACTGGGCCATAGTAAAGGTGGTTATGTTCTTCTGTTGGAGGTAATACCTGGCCATGGTAAGGTGGTTATGTTCTTCTGTTGGGGGTACAATGGCCATGGTAAGGTGGTTATGTTCTCCTGTTGGAGGTACTAGCCTTGGTAAGGTGGTTATGTTCTTCTGTTGGAGGTACTGGCCATTGTAAGGTAGTTATGTTCTCCTGTTGGAGGTACTCGGCCATGGTAAGGTGGTTATGTTCTCCCTGTTGGAGGTACTGGCCATGGTAAGGTAGTTTTGTTCTCCCGTTGGAGGTACTGGCCATGGTAAGGTGGTTATGTTCTCCTGTTGGAGGTACTGGCCCATGGTAAGGTGGTTACGTTCCACCGTTGGAGGCACTGGAGCCCATGGTAAGGTGGTTATGTTGTCCTGTTGGAGGTACTGGCCATGGTAAGCAGGTAGTTATGTTCTCCTGGGCTGGACGTACCAGCCATGGTAAGGTGGTTATGTTCTCCCGTTGGAGGTACTGGCCATTGTAAGGTGGTTATGTTCTCCTGTTGGAGGTACCGGCCATGGTAAGGTGGTTATGTTCTCCCGTTGGAGGTACTGACCATGATAGGGTAGTTATGTTCCACCGTTGGAGGTACTGGCCATGGTAAGTTGGTTATTTTCTCCCTGTTGGAGGTACTGGCCATGGTAAGGTGGTTATGTTCCTCCCTGTTGGAGGCACTGGCCATTGTAAGGTGGTTATAGTCCCGTTGGAGGTAAATTGGCCATGGTAAGGTGGTTATAGTCTCCCGTTGAGGTACTGGCCAGCGGTAAGGTGGCTATGCTGCCCCGTTGAGGTACAATTGGCCACGGTAAGGTGGTTATGTTCTCCTGTTGGAGGTACCGGCCATGGTAAGGTGGTTATGTTCTACCGTTGAGCTTGTTGGCCATGATAAGGTGGTTATGTTCCACTGTTGGAGGTACCAGCCATGGTAAGGTAGTTATATTCTCTCCCGTTAGAGGTACTGGCCATGGTAAGGTGGTTGTTCTCCCGTTGGAGGTACTGGCCATGGTAAGGTGGCTGCGGTTTTACTGTTGGAGGTACTGGCCATGATAAGGTGGTTATGTTCTACCGTTGGAGGTACTGGCCATGGTAAGGTGGTTATGTTCTACTGTTGGAGGTACTGGCCATGGTAAGGTGGTTATGTTCTCCCGTTGGAGGTACTCCAGCCACGGTAAGGTAGTTATGTTCTCCTGTTGGAGGTACCTTGGCCATGGTAAGGTGATTATGTTCTCCTGTTGAGGTAACTGGCCATTGTAAGGGTAAAGTTATGTCTCCTGTTGGAGGTACTGACCATGATAGGGAAGTTATGTTCCCACTGTTGGAGGTACTAGCCATGGTGAGGTGGTTATGTTTTACCGTTGGGGGTGTTGGCCATGGTAAGGTGGTTATGTTCTCCTGTTGGAGGTACTGGCCATGGTAAGGTGGTAATGTTCTCCCATTGAGGTGTTGGCCATGATAAGGTAGTTATGTTCTCCCGTTGGAGGTACAGGCCATGGTAAGGTGTTTATGTTTTACCGTTGGGGGTGTTGGCCATGGTAAGGTGGTTATGTTCTCCTGTTGGAGGTAATTGGCCATGGTAAGGTGGTTATGTTCTCCCGTTGGAGGTACCGGGCCATGGTAAGGTGGTGGTTATAGTCTCCTGTTGGAGGTACTGGCCATGGTAAGGTGGCTATGTTGCTCTGTTGGAGGTACTGGCCACGGTAAGGTGGTTATGTTCTCCCGTTGGAGGTACTGGCCATGGTAAGGTGGTAAGGTGGTTATGTTCTTCTGTTGGAGGTACTGGCCATGGTAAGGTAGTTATGTTCTCCTGTTGGAGGTAATTGGCCATGGTAAGGTGGTTACGTCTCCGTTGGAGGCAACTGGCCATGGTAAGGTGGTTATGTTCTTCTGTTGGTAGGGCACTGGCCATGGCAAGGTGGTTATGTTCCTCCTGTTGGAGGTACTGGCCATAGTAAGGTGGTTATGTTCCACCGTTGGAGGTACCTAGCCATGGTAAGGTGGTTATGTTCTTCTGTTGGAGGCACTGGCCATGGTAAAGGTGGTTATGTTCTTTCCGTTGGGGTACTGGCCACGGTAAGGTGGTTATGTTCTCCTGTTGAGGTAAACCGGCCCTGGTAAGGTGGTTATGTTCTTCTGTTGGAGGCACTGGCCATTGTAAGGTAGTTATGTTCTCCGTTGGAGGTACTGGCCATGGTAAGGTGGTTATGTTCTCCGTTGGAGGTACTGGCCATGGTAAGGTAGTTTTGTTCTCCCATTGGAGGTACTGGCCATGGTAAGGTGGTTATGTTCTCCTGTTGGAGGTACTGGCCATTGTAAGGTAGTTATGTTCCCACCGTTGGAGGCACTGGCCATGGTAAGGTGGTTATGTTCTCTACCGTTGGAGGTACTGGCCATGGTAAGGTGGCTATGTTGCCTGTTGGAGGTACTGGCCACGGTAAGGTTGGTTATGTTCTCCCGTTGGAGGTACCTGGCCATGGTAAGGTAGTTATGTTCTCCTGTTGGAGCGTACCTGGCCATGGTAAAGGTGGTTATGTTCTACTGTTGGAGGTACTGGCCATGGTAAGGTGGTTAAGGTTCTACCGTTGAGGTACTGGCCGTGGTAAGGTGGTTATATTCTCCCGTTGGAGGTACCCGGCCATGGTAAGGTAGTTATGTTCTACCGTTGGAGGTACACTGGCCATGGTAAGGTGGTTATGTTCTACTGTTTGAGGTAACTGGCCATGGTAAAGGTAGTTATGTTCTCCCGTTGGAGGTACCAGCCATGGTAAGGTGGTTATGTTCTCGTGTTGGAGGTACTGGCCATGGTAAGGTGGCTATGTTGCCCCGTTGGAGGTAAATCGGCCATGGTAAGGTGGTAATGTTCTCCCATTGAGGTGTTGGCCATGATAAAGTAGTTATGTTCTCCTGTTGGAGGTACTGGCCATGGTAAGGTGGTTACGTTCTCCCGTTGGAGGTAGTGGCCATGGTAAGGTGGTTATGTTCTTCTGTTGGGGGTACTGGCCATGGCAAGGTGGTTATGTTCTCCCTGTTGGAGGTACCTGGCCATAGTAAGGTGGTTATGTTCTTCTGTTGGAGGTACTGGCCATGGTATAGGTGGTTATGTTCTTCTGTTGGGGTACTGGCCATGGTAAGGTGGTTATGTTCTCCCTGTTGGAGGTACTGGCCTTGGTAAGGTGGTTATGTTCTTCATTGGAGGTACTGGCCATTGTAAGCATTAGTTATGTTCTCCCGTTGGAGGTACCTGGCCATGGTGGTAAGGTGGTTATGTTCTCCCGTTGGAGGTACCGGCCATGGTAAAGGTAGTTTTGTTCCTGTTGGAGGTACTGGCCATGTAAGGTGGTTAGCATGTTCCTCCTGTTGGAGGTACTGGCCATGCAGTAAGGTGGTTACGTTCTCCTGTTGGAGGTACCCGGGCCATGGTAAGGTGGTTATGTTGTCCTGTTGGAGGTAATTGGCCATGTGATAGGCAGTAGTTATGTTCTCCTGCTGGACAATACTAAGCCATGGTAAGGTGGTTATGTTCTCCCGTTGGAGGTACACTGGCCATGGTGGCAGGATTATGTTCTCCTGTTGGAGGTACTGGCCATTGTAAAGGTGAGTTATGTTCTCCTGTTGGAGGTACACTGGACCATGATAGGGTAGTTATGTTCTACCGTTGAGGTAATTGGCCATGGTAAGTTGGTTATTTTCTCCTGTTGGAGGTACTGGCCATGGGCAGGTGGTTATGTTCTCCCGTTGGAGGTGCCTGCCCATGGTAAAGGTGGTAATGTTCTCCTATTGGGAGGTGTTGGCCATGATAAGGAAGTTATGTTCTCCCGTTGGAGGTACTGGCCATGGTAAGGTGTTTATGTTTTACTGTTAGGGTGTTGGCCATTGTAAGGTGGTTATGTTCTCCTGTTGGAGGTACTGGCCATGGTAAGGTGGTTATGTTCCTCCTGTTGTGTTGGAGGCACTGGCCATGGTAAGGTGGTTATAGTCTCCCTGTTGGAGGGGTACTTGGCCATGGTAAGGTGGCTTTATGTTGCTCTGTTGGAGGTACTGGCCACGGTAAGGTGGTTATGTTCCTCCTGTTGGAGGTACTGGCCAGCGGTAAGGTGGTCCAAGGTGGTTATGGTTCTTCTGCTGGAGGTACCTGGCCATGGTAAGCAGAAGTATGTTCTCCTGTTGGAGGTACTGGCCATGGTAAGGTGGTTACGCTTCTCCCGTTGGAGGTAACTGGCCATGGTAAGGTGGTTATGTTCTTCTGTTAGGGGTACTGGCCATGGCAAGGTGGTTATGTTCTCCCTGTTGGAGGTACTGGGCCATAGTAAGGTGGTTATGTTCTACTGTTGAGGTACACAGCCATGGTAAGGTGGTTGCGTTCTTCTGTTGGAGGTACTGGCCATGGTGTAAGGTGGTTATGTTCTTCTGTTGGGGTATTGGCCATGGTAAGGTGGTTATGTTCCTGTTGGAGGTAACTGGCATATGTTAAGTGGTTATGTTCTTTTGTTGGAGGTACTGGCCATTGTAAGGTAGTTATGTTCTCCTGTTGTTGGAGGTACTGGCCATGTCAAGGTGGTTATGTCTCCTGTTGGAGGTACTCCGCCATGGTGGTAAGGTAGTTTTGTTCCCATTGGAGGTACCTGGCCATGGTAAGGTGGTTATGTTCTCCTGTTGGAGGTACCTCGGGCTACTGCGTAAGGTAGTTATGTTCTACTCGTTGGAGGTACTCGGCCATGCGTAAGGTGGTTATGTTCCCCACTGGTTGGAGGTCCTGGCCATGGTAAGGTGGTTATGTTCTCCCACTGAGCCACTGGCCATGGTAAGGTAGTTATGTCTCCTCCGTTGGAGGCGTAATTTGCCATGGTAAGGCGGGATTATGTTCTCCCGTGGAGGTACTGGCCATTGTAAGGGCGGTTGCGTTCTCCCGGTTGGAGGTACCTGACCATGATAGGGCAGCCGCTGTTCCCACTGTTGGAGGTACCCGGCCACAGTAAGCTGGTTATTTTCTCCCTCTGTTGGAGGTACTGGCCATGGTAAGGTGGCATATGTTCTCCCGTTGGAGGCAACTCGGCCATTGTAAGGTGGTTATAGTCCCGTTGGAGGTACCGCCATGGTAAGGTGGTTATAGTCTCCCGTTTGGAGGTACTCGGCCAAGCGGCGGCGGTGGCTATGTTGCCCTTGTTGGAGGTAATTTCCGCCACGGTAAGGTGGTTATGTTCTCCTGTTGGAGGTAATTGGCCATGGTAAGGTGGTTAAGGTTCTACCGTTGGAGTTGTTGGCCATGATAAGGTGGTTATGTTCTACTGTCGGGAGGTAATCAGCCATGGTAAGGCAGTAGTTATATTCTCCTGTTAGAGGCAATTGGCCATGGTAACGTGGTTATGGTTCCTCCTGTTGGAGGTAATTCGGCCATGGTAAGGCGGTTATGGTGTTTCACCGTTGAGGTACCAGCCATGATAAGGTGGCATATGTTCTACCGTTGGAGGTACCTGGCCATGGTAAGGTGGTTATGTTCTCCTGTTGGAGGTACTGGCCATGGTAAGTTGGTTATGTTCTCCTGTTGGAGGTACTAGCCATGGTATAGAAGTTATGTTCTCCTGTTGGAGGTACTGGCTATGGTAAGGTGATTATGCCCTCCTGTTGGAGGTAATTGGCCATTGTGGCAGTAGTTATGTTCTCCTGTTGGAGGTACCTGACCATGATAGGGAAGTTATGTTCTACTGTTGTGGCAATTTTAGCCATGGTAAGTAAGGTGGTTAATGTTTACTGTTGGGGTAGCTAGCCGGTGGTAAGGTGGCTATGTTCTCCCGTTGGAGGTACCTGGCCAGCGGTA